>NC_136063.1:436144181-436744181 GCF_964261635.1 Lissotriton helveticus
AGTGAGAAGATAATGGATTTTCCCCAAATGATCTTCAAGCCAGACAATAAACCTGAATCTTATGATCTCATTGAGAACTGGACAAAGATTTAACTGAAAATACCTGATCTAGAGCAAGAGATCATCAGTATTAGCAGACAGTATCAGTCAATACCCTGGAAATCGAAGGGCCATATTATCAAGCAAGGGCGATACATTATCGCCGCTTTTATCGGCAGGAAACTGCCACTAAAGCTGAGATAATGGGCTTGATAATATGCCCTTGTGAATTCCCATAGAAGCCCAGGTTCTGGTGTTAACCTGGGCTTCTATGGGAATTCACAAGGGCATATTATCAAGCCCATTATCGCCACTTTAGCGGCAGTTTCCTGCTGATAAAAGCAGCGATAATGTATCGCCCTTGCTTGATAATATGGCCCTAAGTTCTCTGTGTGCATGGTGCTCTCTAACTGCGTATGTCAAGAGCTCTGCAACAATAGCTTTAATCTCCACACTTTTCCGCACTTTTCCACTCTGAAGGAGCACCCTCACCTCGTTCCACTGCAGGGCCTCTACCCTGTTTGTTGTCGAGGGTGACGTGCGTTGCACTTCGACAAGATCACTCACACCTGGCCGGGCTCGGTGGAGGTGTGCTCGGACGGTCACATGACCTAGAGCTCCCCCCTACTTGTAGCCTGCCATTCCTCACGCGCAGCGCACCACTTCCATTGGCAGAAACACTGGGTACATTTTGCTACCTAACGGCTTTAAGAGTTTCCTTCTGAATATCCACTCACTGCCCAAACACCATCTTGAATTATGGGATCTTGTTAACACAATAAAACCAAACATCTGTTTTTTAACAGAAACCTGGTTGAAACCGCATACGGTTCCCGTCATTACGCTGGGAGTCCCATTAGGGTACAATATCTTAAAACGTTACCGTCCAATAAAAACAGGGGGTGGCATTGCTATTATATACAAAGAGGACCTACAGATTTACATTCTTGAACAAAAAAGTTGCTCCACTATGGAGATCATGATATTTAAGATCAGTTCGGCCTCAAAAGTCCACTGGAAGGGAGCTTTGGTCTATCGCCCTCCTGGACCTAATTTGGGCTTTACACCTTCTCTCATGGAATTACTGGCTCCATATTTTAAGGCCAAAGAAGATTTTATCCTTTTGAGAGACTTTAATATCCATGTAGACATCTCCACGCACTCTGACACTCTGTCTCTGCTCTCTGATTTATCCTCATTAGGGCTTGAAATACAGAATAATGGCCCCACGCATATAGGGGGACACACTCTGGACTTAGTTTTTTTCAAATTGCCCCAAAATCCGGTGCAGATCTGTGACTCAAGTGAGTTGATCAGACCATTTTATGGTCGAATTTTCTCTGTTGGGCGTAGATAAGTCACAGAGGGTATGGAAGAAACCCACTATCCTAGGGACTGACAATGTGGAATCTGCCCTACTTAAGTTTAATAAATCTCTGGTAGAGGCTGTTGATTTGTTGGCCCCTCTGAAATTACTTAAACAGTACCCCACATCTAAACAAGAAGTGTGGTACACGGAAGAACTCAGAGTGGAGAAACAGGGGTGTAGAAAACTCGAGAAAATATGGAGGAAAACACGTACTGGGGAAAGTAAGAAAGCCTATTTAGTTACCCAGTCTAGTTATCACAAAAATATCAGGCTAGCCAGGAGGAACTGTCTTACTCTGCAATTGGCTGAAGCTGGCAATTCCTCCAAAGAACTGTATAAGATCTTACAGACCTTTGTAAAACCGGTAGCCTGTGAGAGTCCTGATGATTTCTCTCAATCTCTCTGTGATGACATTTCTCTGTTTTTCGAAAACAAAATAGAACTTATTTATGAAAAAATCATGAAGGCCACACAACCTATGAGTAACGTCACTACCGCCCCCCTCATGCCATTTACGCAGGATGGTAACTCACTAATTACGTTTCCAGAGGTCAACTACTCTGATATCACCTCCCTAATTAGTCAAATTAAAACAGGGTCCCCTGATGATTTCTTGCCGGCAAAAATGGTTGCCTCTCTATGCACCTTACTTTGGCCTGAGATTCAGCTAGTAAGAAATCTTTCCCTTAAGGAGGGACTAGTGCCCCAAGAGTGGAAGAAAGCTGTGGTGAACCCTATCCGGAAAAACGCAGCGCTGCCATGGACAGACCTCTCTAACCTCCGCCCCATCTCTCTTTTGCCATACTTAAGCAAGATGACCGAGAAACATGTGAACACCCACTTGTCTAATTACATCGAGGCAACGGAAGGTCTAGACTATACTCAATCAGGGTTTAGACCGAATTACAGCAGCCTCTAAGCCCCAGCACCCAAGCCCATCTTTATTCGTTAGGGGTCTTTAACCCTAGGACCACATTCCCCGAACTCACAATCCCTCCCGCTGTAGTTAACCTCTCCCCCAACCCTTGGGGCCCACCAGGTCCCATACCCCCTCTGCTGAGGGGCAAAATTAACAACACCCTGGCAGTCAGCTACTTAAACACCCGCTCACTGGTAAAACATCAATTAGAAATATTCCAGCTACTTGACTCAGACAAACCCAACATACTTCTTATTACGGAAACTTGGCTCACTACGGAGTCGGCACCAGATATTCTCGCGGCAGTGCCCCCAGGCTATTACATCCTCCAAGCCAACAGACCCTCAGGGAAGCCGGGAGGCGGGGTTGCGGCCATAATTCTTCACTCACTCAGGTTTACTGCCTTAAATATCACTGGCATCTCCTCAGTCGACAGCCTCATCTTAAAATTCGAATCCTCCCTGTCCCCTTTCATTTGCGCCCTTGTTTACTGCCCCTCTTAACACGTGCCCAGTTTCCCCTTACTGTTCGGCGAAATGCTGTCCCAATTAATCATCAACAACTCTAAAATCCTGAATATTGGTGACTTTAATTATTGGCCCACAGATGAGAAGGAGAGCACCAGCTCCTCAGACTTCACTGACCTCCTATCCGGCATGAACTGCACTCAACACATACAGTCCGCTACACACGTTAAGGGACATATCCTAGACCAAGTTTGGACCTCCAACCTGGAAATCATCTAACCCCTAATCTGTCCGTGCCCTTGGTCAGACCGCCACATTATTACATTCTCACTGGCCTGCATCCCCCACATAAAACAGGTGCTCACAGGGAATCATATGGCAAGAAGCTGGAGCAGGGCCAATCTCAACGAGTTCTGCACCTTACTTAACGCCCCATTTCCTACTGAATAGGACTCCTTAGATAGTCAGGCTACCAGTATTAAACATTGGCTTGAATCAGCCAGCGACTTCGTCGCACCCTTTAAGCGAATCAAACTTATGCGCCCCCACGACGCCCAGCGATGGTTCTCGGACGAACTAAAAAATAAGAAACCTTTACTCAGGCAGGCTGAACGTAGCTGGAGACGAGACTACGCCCCAGAAAAAAAAGCTCCATTTGTGGCGCTGCTTAAAGACTACAAACAATCAATTCTCCTGGCCAAAACTACATATTTCTCCCTGAAGATCACCAATTCTGCTACCAAGACCAAAGACATATTCTCCATATTTGAGGAGCTCTCACACCCGGACAGAGTAACAATTAAGCCCCTCCCTTCTCAAACTCTCTGTGACTCCTCCAACCTATACTTCATGGAAAAGATTGCCACAATCAAAAGCAGCATCCCTTCCCCCACACCCCCTACCACCCCTGTCACCACCATTAAAAAACCCCAGGTAGTGGACCAAATACCCCTGATGTCCAAGGATGAGTTTATTGCTCTATTAAAAAAGGTTGGTTCAGGCTCCCCCACAGATTGTTGCCCATCTCACATCCTACAAGAAGTCTTTGCCACCTGCCCTAACCCCCCTCTTGCACTCCTCAACAATTCTCCCAGACTAGGCTCAGTTCCCGACTCCTTTAAGATATCTGAAGTCATCCCTATTCTGAAAAAAACCCAATGCTGACCCTTCCCTGATGAGCAATTTTCGTCCCATCTCGCTGCTTCCTTACCTCAGCAAGCTGCTTGAGGCTCATGTCACCAACTTCCTTAGCTCTTTCATTGAAGCAGGTTTTAGGCCAGCACATTCTACTGAGCTAGTGATTCTCTCAGTCATGGATGAACTTAGGAGGGGAGCTGAACATAACATCAGTCAGGCCTTAGTGCTCCTGGATTTGTCGGCCGCCTTTGACACGGTCGACCACAACATCTTGATCGACCGTGTCGGCGACGCCGGCATCCAGGGGTCGGCTCTTAGGTGGATTTCCTCCTTCCTCAGTAACCGACACCAGGCTGTCCGCCTTTCCAACTTCTCTGCTGAAAAAGTTAAGCTGACCTGCGGTGTCCCCCAGGGATCCTCCCTTTCCCCCCTTCGTTTTAACCTGTACATGACTCCCCTTATTCGGTCCCTGCGCGGAAGCAAGGTCACCGCTTTTAACTACGCAGACGACATCCAGCTGGTGTTCGACATTGACTCATCAGATCACTCAATCAACAACTTCCAGTCCACCATGTGCCTCATTAGCGACTGAATGGTGGCCAATCATTTAAAACTCAACCCCGACAAGACTGAGCTGATCCTGACTGGAGGCCCCTCTAACCCGTGGAATTCTAATTTTTGCCCCCCCTCCCCCTTTGTAGGCACTCCCCCCTGCCCTGCTGAATCTGCAAAAAGCCTGGGGGTTATAATCTGTAAAGACCTATCCATGAAGTTCCAGATTAGCAAGTGGTATCATCCTGCTTTTTCCACCTCCGCAGAATTCGAAAGATCTCTAGATTCTTGACCACGGAGGCCTTAACCCTTGCTCTTCTGGCCCATGTCATCTCCCTCATTGATTATGCCAACTCACTTTACGTTGGCATCCCTGCCTACCAGCTCCGCCGTCTGCAACTTGTACAGAACCAAGCCGCCAGACTCATTTTCCACCAACCTAGACACCATCATGTTCGCCCCCTGCTTAAAAGTCTTCACTGGCTCCCGGTGGCCAAACGCTGCGAATTCAAACTAGGCTGCATCACCTTCAAAGCATTGGCCGGCCTTAGCCCAGCCTTCACTTCCTCTTTGATCCACCGCTATCTCCCCTCTCGTAATCTTCACTCCTCCCACTTGGCTCTGCTCACAACTCCCACTTTCAAACATAAGAAACACGGTGGTCTTAGATTCTCTTTTCTTGCCCCCTTCTGTTGGAATTCACTCCCCCTGGAACTTAGATTAACTACATCCTATACCCACTTCAGATCCTGCCTGAAAACTCTGCTGTTCTGTCAGGCCTATGAGTAACGCAATCCCCTCCTCTCACTCCTTTGCTGCTGGTTCTGCTGCCCCCCGTTCACAGCGTCATGAAACCATCAGGTGTAAGTGCGCTTTAAAAATAATTTTAACATAACATAACATAACATAACATAACATAACATAACATAACATAACATAACATAGCATAAAAGAGTGGTGAAAGCAAGCATCCATGCTGAGTTCCTCTCCTTATGTCAATGGGAGTAGTTAGGGAACAATTTACTCGAATACAGGCTGCGGAATCAGTGTTCAGTAGACGGATTCATTGTCTATCGACTGGATGGATGTTGTGACCCCTTCAGACTATCTAAGTCACAGCAAATTGGCGTTTGTGCTCACCATGTGCTCTAGCTGCAGCATATTTGCCCATTTGCTTGGCCTCTCTGTTACCCAAATCATAAAACTCACCAAGCTTAGAGTGTACCCGATTTAAAGTATGTTCATCCTTTGTAAGAGTGTGAGACGTTCAAGACTAGCATTCGTACATTTAAGATGTGGCAGAATACGACGTATTGACTGCAGCATACTTAGCTATACTTAGTCCACAAACATACACTTTAAAGGTGCCCCATACTGTCTCTAAGTGTTCAAGAGATCCCATATTATGTTTATCCTATTGCCTGATAGTAGAAGCAACCTCAGACCTAACCACAGTATCAAGTAGTGATACTGATGGAAATCTCTACAAGAAGTAGAGGAGCTGGGGACACCTATCAGGCAAATACAAATAAATAGAATGGGAGTGGTCATAATGTGTGCATGCTAGGTGTGTGCAAAACGGGATCCAAGATGCTTTATCCCAGGACAGCAGTATTACAATCAAAATAAAAATGTGTATTATGAACTGTAGAGTGGAATATTAATTCAGTACCTTTAGCGTTTCATTGGCTCCATATGTAAAGTAAATGTTCTTGCTCAATTATACAGCATATCTCTTGTGCAGTGGCAGACAGTCTTCTGGGCATCCAAGTCGATCTATTTATTTCATGGTTCAATGCACAATTAACCCTCTCCCCCCTCCTCCATATTAATGTGCAGCATTGAAACCTGGAGCTCACCTGCTGGAGTTCACAATAAAATTGAAAATTATCATAGTTGGGATCATAGGTATGAGAAAAAAGTCCGCTCAGCAAGCACATGATCACCGCTTATCTACCACCGGGGTGTAGAATTGTGTTAACTATACACACACCACATCCTTTTCTGATCCAGAGCAACACATGGGAGCTGAAGGATGCTGTATAGCATTGGTCTCTCGCCTGTGAATTAAACCACAGGCAGATTATTCTGTGAGATGTGTCCAGTGGCGGCTGGTAAAGAGCGGGTGTGACGGAGTGGGGGGTGTATAAAAATAAAAATAAACGTACCTTGTCACCACGCCTCTCCTCCGTCGACTCTCTGCGTCCTGCTGGAACAGAAGCAGGAAGCACACAGTCCCCTCTAAGCCAATCACAACGCTGCTATCAGTAGCGTCGTGATTGGTCTGAGCGCCTTGGTTCAGTGCTCAGACGGGGACTTAGAGCCTGTGCATGTTCTCCAACCACCTGGGTGGAGAACATGCTAAGTGCGTATGACTGTTTGGCCTGTCCAAGACGGCGGGCCAAACCGTCATGCGCACATACAGAGTGCCCACCACTCCTTCCCCTGCTCTGTGAGCAGACCAGCCCATTCCTGTCCCGCTCTGGAAAACTGCCTCAGCAGGGAAAAATAAAATAATCATAACATTGAGTTATCATTTTATTTTTCCTTTTTTTACACTGCTGAAAAGCAGTAGGGCGAAGCTCCTCCGCCTTAACAGAGGAGCCACCACTGTGTGTGTCTTGACTGAACACCATGTTATTAGAGTGTCTTCTCAGATAAGCCAAGGTATTGCGGACCTTCCTATGGGGATTTAATCCCCTAATGTTCCACATGATTAGCCTTAGCAAGGAATTATTAATATATATTGCCATGTCCTGCAAAGTGTTTGCTTCATACTTTTTCTTTACCTTGCCCATCTACTACCTACAATAATCAAATAGTCTACAGTGAGATTATGTTGCACCCCTCCACTTGAAAACGTAACTCCCCGCCACCCTCATTGCAAATCCCAACTAGCAGTAAAAGACATCCCTTCCTAGAACAACCTTTAACAATATAAGGTAAAGTATTGCAGAACACTCTTGTGGTAGAGTTTGACAAGCCCATAACCCTTCATCGCCTGCCGTGGGTCTATAAACCTGTGTGCTCTGTCTTCCCAGTACTATACTAAGTCAAGTAGCGTACTACGTACTGTATTCTATATTCATTGATTGAAGTTTCTTTTAACAGGCAAAAACAGCTAAGCTTCTACTTGCAGGGTCAAATCAGGAAAAAGAGAAATGTCAGTGCCGGAGTTCAGCATTGACCATAGATTACATGCTTTTTGTACAGCGGTGTACCATTCCCTGTCGCTGAGCAGTCTGTCAATGATAGGTGCAGACTGAGATTCTGGAATTGGACTCAGAGCCAAGGAGTGGTGCACTCTCAAAGATCACAATTTCGGTGTTATCAGTGTTAAGCTTTAGGCAGCAGAAGAGCTCAAAGCATTCAGAATGGTTGTGAGTATGGCGTTTATGGGTCGCAGTCCTCTGGAGTTTGTCATTGGGAGCGACAATAGCCTTATGGAGAAATAACTATATTCTGTTTTATTTCTACCTATTATGGAGGTGTTTCTCTTAAGGGGGGGAAATAAATCAATTTAGCCAATGACGCGCTATATAGTATGCATACATGTGTGGGAGGCAACATCTGCTGGAAGTGATATGAGCATACAGTTTACCAGGCTTCAATCTCAGGTGTGATTCCCCCATATCAATTTTTTGATGACATTCTTGACCTGGGAGAGCTCCGAGGAATGCATTAACAAGAGCAACACCCCAAAGAAGTCATTGTAATGGGGAGCAACAATCATCTTTAATATCTAGACTATGTCACACATTTATTTATTGAGCTGTGTTCAGCATGTCACAACATTCTGTTTTTCATGATCAGTGATGTCAGGTTGTCTTGTATCATCATTTCCAGTCTCATGTTAATAAAAAGTCCCAGGTATTTGAGACCCCTTGGGCCCATCTCATGTTATAAGGACAGAGACTGGTCTATGTGCATCAGGACATGGACAAGGCCTTACACTTATCCCAATTGATCTTGTGTTATGAAAATATCATGAACATTGTGAGAAAAGTTGCATGGGCAGATCAGTGCTTGTAGAAAAGCCACAGTGTAATAAATATACTTACTATGCTTGCTAAATTCATCAAAATATTTTTTTCTGATTTTGTAAGATTGGAACCCTTACTAGGTTTGAATTGATGTTGCTCTAATCTTTCTTTACTAATACCTCTAATGTGTCCAATATCTTGTAAGATGCTGGTGGCATGAATTTTTTCAATATCTTTCGTTGTGCTCATTTTGTTTTGTTGTATGAATGTGGACACAGAGATAACAGAGTCAGGACCATCCAAAGGCACAGAATTTTTTTTATCCAAGGACCAGGACTAGGGACAACCATCAGATCTAAGCACATCCAAAACATTAGGACTAGGACAAAAACATGCAGAGGAAAAGGAAAAAGGCAGGAAAAACTTGAAGAGCCAGAAAACCTAATTATTAACATTTCTTCTCACAGTCTAACACAGAAGCAACTAAAGATATTTTGAACAAAGGTGCATAGTTTGTGCCCACATGCAACATACATTTTTTTTTAAACTGAGATTGCTTTGTTTAAATTGAGGAGGTCATTGAGATTATGCCATTTCTTTGAAAATATGATTCCACCAAGGAAAGAACAGAAGACGCCGTATACTTGGAATTTATTAACAAAAGCACATTCATGCCACCAGCATCTCACAAGATGTTGGTCACATTTGAGCTGTTAGGAAAGAAAGATTTGAGCAACATCAATTTCAAACCTAGCAAGAGTTTGAATCTTACAAAATCAGAAAAAAATATTTTGATGAATTTAGCAAACCATCCTAAACTAACTTTCCAGAGAACAGACAAAGGAGGGGCCTTAGTGGTCATGGACAGAACATATTACAGTGAGAAGGTTTCTGAACACGTCATGGATGAAAGCACATACTTAAAATTGGAGATCATGATCCCACCCTGGAGATCACAAATATTCTCAATAAAATATAGGATAATGAAACGGATATGAATTGGATTAACACCAAAACTAGGGCTTTTCTAACAACACCTTTCTCGAGACGACTGAAGTTATACATGTAACTGAAAACACATAAAAATGACACGTCCCCTCCTTTCAGGCTGATCATGTCTGGCAGTGGATCATTGTTTGAACCTTTGGGAAAATATGTTGACCACTTTCTACAACCCATAGTGTAATCTTGGTGCTCATACGTACAGGACACTACAGATTTGTTTAGTTGAGTGGGTTATCCTTGGAGAACAAGGATAATTTGATACTGTGGACTATTGATGTTACCTCGTTATACACATCTATTCCATTACAAGAAGGAATGGAAGCTGTAGAGTGGGCATCACCTCAGCCAACCTCACGTCAAAGCTAATGAAGTATTCCTATTAGAGATGTTAAAGTTTTGTTTGCAACATAGTTATTTCAAATGGCAAGATGATTTTTTTCTGCAAATCAGTGGTACCTCCATGGGTTTTGGGGGTACACCTGTTTATGCTAACATCTTCACTGCAAAGTTTGAACAAGAAAACAGTTTTTTTAGATGTAGCATGGAATGATCATTTGGCATTCTACTGCAGAGACATTAATGATATTTTTTTCATCTGTTAGAACACAGAAGACACTTTGGTCAACAACATGATACTACTGAATACCAATGAAACAAAGAAATGGTACGCAGTTCTTAGGTGAATAAGTTGTCACCTAAATCCACCCGAACAAGTGTGTCTGGTGTAGGAAGTAAAAGCAGGGGCCACAACAGGGTAGAAGGAGGAGGGGAATTCCAAGCTAGGTGTCATGCTTTATCATTTGAGCCTGCTCCTCGTTGGGCCGGCGCTGCAATGCCCAACGGGCACCCTTCACTTACCTTTCTTACACGGTCCTGAAGAATCGCCCTAGATCTCTCCTAGACAACTTGATGGCGAGAAACATGTTGACCACTAGGGAGTAGAGTAGAGTTTCTTGTACCTAACATAGAGAACACACTACCCTCCTTTGTCTTTTAGTCTAGGTAAGGTACCCAACTGAATAAAGCATCATTGAGGAATCCTTGACCTATTTTAAACTCACCTCATGGACATCTACATGAGATTAGGCCCTCTCACCCCCACTGCACCCTTACGGCGGAACAAAAGATCCCCGACAAAGAGCCCCTGAAAGGGTGCCCGTTGGGCATTGCAGCGCCAGCCCAACGAGGAGCAGGCTCAAATGATGAAGCATGACACCTAGCTTGCTGGGCGTGTGAGAGCCCTAGTTCCACAAGGAGGAATTCCCCTCCTCCTTCTACCCTGTTTTGGCCCCTGCTTTTACTTCCTCCACCAGACACACTTGTTCGGGTGGATTTAGGTGACAACTTATTCACCTAGGAACTGCGTACCATTTCTTTGTTTCATTGGTAATTTGGGCAAGTACGCTGGACCTTTTCAAAAGCCCTTTCAACATCTCTGTTGGCCCCCCACATCCCCCTTTTTTTGATAACTACTGAATACCAGGAATGCTCAGATTAAATGTACTCATACAATGAGCAACACCAGTCTGGCTTTTTTGGATGTATGGATTGAAAAAAATAACACAAGTTTGAATACAAACAGTCTCACAGCCTCCAAAACGCCGGGACACTTTTAGCAGCGGTGCACTCCAGGGTCGGAGATACCCTGTGTAAAATATCCTTGCTCACCGAACGCCGAACACCAGCGTTAGTGCACTCCTCCCATACATAAATTACTGACGGCAGTTCATTTCAGTTGAAGAAAAAAGATTTATTCCATAAGCATAAGGATTTAAGAAAATTCCCTACGCGTTTCAGCGGACAACCGCCTTGATCACGGGTAATTTTGTAGTGAAATCAATCGTGAATATATACATGATGACGTGCAACATGAAAGTGAACAAAGAAAGAGGACTACCTGATCAAAATTATGACGGCATCTTATAATGATAAAGTAATGTCGGCGTGCAAGCAACAAAGTAAATGCTTCTATAAATCATACATAACAGCTTTTTAAATACATATAACATAATCGCAAATTGCTTACCCTAACAATCTACTTCCTAGATACAGTAAAATTAATTGTCAAAGTATATCCACGCATCACGAGCATTGTGTGCGACACAGACATCGAAATTGCTTATTTTGCGCGATAAAGCCGCCCTTCTTTGCAGTATTATCGTTAACAATCCATTGTACAAGCCTAGTATAGTTACAAACTGGCATATCACCGGCAAACCGGATTTCTCAAAATAACATTGGTTTCTTGTGCAGACCCAAGTGGGTTATAATGATGTACTGGCTAAACATTGATTTGCACTAAATAGATACCAACATCATGGATCAAGCTTATACAGTAATTAAACCTTTGTGGATCCATACAACATATGGAACAACTCATCACAATATATTACTTAAATGTCAGAGTTACCTTGACTAAATAATCAGCAAATCATCACTTTCTCTGTAAATCTATATTCTGCCCCAGTTGGCTATGTTCCAAGGTCTTGTCTTGCCAAGTACAATAAATTTAGGATTTTGAATGCATATTCACCTGTACAGACAAAAAAAAGTAATAAAGGGCAAAATTAGGCTAACGCAATCAATCTAAAGGCCTCAGTAATAGACAGGAATAGACAGGTAGTAAAGGAAATATTAAGTGTATTAAAAACAATTAAAACAGATGTCACTGTAGGCAGACATAACGAGAGAACTATTGATTACATTTGAAGTTGCCAATTGATTACACACTAACAACAACAAAATTAAAAATGACAAATACTGAATGATGAAGTTTATCTTCCTTAGCCCACCATATCAGACAGCATTTACAGTTTTACCAAACAGTAAGCTCCGAAGTAGACCTAATCTCCTAAATGCCATGATAATTCTTCTTCAGAATTAAGACCCATTGGAATTTTAGTATCCAGCTCTAGGATATATCTGAATTCCAGTTGACGCAATTTACGGATTCTATCTCCTCCCCTACTCAAGCTAGTAACCCTGTCAATAACAAAGAATCTCAGTAAATTGCAATTACTTGTATGCACCTCTTCAAAGTGTCTGGCCACTGGCGATAATTTATCTTTATTTTGAATCTCCCTCATGTGTTCCAAAATCCGTTTTTTTGCTTGGAACATAGTACTGCCTACATATTTTTTAGCACAAGGGCAAATTAGTATGTAGACAAAATAATCTGATTGGCAGGTAAGATGTTTTCCTATTGTTCTTACAGTATCGCTAGTAGAATAGTGGACAGACTTGACGTTTGAGCGAAACTTGCAAGCTTAGCAGACCATGCAGGTATAAAAGCCTTTTACATCATTGGCACTGCTGTTGTTAGTGGATATTTCATTGTGGCATATTTTGTCTCTAAGAGAATCAGCCTTTTTGTATGTTACATCAGGAGCAGAACCTATTGCATCTACTAATGTAGGTTCCATACTTAGTATGTTCCAATGTTTGCTAAGACACTTCCTCACTTGCCAGGAACTAGAATGATACGTGGTAACATACCTAATTGTTTCCACATTCTCATTAGGTTTGGAATTCTGAGTCAATAACTCCTCATGAGTAACTTTACTAGCCTTGAGAAGTGCCTCTTTAATCACTTGCTGGCTGTAGCCCCTCTTCAAGAAACGTTCTGTCATCCAGATCCCTTGTGAATTAAATTCACTGTCTGTACTGCAGTTCCTCCGAGCCCGGAGGAACTCCCCAAAGGGTATACTGCCTATCAATGTCTTGGGGTGTTCACTTTCTGCATGAAGCAGAGTGTTTCCTGCAGCCATTTTATCGAAAGAGTTTGGAAACCAATTTGCCATCTTCAACTTTCACAAAAAGATCAAGAAATTCAATACTTACAGTACTCATTTTACCTTCCAAAATTAAATTGAGCTCATTTGTGTTCAACATTAAGATGAATTTATTAGCTAATGCCTCTGTCCCGTCCCAGATGATAAACAAATCGACAATGTATCGTAGCCATAATTTAACATGGCCACGATACAATTCTTGCGAATTGGACACCTGCTGCTCCCAACTTCCCATAAAAAGATTAGCGAAACTGGGAGCAAAACAGGTGCCCATCGCTATCCCCTGCTTCTGTCTGTACAAGATCTCATTAAATATAAAGAAGTTGTTCTCAAGACTGTTAGAAAGGCGACCCCGGGGGAGGCAGAAGAGGTCGGACTGACCAACCCTAGGTCCACCTCTCCTTCGAGAAGTAGCCGAGCGTTACGGAGGGGCCTCCTGAATGAGGGCCCTCTCCGAGGATCGTACAGCCAAGTAATCACAACACTACAAACGGACACCACACAAGAGATCAAGTTCTTAAGCTTTTATAAGTAGAAAAGGTTGCTGGTTCTTGGCAGTATATACAGATGGATCGAAGGATCCGTAAAGTCTCGGAAAGGGGGGTAGGTAGCGGGACAGTCTAGCTCGGGGCGGAGGAAGGGATACCCTACGCACAGCTCTCAATCCTCGAGCTGGGGGGTTCCGAGGGGTTCGAGCCGCGGCAGCGCCAGCAGGCTTTCAGATGGTTCAGCAAGGTAGGCCGCGGCAGCGCCAGCAGGCTCTCAGATGGTTCAGCAAGGTAGGCCGCGGCAGCGCCAGCAGGCTCTCAGATGGTTCAGCAAGGTAGGCCGCGGCAGCGCCAGCAGGCTCTCAGATGGTTCAGCAAGGTAGGCCGCGGCAACGCCAGCAGGCTCTCAGATGGTTCAGCAAGGTAGGCCGCGGCAGCGCCAGCAGGCTCTCAGATGGTTCAGCAAGGTAGGCCGCGGCAGCGCCAGCAGGCTCTCAGATGGTTCAGGTTACCGGGGATGAGTTCGTCTGGTGTCGGCCGTGACAGCGTCAGCAGGGCTTCCAGTCCAGGACACAACTGACGTCCTAATCCAGGGCTGGCCCAGATATAGGACTGGAGTCCTTTGATGTCCAGACCCTCGCGCCTAGGGGTCAGAAGGGCCGGGATGATGGTGTCCAGACACCCAGCAGGGGGGTGGAGCCAGCGCCCAGGGAGGCCGGAGGGCGATTGAAACCAGGCATCCGGGGACGGCTGGAGGGCCATCGAAACACCCTTTTCTCCGGGATCTGTCGAGTGGCCACTCGACCACCTGGGTGGATGTTGGTGCCTCGATGTCTGGGCTTCGCTGGGGCCTGGGCCGGAGCAGAGGCCACGTGGTCGTGACATGGTGGGCCCAAGATGGAGTCGGGCGCGGCCTCATGCTTAGGTCGTGAGGGGCCCACGATGGGGCCAGGTCGATAGTGGGGGTCCGGGATGGTGGCCGGACCAGCAATGTTGGGGCGTGCAGTGTCGGGCAAAAGGGCTGCCCGATGCTGGGTGGAGGGCCGATGTCGTTCTGGGCTCGCCATGCGGAAGGAGTAGGACCACGCCATGAGGCCGGGTCCAACACGCGTCCCCCCCAGCTGAAGGCAGGGGAGAGTCACCCATCTTCTTGGGGATTCTCCTCGCCGAGGCGGAAGAATCGGGACAGGCCGTCAGCATTGGCGTGGTCGTTGCCAGGGCGATGCTCCACAGTGAAGTCCATCCCCTGCAGCGAAATGGACCAGCGCAGCAGTTTCGGGTTTTCTCCCCGCATCTGCATCAACCACCGCAGGGGCCGGTGGTCGGTCTGTACTCGGAAGTGGGTGCCGAAGAGGTAGGGCCGGAGCTTCTTGAGGGCCCACACCACGGCGAAGGCTTCCCTCTCGATGGTGCTCCATCGCTGCTCTCGTGCCAGTAGGCGTCGGCTGATGAAGGCCACAGGCTGGTCGATGCCTTCGGAGTTAACTTGGGACAGGACCGCCCCGATGCCGTGCTCTGAGGCGTCGGTTTGGACCACAAACTCTCTGCTGTAGTCGGGGGCCTGGAGCACAGGGGCGGTGCACATGGCAGTCTTCAGAGTTTCAAAGGCTGCCTGGCACTCGGGGGTCCAGTGCACCTTCTGTGATAGTTTCTTTGAGGTCAGTTCTGTGAGGGGCCCCACAATGCTCCCGTAGTTCTTTATGAATCGCCGATAATATCCGGTGAGCCCCAGGAAGGCGCGGACGGCGGTTTGGGTGACCGGGGGCTCCCAGGCCCGGATGGTGTCTATCTTTGGTTGGAGGGGAGCCACTTGGCCGCTCCCCACTTGGTGTCCCAGATAGGTCACGGACCCTTGGCCTATCTGGCACTTACTGGCTTTGATGGTGAGTCCGGCCCGCCGAAGGGCCGTCAGGACTGTCCAGAGGTGGGTCAGGTGCTCATCCCAGTGGAGGCTGTACACTGCAATGTCGTCGAGATAGGCGGCGCTGTACTCCTCTAGACCGACCAGCACTTGGTTCACTAGTCTCTGGAAGGTTGCGGGTGCGTTCTTCATGCCGAAGGGCATCACTTTGAAGTGATAGTGGCCATCTGGTGTCGAGAAGGCCGATCGCTCCTGTGCACCAGGGGTAAGGCCAATCTGCCAATACCCCGCCGTGAGATCGAAGGTGCTGAGATATTTGGCGGCCCCCAGGCGATCGATCAATTCATCCGCCCTGGGGATGGGATGGGCGTCGGTCCTGGTGACGGCATTCAGTCCCCTGTAGTCAACACAGAACCGGAGCTCCGGAGCGGCTCCGGGGGGGGGCGGCTTTAGGGACCAGGACAACGGGACTGGCCCAGGGACTGTTGGAGGGTTCGACTACCCCCAGAGCTAACATCTTGGCCACTTCGGATTGGATGCAGGCCCGGACCCGGTCGGGCACTCGAAAAGCTCGGTGTTTTACAGGCGGGCTGTCTCCTGTGTCTACATCGTGGACACACCACCGGGTGACCCCCGGAGTGAGGGAAAACAGATCCGCAAACTGCCCCAGCAGCTTCCGGCAGTCCTGTTGCTGCTCTGGGGTCAGGGAAGAGGAGAGCGTGACCCCTTCGATGGAGCCGTCTTTCGCGGTGGTGCTGAGGAGATCTGGTAGGGGTTCGGAGTCGTCCTCAGCTCCGTCATCGGTCGCTAGCAGCAGGCTCAGTTCAGTGCGTGCAAAGTGTGGCTTGAGCCGGTTAGCGTGCAGAACCCGGAGGGGGTTCCGGGGGGACTCCATGTCCACCAGATAGGTGACTGGGCTCTTGCGCTCCACCACTTTGAAGGGCCCCGTCCATTTGTCCTGGAGGGCACAAGGTTCGACCGGGGACATGACCCAGACCTGCTGGCCCGGCTCGAATTCGATGGACGAGGCGTTCTGGTCATACCAGCGTTTCATCTCCTCCTGACTAGCCTCCAGGTTGGCCTCGGCAAGTTCCCGGAACTTCCGAGTCTGATTGCGGAGGGTCAGGAGGTACCGGTAGACATCGGGTGGGGCCTCTATAACTGCTGTCTCCCAGCCTTCCTTGACCAGGCTGAGGGGGCCTCTGACCGGGTGTCCGTACAAGAGTTCAAAGGGGCTGAACCCCAGGGACTTCTGGGGTACCTCTCGGTAGGCGAACAGGAGGCAAGGTAGCAGGACATCCCCTTTGCGCCGGAGTGGTTCTTCTAAGCCCTGGATCATCCCCTTCAATGTTCTGTTAAATCGTTCCACTAGTCCATTTCCTTGGGGATGGTACGGGGTGGTGAATTTATAGGCGACCCCGCACTGTTGCCATAGGGACCGCATATGCTTCGAGATAAAGTTGGAGCCTCGATCACTCACGACTTCTCGGGGGAAGCCGACTCGGGAGAAGATGCTCATGAGGGCTCGGCCCACCACGGGGGCTGTGATGGTTCGGAGGGGAATGGCTTCGGGATAGCGGGTAGCATGGTCAACCAGGACGAGGATGAAGCGGTGCCCCTGCGAGGTTCGAGGGTCCAGGGGCCCTACGATGTCTATCCCCACTCGCTCAAAGGGGGAAGTCACCACGGGGAATGGCTGGAGCGGGGCTTTGACTTTCCCCCCGCTCTTCCCGCTGGCTTGACAGGTCGGGCAGGTCCTGCAGTGGTTAAGCACATCGGTGCGCATTTTTGGCCAGAAGAAATGGGTCACCAGGCGGCTGTAAGTTTTGTCCTGCCCCAGGTGCCCGGCGAGGGGCACATCATGTGCTAAGTTCAGGAGGAAGTCTCTGAATCGGAGGGGTACGACCAGTACCCGGCCGGCCCCTAGTTCAGCAATCTTTTGCTCACTGTAGAGAAGGTTGTCGTCCCAATAGATCCAGTGGGACCCCGCGGGGTCTCCAGCTGCTTGGATAGCGGCTTGCTGTCGAATCCCTTCGAGGGAGGGGCAGGTTTTCTGTTCCTGCCGGAACTGTTCGCGGGTGGGGCCACCTTCTTGGCGCCATTGGGCGAGTTCTGGGAGGTGGTCCAGCTCGGTGAGATCTTCTTGGTCGGGCCCTTGGGGGCCGTGTTCGGGGTCGGCGTCCTCGGGGACGACGGGCGGCGGAGGGGCGGGCCACTCCGGCTCCTCGGGGGGAGCTTCCCCCGCTGGGGTGGAGGCTCGGGCGGTCATGGAGCGGGTGGTGGCACAGACCCACTCGGGAAGGCCTAGCATCCCCAGGTGCTCTCTCCGTTCGACGTTAGCCCAGGGGGAACTTTCTAGGTCGTTCCCAAGGAGACAGTCCACGGGGGCATCGTCGCGGACAGTCACTTTCAGCACGCCCGACACTCCCCCCCACTCGAAGGGGATGCGGGCCATCTGGCACAAAGTCTCGGAGTTATCTGCGGACCGGACTGGACACAGGACGTTAGGAAGGATCTGTTCCGGGGTCACCAGATGGCAGCGGACCGCTGTCACGCTGGCCCCAGTGTCACGGAGGGCTTCGGTCCGGCATCCATTGATGGTGACCCACTGGCGGTATTTCTGGGTGTTGCCGGGGATCGGGCCTCGGGGGATCAGGTCGTGAGTACCCAGGCATGCTAAGGTCATGGCGGCGGGCTCCCACTCGGCTTGCTCGGGGTTGTCGTCCTCCTCCTCACTCCTTTCTTCACCCAGGGCAGCGGCTGCGATCTGGCGGTTTGGGGGACCGGTGGTGCCGGGTCGCTGATTCATTGGGCAGAGGGGGTCATTCGCATAATGCCCCAGTCGCTGACATCTGTGGCACGTCACGTTCGGGCGGGGCCCCGGTCTGGCTGGGGGGCCCCCTCTCTGGCCCAGGGATGGCAACGTGGAGGTGGGGGAGGACCCCTGGGGGACGTCTCGACCCCGGCTCTGGCCTACTCCGCCGCCTCGTGGTCGGTGGTTCCCCGGGGATCCCCGGCCGTAGTCTCCCAGTGGACTCCGGGGAACTCGGGTGCTCACCCATCTATCCGCCTCGACAGCGAGTTTTCGTGGCTCAGTCAATTTGCTGTCGAGGAGGTGTTGCCGGAGTTCGATGAAGCAGTTATTGGACAGATGTTCCCATAGAATGAGGTTGATCAACTGCTGGTAGGTGGTGGCCTGGCAGCCTCTGACCCACCCCTCGAAGGCTCTGCTGTAAAAGTTCACGTACTCCACCCACGTGGTACCGGGGATTTTCTTGCAGTCTCTGAATCGCTGCCGGTACATCTCGGGGGTGAGTCCGTAGCGAGTGAGGAGGGCGGTCTTCATGTGCTCATACGAGGTCATCTCAGTATCAGGGAGCTCCAGCAGGGCGTCCCTCCCTTCGTTGATAAACTTCCCCCACAGGCCGGCGCCCCAGTCCTTGAGGGGTACTCGATGGGCGGCCATGGCGACCTCGTAGGCTTTGAACCACTGTTGGATGTCGTCGTTCTTATAGTACTCTTTGACGACATCCTTGGGTATGTGCACCTTCGTGTCCACCGGCGGGGGTGAGGTCTTACCCCCGGCGATGGCAGACTCGTTTGCCTTGGCTTTAAGTTCCATTTCTTTGAGGACGCGCTCGTGCTCGAGCATGAGTTTTTTCTCCTCGAGGGCTAACTTCCTTTCTGCCAGTTGGATTTCTCCTTCTTGTCTGAGTCGAGCAAGATCCAACTCGTGGAGCCGGTTCCTCTCTCGTTCTCGGGCGTCTTCGTGGGAGAGGCCCGTGTCTGGGTTTGCGGGTCTCCCTCCCGCTGGGTTCGTCTCGGCCTCCGGGCCGCCGTTCGGGCCCGGGTTATCTTCACTCGGGGGTGGCGCCTCGCCGGCGTCCACCCAGGCCTGCAGGGCCGATTTAAAGTCTTCTTTGGTGCTTAAGCCAGTGGTAGCGATGCCTAGCTCTTTGCAGAATTGCTTTAGCTCCTTGTGACTGTAGTCTTCCATTTTCTCTTTCTGGAATTCTGTGTTCATGGTCGTAGTGGGTTTTTCTTGGTAGTGAGTGAATTACTCTCTGTACGATCTGCGTGGGCTCGGATCCCGGCGCTTGCCACCAATGTTAGAAAGGCGACCCCGGGGGAAGCAGAAGAGGTCGGACTGACCACCCCTAGGTCCACCTCTCCTTCGAGAAGTAGCCGAGCGTTACGGAGGGGCCTCCTGAATGAGGGCCCTCTCCGAGGATCGTACAGCCAAGTAATCACAACACTACAAACGGACACCACACAAGAGATCAAGTTCTTAAGCTTTTATAAGTAGAAAAGGTTGCTGGTTCTTGGCAGTATATACAGATGGATCGAAGGATCCGTAAAGTCTCGGAAAGGGGGGTAGGTAGCGGGACAGTCTAGCTCGGGCGGAGGAAGGGATACCCTACGCACAGCTCTCAATCCTCGAGCTGGGGGGTTCCGAGGGGTTCGAGCCGCGGCAGCGCCAGCAGGCTTTCAGATGGTTCAGCAAGGTAGGCCGCGGCAGCGCCAGCAGGCTCTCAGATGGTTCAGCAAGGTAGGCCGCGGCAGCGCCAGCAGGCTCTCAGATGGTTCAGCAAGGTAGGCCGCGGCAGCGGCAGCAGGCTCTCAGATGGTTCAGCAAGGTAGGCCGCGGCAGCGCCAGCAGGCTCTCAGATGGTTCAGCAAGGTAGGCCGCGGCAGCGCCAGCAGGCTCTCAGATGGTTCAGGTTACCGGGGATGAGTTCGTCTGGTGTCGGCCGTGACAGCGTCAGCAGGGCTTCCAGTCCAGGATACAACTGACGTCCTAATCCAGGGCTGGCCCAGATATAGGACTGGAGTCCTTTGATGTCCGGACCCTCGCGCCTGGGGGTCAGAAGGGCCGGGATGATGGTGTCCAGACACCCAGCAGGGGGGTGGAGCCAGCGCCCAGGGAGGCCGGAGGGCGATTGAAACCAGGCGTCCGGGGACGGCTGGAGGGCCATCGAAACACCCTTTTCTCCGGGATCTGTCGAGTGGCCACTCGACCACCTGGGTGGATCTTGGTGCCTCGATGTCTGGGCTTCGCTGGGGCCTGGGCCGGAGCAGAGGCCACGTGGTCGTGACGTGGTGGGCCCAAGATGGAGTCGGGCGCGGCCTCATGCTTAGGTCGTGAGGGGCCCACGATGGGGCCAGGTCGGTAGTGGGGGTCCGGGATGGTGGCCGGACCAGCAATGTTGGGGCGTGCAGTGTCGGGCAAAAGGGCTGCCCGATGCTGGGTGGAGGGCCGATGTCGTTCTGGGCTCGCCATGCGGAAGGAGTAGGACCACGCCATGAGGCCGGGTCCAACAAAGACAAAATTGTATCATCTGTAATAGCATTTCTGTATGTCTGAGATATGAGATCGAACGAGAACTCAGATACTTGCGGCAAGCCAGAATACCATCATGATGTCTAATGGAAGCGTAAAGGCTGCATACATCTAGGGTAATTAAGATATAGCCTTCCTTCCAGACAAAATCTTTGAAACTGAGGTGGCGAAGTGAGCTAAAGAACGATGATGGACTCAACCCAGATCTGTGACGGAGGTGAGTGTCTAAAAAGTTTCAGCACTCTGTCCATCATCTCCTTGTGTTTGATTTAACTTTCTAAAAGTGGCATTTTTAAAATTGTGATAAAAAATCCGACTTTACCATTTTTCATTTTAATTTCATGGATATCAAACATGACCTGGCTTCCTGATCCCAATCAAAAGTAAACACTTAATAAATGTAATAAGGCAACCTAATGTTATCCTATGGGTAAAATATTAAAACCAAGTTATCATGAAATCATAAACCTGAACCGAAAAAAGATAAAAGTGTGATTCCAGCCCAGGCATATTTGACCTTGCAGGCCTTTAGCATTTAAATTACAAGCCCTCAGTATATGGTATACTTCTCTACAAGGGACCTATAATTAAATTAAATATGCCAATCTGGTGAAAGCCAATCAAACCATGTTTAGGGGAGTTAGCACAATCACTTTAGCACTGGTAAAGTGGGCAGAGGCCTAAGGCTAACAAAACGCATTTTAGCACAAAAATAGAGGTCAGTAGGCAAAATGTTTAGGGGTAGACCACTGTTGGAACTGGCACGTTCTGGTTGGCAGAGGCGAGGCTCTAGTCAGGCATAACCCTCCACTCCTATTAGGGGCAGGAATTTACAATCACTGTATAACCTGTGTGTAGCTTGGCACTGAGAAGTCAGGCTTAACACAGAGGCAATGTGTAAAGCAATGGCACAGCACACAATAATTACACTGAGCGTATATAAAATTAAAATTTGTATTCAACACACACATTAACTAACACAACATGAACATAAATCTCGGCATAAATCACATTTGGAAATATCTCTAGCAGGGCCGGGCCCAACCGTGTTAAAATTGACATCAGTAGTATGCACACTTGGGGAAAATTCCTACAGTACCCCCCAGCAGCTTTATGCAGTGCAAAATGTTGTCTGAACGAGGCCCACCCTAGCAATTATTCTAATTCAATACCACTACTAGGTTGCACCCCAGTTCACAATGATCTCAGAAATGTGTACATACAATATTACAACACTTTTAATAGCCCCGCAGACCAAGGCTGCACGGGTAAAAACCAATGTTAAATGAAAAAATGCTTTTGGCATGGAAATAACATGTATGGTAAAACCGCTGTGCGGTGTCAATTATCACAGGCAGTCACTGCCACACACTTACTCAGCACCGATAAATGCTACAAATATCAGGAAGATCTGTTTGGAGTGCACTCGCACACACACATACACAGCACCCTAGGGTGGTGAACTGATATCCGGGAGGTCAGTTGATAATGTACTTGCAGACCCCTTGCCCAAAGCCCTCCTCCATCCTTCAGGTAACCCTGACTACCCTACATCCATACGCTGGAGAGAAAACCTTCCCACTGATACTAGACCAATCGCGGCAGGAGTGACACTTAGTCAGGATCCCGGGGAAAAGGTGGGAGTAGGTAACAGGCTAATTAGGCAGCAGTTGACAAATGGAGGTTTGGCCTCTACTCTGTAAGCTCAGTCAAAGGATTCCACACTGTGCCTTCAGGCACCAGCCCGGTTCTGCGAAGCTCGGAGTGGGGGTCATGCAGACTCTTGACCTGCTTCCGACCACTTTAAGAATCGTCCTTTAGCCCAGTCAATTACTCTCACCACCCAGACCTGACCCGGGCAATACTACCTGGCAACACAAAGTCATCGGGATGGGTGAGGAGAGGCTAGTTGGTCCTCTGCACTGAGGGCACAAACAGGAGCAATTGATTAATGGGGGATGAAGCAGTGGAGCCTCTAAGTCAGAAGAAGGAGGCTCCCCGTAGACCACAGGTTGATCAAAGTAGTGCCCAGGCAATCAGGGCACTCCGGGAACACGAATCGGCTCCTCCGGACCTCCCTGTAAAGGGAGGCATAACGTCTAGTTAGCTTTAGTATGAGTCGTACCAGACAGCTCCGATCACACATAATGCAGAGTAGCAAACTCAGCACCTCCATGTAAATGAGTCACAAGGTCTGGTGTGTGTTGAGCTGAGTAGCACCAGACCATTCCAGTCACACACAAAGAATAGTTATCAATTCTGTACCTCCCTGGAAATGATGCAAAACATGTGGTGCACGCTGAGCTGAGTTACACCAGACAATTCTGGTCACACACACAGGTGCAAGTTCTGCATTGCCACACGGGGTAGAATGAGGAACTGATACGGGTACTCTCCCACCTCTGAGAGTTGCAAACTCTGCATTAGGCACCGCATACAATGACCATGCAATCGGTGTGTCGCACACAAGAGAGATACCGCACAGTCGACCAAGTGGGCCATGCAGGGTCCCACAATCGATGAATCCGCTCACCACCAACAAGATGCTTATGCATATCAAGGTTGCACGATGCAGGGGCCACACTCCTGAGATGTGGGCAGTGCTTTGGGGGCCCCGCTCCAGGCAGTCCGGTCTCAAGGCACAAAACATAACTCCACGCTCACACAGCACTACCAGTGGGAATCCAGCAGACGAAGGGGGCACTTAAGAGGGCCCCGCTCTCCAGGTGTCACAGGTAGATGGCATAGGTCCCTCACCGAAGGTCTTTGATGTCCCTGAGACCTCCACAAGAGAACAGGGGGCAAGCCAAAAGCACTATTGGAGATCACACTTCAGGGTGTTACAGAGTAGCAGGTAGTCAGCCCAGGCCAGTCACTATTTAGGACGGGCGCATGGTCCCTTCCAATGGCAATAATCCTGCTTGTGCACAACAGATTGCTCTGACAGTGTGCACCACATCGTTTAAGGATCTCCTGTCCCATTTCCCCACAAGTGTATCCCTACCCTGCTGAAATTTGGCACCACTAGTTATACTGTAGTGTGCCTCTGAAGTGGAGGGTGGTTCAGGCGGTGCCCCTTTGAACCACAGGTGTCTCCCCTAAATTTCAGTCCTGTATATCATGGGACCATGGAATGTAGAGGTTAATCTTCAGTGGGACCATGACCTCTTTCTCCAGACTATCCAGCCAGGCTCTCAAATGGCAGAGGTCTGTTGTTCCAGTTGTCTCTGAGGAATGCACAGATGTGCTCCCCCATTCTCCAATGTGGACTAGAATCAAAGTAAAAAGCACATAAAGAGTTTTAGAACAGAGAAATGCCCACTTTCTAAAGCTGGCATTTCTAAGCTAATAATGACAAATCACTCTTTACCAGATGAGAGGGTTTGCCATTGTGAATCCAATGATAGGAAACATTATGAGGCTGCTCCACTGTTCACCACAATTGTAGCTTGAACCATTACCCCATGTTAACTTATGGGAAGAGCGAACCTCATAGGTCATGAAAACACACATGGGTATTGTTCTCTACCTGGTCAGGGAACCCACATGTGTACATGCCCTGCCTTTCACCTTTCACTTGATTCACCCCTTAAGACTTACCCTAGGGGTGCTCTAGTGGTAGTGAAAGGCATCCTTAGCCTTGGCCTATGATTTAGAAAGGCCAACCTGAGCATAGGTATAATTACACACTCAGTGGTCAGCAATGGTAGGCTTGACACGTGTTTAAAAACACCATGGTGCAAGTGTGCACACACAGGACTGCAATGGCAGGCTGGAGACATTTGTTAAAAACACCATATGTGCAAGTGCTCACACTCAGGCCTGCAATGGCAGACTTGAGACATGTTTAACAACATCAGGTAAGCACCACTTCTTAACATGTGTAGGAAAAGTGTGCACACTTTCACACTGCATTTACAGTGGGCAAGTGCCCAGTGCCCTAAGGCCCCTATAAGAGAAGCATCACAAACCAAGTGTTGTCCCACGGGAGGAGCCGACCTCCTAGGTAGGGAAAACCCACATGGAGGTTCATCACCTACGTGGACAGGGAACACTCATATGTATCTGCCTTGCCTTTCACTGACCATTTGCTTTATCCCTCAGGGCTTGCCCAGGGGTGCTCTATTGGTGGTGGAAGGCCTACTCAGGGTTGGCTAGCGAGTTAAAAATGCCAACCCTGAGCATAGGCGCAACTGCGCAGTCTTGATGTCTGCAATGACAGGCTTGATACATGTTTGGGAGACAATTCTGGTGGGTGGCACAATTAGTGCTGCGTCTCACCATCAGACAATGCAATACCTGACCTGGATATGTGGTGTACCTTTTTACAGCTCTCCCATTGGATTACAGTAGGAGAGCATCCAGAGTCCTAAGGGCATGTAAAGAGAATTGGCAAAATTCAGGAGGAGAAAAACAAAACGTTTTAGAGAAATTCCCTAAGAAGGGCCATGTCCAACAACCACCATAAGGCTGACAGGTCTAACACCTGTCAATAAGTAAAATGATTTTATTTTTGCAAACGCATAATTGGGGTCTGAATCAATCCATATTTTATGTACAATAACAGGGAACGACCGTCTCATGAAATTGGCTAATTCACATTCGTAGAGCTTTTAGTGAAACTGCCTTGGTTCTGATGGATTGTGGGAGTAGTTGGTACCAATTATGATGCCTACCCAATTCCTCGTCTACTTTGCTGACTAAGATGGTGGTAAATGTGTTTCTTGAATGAGGGCATTAGAGGTCTTCGAATGTTAATAGTTCAGTATTATTTTTTTCTTTATAAATGGGATAGCACATTTATATTCAGAGAACGTATAAAGACCTGAACAGGGACTGAAATGGATGCATACTGGTGGTCTCGCATTGTTTCTGTATGCGGACATACCATGTGTCATATGTGTGAACAACATAATTGTGAAACTTTGGAAACACTACCCTAGGCCGTGGAGTATGTACACTAATTAACTCACTGGACAAGAGAGAGAGGGGCCCCACAAACCAAGGGGACGGAGCACCATAGCAACAGTACAATCAAATCTTCCCTTAGGAAGGCAAGTAAATACACCTAGAATTCATCAAGCATTCAACTCACAACGTTGTAATAATGTACTCATCTAGGTTATACATTAACAATCCTTCATAAGATCCTTCAACGAATAATAATAATGTTTACAAACAATGAAGACTTCACATTGCAATAATTCAGATGCACCCGTATTGTACTGCGGGGAGGGGTCTATATATACAAGTATATTCAGATGATATACTTGACAACGAATACGGCATTAATGCTCTGTGCGGATTTTATATCTATGTGGTATGGTTTATGATTGCAGCCCCTAGATCTGTGTGGTCAGGTTGTGAATTGAATTCTTGAAGAATCTTAGATGTGTCTGCTTGACTTCCCAGTGGGGAATTAATTTTACTATATGTACAGTAATTTACTGAACAGAGGAAAGCCTAAGAGGCAAGACAAAGAAAGAATGGAGACGGCCATTGAATTAGAACAATTTCTGAGTGCAGAGCACACTTATGCCCTAATTATGGGCGGGCCGGATATATATATATATATATATATATATATATATATTTTTTTTTTTATTTCAACGTGTTTTATTAATTTTTATACACAAACACATTGGCAATTCTGCTACAGGATTAGCATAGGTTCCAATCGCTTTTAGACATTATTATTCTTAGCTAGCCCTACATGTCATTATCAGTGAAGAAGAGAGAAAGAAGACAGAAAAGGGCAGGAAAGCAAGGGGTGAAAGAAGAAATAGGGGACAGGCACCTGAGAGTTGCATTGCTTATTAGTTACATCTGACATACAGTGGGGATGTTGTTACACAGGATGTCATACATACAGGCGCCGAGGGGGCCACATTGGTTGCGACCAGTAGGGCCCAGTTAAGTTCCTTTGATAGGGTAGAGCTTACGTAGGGGTGCCAGGCAGTGCCTCGCCGGTCTGACTCATTTTCATGGGGGCCCAAAAGAGTCAAGAAACGTGTCGAGGGACTTCCACATCCTTCTGGGGGCCGGTTTCCAGGGTATCTCTGACCCCTCCACAAGGGGTTGGAACTCTGAGTTGTGTGGAGTTTCCAGGTTCGAAAGAGTCTGATCACTTCTATGCTTGATAACATCCAAATATCAAATATCGAACCTGCTGAATTTAAAACGGTAACCGAGTATGGTATTTAGGGTGACATGCAGATTTTGGTACAGTAAGCCCAAACTATGCATCTTATTCTTCAAAAGCACCGAACCCCAGGGAACTGGATTTTATCAGTGTGCTAAATATCACCTTCCACCAGTGAACTCGTAATGAGGGTCTATTATTATCCAAATGCTCAAAATAGACCTCCCTGGTCACGGGAGATGTTATTTCCTTATTTTTCTTAAGTTGACAATAATAATCACACTCATACTTACAGAAATGTATATGCATACAGACACACATGCACACTTACATAAAGTAGTGTGGCACATACACAAAGTAATGCACACAGACAACCATGCATGTTAAGTATTGACCTCAGACACAGACAAAGTCACCCAAAGTAATGAACAGGCAGAGTTGCACAAACGCTCACTACTATCTTCTAAGAAATATGGTTATAAATATGTAAAAGAGGGAATATAAAATAATGAATCTCACAAACCAAAAATACAGAGGGTCTCATCTCACATCATGTATGGCACTAATCTTTTCCCCGTTAACAACAAGTATGACCAACACAAAGGGGTCGATTCCGATCCGGGAAAAAGCGCTCCGAATAGCGGTTCGGAGCGTTTTTCCCCGTACGAGTCGTACCCGTTGGCGTCCCCGTACGAATCAGCAAGTACGATCACAATCTAAAGCGTCACTCCTTACGACTCATAAAAAACGCCCGCCGAATCGAAAGTCCATACGAATTGCATTCGGCTGACGCTCGACGCAACGTCCGAATGTAAAAAGAGCGCGTCTCCCGAACCAGGAAGTACGATCCATGTAGAACACACTCCGTACGGCTCTTTTTCTACGAGAGCTCAAAACTACCGTAAAACCACACTCCGGCACGAACCGCACCCCGGTACGCGACAAGCAGGACATGAACGCCATCGTCCGTCTCATCCCTATCATGTACGGCCAACACCTCGTACTTAGAAACCGACGACGGCGCAGAAGGTGAGTACAACAAAATCCAACATACCTGTACGTGTTGCCACACGCGCACATCTCCATTGCACGACTGTCATCTCTGGGTACGTTGGTCCACACACTCCTGCACTTCATCTGTGTAATACGTGCAGCATGTACGCCATCCAGCTGGGGTACGGTACGTCAACGACCTCGGGGTACGGTACGTCACCGCACAACACCAGTGCAATACGGAGGCGTGCCGCACCTACGTCATCGAAGTACGTCACCGCACTTCACCAGTGTCATACGTGCAGCATGTACGCCATCCAGCTGGGGTACGGTACCTCAACGACCTCGGGGTACAGTACGTCACCGCACAACACCAGTGCAATACAGAGGCGTGCCGCACCTACGTCATCGAAGTACATCACCGCACTTCACCAGTGTCATACGTGCAGCATGTACGCCATCCGGGCTGGGGTACGGTACGTCAACGACCTCGGGGTACGGTACGTCACCGCACAACACCAGTGCAATTCGGAGGCGTGCCGCACCTACGTCATCGAAGTACGTCACCGCACTTCACCAGTGTCATACGTGCAGCATGTACGCCATCCAGCTGGGGTACGGTACGTCAACGACCTCGGGGTACGGTACGTCACCGCACAACACCAGTGCCCAGCATCAGAGTGTGTGTGTGGCTAAGACCCCCACCAGTGCCCACCAGTGCCCACCACTGCCCAGCATCAGAGTGTGTGTGTGGCTGAGACCCCCACCAGTGCCCACCAGTGCCCACCAGTGCCCAGCATCAGAGTGTGTGTGTGGCTAAGACCCCCACCACTGCCCACCAGTGCCCAGCATCAGAGTGTGTGTGTGGCTAAGACCCCCACCAGTGCCCACCAGTGCCCAGCATCAGAGTGTGTGTGTGGCTAAGACCCCCACCACTGCCCACCAATGCCCAGCATCAGAGTGTGTGCGTGGCTAAGACCCCCACCAGTGCCCACCAGTGCCCACCAGTGCCCAGCATCAGAGTGTGTGTGTGGCTAAGACCCCCACCACTGCCCACCAGTGCCCAGCATCAGAGTGTGTGTGTGGCTAAGACCCCCACCAGTGCCCACCAGTGCCCACCAGTGCCCAGCATCAGTGTGTGTGTGTGGCTAAGACCCCCACCACTGCCCACCAGTGCCCAGCATCGGAGTGTGTGTGTGGCTAAGACCCCCACCAGTGCCCACCAGTGCCCAGCATCAGTGTGTGTGTGTGGCTAAGACCCCCACCAGTGCCCACCAGTGCCCAGCATCAGAGTGTGTGTGTGGCTAAGACCCCCACCACTGCCCACCAGTGCACACCAGTGCCCAGCATCAGAGTGTGTGTGTGGCTAAGACCCCCACCAGTGCCCACCAGTGCCCACCAGTGCCCAGCATCAGAGTGTGTGTGTGGCTAAGACCCCCACCACTGCCCACCACTGCCCACCAGTGCCCACCACTGCCCAGCATCAGAGTGTGTGTGTGGCTAAGACCCCCACCAGTGCCCACCAGTGCCCAGCATCAGAGTGTGTGTGTATAACACCCCCCCACTGCCCAACAGTGGCCAGCCATTACAACAAAAACCTAACATTCTTAACCACATTACCACCAGGAGATTGACACATGTCAACATAACTATATTTTAACATCATACCACCTCCCAGGCACACAGCAGTCACAGACTTTTTCACACAAACTCAAGTTCAGAAAAGGAAAATAATAGCTTTATTCAGCTGGTTCCAAATATAAAAGCAAATAAGAGTCCTCGCTCATTAAAGGCCAATGGCCAGTCCAAAGATGTCTCTGCAACAGTCTGTGCCTCCATGGGTGTGCACACACCCAAACTTGCCCGCTGTGGTAACTATGGGGGCACCATCTGTGGAATCCTCCGGCACCGCATGGACAGGAGAGGGAAGGACAGGTGGAGTGGGTGCAGGTGTAGTGGATTCATCCACACTGTTATGTTATGTTATGTTATGTTATAATGATTTATTGTGTGCACAGCTACTCCAGCCAAGGAGCGTCCCGGCGCATAGACAAGGAGAAACATAACACAACAGAAAGAGGTAAAACAGAAAAGGGACAGCTAAAACAAAAAAGTTTTTATTGCTCTCCGGAAGGTCATGAGGTCCTCTAGTAGGCGGATTTCAACTGGGAGAGAGTTCCAAGACAGCGCAGCTTTTACTCTGAAGGAGCGACCCCCCATAAGACTGAGTCTGAATCTAGGGACTACAGCAAGGGCTTGGCCCTGAGAGCGGAGGGTGCGAGTGGGGACATAAAAAGAAAGACAGCTGGACAAAATGTCGGGCCTATCCCTCTCAAAATCTTAAAGGTCAAACAAAGGACCTTAAAGAGAATACGCTTCCTCACTGGGAGCCAGTGTAGGGAGCGAAGGACACCCGCCACCGGGCAAAATCTGGGCAGACCGACAATCGCTCTCGCCGCAGCATTTTGAACCCTTTGCAGGCGAGTTGGGGCATCGCCAAAAGTAGATTCAAAAACCTGGCTGCACACCGCAGTCAGTGCAGAAAAACTACCACCTGAACCCGGGGACACATTGGGGGTGGAGGTACAGGCTGTGAGTCAGTTCTATTGGGTGTGTGGATGCGTGTGTGAGGTGTCTCCCCTCTCCCTGGGTGTGTGCCTACTTCCCCTTGAGAATGGGTGCGTGGAGCTTTGAGCTTCTTATGCTGTGTGTGTGAGCTGGGTGTGTCTGACCTGTGGCGTGTGCGAGTATGCTGTGTAGGTATGTGAGAGGCAGAGGTGGATGGGTCTGAAGGATGGGGGGGGACAGATGCTGCTGGGTGTACAGAGCTGCCGTCAGTGTTGACTCCATGGCAGCCACACTCCGACGTAGATCAGACATGGCCGATGACATGCCCTCCATGAACGACACCACCTGTGTAAGCAGTTGTGTATGTCCATGGAGGACAGTCAGCATGGATGTCTGACCTACTGCAATCTGCCGGAGTAGGTCCATAGTCTCAGCACTGAGGGCAGCAGGGGACACAGGGGCAGGGGCTGCGGTGCCGGGAACAAAGGAGACACGGGGTCTAGCACGGACCCTAGGGACACTAACGACTGGGAGGGTGGAGATGGTACTGGAGGAGGGGAGGGCAGACAAAGAAGAAGATGTGACCATTGCTGCATATTCCCCCTCCTCCTGAGAGTCTGACTCGGAGTTGTCGGCATGGTAAGATGTGTCAGTCACATGTCGTCCGGCCTGCAGACTCTCCTCACCCTCCGTGCCACTGCCTCCCTCTGACTCCTCATAGCATGTGGCACTGTCGCTGGGTCCCTCTGCCTGGTCCGTGCCTGTGTCTCCTTCAGATTCAGATGCTGCTGCTGTGGGCAAGGAGAACAACAAAAACATATCAGTCCCCTGTACACATCAGACATATAAGCTACAATACATTTTGCCTCATTTCTAAACATGGCATGCATTATGAGTCACATTACACAGAACTCTGCACAATGCAAAGTCTAGTTGTGGCCAATTGTGAGAGACACAACGCTCAATGTATAGTAGGATACAAGCAAGAGGCAAGGAAAACACTAGTATGAGAGACACAATGATGATCCACAGCCTGACAACAGGATAGCTGATCATGCATCCCAGCTCATTTCCCCACCCTGCCACCCAAACCCAGACCTGGACATGTTTGAATTGCTTACACCTTGTGCCACATGGGAAAAGTCCTGCCTGAACTGAAATCTGATGCCATCCTGGGACATGAATCAAGTGTTACATCACCTCACACTGGCATCACAGCTGTTAACACCCAAAGCCACATTGTGTAGCTGACCATCATTATTAGTTAGACACAACAATCTAAGTATTTTGCGAATATGCACACACGCACTGCCCAGTGTGACTATGCATGAGCCCAAAATATTGCACATGTACATTGTGCACCTGTATCCAACACATGACAAATCGAAAGAGTACCATGGACAAAGGCCACTGAGGCTGACTCGTGCAGAAAACACATGTTGACACTCAGGATACGTGCCAAAGTATTAAGAATGGCAGACACAGTGCACATGTGGTGCTACATGTAATGTACCAACAGGTGTCACAGACCCACCTCCAACATGATGATGTGCAAAGGAAGATGCATACGGAGACATGGCTAAAAGTTTAAAGAAGCTGCTGCAGAAACTGGGACATTCTAATGCCAATGCATGGAGTGCCTGTCTGACCACACCACTCAAACTATGGGAGTGTTACCATGCCTTGGAGCACTGCAGGGAGCATGTGACACATATGACAACAAACAGACATGTACCTACCCCCTACTTGCTGCTGTCCCTCCTGCAACTTCTTATGGAGGTCTGGGAACACCACTTCCAGGACCCGGAGCATGTGGGGGGTGAGGTGGCGGGTGCCGCCATGCCGGCATGGAGCTTCCAGATGCAGCTGGACTCTGGCGATGCGGCGGGTCCAGCACCGGATGTCCTGCCACCTCTTCTTGATGTTTCTGAGCCTCCTGCGAGGCCCCCCTCACTCCTGACAGCCCTGGCGATGTCCAGCCAGATTTCACCCTTCTCATAGGTAGATACCTGTCACAAATGTAAAGTAAAAGAGCATCAGTACACCTGGTCCATGTCCAAAAGACACACATATGTGCACAAAATACTTTATGACGACAGGGCATCGTAGCCTCCACACATTTGCATCATTGTCCAGGAGTATGTGGCCTGTGAGCAAACACGGCTGCAGTACATGCCATTGGAAGGCTACAGATGACATGACGTGCGCTAAACACTCTTAGAGCATGGCACTCACAGAGCAATGTATGCTACATCTGGATGCACTGCAGCCCCTGACACGCTGTCACACACCCCACTACAAGAAATAACCCTCTTGACACAACACTGTACACCCTGGCATTCACACCCAACAACATTGCATCTAAACACCATACATACACAGTGGCCATTATGTCACACGCACAACAGGTGCACACTCCAAGGTATTGCACACATCACTCACCTGATCCCCTGGTCTCCCATACAGCTTGCTGTAGTTTGGCAGGAGGGCATCCAGCAGGGCCTTGTTCTCAGCATCAGTGAATGCAGGTGCCCTCTCCATGCTCAGCAAATCAGGGTCCAGAGGATTCAGAGACAGCAGCTGTGGTTACCACACCAATGTTGTGCAGGCAAGTGCCCTCACACAGCCACATGCTGCCTTATATCTGTGCTGCAGAGGGTCTGTGAGTCCAAGGAGTAGTGTGTGATAGGCCACCATAGTTAGCATCCTATGTTCCATCCAATCACATCACACATAAGGCCATGACACACATATGCATGGTTTGAAAACTGAGCCTGAGCTGAACAACAACATTTGCAACATTGTATACTTTTGCCCAACTGAATTTCCTACAACACCTGTAGGAGCCTCAAAAAACTCTGTATCCATGACAACCTGGTTGCATTTTGATCAGTACACTGTTCCCCTAGATGTTGGCTATGTATTTATTCAAATTCCCACACAAGTACGGTGACATTGCCGTTGCGTATGCAACCCATCCAATGGTGTTACGAGGCGTACACACGCACGTACCATTGGGGTACGCTTGGCTCGCGTATGGCTGAAATGCAATAGGGAAACGAGGCGTACACACGCACGTACCATTGTGGTACGCTTGGCTCGCGTATGGCTGAAATGCAATAGGGAAACGAGGCGTACACACGCACGTACCATTGGGGTACGCTTGGCTCGCGTATGGCTGAAATGCAATAGGGAAACGAGGCGTACACACGCACGTACCATTGGGGTACGCTTGGCTCGCGTATGGCTGAAATGCAATAGGGAAACGAGGCGTACACACGCACGTACCATTGGGGTACGCTTGGCTCGCGTATGGCTGAAATGCAATAGGGAAACGAGGCGTACACACGCACGTACCATTGGAATACAGTGCATCAGACATGCTCGAGTGTACGATTGTGTAGGCTGCATCCCTGTCCTACCCCATGTCACCATTGGGAGAGTGAGTCCAGGAAATCACATAGCAGGGATGTAGTCTACACTCATGTCTAGGATGTGGATGCATACATCAGCATGGCATCCATACATCAGCATGCCCAAGGTGTGGCAGACATAGAAGAAGCACAGGGACTGTGACTTTGTGACTCAGTTGATGTGTGAAGAGCTGGCGAGACATGTCATCAACCATATTTCACATGTGCATCACATGCATTCAACACTTCACACCGGAGTAAAGTCTGCAACATATTGTGATGCACATCAACACTGGAATGCCACACCATTCAGTACAGGGAACTGGCACATGATGACAGCAACATGCCCACTGTCACAGAGGTCTAATAGCCGCTCAGCATGACCCTGTGTGACCACGTCATGTGTGTGCCATGTGCGACATTGTGCATGATGTTAGCATATGACATTTACAGGTCAGTATCATATTACTCACCTTTGAATATCCCCAAGAGTCATCCTGGATATGGCAATTACCGCTCAGCACTACACTTGTGTGTCGGTAGCCATGGCCTGCGGCCCAGCATGTGATGTTGGCGTTGTGTGTGCCGTTATGACGTTGTCTGAGTACTCAGACGTCACCTCTGCGTGCACACGTCAGGAACTTTATTTCACAACACAAGCGCTGGTCCTGTATGAGTGTAAGCTTAGTCATTTTTCAAGTAAAATCATAGTACGTTCACTTCAGACCATTTCACTTGGATTGTCTGACTCCGGACGGTGCCAGTATGGATGTCTGTTTCTAAGCCTGTTAGGAATGCCAACGACTCATATTGGTGACTGACCCTCACCGTTGGTGTCTCCACTGTTTTCACGTCAAGCACAACAACAAGAGCTGCTCCAACTGCTGGGAACACACCTATGTATCCAGGTGTGATTAAACCCACAAGCCGCTCAGACTCCAGCAGTTGGCCCTACACCAATATAGCTCATGGTCTGGACGTAGGACGAGTGCCTGGGCGTGGGTGTTGAGACATCAGAGCCCCTGAATTACACATCAGTCCTCCAGGGCTGAGTCGTCACGTATCCCAAATGAGTCAAAGATAAGTCATCGCACTTCCAAATCCCCACAATGCACGTGCAATGCTGCATGTGATCCGGGTGACACCGGCCATTCGGCTCTGTCAGATTAGCTGCCGTCGTAGCCTGCACCACGACCTCCGGGCCCTGCCCTGCATGTGAAGCAGAAGGAGTCAGTGCACTTCCTCATGTCCATGATGTCCCTCAACCCAACAACGGCCTCCGCGTTGGCTCCTGGCCCAGCGGACCCGTCTGGGGGCACGAGCGCGTCTGGTGAATTGCCCCTGAAGCCATCACTCGCTTTGTCCCTGACGCAGGCGGCGCATACGTCCCGGAACCGCTGGGACAGACAGGATGTGAATGGTCACCCTGGTCCTCGCTGGTTCACCTCACAACCTCACTGGCAACAGTCCCCCAGGTGTCAGCCTTGGTGCCGTTCTTGGGTGGTGCTGTCCCCAATACCACACACTGTACGGCTCCAGCGTGGAGACTGTGCGGCTGAACACCGCTATAAATGCTGCATGGGGAGTAAAACTTCAATGAGCCTGCCGCAGCTCATTACAATGGGTGTTAATGGGTATTTGTAGGGTCATGAAGACCCAGTGGCACGTGAGTGTCAGTCCCAAGACGACAGGACAGGTGGACTGGGGGATGCGAGTGGTCTGGACACCTAGCCTGACACTGGTGATGTCTCTACTCCAAACGTGTTTGTGGATGAGTGGGCAACGTACAGTGTAGTGTTTACGTGGGTGGCCGGAGCCTTGCCCCTTCATCTCCCCGTTGCCGCCGTGAGGACCAACCTCCTCACTTAGGTCCTTCAACTCCACTCACGCTCCGCTGTGCCTCTGCAGGCCGATCTTCAGGAATGTACTGTATCTATATTGGCCAGCATGTACAGGCACGCTGCATGTTTGGCTGTAGATAGGCACGTTGTCAGACGACCACTCCCCTCCCCGGACTGACCATGTTCCCTGTCCTCCCACCCCACCCCAGAGAGCAGGGGCATCCAGGCCCCCAAATCACAGACCACATTCCTGTTAGCTCCGCTGTAGAGGGCATCCAAGAGGAATGAGCACTACGGAAACATGTCTTCATCCTCCCTGAGTCTGGGAGTGGGCTCTTCCTATATCACATGCCTCTTTGTCTGGTACCCACACTCTCTGTGGGACATGGTTGTGTAACTGCTGGCAGAGTGTGCGTTGTAGGTACGGGCAATACTTGGCCACGCCCTTGTAGGATGCCAATCACCCTCACTGTCTTTTTTCCGATGTGGCCTGGAAAGCCCCGACTCACTGGGCAGATTGATGGCATCCAGGGAGGCATATTTGTCAAAAGCTTTTCATGTATTCAAAGTCGGGATTATGCGAATAACTACTGTTCCTTACTGATATCTTGTTACAAAACGTAAGTAACTCGTCCATACAGTTCAGTACATGTGCTGTAGGAGCATCTATGTTGTGTCCTTTGCGTGATGACCTGGTTTGTAATGTACACACACCATGCCCCGTGTGTTAATTACCCACTCATATGTGTGATGGCAGCACATACCATTTGTCAAAAATCAAAGATTTATGATGTATGATGATGGTCATGTAATACTTTGGGAATGTAAACACCGCAACATTACTAAGTCAGAACTGTGCATATGATGGCACATGTGATGTATGTGTGTATTGCTGTCAGCTGTCTGGATGTGCAGACAAGCTGCTACTCACATTCACATGACGTGTGTCACTGACATGATACATTGTCATGCCCACTAAGACCTTTCCATCAGATCGTTTGTATGCATGTCATATCCATTCCACACACCACAGGTCTTTTACTTTTCACGGGGGAGTGGCTGGGAGCTGGCACATGTTACATTAGTGTGTATCCCACGCCACACTCCAAATTGTCTAGATTATTTGAAGCAGTGTTGCTTGTGCCATGTACATTGTTATTGTCTTAGTCAGACCGTTGAAGACATTTTCTATAAATTGTGTATTGCAGGGCACCCCCTCTGGAAAGGCCATTGCCTGACTTGGAAGCCATGAGGGAGCGCAATTGCATCCGGCGGTATCGCTTCAACCGACAGATGATCAAGGACCTGACAGACAGGCTGGAGGCTCACCTACAACCACGCCACAGGTATCCAACTGCGCTGACACCCAAGGTAAAGGTGATGGCAGCCCTCCATTTCTTTGCCACAGGTACGTTCCAATTCACCATAGCTGATGTGGGAGGGATGTCTCAGACTATGTTTAGCTGGGTATTGGGTGATGTATTGGCAGCTATGTTGCTGCACCTGGATGAATTCATTACATTTCCTACTCCAGAAGAGTTGACAGATGTCAAGGGGAATTCTATGCCCTGGGCCGCATGCCACATGTTATTGGTGCAATTGATGGTACACATGTTACTCTAGTGCCACCACAGGCTCAGGAGCAAGCGTATCGCAACAGGAAACACTACCACTCGATAAATGCCCTGGTGGTGTGTCTTGCCAACATGATTATCTCACATGTTTGTGCACGTTTTCCAGGATCGTGCCACGATGCTTTCATCATGAGGCGTAGCAGGGTACCACAGATGATGCTGCAGCTGCACAACCACCGGGCATGTCTTGTTGGTGAGTATACCCTGTCAGCTATGTATGTCAGTATGTCACAACTTCATGATCTGCATCATATTACACACTTATTTCCATGATGTCAATTTGCAGGAGACGCTGGATATCCAAACACGCCGTGGTTAATGACTCCACTACGCAACCCCAGGACAGCTGCAGACCAGCGGTACAACAATGCTCATGGGAAGACCAGGCGGGTGATCGAGCGAACTTTTGGACTCCTGAAGAGCCGGTTCAGGTACCTGGACAAGACAGGCGGAGCCCTCCAATACAGCCCACGCAAGGTGTGTGACATCTTCACAGTGTGCTGCATGCTACACAACATGGCAGTGGAGAAGGCCGTGCCACTCTACCTTGATCCTGATGAGCTGGAACATCCGCCCGTTGAGGATGAAGGCCTTGCCCAGGATGTCAGCGACGAGGAGGGTGAAGATGATATCCGGAGTCACCTCATCCGCAACTTCTTTTCATGATGGTGAGTCATAGCAGCTGTAATCTGAAACATCTACAATAGAGTTGCATGGGTAGCATGCTGTGTATGCAACAGACTGTATGCAAGCTCACTTGGATGTTTGGTGTGCAGTGTCACACAGGTGCAGATGTCATACAACACACATACGTGCTATGTGTGCATTTTGAATGTACAGGTGTACTACAACATCTGGATAATAAACAGGACATCGTCAAAATTACATGAAACAGAACTTGACCCCTTGTGTGCCACTCTCAACCACAGCTCGCCCTGCCTGTTGTCCGTTGGGGTCATCGTGGTCATCCTGCTATTGCTCATCATGATTGCAACGTCTGCCAAATCAACGGAGCATGCATGGACATGTGGAGAAGTCAATTTGGGTAAGGACTCATATGAGGCTGTTTAGCGTTGGTATGTTTTGAAACGTGTGGTACATGTTCATGTGCATGTAGTGAGACCATGGATACATGCAACTACAAAATGTTACTTATTACATGTATGCCCACTCCCATGACAGGATAGTCACCCCATCTGACTGTCATCTGTTGTAGTTAGAGACTCTGGTGAAATCATCCATGTGTGTAGACATTGACACTGCTACATTGCATATACCATGGCTTTACATTGTGTCAGAGGTCACAACCACGGACTCTGTGGGGAATTGCAGCCTCACTGTGTGCATTAGAATGTGACTGGATCCTCTCCTCCAGCTTGTGGGCCAGTTCCGTTTGTTTACCATCAAACCATGTGGTGTAGGTGTGGCACAGTCTATGTTCCACATGTTGAGATAACTGTCCTGTCATTCTGTTTACATGGATGCATTGCCCCTTGTTGCAGTATATCATGTCACTGTCATGTCGTTACCGCAGTGCAGCTCGAAAATACAGCAACACTAGCCTTCACAGTGAGTAGCAGTTCTGTTTTGATTCACATGATGCCATTAATGTTTAGCATGGGAAATGACAATGTTTGGGTGATGCATATGTGATTTATTGTGTAGCACCAGTGGAGTGCGGTCATTCCCATGAATCTCTAGTCCCATGCAGCATTACTGGGCAATGCTAGGGTCTCATTATGTGGCTTGGATCAACATCACTTGCACTTTAAATCTTTTAAACCTGCATATCATGTTTAGCATAGTAATGCACACTTGACAGATCAAAAGACTGGCTACTGAGTGCCTTCATTGCATGTAGATCATTAGCTTCGTCATCATATGTGATACTTACAGCTGTTGTGGGTCAAGTCAAGTTGGGGTACATGGCCCTTATGGGTACCCATAATCACATGCAGACATTACAGTTAGCGTAAGTAGCATTGCCATATGTTTCCATGAGTTTGTAAGGTCAACCTCATCTGAGCCAGTGAATGATTTGTAACAACATAGATCTCATTGCATGGTAGCTCACTTGAGAGCGTAACACATGACTCGAATGGATGACAGACTGTCCTAGGTTTTATGTGTCTGTGTCATAGCATCGGATCTCATGTGATACCATGATTACTCAACTAAAATTGTCTACAGTCAGTAAACTTCACAGGTGTGACTGGTACAGTGTAGCTAATTATGTTTTTGTAGTGTCAGTGACATGAGAATGTACTCCTAATGGTTATTTACCTCTGTTTCAGGTCTCCCTCCCAGCAGTTCCCATCCTCTCCTTCCTTCACCTGATCACCCTTTTGTGTCTGTCGTTTGTACTCAGACCAAGGGGCTATTTGGAGGTGGAACCCTTTGAGCATCACACCACACTGATGAAGTAAGGTACAGACACTCCTTGACAGGCTTGTAGCCAATAGTACTGCTGCATTACAGGTGACATCATTAATAGTGTTATTTGGAGTTCTTGCCAATGCTCATGTATGTTTGATAATGCTCTATGGGCTCCCAATGTAAATAATCATGTTGTGCATGACGTCTGACTTCTACAGATAAATGTGCCGCCTTGATGTCAACGCACATGTCCTTCTAATGTGCATGTATACTATTTAGCATGAAGTTAGCTTATGCTTGTTATGTGTTTACCTGTAAAGTGACCACACGCATGGTGTGGGGGAGGCTAGAATACTATGTTGTGTGTGAGGTAGATGGCTTTGTAGTTGCTTTTTGGCTTTGAACACACTAGCCGTAGTGTACACCTGCTGACGCTGTGTGTCTTGTGCCCCACTTGTCCGTAAGGGCTCTGATCCAGTGGCTGTGATCTTTGGTGATTACTGTGCCATTTTATTTGCTGTGACCCTGAGTGAGGCAGACACTCCTGCCTTCACATACACATGTCACTTTGTGGCTTGCAAATGCCCTTGTGGTATGTGCTTGTTTTGCAAGTTGTCACACCCCTCCTGCCAGCATGTCTTCACTCATTGCTGCTGCTGCATATACAGCCACCATGCCGCACACATTATCCAGGGACACTGAGACCTACAGGATGACCCTCCTTCCATCCATTTATAGAGCATGCTCCTGCCACCCTACACACAGACTACCCCAGACATTCACCCTCCTGCTATCACAATGCTTCTAACTCAGCCATTGCAGCTGCTATGCCTGTGTGTGCAACACATACTGGCACGACTATGGCAGATTCACATGACATTGGGTCTATGTAACACCAGGTCATGTGCCGTGTACAGCACACACACACCTTCCATAGGCACAATATTGTACAGTGTTACCTTGTCAACGCCACAGCAGCAAAAACATAGCTGTCACTGTCAGTCAAGTAGCCACAGGGGAGACAAACCATGACCACGTCTCTTGGGTGTGGTGTGATTTCCCCATTCTGGTGTAGGTATTTGTCAGATGTGGGTAGTTGTTCTGTATGCGTTGCTCCCATTACAGTAGTATAGTACTTGTAGCTACATAGGGGTAGGTCACCTATTCAGGTGTGCTTGTGTAGAGTGCTACAGCCCATTGCCCACAGTCTGTCCTGCCAACCTTGTCCTGTGCGCCATTCATCACATCCACAGTACTGCATCATGCAGACGATAGTTCACATACCTGGGGACACAGTTGTAGGTACTCCCTACGTGGCCAACTACTTTTGTCACACTGATCTGTATACCTCAAAGTGACTCTCCTGGCCCTGTCTGTGATAGCAGTTTTGGGCTCCAAACCCCCCTCCAGCATTTACTATCCCACACAGGTGTGTCTTTCCATCCATGTATCTAGTTGTTAGAATTTTCCCCCAATGTGTGTCCACACTCAGATTCTGATCCAAGTGTGTGGTTGGCTGCTGTTTGTCGGATACCCTTGCATTTCATACATTTGCACACACATATCAATTTATGCTGTGGTTCAAAGATAACTCACCACATGCGTATGAGGATTAGTATATTTATTGGGAGATCTTGTGCAGGGAACGTGAATAAGTGCTGTACAGAAAGGGGTGGAATCCAAAGTTCACTGCCGGAGATGAGATGCCTTACAGTTTCAGTCAACAGAGTCCAGGCCACAGTGCTTGGCATCATTGGGCAGACTGTGACTAGCATGTCCATGTGGGAGAGTCTCATAGGGGATGCTGTTGCACCCAGGGGCAATATGCCAGGTCCAGTGTCCTGGGAGATGTGCATGGCCCACTGCCCCTCAACGTCTTAGCCGTGGACGACCCACCTTTCTTGGGGGACCCTCAGGTGCAGGCCTGGACGATGCATGGGATGCTACGTCAGAGAGTACCTCCTCCTCCTCCTCCTCCCTCCCTGCGGCTGGTGTCACACTTTGCCATGATGTTGCTGGCCTTGTGACACAGGAAGGGTGCTGCATGTTGGCAGCTATCTGACATAGCGATTGGCTCATTTCCCGATGCACCGTCAAGAGCTGAGCCAGACTTGCCTCCACCCGTCCATAATGTAGGTCATGCCTGGCTATTTGCTCTGCCTGCTGTTCTTTCACCTGGTTGAGGGTCTCCACAAGCTGGCCTATCTCCCTGGTGTCCCGCCGGTATGCCTCCAGGATGTTAGCGAGTTCAGGCATACCGGATGCTGCAGCTGACTGGCCAGAATCTCGCCTCCGCCTTCTGCCACTCCCACCACCCTGACCCACACGAACACGGCCTGCGCTTGTGGGCACATCCAATCGACGGGCCCCCCGAGTGCTGCCAGGGTAGAGGTCGTCTGCAACCTCAGGGGCGCCCGACAAAGGGTGTCCCTCATTTTCAGACTGGCTCGATTGTGGATCATGGGCAGGGCTGTGACCTGTCTGCTGGGATGTGGTGGGAATGGGTCCAGTGGTTGGCTGAGATGTAGCTGGTACAGTTGCTGCAGGCGTTTGGGATCCAGAGGAGCCAGGTTGGTTGGGGTCATCCACAGTGCGTTGAGTGGCGTCGCTGTCGGTGGGGTCTGGGTCCTGCTGAGCCTGGGACTGGGATCCTTCTCCCCCCTGGTTGGGGGGGGCACACGTTCCCCTGTGTGTGGGAGAGACAGACACTGTTAAGGCACTATCAAGTGACATCTTGTTTAGTTATCCATTATGAGCATCACAGTTCCACAAGCTTTACATTGTTGACATTGTTCTGTTGTGTATGTAGTGGTAGTAATTTGACATGTACTCTGGGGTATTTTCATTATTCCATTATCTTGACAATAACTGACACAGCCATTGCTGTGTCTTGTATTGGTGGCACAACACATGTAAGGCATTGGTCATGTTCAGGCAACATGCAGGATACGGTGTAAATCCTTATGTCTGCGTCAAGCATGCACAGAGTTTAGATACAGCATGTTGATGTTAGAGACAGAGCATCATTAATTTGCATGACATCTACTACTTTGGATGTATTTTGCTGTACCGTGATGGCCAAACAATGCCAACACCCCTGGACCTGTACACACACTTATAGATCATGGACTTAGAACTTGGCACTACTGTAAGACGCATTACCTTGTCAATACCCATGTCCATGTTGGTACTTCAGTGCATCCACAACATTCATGTGATGGGGCACGTGCATTGTTTGAGCGCCACAATGGACTTGAGCATCTGCAATGTGCATGTATGAGTAGTATGCGTTTTCATATGAGTGAGTGTTTTGTTGTGGTACATGACAATTGGGACAGTGTTGCACTCCAGAGCCTGTCCCCAGGGGATGAGTTTCTGTAAGGCGGGTGTAGGATAGGCCATGGTAGTAGTTTGTGTGTGATTTGCAAGCGTCCATCGTTCAAGATTTGGCTGCCCCCTGATGTTGCATGCTGGCATATTGGTGGTTTTGTCTTCATGCACAGGGTGTGTGACCCAGGGGCAATATGCCAGGTCCAGTGTCCTGGGAGATGTGCATGGCCCACTGCCCCTCAACGTCTTAGCCGTGGACGACCCACCTTTCTTGGGGGACCCTCAGGTGCAGGCCTGGACGATGCATGGGATGCTACATCAGAGAGTACCTCCTCCTCCTCCTCCTCCCTCCCTGCGGCTGGTGTCACACTTTGCCGTGATGTTGCTGGCCTTGTGACACAGGAAGGGTGCTGCATGTTGGCAGCTATCTGACGTAGCGATTGGCTCATTTCCCGTTGCACCGTCAAGAGCTGAGCCAGACTTGCCTCCACCCGTCCATAATGTAGGTCTTGCGTGGCTATTTGCTCTGCCTGCTGTTCTTTCACCTGGTTGAGGGTCTCCACAAGCTGGCCTATCTCCCTGGTGTCCCGCCGGTATGCCTCCAGGATGTTAGCGAGTTCAGGCATGCCGGATGCTGCAGCTGACTGGCCAGAATCTCGCCTCCGCCTTCCGCCACTCCCACCACCCTGACCCACACGAACATGGCCTGCGCTTGTGGGCACATCCAATCGACGGGCCCTCCGAGTGCTGCCAGGGTGGAAGTCGTCTGCAACGTCAGGGGCGCCCGACAAAGGGTGTCCCTCATTTTCAGACTGGCTCGATTGTGGATCATGGGCAGGGCTGTGACCTGTCTGCTGGGATGTGGTGGGAATGGGTCCGGTGGTTGGCTGAGATGTAGCTGGTACAGTTGCTGCAGGCGTTTGGGATCCAGAGGAGCCAGGTTGGTTGGGGTCATCCACAGTGCGTTGAGTGGCGTCGCTGTCGGTGGGGTCTGGGTCCTGCTGAGCCTGGGACTGGGATCCTTCTCCCTCCTGGTTGGGGGGGGGAGGCACACGTTCCCCTGTGTGTGGGAGAGACAGACACTGTTAAGGCACTATCAAGTGACATCTTGCTTAGTTATCCATTATGAGCATCACAGTTCCACAAGCTTCACATTGTTGACATTGTTCTGTTGTGTATGTAGTGGTAGTAATTTGACATGTACTCTGGGGTATTTTCATTATTCCATTATCTTGACAATAACTGACACAGCCATTGCTGTGTCTTGTATTGGTGGCACAACACATGTAAGGCATTGGTCATGTTCAGGCAACATCCAGGATACGGTGTAAATCCTTATGTCTGCGTCAAGCATGCACAGAGTTTAGATACAGCATGTTGATGTTAGAGACAGAGCATCATTAATTTGCATGACATCTACTACTTTGGATGTATTTTGCTGTACCGTGATGGCCAAACAATGCCAACACCCCTGGACCTGTACACACACTTATAGATCATGGACTTAGAACTTGGCACTACTGTAAGACGCATTACCTTGTCAATACCCATGTCCATGTTGGTACTTCAGTGCATCCACAACATTCATGTGATGGGGCACGTGCATTGTTTGAGCGCCACAATGGACTTGAGCATCTGCAATGTGCATGTATGAGTAGTATGCGTTTTCATATGAGTGAGTGTTTTGTTGTGGTACATGACAATTGGGACAGTGTTGCACTCCAAAGCCTGTCCCCAGGGGATGAGTTTCTGTAAGGCGGGTGTAGGATAGGCCATGGTAGTAGTTTGTGTGTGATTTGCAAGCGTCCATCGTTCAAGATTTGGCTGCCCCCTGATGTTGCATGCTGGCATATTGGTGGTTTTGTCTTCATGCACAGGGTGTGTGACCCAGGGGCAATATGCCAGGTCCAGTGTCCTGGGAGATGTGCATGGCCCACTGCCCCTCAATGTCTTAGCCGTGGACGACCCACCTTTCTTGGGGGACCCTCAGGTGCAGGCCTGGACGATGCATGGGATGCTACATCAGAGAGTACCTCCTCCTCCTCCTCCTCCCTCCCTGCGGCTGGTGTCACACTTTGCCGTGATGTTGCTGGCCTTGTGACACAGGAAGGGTGCTGCATGTTGGCAGCTATCTGACGTAGCGATTGGCTCATTTCCCGTTGCACCGTCAAGAGCTGAGCCAGACTTGCCTCCACCCGTCCATAATGTAGGTCTTGCGTGGCTATTTGCTCTGCCTGCTGTTCTTTCACCTGGTTGAGGGTCTCCACAAGCTGGCCTATCTCCCTGGTATCCCGCCGGTATGCCTCCAGGATGTTAGCGAGTTCAGGCATGCCGGATGCTGCAGCTGACTGGCCAGAATCTCGCCTCCGCCTTCCGCCACTCCCACCACCCTGACCCACACGAACATGGCCTGCGCTTGTGGGCACATCCAATCGACGGGCCCTCCGAGTGCTGCCAGGGTGGAAGTCGTCTGCAACGTCAGGGGCGCCCGACAAAGGGTGTCCCTCATTTTCAGACTGGCTCGATTGTGGATCATGGGCAGGGCTGTGACCTGTCTGCTGGGATGTGGTGGGAATGGGTCCGGTGGTTGGCTGAGATGTAGCTGGTACAGTTGCTGCAGGCGTTTGGGATCCAGAGGAGCCAGGTTGGTTGGGGTCATCCACAGTGCGTTGAGTGGCGTCGCTGTCGGTGGGGTCTGGGTCCTGCTGAGCCTGGGACTGGGATCCTTCTCCCTCCTGGTTGGGGGGGGGAGGCACACGTTCCCCTGTGTGTGGGAGAGACAGACACTGTTAAGGCACTATCAAGTGACATCTTGCTTAGTTATCCATTATGAGCATCACAGTTCCACAAGCTTCACATTGTTGACATTGTTCTGTTGTGTATGTAGTGGTAGTAATTTGACATGTACTCTGGGGTATTTTCATTATTCCATTATCTTGACAATAACTGACACAGCCATTGCTGTGTCTTGTATTGGTGGCACAACACATGTAAGGCATTGGTCATGTTCAGGCAACATCCAGGATACGGTGTAAATCCTTATGTCTGCGTCAAGCATGCACAGAGTTTAGATACAGCATGTTGATGTTAGAGACAGAGCATCATTAATTTGCATGACATCTACTACTTTGGATGTATTTTGCTGTACCGTGATGGCCAAACAATGCCAACACCCCTGGACCTGTACACACACTTATAGATCATGGACTTAGAACTTGGCACTTCTGTAAGACGCATTACCTTGTCAATACCCATGTCCATGTTGGTACTTCAGTGCATCCACAACATTCATGTGATGGGGCACGTGCATTGTTTGAGCGCCACAATGGACTTGAGCATCTGCAATGTGCATGTATGAGTAGTATGCGTTTTCATATGAGTGAGTGTTTTGTTGTGGTACATGACAATTGGGACAGTGTTGCACTCCAAAGCCTGTCCCCAGGGGATGAGTTTCTGTAAGGCGGGTGTAGGATAGGCCATGGTAGTAGTTTGTGTGTGATTTGCAAGCGTCCATCGTTCAAGATTTGGCTGCCCCCTGATGTTGCATGCTGGCATATTGGTGGTTTTGTCTTCATGCACAGGGTGTGTGACCTTGTCCTGGTGTTTGTGTTTGCAGTGATCACAGGAGGGACTTGTGCTGCCTACACCTGTGGCCATTGTGTACTACAGAGGTTTACGATATGTGTGTCCTGACACAGTACAGTGTTGGCTGGAAATGGTGTGTGTGTTGCAGGCACTTAGTGGATGACTGCTGGTAATTAGGAGACATCCCTACACATTCTGCTCTATGGTGTTTGTAAGGCCTGTTCAGTGCTTGGGTGCAACTGTGTGTGTGCCCAGGGAGATGCGGTGAGGTGACAGTGGGAGGGAGGGCGACAGAGGGAGAGGGCGACAGTGGGAGAGGGCGACAGAGGGAGAGGGTGACAGTGGGAGAGTGTGACAGAGGGAGAGGGCGACAGAGGGAGAGGGCGACAGTGGGAGAGTGTGACAGAGGGAGAGTGTGACAGAGGGAGAGGGCGACAGAGGGAGAGGGCGACAGTGGGAGAGTGTGACAGTGGGAGAGTGTGACAGTGGGAGGGAGGGTGACAGTGGGAGAGTGTGACAGTGGGAGAGTGTGACAGTGGGAGAGTGTGACAGTGGGAGGGAGGGCGACAGTGGGAGAGGGCGACAGTGGGAGAGTGTGACAGTGGGAGGGAGGGCGACAGAGGGAGAGGGCGACAGTGGGAGAGGGCGACAGTGGGAGAGTGTGACAGAGGGAGAGGGCGACAGAGGGAGAGGGCGACAGTTGGAGAGTGTGACAGAGGGAGAGTGTGACAGAGGGAGAGGGCGACAGAGGGAGAGGGCGACAGTGGGAGAGTGTGACAGTGGGAGAGTGTGACAGTGGGAGGGAGGGTGACAGTGGGAGAGTGTGACAGTGGGAGAGTGTGACAGTGGGAGAGTGTGACAGTGGGAGAGTGTGACAGTGGGAGGGAGGGCGACAGTGGGAGAGGGCGACAGTGGGAGAGTGTGACAGTGGGAGGGAGGGCGACAGTGGGAGAGGGCGACAGTGGGAGAGTGTGACAGTGGGAGAGTGTGACAGTGGGAGGGAGGGCGACAGTGGGAGAGGGCGACAGTGGGAGCGTGTGACAGTGGGAGGGAGGGCGACAGTGGGAGAGGGCGACAGAGGGAGAGGGCGACAGTGGGAGAGGGCGACAGAGGGCGACAGTGGGAGAGTGTGACAGTGGGAGAGTGTTACAGTGGGAGAGTGTGACAGTGGGAGGGAGGGCGACAGTGGGAGAGGGCGACAGTGGGAGAGTGTGACAGTGGGAGAGTGTGACAGTGGGAGGGAGGGCGACAGTGGGAGAGGGTGACAGTGGGAGGGAGGGCGACAGTGGGAGAGGGCAACAGTGGGAGAATGTGACAGTGGGAGAGTGTGACAGTGGGAGGGAGGGCGACAGTGGGAGAGGGCGACAGTGGGAGAGTGTGACAGTGGGAGAGTGTGACAGTGGGAGAGTGTGAGAGTGTGACAGTGGGAGGGAGGGCGACAGAGGGAGAGGGCAACAGTGGGAGAGGGCGACAGAGGGAGAGGGCAACAGTGGGAGAGTGTGACAGAGGGAGAGTGTGACAGTGGGAGAGTGTGACAGTGGGAGAGTGTGACAGTGGGAGGGAGGGCGACAGTGGGAGAGTGTGACAGTGGGAGAGTGTGACAGTGGGAGAGTGTGACAGTGGGAGGGAGGGCGACAGAGGGAGAGGGCGACAGTGGGAGAGGGCGACAGAGGGAGAGGGCGACAGTGGGAGAGTGTGACAGAGGGAGAGGGCGACAGAGGGAGAGGGTGACAGTGGGAGAGTGTGACAGAGGGAGAGGGCGACAGAGGGAGAGGGCGACAGTGGGAGAGTGTGACAGAGGGAGAGGGCGACAGAGGGAGAGGGCGACAGTGGGAGAGTGTGACAGTGGGAGAGTGTGACAGTGGGAGAGTGTGACAGTGGGAGGGAGGGCGACAGTGGGAGAGGGTGACAGAGGGAGAGGGCGACAGTGGGAGGGGGAGACAGGGTTGGAGGCAGGTTGTTTGTGCTTGTTCACTTGCTACACTGCCTTAGTGTGTCACAAAATATTGTATCTCTGGAAGGTGTGTCCACAACATGATATTGTTTAGGAGCTGTGGTCTACTATCTTGTGTGATATTTCCCTATCCCTGTACATTGGGCATGGTGCCTGGGTGAGGCCCTGGGGCATATGGGATGAGAGCAGCCTCCTACCCTCCACCTTCCACCCTTTGTGGGTCCCACTTGCAACAAACCACTTTTAGTTGTGTCCTGCTAGGACTCATGGCCACCCACCCCATGCTGCTGGGCACTGTTGTAAGTCCACCAATGTAACATGTATTTTTTGTACACTCACCAGACTCAACGGCTCCTAATATTCCATGTACTCCCGCCGGTGGCAGCAGGGCCATGACTTTCTCCTCCCAGGGCTGGTATACAGGAGGTCTGCGGGGACCACCACCTCCAGTGTGGTGTGCAGAGGCGTAGTCCTGGTCCATTTTCTTCTTGACCATCCTCCGCAGATCATACCACCTGGCCTGGCATTCCCCCTTGGTGCGCCGGATGGGTGCAACAGCATTGACCCGGTCTACGATCCTCTCCCACAGGTGTGTTTTTTCTGCCATGCTGGTCTGTCGGACCAATGCGCCAAACAGCTGTGGCTCGACTCTGATGACTTCATCTGTAAGTATCTCCATCTCCGGGTTAGTGAACTTTGGATTCTTGGGTGTGGTCATGGTGTGGGGTGTATGTGATTGAGGGGGTGATGGTGTGTATGGATGAGGGTGTGTGTGGTTGTGATTGTGAAGGGGTGGTGTGGGTGTAGATGTGATAGGGTGTATGTGTGAAGGTATGTGGCTGCTATAGTTGGTGTGCTCTCTGTTTCGTTGCAAGAATGGGTATGTTGCAAAGGATGATGGGTTGTATGTGTGGAGCCTTTTATTGGTCAAATAGTGGGTGTGGCTTAATTTGAATTGGTTGTGTGTGTGTTATATGGGGTGGGTGTTAGTGTTGACCTCTGTTTGGCTGTGACCAGGACATTGATTCTCTATGGTCTGTACACAGGAGACATGTTCAGTGTTGTTGTGCCACTTGTTTGCAAAGTCCTTGTGCTGGTTTGGGTGTTGGCGTTATGTGTGCGTGTTGTACTTGGGCGTGCGAGTGACTGGTACGGGCCGTTGGCGGGTGGGGGTGTTAGCGTGGGGGTGTGTGCGTGGGGGTGTGTGCGTGTCATACTTGTGCGTGCGAGTGACTGGTACGGGCCGTTGGCGGGTGGGGGTGTTCGCGTAGGCTTGTTGGGGGGGTGTGCGTGTCGTACTTGTGCGTGCGAGTGACTGGTACGGGCCGTTGGCGGGTGGGGGTGTTCACGTGGGGGGGTGTGCGTGTCGTACTTGTGCGTGCGAGTGACTGGTACGGGCGGGTGGGGGTGTTCGCGTAGGCTTGTTGGGGGTGTGTGCGTGCCGTACTTGTGTGTGCAAGTGACTGGTACGGGCCGTTGGCGGGTGGGGGTGTTCGCGTAGGCTTGTTGGGGGGGTGTGGGTGTTGTACTTGTGCGTGCGAGTGACTGGTACGGGCCATTGGCGGGTGGGGGTGTTCGCGTAGGCTTGTTGGGGGTGTGTGCGTGTCGTACTTGTGCGTGCGAGTGACTGGTACGGCCGTTGGCGGGTGGGGTTGTTCACGTAGGCTTGTTGGGGGGGTGTGCGTGTCATACTTGTGCGTGCGAGTGACTGGTACGGGCCGTTGGCGGGTGGGGGTGTTCGCGTGGGGGTGTGTGCGTGTCGTACTTGTGCGTGCGAGTGACTGGTACGGGCCGTTGGCGGGTGGGGGTGTTCGCGTAGGCTTGTTGGTGGTGTGTGCGTGTCGTACTTGTGCGTGCGAGTGACTGGTACGGGCCGTTGTCGGGTGGGGGTGTTCGCATGGGGGGCTGTTCGTGTCATACTTGTGCGTGCGAGTGACTGGTACGGGCCGTTGGTGGGTGGGGGTGTTCGCATAGGCTTGTTGGGGGTGTGTGCGTGTCGTACTTGTGCGTGCGAGTGACTGGTATGGGCCGTTGGCGGGTGGGGGTGTTCGCGTAGGCTTGTTGGGGGTGTGTGTGTGTCGTACTTGTGCGTGCGAGTGACTGGTACGGGCCGTTGTCGGGTGGGGGTGTTCGCATGGGGGGGTGTGCGTGTCGTACTTGTGCGTGCGAGTGACTGGTACGGGCCGTTGGCGGGTGGGGGTGTTCGCGTAGGCTTGTTGGGGTGTGTGCGTGTCGTACTTGTGCGTGCGAGTGACTGGTACGGGCCGTTGGCGGGTGGGGATGTTCGCGTATGCTTGTTGGGGGGGGGTGTGCGTGTCGTACTTGTGCATGCGAGTGACTGGTATGGGCCATTGGCGGGTGGGGGTGTTCGCGTGGGGGTGTGTGCGTGTCGTACTTGTGCATGCGAGTGACTGGTATGGGCCGTTGGCGGGTGGGGGTGTTCGCGTAGGCTTGTTGGGGGTGTGTGCGTGTCGTACTTGTGCGTGCCAGTGACTGGTACGGGCCGTTGGTGGGTGGGGGTGTTCGCGTGGGGGGGTGTGCGTGTCGTACTTGTGCGTGCGAGTGACTGGTACGGGCCGTTGGCGGGTGGGGGTGTTCGCGTAGGCTTGTTGGGGGGGTGTGCGTGTCATACCTGTGCGTGCGAGTGACTGGTACGGGCCGTTGGCGGGTGGGGGTGTTCGCGTGGGGGTGTGTGCGTGTCGTACTTGTGCGTGCAAGTGACTGGTACGGGCTGTTGGTGGGTGTGGGTGTTCGCGTAGGCTTGTTGGGGGTGTGTGCGTGTCGTACTTGTGCGTGCGAGTGACTGGTACGGGCCGTTGGCGGGTGGGGGTGTTCGCATGGGGGGGTGTGCGTGTCGTACTTGTGCGTGCGAGTGACTGGTACGGGCCGTTGGTGGGTGGGGGTGTTCGCATAGGCTTGTTGGGGGTGTGTGCGTGTCGTACTTGTGCGTGCGAGTGACTGGTACGGGCCGTTGGCGGGTGGGGGTGTTCGCGTAGGCTTGTTGGGGGTGTGTGCGTGTCGTACTTGTGCGTGCGAGTGACTGGTACGGGCCGTTGGCGGGTGGGGGTGTTCGTGTCGTACTTGTGCGTGCGAGTGACTGGTACGGGCCGTTGGCGGGTGGGGGTGTTCGCGTAGGCTTGTTGGGGGTGTGTGCGTGTCGTACTTGTGCGTGTGAGTGACTGGTACGGGCCGTTGGCGGGTGGGGGTGTTCGCGTAGGCTTGTTGGGGGGGTGTGCGTGTTGTACTTGTGCGTGCGAGTGACTGGTACGGGCCGTTGGCGGGTGGGGGTGTTCGCGTGGGGGTGTGTGCGTGTCGTACTTGTGCGTGCGAGTGACTGGTACGGGCCGTTGGCGGGTGGGGGTGTTCGCGTAGGCTTGTTGGGGGTGTGTGCGTGTCGTACTTGTGCGTGCGAGTGACTGGTACGGGCCGTTGGTGGGTGGGGGTGTTCGCGTGGGGGTGTGTGCGTGTCGTACTTGTGCGTGAGCGAGGGGTACGCGTGTGGTATGTGTTGACCCTGCTAGATGCGAGCCGCATATTGCCGTACGAATCATTATTCAAGTGCGATAACTTTGTTCCGTACGATTCGCTGTCAGGCTTCTCGTACAGGATCGTACTTGTGTGTTTGTACGGGCTGGTTACGAATCGTACGGTAGGATTCCCGATGCATGGTCGTACGGATCATCGACTGTGATTCGGACGGTTCGGTGATAATCGTACGGAAATAGACGGGAACGGATCGGAATTCGCAGGTCGGACGTAAAGTACCCATTCGTACGGAATCGGATACGGATGCGAGTCGTACGGCAGAATGTTTTCCCGGATCGGAATCGACCCCTAGGAGATCATCTTAGGACCAAGAACAATTTCCTTTTATTTAAATGTCAAAAACCTTTACCCCAAATGCCAGGATTTTCCCGTCCATTTTAAAGGCGTTGTGCAGAAAGGCCAACTCTTCTCTATTGATGATGTTATGCTTATGTGTGCTGTGTTACTGTAATAGTTTATAAATAATTAGATTATTGTACCATCAAAACATGGTTTTGCAACCAAAGACAAAGGTCAAATAAACTGTTTATGGTCCAGGTGCTAAAAACGATGATTTGTGAGCAGACTAGTAGATAATACAAGTCCTATTAAAAGTCCCATACTAATCCGATGTGGCTGCTAATAGAACTTGTTGTCCCCATGACGATTACCAACGAGACCTGCAGTAAATCCACAGATCTCGGGTCTTTCACCTGGACATTTTGTTCTGAGTCGGATTTACTCAAGCACAATATTACTCCACCGTGGGTCCATTTGTGCGCGAGTAAAAACATTACCTAATGCAAGGCCACTTTTTCAGTTCCTTGTGTTTGTAAATCTGTGGGTCTGTTGCTTTCTGAATAGGATCCATAGAATGTGTACATGGCTTAGAGCATCTCTGATCTGCACGTGGAATGTGGAAGAAGTCCCATTTGAGAAACTTTTCATGGGCCAAGGTGTTTCTATTGAATGCTTTTGGCTGAGTGAGGCGCTGCATTGATGGTAGCTGCTGCTCTCCTTTCTGGAGTGGGGAGAACTTTATGGAGCTCTGTACTGCTTACATCATGCAGCCCCGCCACTCCCAACACACTCTACTAGTCTTGCTCTGTGAATCTTCCCATCATCTTGGCCTGGTCCTCTTTTGGATGATCTACAAAAACTAGTATTTCTGATTTGGTGCAGCAAGGTAATGTGAAAGTTCATAGCTGACTTCCATCCCGTGAAATGGTGATGTCCTACAGAAGAGAGTCAGCTGGTTGGCTCTCAAGGCTGGAAAAACTGAGATCATATTCGAAGGATCAAAAAGTCATTTAGAACTCTTGGAAGTTAAACCTTTGGCTCCTGAGGCTGACAGACTAACCACCGCCCAAGTACCAAGGGTCAGGAATCTGCACATCAGACTCCGCCATTTCCTTGGAGAGAAAGAGAAGAATGAGGGAGGGCGGAAACAATATTTTATCAAGCGCCAAACCAACTTCCCAAAATATTAGCAAGGCCATAAAAACAAATTAAAGGGAAAGGAAATAAGGTCAAATTAACTCCTTTCGTTAAGCAAGCTGCACACTCTGAAGTGTCGTTCAGAATGTCAGCAAGTTGCAGAAAGTGGTGATCAAGTCCAAATCGTAAATTGCTTAAAGACGTCTGGGTCTGGGTTACATAAACTGTCTGCATTTTGAGCATTTCCACTGAGGCAGAAGTGTATTATGTTTTGTGGGGCCATGTCATATTGCGCCATTTTTTTCAGTGGTCAGTGCTGCATTACAACAACAAAAGTCAGTGGGCGAGGTTCACAAAGAAATGCAACATTCTGCAGTCCTAGTTGTACATTAGAGTGACTCACAAAGACATTCAAGAATATGAAGTCCTATGTTGAGATTGTAGGTTCACGAATTCCTGGAATTCCCAAAAGTTGCCAGAAGATTCCCTAGGATACTGTGATAATGGAAGGTTCTCTCGAGCACTCCTGGAGAATTAGTGACATGCCCAATTAGAATAATGCAGAGGCATTCCCACATGCTTGATTGTGTAAGTATCCAAATATGCAAGCAGAACTGTTTTGGATGAACCTGCGTTTTGTAACCTATTCTATTTTTTTGTTTGCACATATAATTTATTTTCCTCACGGAGAAGCCCCTTATCCAATGCCCCCACCGACTTTGGGGGTACTCGCTTTCTACCACAGAAACAGATTTACTCCTGTTTAATCTCCAACCGTTTTCTAGGTAGGTATGATGCGAGTAAAGGTTTGTGATTACCTGTAAACTACATATTTGTGAGTATACCAAAACTTGCAGACCACCTCCTCCTAGGAAGGCCCGCTTGCCACCCGGGGGAGCAGATATACTCGCACACAATATCAAACAAAAAGCTTTACAACTTTCCACACCCCTGGTGCTTACTTTTATAGAATTTAGAAAGTGGGCTTTGTTATTGGGATGTTTGCCACTGAACATACCACCAGCATCACTTAAGTAGTCATAATTAATGGAGGCCTCGGCTCTTAAGCCAACTTTGTTGTATGAAGAAGAGGTCACTCTATTCGTTCATAACTGGGGTTATCAATGGCACTTGTTTTATTGAGTGCAGAGGTTGAGTGACTGAGTGGTTAGGTCTGGATTTCAACCTGGGACCTCCAGGGTGTACACAGATGGGCTAGCTCCTTCAACTAATATTTTAGCATCATCATTTCAGTGTTACGCTCAATATTTGTTTCTAAAAACCATGGGCCTTATTTATGAAGGCCTTGCGCCGCCGGTGTGTCACTTTTAACATGGGAAAAAGTGACGCATCGGTGGCGCAAGGCTTTCATAAATAAGGCCCCATGGTGTTAAAATTTAGCCAGCAACCAGTGCTAGCCTTCTGAGCCCATTCACTAAGATGTTAAACTTAAGTCAGACTTGCTCCTGGAAAAAGTTGTAAATTAACCCCTTCCATGCGTCGGACAGCCGGCGGCCGTCCGACGTCACGGTGGGCGTGTGCGGAGGACGGCCGGGGGCCGTCCGAACCACGCCCACGCCATAAATCACCCGCACCGCGGCGGAATTTTCGCCGCGGTCAAGGGGTTAAGCATGCACACTTTACACTTGATTCACAAAGTGTTAACAATACGAAAACAAATACACTTTAGTGTAGTAGTTTATAAATGTGAAGTGTATCAGCTAAAGTGCGCAATACTCATAGACAGTTTCTAAAGACTGTATATTTTTGGTATTTAAGTAAATATAGAGCACAACAAGAGGCATGAGCTGCAAGTGCACATTATTTTTATACACATCAAAAACTTCACTCCGTAATTCAGTTCCTGGTAGACGTGGCTACTCCTCAACTTCTCCCTTCCCATCCATCAAAAGCCCCTTGTCAGCTATCTTCATCAATCCCTGGCCGCGGCCCTGTGGCAAAGCACCTCAAACTTCTCATGCTTAAAAACTAATAGGCAAGGTCACGTTAGCACTAAAGACAGAAATACAGGAACCCATCAAAACAAGCTAAATCAATCAATAGTCCCATTTATTCCCCCTTCCCATCCTGTTTTTGATCTTGTTCCTCTCTATTTCTTCAACAGGATTGGCATGCTCTTCATTCTCAAATATATACTGTTCACCTCCGTATACTACCTCAGCTTTATGGGAAACAGAATCCGAGACTTGGCCACTTGGTCTAGGAATGTTTCATCATCAGGTCTAGGTCCTCTCTTCTTTACAGAAAACCTACGCCATCTTTTAGACAGAGGAGACACAGTTGCGCTGATTCTACTTGATCTCAGCGCAGCATTCAATAATATTTCTCACACCATACTCATAAAGACACTTACCTCGATGGGCATCGGCGGCCCTGCTTTGAGATGGCTGTCTTTATTTCTCACTCACCGCACATTTCAAATCTTTTCCAACACAGCTACCTCTAAAATCCATGCGTCTCCCTATGGAGTACCCCTGGGCTCGGTACTCAGCCCCCTTCTGTTCAATCTTTATGTAATACCATTGGCCCACATTGCTGAACATGCAGGTCTTACTCTTTTCATCTATGCCGACGACTCCCAGATTGCATTCTCCCTCTCAAACCCTGACCAGGGTTCCACTTCCCTCCTGCAGTCAGGCCTAAGGAAAATTGCCGACTGGATGAATGACAATTTGTTTAAACTGAACGGAGGCAAAACCGAAGTCTTAATTCTAGGTCAAAAACATGACCTATGGAGCTCCAAACACTGGCCCTCGGAGATGGGCACCCTCCCTCTCCCATCTGACCGTGTTCGCAATTTGGGGTTTACCATTGACAACACTTTAACTATGCAGCATCAGGTAAACAAGGTGTCGGCCATCTGCTTTACCATCCTGCGATGGCTAAAAAAAATTATCTGGATGCTGCCCTGCGACACCCAGAAATCTGTGGTCAATGCCCTTATATCTTCTCGGCTGGACTACGGAAATGTCCTTTACCTTGGGGCTAACAAGGTGGTTACAAGATGCCTACAGCTAGTTCAAAACGCCGCCGCAAGACTGTTATGTAAAGGTCACAGAACTGACCACATTTCAGGACACCTCCGTGACTTACATAGGCTCAGGGTGGAGAGTCGTGTCAAGTTTAATACCTTGAGCTACATGTATAAAATCAAATGGGGTACTGCCCCCCGGTACCTGCAATCCCTTGTCCATATTTATACTCATTCACGCTGCCTCCGATCCTCAACCCAAGGCTACTTCAACGTGCCCAAATTCAGACTCGCGAGAATGGGAGGCAGGTCCTTTGCATTTCTAGGCCCCACCCTTTGGAAGCTCTGCCCTTGAGTATCCGTACGGAAACCAGCTATGTCCGATTTCGCAGAGCCATCAAGACCTGCCTTTTCAATCAATAAAACGTCAGTAATTTTGATAACATTGGCGCCCTAGCACACTGCCTATCCAGCACCGGGAAACCCTTTTAGGGTAGCTGTCGCGCTCTATAAGCTAAATAAATAAATAAATACATTTTCTCCATAGCACTGCTCATGCTTAGGGAAAATCAAGTTCTGAGACCTTGTATGATAATTTCCCTTTGTTTCTTACTCTTCTCAAAAGTTACTTTTGTCTTAGATACAAGCAATGATCGCAGGATCACCTTGATCCCCTCGAGGCCCTAAATCAAAAGCAGCATATTATGTCTAGCCATAAACCGTCTTGTACTGCTTCGTTATGTTCTTCGAGCTAAGGGCCTGATTTAGGGGCAGTTGTATCAACCAATTTTTTAGTCGCAAACGCTGCGACTAAAAAATAGAGAAAAGGTATGTATGAAAGAAATCGCATCGCAAAAATTGCGATTCCTTACGTTGCGAGAACATAATTTCTGCGAATTTATTTGCGATGTCTTATTTTGTGATGTTCCATGTTTGCAAAAATCGCAAAGCAGAAATCGCAAACTAAGAAATCGCAATGACATGTATAAAAAATCGCAAATTGCGAATTCGTGAAAATCGCAATTTAAGAAATCGCAATTACCACCAAGTGCATGTAGGTGGTAACCAGTTTGAAAGTATAAAAAGTAACGCACAATGCAACAGAAACATCCAAAATGGCAGGACTATACCTGATAGCCAGGAGGCTGCGTATCCGTGCCCTTGCACAGAGGAGACAGAGACAGGAGCGAATATTCAGACTGCGCATCACGGTGTTCTAGCAGACTGAAGAGGACATTTATGATAAGTACAGGCTGCACCCACACACCATCTTGGACCTCATAGATGAGCTGAAACCTTTTTTTGATATCTAACACAACAAGGGCACCCATACGAGTCAGCACAGGACCTCGGGGAACATATTTTTTATAACAACAGTGGTCCCATGCAAAAAGAATGAAAGAAAACGATCAATATTGACACAATGGAGACTATATTAAGTTGTATGACTTGTCCAGCCGGACAGAGGTCAAGAATTTTTACTATACAATTTTCAAATCACAAAAGATACCTTCAACAATTCATTTAGAGTAGGGCACAAACCTGTACCCAAACGCTTACAGATTGGCATGGTGAAAAGGTAGTCAAGAGACATAGAAAGATATTTAGGCAGAAGCTAAGGATTTCTGTAAATGAAGCAATAACAGAAATTCAATTCACACCATTACAAACATATCACATTAGGTATACATTTCATGGTATATGGTGTTATAAAAGGTCGACGGCGTTTCGATCCCATTTACAAAATCAAAGGGATCATCATCAGGACAAAATGTTTGCCTAAACAATATAAGCCACAATAGCCTAGATGGAAGAAAGAAAAGGAAAAATGTACAGTGAACAAATTAGAAACAGATAGTGGAATTGTATTAAGAAAACCAATACAAGTGACATCAGGTGCAGTGAAATTTAAAAACACTCGCCGTGAAGTGATGGTTGCTCATCAGAAGGATTCGAGCAAAACCGCGAAAACAATCAGGAAGATCTGAGCGTTCGGAAAGCACAATTGTAACCGACCGGCAAGTCACATGCATAGCGTGGTGAACTTGATGACTCGACGTGAAGTGATGGTTGCTCATCAGAGGGATTCGAGCAAAACCGCGAAAACAATCGGGAAGGTCTGCACAATTATAAAGGATCGGCAAGTCACATGCATGACGTGGTGGACGAACAAGGTGGTCGGAACGTTCGGTTAGCTCAATACAAAAAGGGGGCAGCAGGTCACATGCACAACGTGGTGAAAAACTATCAGTGACTCAACATACGGCATGTTTGGTAAAGAGCTGATCGCTTCAATCCGAACTATTGAGTTTCTTTAGGAAAATAAGATTACGTGCATTCTTTGACCAGAACCCAGCTCAACCAAAAACTGCTGTCACCCCATTTCGACTCCCTTCTACCTTTTCCCCAACGTCCAGCATGATCCCCAAAGAGATTCTTACGTTTGAAAAGGTCATCCTAAAAGAAACTACCAACTTAGCCAAAATCCACATGTTTATTCCTTACAATATCTCTCTTGATGAGAAAAAGGGTATTAATTCACTACGTGACAAGAGTGATTTAATTATTAAGCCTGCTGACAAAGGCGGTGGGATTGTGTTGCAGAACATAGACAGCTATAAAACTGAACTATCACAACAAGTTTCCAACACAGATCACTACTGCAGACTCTCCACCAACCCCACTAAAGAGCTACAAGGCTTGATAAAGCAAATTACCTCCGAGGCACTTGAGACTGGTTTCATCTCCAAACACAAATTCAACTTTCTCAATGTAAGTCATCCCAGGACACCGGTTATTTACACACTGCACAAAATTCATAAACGCTTAGATAACCCCCCAGGACGCCCCATCGTCTCTGGTTGTGGGTCTGTGTTGGAACCTCTCGGTCATTATGTAAACTATTTTCTTAAAGATTTTGTACCAACCACAAACTGTTATGTCAGGGACAGTATGTTTATGATTAATCTCACTGAAAACCATCCTTTTGATCCTGATAACGAAACTTTGTGCACATTAGATGTCGAGTCACTTTATACAAACATCCCCCAAAGAGACCCCCTATTTGTCATGGAAAAGATCCTGAATAATCGGCCACGCCCACACCCTGTACCCACTCTGTTCATTATTCAACTTCTGGAGATTTGCCTCACTAGGAACTTTTTTATGTTTGAAAATGATTATTTCCAACAGGTTAAGGGGACATGCATGGGGGCAATTTTTGCCCCTACCCTGGCAATTCTCTACATGGACTGGCTTGAGTGTGATACTATCCTCCCTGCTACCAATCCTTTCCATCAAGGGGTCCATATGTGGAAACGTTATATAGACGACGTCTTTATGATCTGGGGTGGCTCTGTTGAAGTCCCCCCCCCTTTTTGCATTGGTTGAACAACAACTGCAACGGGCTGACCTTCCCTCTAACTCATAGCAAAACAAGTATCCCTTTCCTGGATCTGTGTATCCAACATTAAGATGGCTTACTCTTCACCTCTCTTTTTCGGAAGCCCACGGAGAGAAACACACTACTCAGCTACAGCAGCTGTCACCCAAGAGCCCTTAGGGACAGTTACCTTACTCCCAGTTTCTTAGACTGAGAAGAAACTGCTTTAAAAAAACTGACTACTTTTCTGAGGCGAATATACTTGCAAGCAAACTGAGATTTAGGGGTTACCCTCGACGCCTAGTTAAGAATGCCATGAAAAGGGCCTGGTACTGCCCACGTGAGACATTGCTAGAACCAAGGGCCAAGAAAACATCAGATAAATTGGTCTGTGTCACGACTTTCTCCCCCGTGTCAAATAAAATACGTAACAGTATAAAAAAGAATTGGCATTTTCTCAACTCAGGGGACCTAACACTAGAGACCCCCCTGTTCGCTTTCAAACGGAGTAAAAACTTAAGAGATCAGCTGGTAAGGGCTGCTCTCCCATCTCCGAAAACAGCTAATACCACTTTGAATGACCTATGGTTACTCCCTCCCTTGAAGGGACACTCTAAATGTGGCTTTTGTGTGGTCTGTGACTTCTGTATTGAGAGTAAGGATTTTTTTGTTTACAAAGACACCAGCAATGTACTTAAAACCTTCACAAATTGTAATAGCTGTAATCTGATTTATGCTATTTTTTGCCCATGCGACATGATCTACGTGGGACAAACGAAACAAAAGATCAAACTAAGGATCTCCCAGCACCGGAGCAGAATCAGGTGCAAAACCGCAAATGCCCCTCTTGTTGAACATTTTGTTGAGAAAGGACACTCCGAGAATGAAATCAGATGGACTGTAATCAGCCAGGTAATTTTACCTCGAAGAGGCGGAGATTTGTCCAAAATGTTAAACAAAGAGGAGCTCAAATGGATCCTGAGAACTGACAGTCTGAATTCAGGACTCAATTTACAAGAGGACTGGACCAACTTAATGTAACGTGGTAATTCATCCATGATACTTCAGTACTCGATTTTTATCTTTCTACCTCTGTTCTATAGCTCTCACTGTGCACTGTATTATAGTCTCACTCACCTAAGATGGCCGCCGCCTTGTCCTACACCTATTACTCTCACCCTGATTGGTTGACCAACCTCCAATCAGCTATCTCGTCACTATCGGTGGTTTTCCGATAAACTTCCCGTTCCGCGGCAAGCCACTGCTACAGCCAGGGAAGACATCTGAAGCCCAACCACATGGTAAGTGCAATCCACGGCCCCCAGGCGGCTCGGTGGGAACCTCCGCGGTTGTTTGACTGACCCTTCCTCCCTTTTATCGTTTTCTACCAGGCTCCCTGAAACGCGACCAAGCGCTCCGCTGGCGCGTAACCCCTATTATCCCTTATCACGGGAATGCCCAACTGATTATCCGGCTCTGATTGTGATCATGCATCCCAGACGATTGTTCGCCCATCCCGCGCTACAAATTACGCATTTCTGAACCCTGGCCGGTTGTGTCCTTAACCCTGTCCGGAATCAGTAAGAATTTAGTCCACCTTTCTCACGTTCAGCTCGGGCTGCCCGATCAAGCAAATTGTTTCACCGATTCTTTCATTATAGATGCTGTGATGACACCCACCTTGCCACCCATTTTTGCCTGACCTATATTCTCAGTGCATGCTCCAAGGTAAGCATCCGTGCACCTTGACCTCCCAGCCTGTCGTGACACGATCGGCTCCTTACCAAACACGCCGTATGTTGAGTCACTGATAGTTTTTCACCACGTTGTGCATGTGACCTGCTGCCCCCTTTTTGTTTTTGTATTGTGCTAACCAAACGTTCCGACCACCTTGTTCGCCACCACGTCATGCATGTGACTTGCCGATCCTTTATAATTGTGCAGACCTTCCTGATTGTTTTCGCGGTTTTGCTCGAATCCCTCTGATGAGCAACCATCACTTCACGTCGAGTCACCACGTTCACCACGCTATGCATGTGACTTGCCGGTCGGTTACAATTGTGCCTTCCGAACGCTCAGATCTTCCTGATTGTTTTCGCGGTTTTGCTCGAATCCTTCTGATGAGCAACCATCAATTCACGGCAAGTGTTTTTAAATTTCACTGCCACCTGATGTCCCTTGTATTGGTTTTCTTAATACAATTCCACTATCTGTTTCTAATTTGTTCCCTGTACATTTTTCCTTTTCTTTCTTCCATCTAGGCTATTGTGGCTTATATTGTTTAGGCAAACATTTTGTCCTGATGATGATCCCTTTGATTTTGTAAATGGGATCGAAACGCCGTCGAGCTTTTATAACACCATATACCATGAAATGTATACCTAATGTGATATGTTTGTAATGGTGTGAATTGAATTTCTGTTATTGCTTCATTTACAGAAATCCTTAGCTTCTGCCTAAATATCTTTCTCTGTCTCTTGACTACCTTTTCACCATGCCAATCTGTAAGCGTTAGGGTACAGGCTTGTGCCCTACTCTAAATGAATTGTTGAAGGTATCTTTTGTGATTTGAAAATTGCGTAGTAAAAATTCTTGACCTCTGTCCGGCTGGAAAAGTCATACAACTTAATATAGTCTCCATTGTGTCTATATTGATTGTTTTCTTTCATTATTTTTGCATGGGACCACTGTTGTTATAAAAAAAAAAAAAAGAAACCTTTTTTGGAGCACGTAACAGGCAGGACACAATCAATTCCTACCCATGTGCAGGTATTGTGCTCACTGCACCTTCTGGCCTCAGGGTCTTACATGAAACAAAACTTGATTTTTACTAAATTAAACGTTTTCCCCATGTGATTGGCTGCATTGATGGGACCCATATTGCCATCATACCACCAGCAGCTACAGAATATGTCTTCAGGAATCGGAAAAGCTACCATTCCCTGAACATCCAGATTGTGTGCAATGCCAAATACATAATCAATAATATTGTGGCCAAATACCCAGGCAGCACACATGACTCCTTTTTTTGACATTGTGAGATACATGTACATCTGTGTGCTGGACAGTTTGGAGAGGGATACCTGCTTCGTAAATATATCTCACACATCCATCCTTCCATACATTAGTAATTGGTCAGTGGAACATACACTTACTCTTATTTTCCTTCCATGCAGGTGACAGTGCCTACGCAGTGCGCAACTTCATCTTAACGCCATATTTAAATCCATCAAATGCAAGTGAGAGAAGATACAACAGGGCACACCGGTCAACGCGCAGCATCATAGAACGCACATTTGGCATTTTGAAAAGCCGTTTCAGGTGCATACATAAAAGTGGAGGGGCATTGCAGTACAGGCCTGAAACATATTGTAAGATTGTAACAAGCCGCGCAATGCTACACAAAATGGCAATGAGGAAAGGCGCTGAAATTGAAGTGAGTGACTCAGACACATCGGATGATGATTGCACATCTCCTCCTGGCAGGGCAACAGCAGGAGTAGGAGCAGCGGCTGGACGGCAGAGACGGTCTGAGATCACACAAAATTACTTTTAGGTAAGAAAAAAATGTAGTCTCACAAAATATCTGTATCACAGGTGCTGTGTTTAATCACACTTCACACACCTTATTTGTTTAAAAACCCATAACATGTTACAGCACAGTCATGGCACTGTTCAGTAAAGTAATTTCCAAATCATAGTTTTGTTGCATCACCATTTGAATAAGTATTGTACTGTAGTACTTCACTTTCTACGGTGGCGGCTAGGTGCAGGGCGGTGTTCTGACTGTGTGCTCTCCATTCCATGTGTACTAGCAGCACCATGTCTGCCACTTCTGCGTTTAGTGATTTGCGATGTAGGAGTAGGAGTGTTACTACTCCTGCTACAGGTCTCCTCACTTTCTCCAGAAACCATTCGGGTGCGGGCACCAGAGTTTGCTGTTTGCAATAGCTCAACTGCATTTGTGACTTTATCCAGACCTCTAGCAATATCTTGACTGCAGTGACTCATCTCCCTCTGCATGGTGATGCTGTGCCTTGTGAAGTTTGACATTACTGTACAAAGGAGGTGTACAGCCTTCGTGTAGCTATGCATACGTACATGTGCACGATGAGCAGCCCTGTTTCTTGCTGTCTCTGTGTGCTCCAGTGTAGTACCTAACTTATCTATTGCACCTGCCATCGCCATCATGCCCTCACCCATGTTTCGCTGATTACTGTTTAATTTGGTCAGTGGCCTATTTATGGACTGCAGTGCCTTATGTTGCAGGCACTGCACCTCAAGCATGTCCTGCTCCAGACCTGCGAATACAGTGGGTGTCTCAACATGAACACTACTACTCCTGGACCTTTGTGCTCTGTATGTGCGTGTTCTTGCTTGCAGTTGCTGCTGGCCTAGGCTCTCACCAGGGTCCACTGTGTCGTGGCTACTGTCTCTTGCATCTCCATGAATGTCCATATCATCCTCCAATGGAGGCAGAGGGGGCACATGTCGGCGCTTCCTGCGCACTATTGGTGTGGAGACACGTTCTTCACTGCTTTCCCCTTCATTGCCAGATTCAACATGGATTTGGGATTCCTCTCCCTCTGCGATGTTCCCTGGTTCCCTTGATTGTGCTGTGGATGTAGTGTGGGACATATGAGTTTGTGTTTTGTTCTGCATCTTGGAACAAATGAAGTTTTCTATTTTGAAGTTATATCAATCCTGACACTCTCATTTTGACTACAATCAAAACCACAATGTAAGCCTGTGTTTCATTGCTATCAAATACAAAGTATCTTTCATAAGACTACAACTCCCATGATGCATTGGGATGGTATGTGTATGTTAAGGAGTGTACCTGGACTAAAACCTCTTTGCTCAATGTACCTCTAACTACACTGTGTGCATGCAACACCTAGCTGATTTTATCTTTCTGCCATGCATCTTACCTTGAGCACTGGAAGTAGGGTCGGAGCTGTCAATATCAGCCACTCCACTAACACTCTCAGGCAGCAGAGTGGCCTCCACGAGTTCCTCATATGGTGTTGGTTGCTCGGCAGTAGAAGTACCACCTCCAGTCTTCTGTGCCTCCTTCAACCTTGAAGCCACCCTGTCTTTAGATCTCTGGCGCATATCATACCATCTTTTTCTTAACTCCTCTATGGTACGTGTGGTGACTCCAACAGCATTCACCTTCTGTTGAATATCAAGCCCGATCTTCCTCTTCCTAGGCTCTGGAACCTTCAATGCTTTCTTTCCAAAAAGCAGTTCATGGCTGCAAACCATCTCCTCAATTAAAACCTCCTGCTCCTTTTCAAAAAACTTATGCTTTCTTTTCCTCTTTTCAGCATCCATGCCCTCCTGTGGCCTTTGGGACTCCATTGCAGAGCTAGTAGTTCAGTTCAGCCTCCAAACACTCTCCTAACTGCCACTGGGTGTGGCTCAGGGAAGCAGGTGCAGGTGATCACTCCCTCTTCCTGGTTGTGATGTCATCAACCTGCACCTGCTTTGCAGAATCCCCCTTTTGCGATTTCTTAAATGCAAATTTCGCAATTTAAGAAATCGCAAAATATTCTGTGATTTTTTAGCGATATTTAAGAAATCGCAATTATTTTGCGAACGTTTACATACTTCGCGTTTTGCAAATCTGCAACTGCTAATCACAAAATTTCGCAATTACAGAATTGTAAAACGAATTCTTGATACATCTGCCCCTTAGATCTTGGCGGACAGGTTACTCCGTCACAACGGTGACTAATATCCCGTCCACTGAAATATGAACCCCATTATATCCTATGGGATTTATATTTCGGTGGACGGGATATCCATCACTGTTGTGATGGAGTAACCCATCCGCCGAAATCTAAATCAGGCCCTAAGCTCTGAAGAATCCCCTAAGGTCTGATTCCTCCTCTCCTGAAGGCAACCCAGCAACCTGCACACAAGATGCCATTATCAAAGTTTACTGCTGTTGAGTGGTTTAACTATGATCTGTTTTCTAGTGTAAGCATTGTATTCGGGTGTTTAACGGCCTTCTCTTCTGAAGCCAGTTCCACTGGTTTATTCAGTTGGAAGCTTGCCTCACTATTATTCAGTCTGGCCAACTTCATATCAATGACCACTATAGTTTTCTAAGTTAGGATGGTGTCAGAGTTCTGGGGATCTACCTCTTGATGTACCTACTGTTATTTGTTATGCCCTGAAAGTAAAGAAGTCTGTATTCCTCAGGGCTCCATTATATGTTCTGACAGCAAGTGACATTAGACAGAAATCTGGTTGCAAAACATTAATATTATAGCACCATCTCAAAGGCGGTGGTAAGCCATTTGCAAATAGAAACCTTTTGTAAATGTTGATTCAAACATTGGAGGTAGACATTGATGACATGGACCACTGTCTACTCCTAAAAAAGGGTTGTATACCTTTCAATTTTTTCTAAATGTATGCCTTTTTGCTTTAATGAAAATGGGCTGCATTTAAAACATGAAAAACGGCTTTATTTAAAAGTAATCACAGACATCGTAGTCTGCTGACCCCAGCCGGCTGCTATCTCTGTGATTGAGGCTAACCGTAGTATGTCACAAATTTTGACCTAATGCATGAATATTGATGAGGTAGGTCGAACTCGACCCACTACAATTTGGTATTGTGTGAACTAACCTATTAGTGTATGTGCGTAGGGTGGTTCACAGAATACCAAGGCAACGGTAGAAGTCTGTGCGAAAATAGCATCCACGCACACAGAATCCATTTTAGTACATTCTAAGTAAAACAATCCAAATTACGAATCATTATAAGTTACAATTTACTATTTCTTATGTGGAATTTTTGTACATGAGTCCCATAGTTTATTACAAGAAGCTGAAGAAGGAGCGTAAAATGAAAGTTAAGTGGGTGTGCAAGCTTGTTGAATATGCCTGGGAAAAATAATAGCATGATAACGTTTATACAAGCCTTTTCTGCCCATAAATCAGACTTCCTAGTGGAAAAACTGAAAAACACAAAACCCATCCTTATTCACAAAGGCACAATCAGCATATTTTTGCATGCAGAAGGTCGCACTACCTGAGCTGATTTGTGCACTTCTGAATCAGGGTCACTGGAATTATTTAATTGTGTGGGCATGTCGATTTTCGCATAATTATATATTTGCCGCATTTGCCACATAATCCATCATCTGCTGCACAATCTGTAGATTTTAACAAAATATATTTTTGTTTCAACTCGAACGGTTCAAAAGTTACTAAAAATGCAGCTACATGTCTTACTTTGCAGTGGAAGACCTTTGAAAAGGTTGAACTGGTTACCTTCTGCTGTTTATTGCTATATTTGGGTTTTAAACTGTTCCTGGTGAGGCGGACCCAATGCCCAGACAATGTTAATAAGTGTTAAAATGACAAAATAATGAACTAATACTATCACAAAATGTACAGAAAATGTGCCTTTTCTTTCTGCATAATTTACTTAACACCACTGCAAAATTTGCCCCTCACTTGCTGTATAATTCCAGTGGCCCTGCATAAAATTGGCGGAACTGTAATTTTGTTGGTATTTACTAACTTTGTAAAGCCTTTGCCATACCTAGCACAACTCTTAGCTTACACCCAAAGGAGCGATGCAATGTGGTCCAATACGTGTTGTATAAAGCACCCTTTGTTGAAACCTGTGTAACGGAATATAGATGTCCAAACGGTAACAGGATTCCCATATGAATAAAGACAACAAAACACATGAAATTTCAAAAATATTCTTTGCTTGTTTACGTGGATTTATTGAAATGTGGAAAACCCATATATAGTGGGTTAGGGGTTAGCAGGGGAAGTCAGTGAAGTTACAAAAGTATCTAACTTTCCTTGCTTATACTTGACAATTCTTAGAATCAAGTAAACATTTGTAAATCTATGTATTTGTAAAAGCTATGCATGTGTGGCGGTATTGTTTTCATTTTCTTTTAAATCAGGACCGACATATGGAGAGACTTTTCGATTAAATATCAAGTTAGACTACTACTGGGAGATGCTGGATGAACCTTTGACAAAAGGGCATGGTGGGTGTCCTAGATGATACTTTACTGCCTCAGAAGCATCTCAAGTGCATAAAGTAGAGCAACCGTTCATGGATTTGTTGGAAGGACAGGTGTGCATCCAGGATTATGGCACTTTGGTAGAAGAGAACTTCCATTTTTCATTTGATATATTTATGTATGTGTGTATATGGTATTTCTGTAGTGCAAACCTGGCCAAAGGCAATGGAGTGGAGAGGTAGCTGGGTTGAAGACAGTTATTGCATTGTGCTGAAATGTTCTTTAAAGAGGTGCTGCTTCAACTCTTTCTTAAATTAGAGCAGTTTTGGAGCAGTCCTGGTGGATACAGAGATGTTGTTACAGATCTTGGTTGGAAAAGGCCTGCTGCTTTGTTTCTTCTTTTATATACTTCTATATCGGCACTCTGATAGTGTCTTGGCTGCAGGTGGGCGAGAACCACCAGAGATGGTGAACTTGTATGCAAGATAAATGGGGAGCTGGATATATATATATATATATATATATATATATATATATATATATATATTCACTGAAAAAACCATAGGTTTCACACCAGTTATAGTTAGCTGGAAGTTTTACTCGCATAAAACCATTGAAATTCCCACGTTATAGTTAGTTGGACTCACTATAACTTGCGCGTGCAATGCACTGCTGATGACGTCACATATTACATCACTCATGACATGGTCAGTGACATCACTCATGACATCACTGATGACACCATCCTTGTGACAAAGTGACAGACCTCCTTTCACTGTAATGTAAACTTTGAAACACATATTCAAAAATAGAAACAAATTTTTTTTTAAAAATGGAGATACCCATACTAGTTACAACAACCAATTCAGTAATTCCACCATCTATATACACATCCACTCATTCACCAACAGTTCTATGTAGTCACTCATACATATACTCACTCATCATATATAGTGATACACCTATATATCCTGTTACACAACGACAGTCATCCAAAAGATACTCTCACACATATTCACACATGCAAATAAACTATTAAACATCCATTTATTTACATATACAGCTATACACACACTACCACTTTACTTCTAGGGAAACTTACACATACTTACTCTCTTAAACAATCACTTATAGAAACACATACTTATTTAAACAGGAACTCTTACAATCCCTCACTCTCACATATACTCACTTATTGTAATGCACGCACCTTTGTCTCGGAGGTGTCCTGGATCTTCGCCGCTAAAACCCTGATTCCCCCTGTCACCTCTCGGAACACAGGATTGTACACTGAATCCCAAGTTGTAACTAGGGGGAACACAGGGGAACAAAACAAGGGTAGTAAGGGGAAAAGAAACACGCTTCCTCTCTCGTCTGTGGTCTGTGTAGGACAGTATTTGTCTGCAGCACCTGGATCTATAATAAGACAAAAAATGGGAAACGTGAAAACCAACCCCCCCCCTTTGTGAATCTTCTGTGTTGTGCTATGATGATATAGAAATACAAACTACGGGTACCTTTAGTATTGTGTAACACCACTCGAACCAATATTCAAATATACCCAGGCGAACCTCCTGTGAATGTCTTGAGTGTTTCAGCACACACAGCTTCTGTATATAAGATAGGCGAATAAGGCACTGCTTCCAAAATGCCTACATAAAGAACACAACATATTATACAATCCACTCACCACGTGTCATATTAAACTGCAGCTCTAAATTGAACCACGAGTCACTAGTAAAACACCGGACTCCAAAATAATCAGTTCCAACTTTCACAAAGGAAAATCATAAATCTCCACAATATGAACTTCTACTGTGGCAGACCTTTCTCAAATAAAAAAAAATCAGGAAGCGTTTCAAACTCTTAACTGAATATACGATCCAGAAACAAGCCGTCTAGAATCGCTAGGAAATAGTAACAAGCACTAACCGCCCGAATTCGGGAATCACTGAAACAAAACGCCGGCACCCTACCTCCTCGGACGCCAATCTCAAATACCGACCCGGAACGAAAACAGGAACAGCCTAGCTAAACGCGAAGCACTTCCTACTTCCACGGGGCGGGTTATATTCCGTTTCTCTACCTTGTGCGCATGCGTGCATACTGCGCATGTGCACCAACCTATGTAGCTCCATTTGCCAACCACTGCCAACCACTATTCTCGCTTGTTCAATAGCCATTGCTCGCCAAGTGCGCTTAGCCTATTTCCCCACGCATACGGCAGGCATGACACTTATATACATCAATATTCACATGTACTAGATTAAAACATATGTAGTTACTGATAAATACACTAGTGAGACAGTCATTCACTCACTAACATACACATATACACACTCATCCACCCATACAGTCCTGCACATATGCTGTATTCAAAACATATACAAACAGAGAGTCAGTCATTCATGCATCTGTGTGCTAAGTAACACCCCCACCAAACATAGAGACACTCATATTGATATTAAAAAAAAACATCTAATAACCCATATACCTACACATGTAGCTACTCACCAACCCTTGCAGTCACTTATACACAAAGTGAAACATTAATACATATATTTAAATATTTAAACATTACTCACTAATATTTATTTTTCAGAAAGACACACATTCACTGGATGGTGTCATCAGTGATGTCATGAGTGATGTCACTGACCATGTCATTTAGAATTCCCTGTTTTTTGTTTCTCCCCTTAAAAAATACAAAAAATAAATAAAACTGTTCGGAAAAGTCAAAAAAAGTAAAAAATGTTCAAAAAAACAATAAAAAAATATAAAACAACAAAAAGAATAAAAAAAACAGTTCCTCCAATTTATAAAAAAATGCTAAATTTTTTGGAAACTCTGTCATTCTTTTTTCTCCATGGTACGCTCCCCGGTACACGTACCGGGCGCTCCCCCCGCGTAAATCGGAAATTCTTTTATTTATTTTTTTTGCCCCGCGGGGCCCTTTTATGGCCCCCACATCAAACCTAGGGGGTCAGGGGGGTCTACCCTGCCCCCTTTTGGTTATTTCCCCCTTTGTTTTGCCGCTCCGGACTGTTTGGAATGTTTACAGACACCCGAGAGCCAATCAGCTTTCCGTGCGCAAGTCGGGTAGCGCGCTTATAGATATATATATATTTTTTTGAACCTAAATTACTCAAAATCCTCTGGAGCCCATATCTTGAGACATAGCAAAGGCACATCGGGCTACCAGTCCCTACAATTTTTCCAAGTTTGGTGAAAATCCATTCAGCCGTTCGAGCTGAAAGTGAGTTCGACCGCCCTATGGAAATTAACATGGGGAAAACACGTTTTGGGACCCCCTTTTATCTCGGCCCCGCTTGAAAAATGCCCCCCAAACTTTCAGGGAAGGAGCGGAGCGCCGCGAGGCAAAGTTGAGGAAAATTTCAGGCAGATTCGTTCACCGGCGCCAAAGTTATTCCCAATAGAATGTTATGATTTCCCTATGGAAATCAATCCTAACTATAACTACCTACTGGTGACCGCCAGTAGGTAATATATATATATATATATATATGCAGCTCCAGGAAACACCATTCTGCGAGTCACTCATGTGGCGGGTGCTGCTACGCTGTGGTGTACCGCATAAATATTCACGCTCCAAAGTTCTCCCCCAAGTTCTCCCAACGGGAAGAAAAACAGCACTCTCGGGATCCTCAGCTTTTAAACGGATTTTATTTTCAAGACAGACGCGTTTCGGGAAGCGTCCCTTCCTCGGTGTCTTACAAGAACGCTATGCACGGCGCCATTATTTTAAGAGCCTGTTTCGCATGATAAACACAAGTGAGGGACTAAGCCGCGAATGTTAACATCAGCGCCATCTTTAAGGCTGTTTTCTCACACATTATCGGCATTTCATTTTTTAAACTAAGATAGTTTATCCACTTACATATGTGTGTATTACAATCTTGCCGTGGATCGGCACTGGCAACCCATGACATGGATTGCATCCCCTAAATTTACAAATTGCTTATCATGCATAATTTAACAATATCGTCTGCCCATATCCAAATATTTATATTTCGAGTGAAAATGTATCCTACTATTCGACACGTTTAAAAAGTTCTTCTTCAACTTAATTAGTGTATCAAAGCATAGCAAAAATTACTACCTTTTCAATCTAAGCCGTGGATCGGCTATTGCAGCCTAAATATGGCTGCTATCACTCTCAAATTATTTACATGGGTATATTAGGCAAACAACAGTCCCAATTTTACGGCTCTACTATACAAGTGAAACTAACCACAACAAAAAAAAATTCAAAAATCAAAACCACCACCTTTTAGCCCATCTTTACATCTAACATTTTAATGATCTAGGTTATTAACTTTAGCAGTATCAAGAGAGTCACATGTATGGCATAAGGATACCAAATTCAATGAAGCAACAATACTGTTTATAGTTAACCAGCCATGTGTCACAATTTCATATATCTAAGTTCCCATGCAAATATGAAGGTCACAATATCGTTAGCCCAAATGTGCTGACAGTTCTTCTCCAATATTCAAACCCTCTGGTGCCTTTGTTTCTAGGTCCACTATATAACGTGACTCTAGTCTCCTTAATTGCTGCAATTTATTACCTCCCCTCATTTTGTCAGGCACATAGTCTAAACAAAAATATTGTAAAAGACTCCTATCGCTGTTATGTTTGATGGCAAAATGTCGTGCGACAGGGTAGGAGAAGTCTGTGTTTGCAATAGCTCTCATGTGTTCAAGGATTCTAAGCTTTACTGGGTTGATCGTGCTTCCGATATTTCTCAAATTGCAAGGACAACGTAAACAGTAAACAGCATGGTTGGTTTGACAGGACATAAATGTATTGATCCTTCTACCCCCCTGCAACCTTTCACTTCATATGTTAAGGTACATTTGCTCGAGGCACAGGCTTTACACCTCCCACACGGGAAGAAACCCTTTGCATCCTTCAAAGTCCTAGTCTTTTTTGCCAACGGTTCAAGGTGGCTGTTGACTAGCTGGTCTCGCAATGATCGTGCCTTTTTAAAGGTTATAAGTGGGGTAAGGGGAATATCTGGGCCAATGATGTTATCTGTTTTTAGGACATGCCAGTGTTTCTTTAAAATGGCCCTTAATCTGTTTGATTTAGTAGAATAAGGGGTAATTAACCTGAATTTGCCCCCCTCCCCCTCCATCTCACGGGGTCGATTTTTCTTGATAAAGAGCGACATTCTCGATTGTTTACGTACTCGACTCAATGCTTCCTGTAAGAGATTGTCTTTATATCCTCTTTCAAGGAATCTGCCCACACTTTCATTAGCCGCTTTTTCAAAATCACTGTCAAGATAGTGTATATATATACTAGCAGCCCGTCCCAACGTTGTCCGGGTATGAAATAGAATGTGTGTAATGTGTGAATTTGGCAAGGGCAATTTATTTTAAAATCTCGCGGTAGACAACATTTTTTGTTTCATTAGAATCGGGACGGAGAAGGCCCAGCTGCAGCCCTGGTTGATGTTAGCAGGCGCGTGTAATTGGTGTAGTGATCCGCCGCCTGAGCCCGGCTACAGCCCTGGTTGATGTTAGCATAGCAGGCCCGTGTAATGTCGTTGAATGAGAGAGTTATCAGCCGCGGGTAAATACGTTTAATGAGAGAGTTGAGTGACAGCGAGTAGGAGAGGCTGCAGTAATTGTCCCCGCAAACACGCTCATTTGCGCGTTTCCCCGCTTGAGGTCCAGATGCAGGCCTGTTTGATGTTAGGAGGTGCGTGTTCCCCCGCTTGAGGCCCAGCGGCAGCCCTGGTTGAAGTTATCAGGCGCGTGTAATTAGTGTACTGATACGCTGCCTGAGCCCGGCTAGAGCCCTGGTTGATGGTAGCAGGCGCGTGTAATTTCGTTGAATGAGAGAGTTCAGTAACATTGCGCAGGAGAGGCTGCAGTAACGTTACTTACCACGCCTCCAGCTGAAACCGTTTGTCACGCCCCCAGCACACGGCCACAGCAGGCGATCTTCTGATTAATGTACGACCCACATGTCATGAAGGGCGGAACGTAGCACACGCCCCCAGCGATTCTCATGCCCCCAGCGTACCCCTTGATGCGTCGCAATTGCGTTCACATGGCATGAAGGCCAGACACACGCCCCCAGCGTTTCTCACGCCCCCAGCGTGTCACACCCTCAGCATGCCCCTTGCTGCTGCGCAGCAATGAAATTGGCGCTTGTATGTACGACTCACATGGCATGAAGGGCTGACACACGCCCCAAGCGTTTGTCATGCCCCCGCGTTTGTCATGCCCCAGCACACGCCCACAGCCCACGGTATGATGGCCGTACCACACGCACCCAGCGTTAGTCACGCCCCCAGCCCACGCCAACAGCACAACGCAGACACGCCCACAAGGGACTACTTTCCTGGCACGGTTCTTTTACCTTTTAAATGTATATGGTGGCCGTCTGCATAGCCTATGTCCTTCTGCCGCAACTGCCTTTTCCAACGCTGTATTGGGTGTTGTGATTGGTGCTGTGGCTACTGAGATTACCCGCCTCAAAGGTTTGGGCTCTCTCTTTATAATATTAGTATGGTTTCTGGAAAGCAGGCCTGTAAAATATTTCGAACACAATAAGATGCTGCTTGAATTTATGCAATTCTGTCTGGATAACAATATCTTTCCTTTTGGTAAAGAGTTGTTTAAACAGCTGACGGGTGTGGCGATGGGTACCTGCTCCGCCCCCAGCTTCGCGAATCTTTTCGTGGGGTGGTGGGAGGAGCAGGTGGCCTCGTCACCTGGTAACAAAAAATGGAACGATCTTGTGAAAGGGTGGTATCGTTACATTGACGACCTCTTTATTATTATAGAGGGGTCGGTCGAACTGGCTAAGGAATACATTGAAGTATTAAACAACAATGAGAACAACCTCAGATTCTCAGGAGAAGTTAGCCAAACAGAGGTGAATTATTTAGATTTAACAGTATTTATTGAGAATGGCAGCCTGCAAACTAAACTTTTTCGTAAAGTGACCGCTGGGAATTCCACATTATATGCCACCAGCAGTCATCCTACCAGTCTGGTCAACAGTATTCCGTATGGTGAACTGCTCCAGATAAAGAGGAACAACACCAATGACCAGGAATTCCGTAAAGCCGCTGGTAGCAGCATACAGAGGTTCAAAGCCAGAGGGTACAAAGATGGGGTACTCAGAGGGGCTTGGAGCAAGGTAAGCAGGCTAGATAGAAAAACACTGCTAGAAAATAAACAGGTGAAAACAAGTGGTGGAGAGTTCAGACTTATTACCACATATTCCAGTAATGCTTCTGATCTGAAACGTATCATGCGGAAGCATTGGAATATACTGATGACGGACAACATTATAAAGAAAGATCTACCCTCTCATCCGTTGGTGACTTTCAGGAAAGCTAGGGCCTTAAAAGACTACCTAGTGCACAGTCACCATGAAGAGTCCAAACCCAAACCTAAGTCAGAACCCTTGAAAGGCTTCTTTCCGTGTGGTCGCTGCAAGGCGTGTAAGGGAAGTAAGCGGATTGTACAGTATAGAGTTCCTGGGATTCAGAAACCCAGAAGGATACAAAAATTCCTCACTTGTACCACGCCATTTGTTGTGTACTGCTTGACATGTCCTTGTGGTAGGAGGTATGTCGGCAGTACAACAAATCCGGTGAAACTAACAATTTTAGAGCACCAGAGAGCGATTCAGAATGCAGATGTAAGTTATCCTGTGGCCAGACATTTTGAGCTAGAACATGCACGTAACAGGGACCTGTTATCCTATTTTTGTCTAGACTCTGTCCCCTTAAGTGAGAGAGGGGGTGACAGACTACAGAAACTTAGACGACTTGAGTCGCATTATATAATCGATCTGCAAAGTAAAATGCCTATGGGTTTAAACATGCACGAAGATTTGGGAGTTCATTTAATTTGATTGTTAACATGAGTTTGGTGAATGACTTTGTATATTCTGAATTTTGCGAAGATTTTCCATGAAATTGATTTGGAACATGACTAGAACTATTGATGTAATGTAAAAATTTATTGACATGTACGTAGGGATTGGACCATGGCCCATTCAGGGCAAGATAATAAGCATCGATTGGTTTATGGGTGCAGACATAGATGTATTGAACCTTTTTGTTTGCATTTTATAAGGGTATACCCATTCAGGGTTTAATCTGTTGTTTAAAATCATATTGAATGCAACGTTATAAAATCGAGATGAAAGGATGTTTATCCGATGCATATATTGCAATGATCTTTTTACCCATTCCAAGATGGCGATCATATTTTGTAATTGAGTCCTATCTCTATGTTTATATGTCATGTGACGATTTTAAATGGCAGTAGTTCACCGTGACTGGTGATTCATTACTGAAGAAGGCCGAGTGCCGAAAGCGCGTTCTTTGAATAAAATATGTGTACATACCCTGGGAGTGCTGCCATCTCATTTTCCGCGTGATTGCGGTTTGGGACCTTTTTTGGAGCAGATATTACATGTCGGGTGCACCCCCGACAAGGCAGGCACCAGCCTTCGAGTGCGGGAGGCAGGTGTAAATGGAGCAGTCATATATATATATATATATATATATATATATATATATATATATATATATATATATATATTACCTACTGGCGGTCGCCAGTAGGTATATATAGTTAGGATTTTTTCTCTATGGGTTTTTTGAAAATTCTATGTCTAATAACTTTGGCGTTTGTGGACGGAATTGGCTGAAATTTTCAGGAAAATGGCACATTTTGTTTCTGAGCAGCCCTTGAAAATTTGGGGGGGTTCGTCAAGGGGGGGCCGAGAAAAAAGGGGGGTCCCAAAACGCGTTTTTCCCATGTTAATTTCCATAGGGCGGTTGGCCTCACTTTTAGCCCGAACGGCTGAATGGATTTGCACGAAACTTGGCAAAATTGTAGGGACTGGTAGCCCGATGTGCCTTTTGTAGGTCTCAATATATGTGCTCCAGTGGATTTTGAGAAATTAACGTTTAAAAAAAGATATATATCTGTAACAGCGGACCGGGCAGCGCTCTGGTTCGCGGACTTTTCGCGCAACGGAGCTTTGTGAAGCGAAGCTGATTGGTTCTCCGGCGTCTGTCAACATTCCAAACAGTCCGTAGCGGCCGCCATCTTGTCTCTCGGTAGGATCGAGAGACAAGAGGAGGCCAAAGCGAAGGGGCAAATGACCATAAGGGGGCATAGTACATTGTCGCTCACCCCCTAGGTTTGATGTGGAGGTTTTAAAAGGGCCCCGCGGGGCAAAAAAAAATAAAAATAATAATAATCGAACAGCTGAATGGATTTGCACGAAACTTGGCAAAATTGTAGGGACTGGTAGCCCGATGTGCCTTTGCTAGATCTCAATATATGTGCTCCAGTGGATTTTGAGAAATTAACGTTCAAAAAAAGGTATATATCTGTAACAGCGCACCGCTTCGCGTACTTTTCGCGTTACGGAGCTTTGCGAAGCGAAGCTGATTGGCTCTCCGGTGTCTGTAAACATTCCAAACAGTCCGTAGCGGCCGCCATCTTGTCTCTCGGTAGGATCGAACAGCTGAATGGATTTGCACGAAACTTGGCAAAATTGTAGGGACTGGTAGCCCGATGTGCCTTTGCTAGGTCTCAATATATGTGCTTCAGTGCATTTTGAGAAATTAACGTTCAGAAACAAGATATATATCTGTAACAGCGCTCCGCTTCGCGGAGATAAAATTATATGTGTATTACCTAGCTGTTGCTAACACCAGTTAGCGACGGCTAGTAGAAGATAGCGACCATCTTGGGCCCCACTTTGCATGTGAGTGATATTTATCACTAATGACATGCAAAGTGGGCATGCCAAGATGTTAGCGACTGGAAACAGTCGCTAACATCGCTATCTCCTATTATCAACTTTTGGAAATATTCGAGATAAGGGCGAATATCTCTAAAAGCTACCACCTGCCCTGAGCAGTTCTTAGCCATGTTATCCAATGGGAGGTGGATAACATGGCTAAGAGCATTAGCTCGGTAATGCATGAATATCGCTGAGTTTTCAGCGATATTAATGCATTGCGGTCGTTTTTTATCGTATTTCCGATAAACCTTGATAATAGCAAGGTTTATCTGCGATAATTTCTGACGGTAAAAAAATCGTTGCTAAGCATCGTTAGGGATAAATATCGCTTAACTTTGGTAATATGCCCCAACGTCTGTTAACGTTCGATTCGAAGGAAATCAGGAAGTGTTGAAAAACATTGTCTGCGCCATCTTGTCTTTTTTCAAATGCCACACTTTTGTCGTGCACGGCAGCCATTTTAGATGCCTTGACCAGACCCACTCTGTGCACGCTGTCGATCCTTAGCATGGCTCCCCACCCTCGCAAACATCTCCCCCAGGCAGTGGTCACCCCCGCTCTCTGTCTTATGCATGGGTAATAAACCTCCCCCATCTGCGCTGCTGTTCCCTGAGAATCACACCCTGTGCCCGCCCGACACCTCCCTTTCGCCCTATTCACTACCGCACCCTCTGACACTCCTTTTCCTCTGTGTCCGATTGTCCAGGCTGGTCCTAGGGTATCAGCTAGCCCTGCAGATGTAGTTTATGGCCACAGCTGTAAAGAATCACCCCTCTTCAAAGGAGTTATAGTAGATCAAGGCCCACACTCGATGAGATCCGTCACAGCAGAAGCGTTGCTATTATCTGAAAACCATCCTGTATTGTGATTGGGGAGGGGACCGAGCCTGAAGCGGAAGATTCCAGGGATGACTGTTTGTACATCAAAGTTTTTACAATTATGTGTCACATTAAAAATATATAGCACTCCGACAAAGTAGTAAGATTATAAAACTTTAATAATTTATAAATATATACAAGAAAACAAAAATAGTAATAACATATAAACATTTTTAGGGAAAAACAACGAAGTAGCGGTCGGCTGTGCGAATAGTCCCAACGCAGCACAACGTCCAGATTTCCGGCGTGGGGCGTCGCGGGGGGTGGGTCATCAGTAGCAAACTGTTGTGCGAATAGTTCCAAGGCAGCAGAACGCGCCGAAATCTAGATGACACGAAAGTGATGTCTAGTATGTTGCCACCCAGCAAATAACGGCATGGGGCGTCGCGGGGGGTGGGTCATCAGTAGCAAACTGTTGCGCGAATAGTTCCAAGGCAGCAGAACGATGGCACCAAGGTGATGTCCAGTAAGTTGCCGCACTGGTTTTGGTATCCTACAATGCTGCTCCGAATAACGGCGTGGAGCGCCCCGGGGGAGGCGGCGTGAACGGGCCTCTCCAGGTGGAGTCTCGTCTGTTGTAGTGGGGCGCCCCTTTACCGTTTCAGTTGCCATTCCGTCCGTTTTTGGTCCACTGTGTCAAAAGCCGCAATTCAGCTGAGTTGCGCCCACTCTTGCGGTGCAGCGATAGGCGGCTGTCACAGGACTCTCAAAATGGCGGCAGGCTGTTTCCTTTTTGGGCCTGGTCCACTGAAATGGCCCTGGGACACCTTGGAAATCGGACGCTTGTCTGCTAGGTCTTGGACCTCATTCTCGAAAGCGTCCCCTCCGCCTTGAGAATTCATCAAAAGTTTTGGGGGCTCCGACTCCTGCAGGCTTCTGGTGGGGAGCGGCTGCCATGATTGCTCGCGGAATGACCACGACTGAGCTACGAGATGGTGGTGCTTTCATGCTGACGCCAGCTTCAGTCTGAAACATCCAGAAACAAGGTGGGGCTTTCATCGTTTGGGGAAAAAAAAAGTTTTCATCCTATGAAAAGTGTTGTTTTTAGGTCACATGATCAAGCCTTCCATCATTAGGAAACCAAAAGTAAAATGAACCAATGAAAAGTTTTATAAACAAGTCACATGACCTGTTATGCGGCATAGGGTGTAAAATTAGGAGAAAATACGTTGGCACGTGAGGCGGCGTCAGTAGCGGACCGATGTGCGAATAGGCCGAAGGCAACACAACGCGCCAAGATCCGGATGGCACCGAGGTGGTGTCCAGCAAGTTGCAGCACTGGTGTGGCCATCCTACAATGCTGAAAGTCGGCGTGGGGCGCCCCGTTGGCCTGTGAGTTTGCGTCAGTAGCGGACCGATGTGCGAATAGGCCGAAGGCAGCACAACGCGCCAAGATCCGGATGGCACCGAGGTGGTGTCTAGTAAGTTGCCGCACTGGTGTGGCTATCCAACAATGCTGAAAGTCGGCGTGGGGCGCCCCGTTGGCCTGTGAGTTTGCGTCAGTAGCGGACCGATGTGCGAATAGGCCGAAGGCAGCACAGCGCGCCAAGATCCGGATGGCACCGAGGTGGTGTCTAGTAAGTTGCCGCACTGGTGTGGCCATCCAACAATGCTGAAAGTCGGCGTGGGGCGCCCCGTTGGCCTGTGAGTTTGCGTCAGTAGCGGACCGATGTGCGAATAGGCCGAAGGCAGCACAACACGCCAAGATCCGGATGGCACCGAGGTGGTGTCTAGTAAGTTGCCGCACTGGTGTGGCCATCCTACAATGCTGAAAGTCGGCGTGGGGCGCCCCGTTGGCCTGTGAGTTTGCGTCAGTAGCGGACCGATGTGCGAATAGGTCGAAGGCAGCACAACGCGCCAAGATCCGGATGGCACCGAGGTGGTGTCTAGTAAGTTGCCGCACTGGTGTGGCCATCCTACAATGCTGAAAGTCGGCGTGGGGCGCCCCGTTGGCCTGTGAGATGGCGTCAGTAGCGGACCGATGTGCGAATGGGGCCAAAGGCAGCGCAACAATATTTTCTGATTTGAAGACACCACAAGGCGCTGAGATGCCAAGATCCGGATGGCACCGAGGTGGTGTCTAGCAAGTTGTGGCACTGGTGTGGCCATCGTACAATGGTAAAAGTCGGCGTGGGGCGCCCTGTTGGCCTGTGAGATGGTGTCAGTAGCGGACTGATGTGTGAATGGGGCCAAAGGCAGCGCAACAATATTTTCTACTATATTTTCGGAGTAGAAGACACCACAAGGCGCTGAGATGCCAAGATCCGGATGGCACCGAGGTGATGTGTAAGTTGCGGACGGATGTGCGAATGGGGCCAAAGGCAGCTCAACAATATTTTCTGAAGAGAATACACCACAAGGCGCTGAGATGCCAAGATCCGGATGGCACCTAGGTGATGTCTAAGTTGCGGACCGATGTGCGAATGGGGCCAAAGGTAGCGTAACAAGATTTTCTGTATGGAAGATACCACTAGGCGTTGAGATGCCAAGATTCGGATGGCACCGAGGTGATGTCTAGCAAGTTGTGCCACTGGTGTGGCCATCGTACAATGGTAAAAGTCGGCGTGGGGCGCCCTATTGGCCTGTGAGATGGTGTCAGTAGCGGACTGATGTGCGAATGGGGCCAAAGGCAGCGCAACAATATTTTCTGACTGACACCACAAGGCGCTGAGATGCCAAGATCCGGATGGCATCGAGGTGATGTCTAAGTTGCGGACTGATGTGCGAATGGGGCCAAAGGCAGCGTAACAATATTTTCTGTATGGAAGATACCACTAGGCGTTGAGATGCCAAGATTCGGATGGCACCGAGGTGATGTCTAGCAAGTTGGTGTGGTCATCCTACAATGCTGAAACTCGGCGTGGGTCACCCCATTAGCCTGTGAGATGGCGTCAGTAGCGGACCGATGTGCGAATAGGCCGAAGGCAGCACAACGCGCCAAGATCCGGATGTCACCGTGGTGGTTTCATAGTTGAGAGGCACTTCATCTGCAGTGGGGCGCCGAGATCCGGATGGCACCGAGGTGATGTCTAGCAAGTTGTTGTACTTGTGTGGTCATCCTACAATGCTGAAACTCGGCGTGGGTCGCCCCATTAGCCTGTGAGATGGCTGTTCTTTGGATTTGGGCCTGGTCCACTAAAATGGCCCTGGGACACCTTAGAACTCGGACGCTCGATTTTTTTTTCCTTTCCTGTACATGCAAAAAAAGGTAAATGCCCGGTATGTTACACGCTTCATCTGCCACGATGAACTCTCCAGAGGAACCGAAAAAAAATATAGTTGTGGTAACTATACCATGCATCGTCATATGGAGAGGTGGCACCAATTAATTATAGTGCTGCATAAAAGAGAGATTTGGAGGAGAACCCCTGACCTGCTAGTACATTCATCAAAGAAGTGGCACTGAGAGCTTCAGAGGCAAGGGAAACGGTCCCAAATATTTAGAAGAACTTTGGAAAGATTAAAATGACATGTTTAGATTGTGGTAAATTAATTTCATGTGGGCAGATGAGTGTTACTCTAATAAATACAGCATATGAACATCATCATAGTCGATGGTTGGTAGAGACATTTTGACTATATCCTGGACCTGCCCGTCCTCGCCCAAAATGGCGCCGGAATAAATGGGACTCGTAACTCCTTGTTGTGTACTGGTTGCAGAACCTTGAAATCACGAGATACGTATGCAGTTTTGAAGCACATGGCGGGCGGGGACGAGAATTGATTGAATATTTCGACATCCCTATTGATATTAAGTTCTGATGTGTTATTGATTACTGTACTGTTGAAAATTCGAATTAACGTCACCCATGGTACTTGCCCGCAAATGTATATCTAGATAATTTTATTGTAACTGGCCCTGTCGTATTTTAATTATAAAATGTACGTCCACCGATTCCGTAACTGTTAGACACCTTAGTTTTTGCAACCTAATGGCCCGCCCGTTACGTTCCTCTACAGTGTAAATGTCTATTCATCATATACGATTACAGTTTGCTCCGTGGCAGGCCCACGTGGTTATAGGCTCGTATTTGTATAATGAAATTTTCACAATAAAGGTTTTTAAAAGAAAACATGGTAGTAGTGTATACATTGGTAAAGTTTTTAATAATAGTCACTGTTTTAGAATCATTAAAAGGCAAGTGAAATAAAGCAGACCAATTACATGAAGGGTAAAAGGTATAATACGAAGGAACGCAGTAAAGATAAATGGTCAAGGGCTGTTGTGTTTTCTATTCCTGCAACATAAAGTGATCGATAAGAATCTCATATTCAGGCGTATCGGCGACTAAGACAGCAGGTCGACCCTCTTTTGCTCAACGGCTCCGTCATGGGACGAAGAAACGCTCTTTTTCTCGAAAAAAGAATATATTTTACTTGCAGGACAGTTGTAAAATTTCCGGGAAAGTACATTAGCCTGGAACATTATAACATATATTTAAGAGAAAATAATGTTCGGAAGTAATTAAAAGCGTAATTTTTAGGTGATATGACCAAGGCTTTCATCATTAGAATAAGAAAAGTAAAATGAACCAATGAAAAGTTTTATTAACAAGTCACATGACTTGTTATGCTTACGTTACGCGCTGCGCGCCCCGGATGACTTCCGGATGCGCTAACGCGGCGCGTCATATGACGCATTACGCGACAACGCAGGTCCAGAATATAGTCAAAATGTCTCCACCAACCAGCGGTCGAAACACAACCCCTTTCAGCAGGCTAAATAGTTCTGTTAAATGACAACAGAAAGGACAGGCAACAAGAACCATCAGTCAAAGAGGGGAGGGCTAGTTCTTCTCTACCGGGTTACATTGGGGCGCTACCGGAACTGATCGAATTGGTAGTCTACAGTGTTTCTGGATGTTTCAGACCGAAGCTGGGGTTAGCATGAGAGCAGCACCATTTCGTAGCTCCGTTGTGGCCATTCCGCAACCAATCATGGCAGCCGCTCTTTATCGTTATTTTGGGCGGGGTGGGTGGCGGAGCCGAGCTGTTTTGCAGCCATCATTGTGTGGAGTTCAGTTCATCTCACTAGTTTTGTATTTGTCATGAGGGGTTGTTCCTAATGTTTCTATTTTAGCGAGGTCAAAAAGAGATCCCATTAGTGGCCTACTGATTTTGCTCGATTCCTTTTCTTTTTTTTTTACACGATTTTTCGTTATCTGCAAAGACTAAACAGAGTATTGCGACTCTGTGTTTGTTTGTAAATAGAGAATGAACCAAAGAGAACTAATTCTAAAACAGTAAATACTTGGATAACAATCAATCAAATGGAGAGAGAAGCAGGCACGACGGATTACAACGGGGGCAAAGGCCTGCGTTAACTACCTTTCACTATCTGCAAAGAGAGAGTACTCCTAATAGAAATGAGGGGGGGGGGGCACCATTCAAAGCAGATCAGTGTGCATAAACACGAAAATGTTTTCACTTACCACGTACTTGACATTCGACAGCTTATGATATTTGCTATTAAAAAACCATTGAAATTCACTGAAAAAAACATAGGTTATAGACCATATATAGTTAGGAATTAGCATTTACAAAACCTTGAAAATTCACTGAAAAAACCATAGGTTATAGACCATATATAGTTAGGAATTAGCATTTAAAAAACCTTATTTTACTCACACAAAACCATTGAAATTCCATATATAGTTAGTTGCACTAACTATATATCGCGCACCCGCAATCCACTGCTGATCATGTCACATATTACATCATTCATGACATGGTCAGTGACATCACTGATGACATCACTGATGACATCTCAAATGACATCACTGATGACATCACTGATGACATCATTCATGTGACAATACAATGCATCTCCTCACATTTTAATATAACCTCTGTTTCACCCAGTGTTAAATACAGAGTATAATTTTTGAAACCATTGACACACCAATACTAGTTAATACATACGTACTCACTGATTCCTATGTCTACACACACATTCACTCATTCACCCATACAATCATTCATACATACAATCACTCATCTTTACAACACTATCATATGCACTCATACACCTATACAGACACTCACACTCTGCCACTCATCCATGGAGTTACTCACACACCTAGTCAGTCCTGTAAAGAATCAATCACACTTCCATTTTCTTGTCTATACAGTTAAACATAGAGCACCTTACATTTTCAAACATATAGTAACACATACTTACTTTCTTATACAATCATTGATACAAGTACACATTGATCTGCACAGAGTCACACACCTCCCAGCCAGCCACACACACACTCAGTCTCCCATACAAATACTTGGACAATCAATCAATAACCCATATAGTTAATCATATAGCTACTGATCAACACATGCAGTAGTTTACAGAACAACAGACATAATGATGCACAAATTAAGACAGTTTAGTCACTAACCCATGCACTCAGTGAGACACATTTAATCACTCACTCATACATTCAGTCATGCACCTACTAAATCCTTCGTCCAGACAGTTATACATCTACTCATTCTTCAATATCTAAAACATATTTAAACTTTACAGAAACACACAGTCACTGGATGATGTCATCAGTGATGTCATCAGTGATGTCATTTGAGATGTCATCAGTGATGTCATCAGTGATGTCACTGACCATGTCATGAATGATGTAATATGTGACATGATCAGCAGTGGATTGCGGGTGCGCGATATATAGTTAGTGCAACTAACTATATATGGAATTTCAATGGTTTTGTGCGAGTAAAATAAGGTTTTTTAAATGCTAATTCCTAACTATATATGGTCTATAACCTATGGTTTTTTCAGTGAATTTTCAAGGTTTTGTAAATGCTAATTCCTAACTATATATGGTCTATAACCTATGGTTTTTTCAGTGAATATATATATATATATTCACTGAAAAAACCATAGGTTTCACTCCAGTTATAGTTAGGTGGAAATTTTACTCGCATAAAACCATTGAAATTCCCACGTTATAGTTAGTTGGACTCACTATAACTTGCGCGTGCAATGCACTAGCACGTCTCAGCCCTTTACCTTGCTTTGTGCCGAAGTCCCGGATTTTTGCATCCATTTCGCGCTCTCTCCTCCTGGAGCATGGAGAACCCGGCCTTATGGGCCGAGCGGCGTAGGGCACGCCTAAGATCTCCGAGTTCACCTGCCTCGACCGACAGAGACACAGGACACTCTGTTTGGCGTAGAAAAGTAGTTTTATTAGCTGCAGCTAAGCACAGTTATCTAAGAAGTACCACACAGGTAGGTTCTCAAGAGACTGCCACTTCAATCTGTGGCGCACAGTCTATTATACAACACAAGTTTACAATGACAACTCCCAATATACACAAAACTGACAAATAGGAATAGTTCAAAAACAAGCTATCAGATGTCCAAAACACACCCTCCTTTCAGACCCCGTGTGCTCTCCTCCCATCAGGTTAATCAACACTAGTGCCCGTAATTCAATTTGCAGGTGGCAAAACATGTGTAGAATGCTACAAAAGAAGAGCTGTGTAACAAGAGAACACACAGAGAGAATAGTGAAGGCCAGTTAAATAAGATAAGGATGAGAAGAATGGTGGGACCCAAACAGTGGAGTAAGTCATGGATTAATCAGTCTAGACATGGCTTTGCAAACACGGCCGGACCCTGACATCAGTATTGCACACAAGGACAAAGGTTGCTCCTTGACGAGGAAAACATCGAACAGCTGAAAGGGGCAGAAAAGACAATTTTCTCCGCGTTAGCCGTGCTGCCTGAGTGAGGCAACATAAAATGGCGCCTAAACGCAAAATGCCGGCTGTAGCGAAGCGAAGCTGAAAACTACATAACCTCAGACCCTCCTTTTGCCATACTCAGGCAAAGCACAAAGGAACCAATTTCAATCTGAGTCGATATCAATGGTCATGAGGTCACTAAGATGTTGTTGCACCATCATCTTAATGTGTTCTGTCTGTTGTGCTACTGGTTTGGAGACACAGATTGTGGCACAGAGTCAACAAATAGCTGGACCACACTGTAGACAAAGACAACAAGAAAAGACAATTGCTAAAATCATTCCAAGGAAAGTTAGCACTTTCCATCCCCAAGTGGACAGTAGTCCCCAAAACCATCCCATCACAGACCAATCTTCAGTATCTTGGTGGATAGACTCAGAGATGACATGTAGCTTAGATATGGCTTGGTATACTGTAGGGGCGTTGTCAGGAATATAAATGCAACAACTGGACCCAATCAATTAGCAAACTCCTCCTTTATCTGCAAGTATTATGTCTAACACCATTCTATTCTGTAGAGTCAGAAGCCGATCCGCCTGAAGCTCAGCAGTCAAATTTTTCAAAGCTCCAGAAGTTACATTAATTGTGGCATCAACCACACGGATCAACTGTCTGATATTTTTGCTATTGGCCATCGGACCCCAAAAGGGAAGAAACCCTTTCAGAAAATCCCCTCCTTATTGCCCTGCTGTATCTTCTGAATCTACCACTCCTCTAGTAACTCTCTTCCTATGATAATCAGCAGGAGCGGTGTATGTAGGAGGGAGGAGAAAAGCTACATAACATGTTCCCGAGAAGTGTGTGGGAAGCCATGTATAAGCTTTATCATGACAGATGAAATATGTACCTTGTGAAGCCACTAATGGTGCGGGTGTAGAAGGAGTATAGACATAGTGTGGGAACAGTTGCTTCTCTCTTGCTTAGTTTTGGTATTCTGGCCGTTTATTTGGAAGCACAAACGACCTCTTTGGGGTAGTACCCAAATCGGTGCAGAACTCTGTTGCTTGAGCTTGTCAGTAAGGCTAAGAGTATAGCGAGTTATATTCCACCCATCATACGCTCTCTTTTCGTCCTTGGGAATCTTGATGATATCAGCAATCTTTGCCATAGTTACAATGCCCTTTATCAAAGAACTATGACTGAAATCCATTCCACTCCACCATTATAGGATCCACCAGAAGGGTATCGAAGTAAATTCTGGTATGCATTGGAAAACATAGCCAGATAGGCCCAAGCAGAACCTTCATATGAGAAGGGGAGGACTAGATACGGCATTCCTCTTTGTGTATTATGTGGTATGAGACCACATACCCAACAATCAGTGACATTTGCTATAAATTGGTGCTGGTGTAACAGTTGAATAAACGAATTGTTAAAATATTCCATTCTTCTCATTTGCTCGTGATCTGGGAGTGAGTACAACTTATGCGGTGAAACAGTAGTAGAGGGAGTTAGAGGGACAGAAACGGGAACAGGCACTGACTGCAGGACATGAATAATCCATCCTATGCATGCTAATAAACTACTTAAACCTACTAAAACACATAGGGCTACGCCCCAACGACCAAATAATAATCTCTTATAATGAGCTCTCTTCAACATTTTAATATCACTTCCTTTCCCTGCACTATCCATTACTCTAAAGGCGTCGCTCACGATAATCTTCCTTAATCACTTGGCTGTGATTGTTAGCCGTCCTATGACACTGCAAGTCCTGTTGACCTAGTCACTATTCAGGTCACAGCTCAAGACTCCTACCGTGACCCTGCAACTTGATGGATAAGGGAAGGAAAAACTTTTCTTTAGTAACAGAATTTAAAAAGTGAAAGTCAAAATTAATTGTCCTTAGGGGATCTTTTCCTCAAATTATATCGTTTCTTTCCAAGCGTTGTCTGGTCCTGGAATAAATGTTCGGGATCTGTTGTATCGAGTTTCAGATGAACGGGTACAGCTTCCTGTAGAACATCATCGTCCTCTTTCTCCGAGCTAGTCCAATCCAGGTGTGCACTGCTGAACGGCACAAAACTGGGTACCTGCTCAAATTCACTGTCACCAATGCCTTCTCGGACCCACTGGTCATATGTCAAAGGCAATGGTACCCTTTTGCAGTGCACACCGTGGATCCAATTTTTCTTCCCCAGGACCTTGACAGCTGTACGAGTTGTAAGCAGAACTTGTCTTGGAGGCCCCCAGCGAGGTTCCAGGTTCTTTTTTCTCTGGTAATTTTTCAGGCACACCCAATCCCCAGGCTGGATGGTGTGTCCGGGATCTGAAGAGGCCTCTGGTAAAGCGTTTTGGACCTGTTGACGAATAACATGCAATTTAGTGGTGAGATCATGCAAATAGTCAACCAACAGTGGGTAGGGGATATCTGAGTACTTTTTGGGTCTGGGGACTCCCCAGACATTAGCTGGGCGTCCAAACACAATCTCGTATGGGCTAAGCCCCAAACGAGAATGAACAGTTGTTCTAGTAGAAAGGAGTGCCAGAGGCAAAGCATCAGGCCAAGAAAGGCCCGTGCTGGCCTGAATCTTTGCTAGCTTAAGTTTGAGAGTGCCATTGTAGCACTCTACCAAACCTGCTGACTGAGGATGGTTTGCCGCGTAGAATTTCTGTCTAATGCCTAGACCTACACACACCTTTTGCATAATTTCACCAACAAATTCACTTCCATTGTCACTCCAGACAATGCGCGGCAAACCAAACCTCGGGAAGAATTCTTTCAGGAGTATTTTTGCAGTGGACAAAGCAGTGTTGTCCTTTAGGGGGTAGGCCTCTATCCATCTGGAAAAGGCACAAACCACCACCAGGACATACTTGAGATTATTGAAACGCTCCATATGGATGTAGTCTATTTGCAGTACCTCGAATGGGTACGTAGGGGGTGCAAAGTGACCTGCTGGAGTTGGAGTTCCCTTTCCTGGATTGTGCATCAAACAAACAATGCAATGTTTTCTGCACATTTAGGAATACCAGCATTCTGCCATACTGGAGCTAAAAGCTTACATATACCCCGTGCATTAATATGGGCTGGTCCATGGGCCATAGTAACTACAGGCAGTACATGCGCATCAGGTAACAACCATCGTTGATGCTCTGACAATTCCGTCCAACATCCCGTACTATCCAACATTCCTATACTTTCTCTCCACGTACTTAATTCCTTCTCAGTGGCCTCCTTCTGGATTGCTTTCACACTTTCCACTGTGTCCTCACACATACCAGCTTCTGCAACCCATCTAGCAGGCCCTGCAACATACATGCGACTTCCAACATTCCTCGCTGTTTCCTTCGCTATCTCATCTGCAAACGCATTTCCTTGACCCACATCATCAGTAATCTTTTTATGCGCACTGCACTTCACAATCGCTATTTGAATAGGCAGGGCAAGTGATTCGAGAAGGTCAGTTACCAACTGACCATGCTGTATCTTGGTTCCGTGGGAGGTAAAGAATCCTCTTTCCCTCCACAAACGACCAAAACTATGGGCGACGCCAAATGCATATTGGCTGTCGGTATAGATAGTCACTCTCTTCTCTTTCGCCAACACACATGCTCTTGTCAACGCAATCAATTCTGCAGCTTGCGCTGAATTATGTGGAATGCGTGCAGTTTCTACCACTGTATACAACGTCGTTCCTGCATAAGCAGCTGTTGTTTCACCATTAGGGAGCTTGAAACATGACCCATCTACCCATAGGATCCCATCCGGATCCACAAGTGGTGTGTCCTTAAGGTCTATTCGACCCTGCGTTTCTTCTTCAGTGCGAAGAAAACAATCATGCTGATCTTGTACATTGCTAGCATCCAAAGCAGGCAACAATGTTGCTGGATTCAGGACATTACATCTTTTTATGTGTATGTGACTAGCCAGAAGTGTCAACTCGTATCCAGACAAGCGAGCACTCATTAAATGCTGCGGTTTCGTCCTATTAAGAAGAGTATCTACTGCATGTGGCACCATAACATTAAGAGTATGATCTAGCACTAGTCCAGCGGATTGATGAATAGAAATTGCCGCTGCTGCTGTTGCTCTAAGGCAACTAGGTAATGCCTTAGCTACTGGATCTAATGTTGTGGAAAAATAGTGACACGGCCTTTGTTTGTCGCCAAATCGTTGCGTCAATACTGATAATGCGCAACCTTCCCTTTCATGCACATAGAGTGTGAAAGGTTTACTGTAATCTGGAGTACCCAACACAGGAGCGGAACACAAAGCAGTATGCAAATCAGAAAAACTATTTTGACATTCATCAGTCCAAGGCAAAGGCTGGGGCGTGTCTTTAAGTGTAAGTGTCAACAGTGGTTTAGCAAGAAGGGAAAAATTTGGAATCCACTGTCTACAGTAAGAGGTAATGCCTAAGTAAGCACGCACTTCTCTTTGTGTGGACGGTACAGGCATTCGTGCAATTGCATGACTACGTTCTGGAGTCAATCGCCTTCCCTCCTTCCACAAGAGATGACCTAAATAGGTAACCTCTTGTTGGCAATATTGTAACTTGGAAGACGATACCTTATGATGTGAATCAGACAAATGCTGTAAGAGCGATACAGTTGCTGCTTTACAAACATTTTCAGAATCTGCAGCGATCAACAAATCATCCACATATTGGATAAGAGTGGCACCTGAGGGCAAAGAAAAGGTATCAAGTTGTGACTTCAAAGCTTGACTGTATATTGAAGGACTTTCACAATAGCCTTGGGGTGCACGCTTAAATCGGAAGCTGCGGCCTCCGAGAGAGAAGCCGAAAAGATCCCTACTTTCTTCGGCAATGGGAATGCTAAAGAAAGCATTTTTAAGATAGATCACTGAGAACCAACCTGCTGAAGCAGGAATCATGGTAAGCAAAGCTGTGATATCCGGCACAACAGGAATTTGAGGGACAACAATTTTGTTGACCTCTCGAAGATCAATTACAAAACAATACACAGGTGGTTGAGAGGGATCAGTACGTTTAAGAATAGGCAAAACAGGACTATTGCAAACGTTTCCTCTAGTCTCTTCAACCACACCCTTCTGAACCAAATCATGAACAATGGCCAACAAAGCTCTCTCACCATCACTGGATATTTTATATTGTGGAACACGTGGCATATTAACATTGTCTTTAACAGTAATGACATATGGTGGAATGTGCAACAAGCCAACATCATTTGGACCCACAGCCCAAAGTGTAGCGGGAAGTGAACGCAACTCGGGTGGTAGCTGTTCTTTAGATACATACATTGGAGAAGTCAACTTATCACCTAAAGTAAGTTGCACACCAGAGGGTGAACAATACAGCGTAGCATGTAAACGTTTCAGGAGGTCCAAACCCAACAAATTTTCTTCGCATCCTGTTGTTAAGAGGAGTGGAGCTTCCAAATCGTAGGGACCAATAGAAATGGGCAAAGGACAAGAGATAGGATTTGAAACTGGGGCGCCAGAGAATCCTACAGAAACATTTGTTAAGCCAGACAAAGGTGCCCCAGGGAGTTTAGAATGCATTATAGAACTTCTCATAGCACCAGTATCCAAGAGGAATGGTTCTGTAACACCTAATGCCATAACATTAACATAAGGTCCTTCCTGATCTACTGGAACTGATATGACTCCCTTACTTTGCCTATGGCTGTCCTAGCTAGTATGGAAAGCATCGTCCCCATTATCGAAACAATAGTCATCATTGTAGTATTGTGCAGATTGAGAATTCTGCTGATCAAAATAATTCGTAGAGTCCTGAGAGGGAGAGAGACGTCGTTCCTGAGGTGGCGCACCATGACCCCTTCCTCTGGATATGGATCGAGAATCACCACGACCCCGTGGCGCCAATGATCCACCATACCGTTGCAATAAAATTGGACAAGTATTCTTAAAATGACCATCTTCCTTACAATAAGCACACTGGTTGGGGCCCAATGGAGCTCGTGGAACTGAGGGGACTGGTTTCTGCAACAACCTCTGAAACTGCAGGGGCTGTGAAAATGAGGGCTGAGCAGAAGGAGGGGGATAAGCCTGTTGCAGAAGGACTTTTGTTTTCAAATCTTTAGTCTTTTTCTCCGCTTTCTCCTTTTCCTCCTTATCCCTATTCTCATATAATTGAGCAGTAGCCAATATCTGAGCAGTGGAAGAAACAGCCCAAGAACTCTCTGATTGTTTTAATTTATTCGATAATTCTGGAAGTAAATTAAAAACAAATTTGTCTACGAACAATCGTTGTCCACCTTCAGTACTCATATCCTGTCCACTATGGTCGATGAAAGTCTCCTCAAACCGAGTAAAGAATTCAGAGACACTTTCATCCGTCTTTTGCTTACACGCCGCTAACTTATCCCAATTAACACGCATCGCAGGCATTAAAGTTTTCATCAAGTCTATTATTTTTCCAGGCAATTCTGTGATCAGGGCATCCGGTTTGGCCCCACCTACTCGACCTGCATCCGCAGCTGTAATGGCAGCCCAATCACCAACTAGAGCTATCGCATGATCCTGCCTACGAATCTTGGCCCATATTGCTTGTGGGACTACATTCCCCATGAGTAAGTCAATATCTGCCAAATTCATAATGCAGGCGTCAACAGTCTGGGACAGCTCTTTATAATACCCAGCGGGATTCTTACGAGGGTCCGGCAAAGACTGTTTGAGTGCCAATACTTCTGACCTTTTCCAAGGGTCATGTACCCAAATACGTTGAAAGTGAGCAGGAATACCTGGATTAGCACCTGCTTGAGGAACCTCATCTCTCCATATCGGAGGAACTTCTCGCATAGGATATTGTGCCGTCTTACGACGAACCGCGGGATCAGGCTCAAGAGAATTTTGAGAGAAAAGTATAGATCGAAAAGCAACAAGTGTCTGAACAGCATGCTCTACAGCAGGACCCACAATAAGTCCCTTGTCAAATTGATCCTGTATGTCGAATAAATCCTGAGGAGGCGAGTCTAGATCTATGTCTCCCCATTCCTTAATCAGAGTATTACACATGACATCAAATACATATCTCTGTGTGGGCGCGTTCCATTGAAGGAAAGTATCTAAAATATCACGTGTATTATACTGTACACGACTCATGATCCAATTATAAGCAAGGGAATCTAATTTAGTCCGTTCTTCCAAAACTGGAAATTGACTACGAGATTGCCTCCTAGACGAGGCAGGAGAGAAGAAAAGAGGTCCAAGAAAAGGTGACAAAAGACCTGAGACAGTGTCGACTAAACGCCGTCAAGCTGCAGGGGAATCTGACACTAAAACGGGGGACAAAGTATTCTGTAAGACAGAAGAGGAATCTGTAGCAAAAGAAACGGCAGATGGAGAAGACTGAGGCACAGGAGATTGGGGTACCGATATTGCTGGCAGAGGGGGTTGAGGCGGAATCACAGGGACAGGCAACTGTGCAGGAAGTACAGCAGCTGCATTGGCAGCGGGCTGTAATGGCGGTGCATTAGCTCCTAACACATAATGGCGGAGGTAATGTCAATAAATGGGACATGAAAGAATCGTCATCAGGAGTTTTACTCTTTGATACCGTAGGCAATACAGGATAGCATCTATCTATTGCCATGCGATGTTGTCTTTCTGAAACCTCAATCGCTTGCTCACCTTCGTCATTTTTAAATTGTTGGGCAGCCTGTAGAATCGACATACTCTGTTCTTTCTTATCTTTCTTCATTTGCTTAATTTCTTTCTGTTTGGCTTCCTTGCGCCATAGGCGAAAGGAGTTAAACATTGCCGGCCGGGCTTTTCTCTTGAATAAAATCGCTTCCAAATTATCCAATATGTCTGGCTCAAAGGACCCATTTTGTGGCCATTGCAAAACACCGTCCTTTTTAGTGTAACGGGTCCATATTTCACTAAAAACTATAGGACCCAGACCGTGCTTTGAGTAAAGTTCGTAAGTAGGAGTTCCAACTGGAGGAATTGGACAAGAATCCTCCAGTCGGGAATCCGCAAAACAACCACAACAACAACATTTCTTAAACTTACTAAATCCAGGCATTTTGTCCTTACAAATGTCAAGGGATTTTCAGACAATAGAGTCCCAGCACAAACGTACTTACCCCTTGGCTTCGGTTAGCGCGCTAATCGAATAACAAAATACAAAAACAAAGAGAGTGGGCGCTACCCACAAATACTTAACTAAATGCTTTTCTCACACCAACAGATGTCCGTCTATCGTCTCGCGATACCAATCATCACCAAAGGGCCAAGGCAGGGCGACAGTCAGGGCAGCAGTCGTCAGCAGCCGTCGGGAAGGAGTAGCCATGCTTCAAAAGACCTTCGGTCCACTTCGACATGCAGGGGTCGCTCACGTGGTTCGTGAAATCCTCCGGAATTTTCTTGCGAAGCTCCTCACGACTCTCGGGCAAAACTACTAGCGCTGAAGTCGCCCACACGTTGGGCCGCCAATTGAAGAACCCGGCCTTATGGGCCGAGCGGCGCAGGGCACGCCTAAGATCTCCGAGTTCACCTGCCTCGACCGACAGGGACACAGGACACTCTGTTTGGCGTAGAAAAGTAGTTTTATTAGCTGCAGCTAAGCACAGTTATCTAAGAAGTACCACACAGGTAGGTTCTCAAGAGACTGTCACTTCAATCTGTGGCGCACAGTCTATTATACAACACAAGTTTACTATGACAACTCCCAATATACACAAAACTGACAAATAGGAATAGTTCGAAAACAAGCTATCAGATGTCTAAAACACACCCTCCTTTCAGACCCCGTGTGCTCTCCTCCCATCAGGTTAATCAACACTAGTGCCCGTAATTCAATTTGCAGGTGGCAAAACATGTGTAGAATGCTACAAAAGAAGAGCTGTGTAACAAGAGAACACACGGAGAGAATAGTGAATGCCAGTTAAATAAGATAAGGATGAGAAGAATGGTGGGACCCAAACAGTGGAGTAAGTCATGGATTAATCAGTCTAGACATGGCTTTGCAAACTCGGCCGGACCCTGACATCAGTATTGCACACAAGGACAAAGGTTGCTCCTTGACGAGGAAAACATCGAACAGCTGAAAGGGGCAGAAAAGACCATTTTCTCCGCGTTAGCCGTGCTGCCTGAGTGAGGCAACATAAAATGGCGACTAAACGCAAAATGGCGGCTGTAGCGAAGCAAAGCTGAAAACTACGTAACCTCAATCAGCGCTGGTCTGCCATTACAGGCAGTGGGATCCTTTCGCGGCCGAGCAAAGCCGCTTCATATAAATTCAAAAAGGTTGCCCCTGAGAAAGGATTCCACAAGCAAAATTCATAAATCCTTTTTATTTGGACTCCATCGGCTGGTAACTGGCAGCGTGCTCATAGCTACATTCAAGTTATTACACCAACACCAGACGCGTTTCTGGAACTCCTGTCCCCTTTATCAATGGTTGTGTGCTGTGTGCCAAAGTTTGTTCTATTCCATTGCACTTAAATATATCACAAAGTCCTGCCCTATATATGCACACCATCTATATTTCTCACTTTTTGGTAGCAGAAAAGGCCACTCTCTTGTCTACCTAGCCCATTGAGAGTGTGTGTATGTATCTGTATATATGTGTGTGTGTGTGTATACGTCCGTGCCTTCTCCTATGGTTTTTTCTATGGGAGCTGGATGGAGTGCATATACACACACACACATATATACAGATACATACACACACTCTCAATGGGCTATATATATATATATATATATATATACATATATATATATATATATATATATATATATATGTATATATATATATATATATATATATATATATATATATATATATATATATATATATATATATATATATATTCAATGAAAAAACCATAGGTTTCAGGCCTTATATAGTTAGTAATTAGTATTAAAAAAAACTTGCAAATTCACTGAAAAAACCATAGGTTTCAGGCCTTATATAGTTAGGAATTAGCATATAAAAAACCTTTGAAATTCAATGAAAAAACCATAGGTTTCAGGCCTTATATAGTTAGGAATTAGCATTTAAAAAACCTTTGAAATTCACTCAATAAACTATAAGTTTTAGGTGTGTTATAGTTAGCTGGACATTTCACTCATACAAAACCATTGAAATTGCTCCTATATAGTTAGTTGGACTACCTATATTTCGCGCACCCGCAATCCACTGCTGATGATGTCACATATTACATCATTCATGACATGGTCAGTGACATCACTGATGACATCTCAAATGACATCACTGATGACATCACTGGTGACATCATCCAGTGAATGTGGTTTGCTTCGTTATTTAAATATGCATTATATAGAGCAATTTGCATTGACGAATGAGTGGATATATAAAAATAAATATTTGGATGGAGGATTTAGTAGCAATGTAATTGACTGTTTACTTTAACAATGTATAGTGTCTCACTAAATATAGTGGATAGTGACTAAACTGTGTGAATATCTGTATCACTTTGTCAGTTGTTGTGTAAACTGGTTCTCCAGTTGGTTACTAGCTATGTGAAAGTCTAAATTACTTATTAATTAGTTAACTGAGTATTTGTATTGGAGAGTGAATGTGTGTGTGGTTCGGTGGGGGGTGTGTGAGTGCCCAAAGGTGTGTGAATAGTTGATTCAGTAGATATATGAAGTTAAAACTACATGTTATAATAGTTGTTTGGGTGAGTGAATATCTTTATAGGAGTGGTGATGAGCAAATATATGTCTCTTTGGTGTATTTCCAACAAAGTAGAAAAATAAAAGGCAGTGTATATGTCAGTTTATATGTCAGTTTTTGTATATAAATAAGTATTCATAAGACTCAATGATTCTGTAAGTGACTATATGGATGACTGTATACTTGTAATAATTATTTTATAATACAGTAAGTATGACTTACTATGTCAATGAATATATGAAGTGGTGTTTGTATAAGTGTGTAGCTAAGTAAGTATGTAAGTATGATCCATTGTTTGCATAAGTGAGTAGGATAACTTCATATTTTAATAGGTTGTGTGCTGGTGTGTAATGACGATATAGGTGTATAAGTATTTTTGATATTGTTCTATTTTTCATTGACAGCATGTATGATTGAATCTACACGTAAGTGATTAGATGTGTGTATACATCTAAGAATCACTGAGTGGGTTTTTAGATACTTGTATTGCTGTGTCAATGGATTCAACTATGATACTCTGTATTTTACAAAGAGTGATGAAAGATTTTACTAGTGTATGAAAAGGTGTATGTGATTGTCATGTGGATGATGTCATCAGTGATGTCATCAGTGATGTCATTTGAGATGTCATCAGTGATGTCACTGACCATGTCATGAATGATGTAATATGTGACATCATCAGCAGTGGATTGCGGGTGCGCGAAATATAGTTAGTCCAACTAACTATATAGGAGCAATTTCAATGGTTTTGTATGAGTGAAATGTCCAGGAACTATAACACCCCTAAAAATTATAGTTTATTGAGTGAATTTCAAAGATTTTTTAAATGCTAATTCCTAACTATTTAAGGCATGAAACCTATGGTTTTTTCATTGAATTTCAAAGGTTTTTTAAATTCTAATTCTATTAGCGGATAACGTTTTATATATATTCAAACGTTTTTTAATGCTTATTCCTAACTATATAAGGCCTGAAACGATTGGTTTTTTCAGTGAATTTCAAAGGTTTTTTAAATGCTAATTTCTAACTATAAAAGGCCTTAAACCTATAGTTTTTTCAGTGAATTTGCAAGGTTTTTTAAATGCTAATTCTATTAGCGGATAACGTTTAAATATATTAATATCCTAGTGGGACCACCTGAGCAGCCCTAGGAGGGTCAGGGTGTTTCTACCCTGCCCCCTTTTTGTGTTCTACACGTTTGTTTTTCTGCTTTCTTGTGCCTCAGTCTATTAAGGCCCAAGATGGATGCCAACACTTCCTGGTTAGAAGTGTTGACAGACAATGAGCATGCAGCTTTCTCGGGAAGGCATGCTGATTGGCTGTCACTGTCTGTCAACACTAGCACAAGATGGATGCCAACACTTCCTGGTTAGAAGTGTTGACAGCCAATGACCATGCAGCTTTCTCGGGAAGGCATGCTGATTGGCTGCCACTGTCTGTCATCACTCCAAACCAGGAAGTGTTGGCAGCCATCTTATGCCTTGTTAGAACCAAGGCACAAGAAAGCAGTGAAACAAAGGTGTGAAACTCGCAAAGGGGCCAGAGTAGAAGCACCCTGACCCCCTAGGCCTGCTCAGGGGGTCCCACAAGGACCCACAAGGCAAAAATTAAAAACATTTTTTTTTTGCCTTGGGGGTCCTTGTGGGACCCCCTGAGCAGGCCTAGGGGTCAGGGTGCTTCTACCCTGCCCCCTTTTTGAGTTCTACACATTTGTTTTTCTGCTTTCCTGTACCTCACTCTACGGAGGCACAAGATGGCTGCCCACAATTTCTGTTTTAGATTGTTGACAGACAGTGGCAGCCAATCAGAATGCAGCTCGTGCACGTAGGGGTACGCACGTAAGCGTACCGTACGCGTAAGCTTAGGAGTAAGGTGAGCTGCTATAGATATATATGTGTTTTTGAAGTTAATTTTCATAAAAACCACTGGAGCAATTTTCACCAAACATAGCAAAGGCACATCTGCGTACCAGTCCCTGCAATTTTCCCATGTTTGGTGTAATTCCGTTCAGCGGTTCGGGCTGTAGACTCGTCAGACCGTCCTATGGAAATTAACATGGGAAAAACACGTTTTGGGACCCCCCTTTTTTCTCAGCCCCCACTTCACGAATCCCCCCGAAACTTCCAGGGAAGGAGCGCAGCGGAGCTGGCCAAACTTTTGGAAAATTACACGCAAATTCCTCAACCGGCGCCAAAGTTATTCCCAATAGAGGGTTGCGGATTTCCTATGGTAGCCAATCCTACTATATATACCTACTGGCTATCACCAGTAGGTAATATATATATTAACAGGTGAGATAACAACGCCAGGGGGAGGAGCAGGCCCTCGACCAATAAGAGGGCGGCAAGACGGACATTCGTAATTTTGGAAGCCTCCTGGATACTTGGGCGCTGACGAAGGCTTATACATAGCCGAAATGCATTCGCCATATCAGAAATAAAAGCTGCTTCCAAAGTCTTCCCCTTGTGGTCTCTGCTCTCTCGTAAGAAGGAGTTTTCTTTTCATATATATATATATATGCACTCCATATCTTTTTATGCAGGAAGGTAAAAATTACTATTCCCACTCCAGTCAGTGTGACAGTAGGGAAAGCGTTGGATAGCGTAGGGGGTAAAAATTACTATTCCCACTCCAGTGAATGCAACAGTAAGGAAGGCGTTGGATAGTGGGAGGGTAAAAATTACTCATCCCACTTCAGTGAGTGCAACCATAGGGAAAGCTTTGGATAGCGGGAGGGTAAAAATTACTATTCCCACTCCAATGAGCGCAACAGTAGGGAAAGCGTTGGATCGCATAGGGGTAAAAATTACTATTCGCACTCCAGAGAGTGCAACAGTAGGGAAAGTGTTGGATAGCGTAGGGGTAAAAATAACTATTCCCACTCCAGTGAGTGCAACAGTAGGGAAAGTGTTGGATAGAGTAGGGATAAAAATTACTATTCACAGTCCAGAGTGTGCAATAGTAGGGAAAGTATTGGATAGCGTAGGGGTAAAAATTACTATTCCCACTCCAGTGAGTGCAACAGTAGGGAAAGCGTTGGATAGCGTAGGGGTAAAAATTACTATTCCCACTCCAGAGAGTGCAACAGTAGGGAAAGTGTTGGATAGCGTAGGGGTAACAATTACTATTACCATTCCAGTGAGGGCAACAATAGGGAAATTATTGATTTAATAATTAAATAAATATAAATTCATTATCAATACCAATAAAATATTATTTAAAAATAATTACAATTACAAAATATGTAATAATTAATTAATTATAAATACCAATAAATATTATTTATTTAAAATAAATTACCTATTAATAATTAATTAAATTAATTTTCAATACCAAAAATTAATAAGTAATAAAAAACATTTAATAATTAACAGTAAATTAATTATCAATACACAAAATTAATTTCAATAATGACTTAATTACAATTCAATTACTTCCCACCCTATTACCCTATAAACCCACAACCCGCTCTGAATAAAAAATTAATAGAATTAATGTAATTTTCAATTAATAAAAATGAATTACCAATTAATAAAAATGTATTACCAATTAATATTTAATTAACAATAAATAAATTATTAATACCAATAAATAAGAATACATAATTACTTAATTACTATTACATTACTTCCCACCCTATTCCCCTATAAACCCAAAATCCGCCTCAGCACTAAAACCAAAATTATATTAAAAATAATTAATAATTCCTAAAAATTCATATTTAATTTACTATAATTAAATTACTTCTCACCCTATTCCCCTATAAACCCACAACCCGCTACGGAATTAAATTACGCAAAAATTAAATAACATAAAATTCATTACTGTAAAAAAATTCAAACATACATTACAAAAATAATACATACTTTTAACAAATATACTAACACTTAAAATACTATAAAATTTTTTATTTTTTTTAAAACTGTATTACAACTGTCGATATCACTAACTTCAATATTATGAAAATCAATATTTCTTACCTGAATTTCGATATTCTGCACCACTATATTTTTGCAATTCGATATTCTGTACATTCTATATAAAAAACTTGATATTCTGTCCAGTCGATATATTTTTTTCGATATTGTGACTGTTCACCTGTAAGGGTACAATGTATAGAGGTAAACATGCCGGACCAAAAGTGTGCTATGAATGTACACTGAGTAAATGTGTCTACAGTAGTACATTATATGGAGGACCCTGGGTTCCAGATTCGTAAGCCCAGGCCTGCCTAGTGAAGACATGAAGAGAAGAAGAATCCCACTAGACAGATTTGCTCATTGCTGCATTCCTTTGAGCTGGGTAAGACACACACTGAAGAGAAAAGGAAGAGACTCCCTTTACACTTCAGAAGACTGCTCTTTGATTCAGTGATAGATCACAAGGAAGGGGCCTGGGCACATTTCAAGAAGAGAGAAATGGAGCTGATAAGTAAATCATAAGGAGTAGGGCTGGGGGTCTTGGATTAGCCTTCTGATGCACATATCACTGTGGTTGACATCCAGGTGTGAACTCGGTTCACTCCAATGAATTATTTTGTGACAATTAAGTATGGGTGAAATTTGCGAATTCGCGGTACGCGAATTTGTGGTCCGCGAAACTGCGAATTTGCGGGTTTTTTTGTGTGTTCACGGGGCTTTTTGCGTGTTCGTGGGGTTTATTGCGTGTTCGCGGGATTTTTTCAGCGCAGCTACCGCGAGGTTACCCATGCGGTCGTACATGGGCTAGTTGCATGCTCGCGTTGTGCAACTGCGTGTTCGTGTCCGTTTTTGCATGCTCGCGGACAAAAAGTCTTGCGACGAAGCAAAAAATCCGCAAGCTTGCGAATTGCAAATTTTTTGACAAATTCGCGTGATTCGCGGAACGCGAATTTGTCAAAAATTCGCAAATTCCGCGAGCGGAACGGATTTTACGCCCATGCTTAGAGACAATCAGCTTATGAATCATGCCTACTGTGACAGACATCCTATATGAGGGAGGAAGAAAGAGAGAAGTGTCCACTTCAAAAGATGCATAACTCCAACATAAAATAGCAAAGCAAAGACTCAGACCCTAAATTACATTTGGTGTCTGGAACAGGACTATAAGAAGGGGAGATTGAATCCCTAAAAATATGTCATCTGCCAAGCAGCCATATGAGCTGCGTGAGAAAAGGAAGCTCTGAAATGTGTCTGCCTGTGATTAGGACTGGGGGCCAAGGCCTGTTAGTCTCCCTTCTGGGCGAGGGAACATTCCCCAGGACGCCAATATCACCTCCCCTTGAGCACCATCACCTGCCTGCTTGTCAAGACCAGTGTGCCCTGTAAGTGAGATGAGAGTGTTGAAGGGAGCAAGATCCAGAGGGGAGCCCTTCATAATGATTCCCAGAGTGAGGTGTGAGGCTGTGCACCGATCCGGCTATGGCCTGTGTGCATTATTGTTTCTGTGACCCTCGAATGCCAGTAGAGCGCTGCCTTATTCTAAGCCATACCAGAAGCACTGTGCGGGAAGCACCAGGCCTCATCACTGCCCCACCGTGACCCCATTTGCCAGAGGGGGTCACCGGTGAACTGATTTTGGTCCATGAGCTTAAGACTTGTGACTGCTGTAATCGGCAACCCCATATTCCAGGAGGGGCCACCAACGTGAAGGCGATTGCTTAAGGAGAGTTTTTACCGGAATCATGAGTACTGCAGCAACCCCGTATGCCAGGACGGCTGCCAGGACCACTTTGACCAAGGGTTTGTGTCATCGCCTGAACCAAATGAATACTGCAGTGACCAGCGGGACTAGCCCTCACACTGTGATCTGCATCTGAAGAAGGAAATGAGATGCAGAGGGAGCTGAATAGCTAGATGGAGAGACAAAGGAAAAGCTAGACGAAGGAAGTGAAGAAGGGATGGGGAAGAATGGAGGGGAAGAAGAAAGGAGGGAAGCATGGACAGAATGAAGAGATTAGAAAGGAGGAGAATGGGGAATGAAGGGAGAGAAGGGTGCAAGAAATATTTGAGTGCAAAAATGCTTATGAAAAATGAATATGTCCTAGTGTAATGTAACTGGTGCTCATGTAAAGTGGGTCAATACCTTGGGGTCGTGTTCGCGCTATACAAAACAAAAAAATTATCCCCGTTTCTAAACTTGATAATAGTGTTTAAGATGGCATGGTAGTGCTGGCGCTGCTGCTCCTACAGCTCGGGCTGCACTGTCTGCTATGCATGGGCAGTGGTAATGGGGTGTGGGCAGGGTCTTGGCATGTATTTACCAAACAATGCTGTCTGTGTTTGAAAAAAATAATGCTGTCAGTAGTGTATGTTGGTTTCTGAGCAATGGCAATAGAAGCAACCAGTGTGTTTTTCAATTTTAAAAATTGTGTGTTTAAAAACATTAGCTGTGCGCATAGCTGAAGTTAGTTTCCAGTCAAAGAGCGCTGAAAGTTGAGCTTTAAACATTCTGCGGTGGTCGAGAGAGGGACTTGGAAGAAGGTCCATATTACAATGGTGTGGGACAAATGCGATCATCACATACACACTGACCTTGTGCATCCCTGAACTCTTCCAAAGACAAAGGCAGCGTCCCGAGAGTGATGTGTGCGGCCGGCATGGCAAAAGTGAAAGCGTGCGGAAAATAAAAAGGAGCGGGTGCCATTCCCAAAGCAGCATCCCGCAATTGGTGTGCGTGTGCTGTGTGAGTTTGAAAAAAATAATGCCGTCAGCTTTGTGCGTTGGTTTCTGAGCCATTGCAATAAAAGCAACCAGTTTGTTTTACAATTTAAAAAAGCATGCTTATAAACACCAGCTGTGCACATAGCTGAAGTTAGTTACTAGTCAAAGAGTACTGATAGTTGAGCTTTAAACATTCTGCACGGGTCGCGAGAGAGGTTTGGAAAAAGGTCCATGCTACAATGAATGCGGGAGAAACGCAATCATCACATACACACTGACCTTGTATATCCCTGAGCTCTTCCTCAAGGGCAGCGTCCCGCGAGTGGTGTGTGCGGGAATGTATGATGTTACAATGCATACTTTTACAACGCATACCACACAACGCATTTTTTACAACACAAATACCATTACAACGCATACCTTTAGTACGTGTACCATTACAACGCAAATTCAATAAAACGCTATAAAAGTGCCATCACAACGCAAGACAATACTCCGCATACCATTACTACGCATATTTTTTTTTTTTTTTTTAAATTGTAACCTTAAACCTGGTACGGGATGCAGGGAAAATAGGGGTTTTGGGTGGAGAAGTGTATTAAAGTGGTAAAGCCAACTGAGCATATATTTTTAATAAAACAAACATTGAAAACATAATGAATACTCGGGTAGTAAAATTAATACTCGTGTATTAAAATAATACTCGCGTAAAAATTAAGTAACAAAAAAAGTAAACATAATATTTTTAAGACAGAAACAGAGCACATAAATTTTCAATACAATACAGTAAATAAAATAACGACATAAAAAACTCCATCTTTCATAATAATTATTTATTATTTATTTTATTATAAAGTTTTGTATAGCGCGAACAAGACCCGTGGGTATCAGAGCGCTTAACATAGAAGGCATATGAGAAAGACATATATATACGACAGTTATACGGACAACAAATATGAGGTAGATGATAAATATACAATATACGTGTGCAGTTAGCGTTGATAGTCAATGGTGGGTGTACTTCTATCTTAAGTAAAATGTAAAAGCAAGTCTGACAGTTAGGTCATGATCAGAATAAACAAACAAAAATAAAACGAGCCACCATTTTCTAACCTTGCAGATGCCGGAGTCCTACAAAAGTTTTCATGTAACAAAATCGAACCCTCTGCAAACAAAATGGAGGACTCATCCCAAATGAACACATGATACAGACACTTTTTTTAACAAATAAATTAAATTATACCTTCTCACATCAAATAAATCACCTTAAAAAAGCAATTAAAATTAGTATTTTTATGTAAATAATGGTTTTACACACCCAAAACTATAAATACAGCTGATCCACCATTTTTTTTTTGTCCTCATTTATCACCTTGGTTTCGAATGAGGTCACCGTCTGGGAAACTACAATCTGTCTCAGGTTAACAACCAGGCAGGGTATGGTTTTAGTCGCCTCTAAATGGACCGATACCCTCAGATATGTTCTGTCCTCAGGGACCATCAAATAAGAAACCAAAAAGAGAGTGCTAACACTACCTTAGCCAGCAAAAGGTGCAAGTACAACCAATACCTCCCAGAAAGTAAATCCGGGCTCTTCGGGTTAGAAGCACCATTGGTGAGTAATCATCGGACCAGGTAAAACATTTTTTTTTTAAAACCCGTTAAGTCAATGCCCCCAATCCAGCTGGTGCCAAAATGCTCTCTTAGCTGGGTTACCAGACCTTACTAGATCAACTCTAGACACTTGCAAAACTGAAATCTGCCAGTCGATGTGTGAGGGCGGAACAGAGTCTTTCCACTTTTTGCAAATCTCTCTACGGGCAAGTAGAATTAAATGGAACAGGAGACTTTTTGCTTGCCCTTGAACCTCGGCCGAAAGCCCAAAGATGACAGTGGAAAGGTCTAGAGTGATTTGACTTCCTAATGATTCAGAGAGAGTGTGGCATATGGCATCCCAAAAAGGAGTTAAGCGAGGGCACTCAAAGAACATGTGGGCATCCGCAGCCGCTGGTAGACCACATTCAGGACAAACCACAGGGATCCCTTGTGAGAATTTTGAGAGTCTGAGGGGAGAATAGTAGGCCCTGTGGAGCGTGAACAAATGGTTTCTGCACAGCCACGCTGGCTAAACAAGTTCCCACAAAACTTTGAATGAGCTGTTCCACATATCCTTTACATTATGTCCCGGCATAGTAGGTCCCCAAAGCTGGTCTGGTAGCAAAAATTCCCCATCGAGTTCCTCAATAATCAAATTGTACCAGAGGGAGACTTCCTTTTTAGCCGGTGGATTATCTACCAACTGGGATACTAAATGACTATAGCCTCCAATAGGAAATCTATTTGCCAAGGATGGCCTAGCCAAGAAGGATTGAGTCCACCCAGCCATTTGCATATATTTAAACCTTGATAGGTTAGGACCCACTCTATCTCTCAGACACTCCCACGGAAGCAAACTACCCTCTGAATATAAGTCCCCCCAAACTAGCATCCCTGCCTCCTTAAGCGGAGCCACCAATCTATCACCCAGCCACAAAGGGCTCTCAGGAAGACCCCAAAGAGGTGTCCTATAGCCATAGTAGCTAACTTTTAAGTTGACCATTAACTTTGCCCACATTTTTGTTAAGCCCTGCAAAATCTTCAGCATAATTTTTTTTTTTTACTTTTGGTTGCCAAATTTAAACAAAAAACCTGACTGGCTAAGACCTTCCCCATCTAGCAAAGCTAAGAGCTGAGCTCCCACTCCCGAATCCACAGGCATCTTTAAAAGCATTCTGACATGCGAGAGTTGAAATGCCCAGGCGTACAACTGCAGGTCAGGGGCAGCCAACCCCCCTTTCTCTCTGCGTCTCCTAAGTTTCTTCAAGGCAATCCGCGGAAGATGCCTATTCCAAATAAAGGAAGAGATATCCGCCTGTAACTTCGCTATTATGGAGGGGTCAAAATAAAGAGGGATCGTATTGAATAAAAAGGAAACTTTGGGTAAAATGGTCATTTTGACCAAGTTAACTCTCCCTAAAAGATATAATGGTAGTGATACCCAGGATCGCATTAACAGCCGGCAATGCTTTGCTACTGCATAGAAGTTAGAGGCTACTAAATGATTTATGTCCTTCGTAATGTTTAAGCCAAGATATCGCATAGAAGTTCCTGGCTGTATGCTGATTTCACAGAGATCATCATTCCAAATCAAAACCTCGGTTTTTGAGGCATTTACCTCATACCCTGATACTTCCCCGAACTCCTGTGCTACCTTCAATGCTGCTGGAAGTGCGGTTTGTACATCCGAAGAAAGGATAAGCACATCATCCGCGTAGAGGGCTACCTTACGCTCCCAACCCTCATACGAGAAAGGCTTAATATTCATGTCATCACTCAAGCGTTGCGCTAAGGGCTCGATATACAAATCGAATAGGAGAGGGGAGAGAGGGCAGCCCTGCCTCGTCCCCCTGGAGATGTTAAAGGGGCCCGATAGCGCTCCATTAACCAATACCAGAGCAGTAGGGTTTTGATACAGAAGACCTATGTCTCGCCGAAAACCCCTCCCAATATTAAATATGGCCAGGGCCTCTGACAGGTATATCCAATTTACCCTGTCGAAGGCCTTGGTGGCATCCAGAGTTACCGCAGCCAGGGGAAGGGATGCAGCAGTAGCCATATCTATGGCTCCTATTAAATAATATGTTAATTCATACAGCTGGTGTCCTTTTATGAACCCCTTCTGATCCTGGTGAAGCAACTCGGGAGCAACCCCTGCCAGCCTCCTTGCCAAAACAGTAGCAAAGATTTTGTAGTCTACATTTAAGATCGAAATTGGCCTATAAGACCCGCAAGAGGAGGCAGGCTTACCAGGTTTCAGAATAAGAGTAATGGAGGCACTGTTCCAAGATTCTGGGGGAGGCTGACCGTCCATCAAAATTTGGTTAAATAGAGTGACAAGAGGTGGTGTTATTTCATGTTCTAATAACTTAAACATTTCTGCTGCTAGACCGTCGGGTCATGCTGCTTTCCCTTTCTTGCCTCTTCGAATAGCTGCCCTAACCTCCTCCTCAGAAATCTCACTATCCAAGAGTATACTTTGATCAGCAGACAGGGCCGGAAGGGAGATTTTACTTAGCCAATGCTTAACTAGATCAGAATTGATGGATTTATCTTCATGGTATATTTCCTGAAAAAACTCTCTAAAGACTGAGCTTATGCTCTCATCTGATGTAATTATGGAATCATTTTCGGCTATTGACACAATGTTTTTACGAGCCTGGTCTGTTTTAGCCTTCCAGGCCAACAGTTTCCCTGCGCCTTCCCCATATTGGAAGTGGGCCAATTTGCTGGCTTCCCATCTTTGCTGAACGCTCTTACTCAGAACTGAACCCAAGTGTGCTTTTAAACCAAGCAACTTATCCTGGAGTGATTTTTTGGCCGTCTCCATAGAAGCAGGCAAAACATCGATATCTGATTGAGTTTTAGCAATATCTATCTCAATGGAAGCAACCTCCTCCCTATATTGTTTAGAGCGATAGGAGACTTTGCCTGTAATAAGCCCCCTTAGGCACGCCTTAAGAGAGTCCCAAACTACTCCAGACGCTGCTGAACCAACATTTATGATCATAACATTTTGGATCTCGCTCTTAAGATAGGAGACATCATCAGGCTGTGAAAGAAGAGAGCGATCAAAAGACCAACCTCTAGGGGAGATGCTAGGAATCCCCTTATACTCCATGAGTATTGCAGAGTGGTCAGACAGATGTAAAGGGAGGTACTTTATAGATTTAACAGCATCCGTCAGACTCTGGCTTATCAGAACAAAGTCAATTCTGGATTTATGATGGTATTTATAATTTCTAAAGGAAATGCCCTGTTGCTGTCCTGACCTTAATCTCCAAATGTCCATGTATCCATATTGTCTCATGGATGTGAGCAAAAAGGACCTTGATTTAGAAAGGGCCACCGGACGACTACTCGGGGTTTTGTCCAGGAGAGGGTCCAAGACTATATTGAAGTCGCCTGTCCAAATGGTTAGTTCAGGACATGACAGAAGGTGGGTAAAAATAGCCTCAAGTGAAGAGGGATCATCAATATTAGGCCCATAGTAACCAACAAATGTATATTGGACCCCAGAGATGACAACTGTGGTAATAACCCATCTGCCACCTGGGTCCACGATCTGGGCAACTAACCTGGCTTTAAGCTGTTTTTTAAAAATAATTGATACCCCTCTGATGTTAGTATTCTGTGAGGAAGACACCGCGAAGTCAATCCATCTATTTTTCTTCACTAAGGCGAGAGATTCAGCATGCTTCAGATGAGTCTCCTGGAGTATAACTATCTGTGCCTCCGAGTCATGCAGATACTGTAACATTTTATCGGCTCTCGGTTTGGAACGCAGGCCATTGACATTCCAGGAAATGACTTTAATATACCCCATAGATTCTGATCCAAGGCCTAGCTAAATACACCAGCACATGGAAAATAACCACTCTACACCTTTGCAAAACTGTTAACAGTTCAGACAGCAACATATACAATTGAACTAAAATCAAATGAAAAATGAGGAACTTTTTGTTTTTAACCCCCGACCCCTCCCCCCTCCTACCTCTGTGACCCCCCACATTCCTCCACCCATCCCCTGGAGAACCCTTGCTTTATCTAACCGGAACAGGTCCAGTAGATAGCACCCCTCCCCGCGCTCCCGCAAGAACTACTCCAACCCCAACTCTAAGTGCATAGTGCAATGACCTGGTATTATACAGGATTATAATAAACTCTCTCTTAGGATGGTAAAGATGAGAGCACAATGTGCTTGTTAAAATACCCCTCACACACTAAAAAAATCCTTTAGTGTCATGCTTCATCATGGGGGTCTTCCCGTCCCTCTACGGGGCGGGGCGTGCTACGACCTGACGAACTACGCGGGAGCACTTTGAATGTGACAGAGGCTATGTGACAGTGCAAGGTGAGTGATGTCAGTGAAGTGTAGGGACCTATTTATGTGTGGGTGTTAAAAAGACTAAAAATTCCCTGGCTAGTGGAAAAAACCGATTTATTCACTTCCCTAGCTGGGAACGTTAAGAAGGGGGTTTTGAGGTAGAGCGATTAGCTTGCTACCTGGTCTACATGTTTCGTAAGCAGTCCCCTACTGCTTACTCATCAGGACCTTCTAGTGGCCCCTACTAGAAAATGCTCGGTTACTAAATATAATATGCCTACAGTCCTAAAAACTAGCAGCAAAAATCAGCTGATAGTTTTAGCTTCCGGGCATGAGCTGGCCCAGGGGAAGCGAGATAAAAATTTATCAAAAAAGTGGACCTTGTTGCGGCCTCTGTAAAGGAAATGGAAAAAAGGAGAGAGAAAAACACCAGATTTATACAATTGTATATATAATCTGTCATTCAGCACAAATTATTGACAGTGCCACTGGTCTCACTATACGTCCATATCAGCCTATTTGATAAAGAATATACATAAAACTTTATGAGCAGAGATGCGGTGCATTCTACCATCCCCTAGTTGTTCGTTTGCACTTGCTGACCGAACATCGTGCGTGTAGCCCGATACAATTAGGGCTGGCTTGTGTCAACACACACATAATCATAACTCAATGCACACATCAGCATCACACAGGGTTAAAATAAGAGGGACCCGATTCATTCGAGAGGAATGTTCAATTCGAAAAGTGTTATTCAGAACAGTCATTCAAAATCGCTGTAGGGCACACAAAAGTTTTTGATACATACTACTTTGGCACACGTTACGTGCCCCATGAGCTGACAGACGGTAGGTGTTCCCCACGGTAATCTGCAAGAGAAAGCCGCGCCCTTAGCGTAAAATACACAAACCAAAGTAGTTCGTTTTTAATTATTAGCTTCTGTCTAGTGGACCAAGTTTTTAAAGACTCATGGTCAAAGTCTATTACTCACAATTTCCGCATAAGTTCACTGCCTTACTCCTACCCGTGCTGCCGCTCCGAAGAATAATGGGGTCTTGTGCTCGGCAATCATATAAACTCCGCGTTGCGCTGTCATCACGTTTGGTGTGTGATGACAAGACTAGCACGCTGACCTAAGATGGCCGCCGTTAGCGGAACGTCGGGTGGTGCATTCACGGAAGTCTTTCTTCCGTATTTACTCTTTAAAAAGGATCGTATGCCTCAGAATATTTATTTCTATTTGCTATAACTCCATGATTATTATTATAATTTCTAAATATTCGGTTATGTCTGGTTGTAGAATTAGTTTGGGTAATGATTGAGGTTGCTGACACTAGTGTGAAGTCAATACACATCGCGGATTATTTTAGGGGCTGAGTAACAATGTAGAAAATAAAGAGGCTTTTACCTAGGTGCTCCGAACTTATATATTGTGATCAGTGACTATATATACCTGTAACAATAATGCCACGGGAAAGATTACGTTATTACATGGTATTCATAGACAGTATGTGTCGTTTCCATGACGATGTCGCTCAAAGAGAGGTGGCATCTCCCATGCTACATGAGGAGCTATGCTCCTTAAACGAGACAGAAGAACTACCTTAATATTGGTCTGCAATCTGTAAGTTTAATCAAAAGCAGGTGCCGCCCCTGTTGGGGCTCTCATAAAGAGGCCAGGGTTAGTAGTAAAAAAGGGGGGTACCTCTCAATGGGGGATAGGTATGCATGATCTACAGCTGGCCCCAAGGTATTTCATCGTTCAGCCCATGCTTGTTAGATTGGACACGGAAAACCCACCTTTGTTCTTTTTCCAGTAGGTGTTTCTCATTGTCAATCTGCTCTATCACAGTCCAGGTAATGTCCTCAGGTTTATGCCCACTTTCAAGGAAGTGGTTGGTTAATTTTGTACTTGACTTCCTGCATTTAATTGTGCTCTTATGCTCACCTATTCTTGTCTTTACGGCCCTGCTCGTCATACCGACGTATTCAAGGTTGCAGGGGCAGGTGATTAGGTATACAACATTGGAGCTGTTGCAGTTACTGAAGCTTCTCTGCTCCCATTTCGTCCCATTGTTGAAGGTTAGTGTCTTACTCTTTTTGGTAAGGCAACACACCTTGCATCCACCGCATGGGTAGTGTCCTTGTACAAAACTGGAATTACCTTGGGCATTGACCCTATTTTCCTTAGGTCTAGTGTGTACCAGTATATCTCTCACACTCTGTGCTCTTATGTGCGAAAACATGGGTTTCGGAATCTGAAGACCTCCGCTGTTAAGAATCTTCCAATTCTTGTTGATGATCTTGGTTACTTGATCAGAACTTGTGTTATACGTGGTAACACATATGGGTCTCTGCTTTTCCACTCTTTTTGCTTTATCTTCGAGGAGACTCTCTCTGCAGTTGTTCCTGGCTCTTTTGTATGCTTTATCAATAATCCGCTGAGGGTAGTTTCTAGTTTGTAGTTTCTCCCGTAATTCGTTGGACTGTGATTTAAAATTGGCAATTTCTGTGCAATTCCTGCGGAGGCGCAGGAACTGTCCGTAGGGTAGATTGTCCCTCAGATGTCTAGGATGAAAGCTTTGGTACATCAATAGACAGTTCTTGGAAGTGCTCTTGAAGTGTGTTGTTGTCATCAATCTGCCATTTTTCGGGAAAATGTTCAAATCAAGAAATACCAGATTGTTATTGGTGGTGACACTGGTGAATTTCAGGAACTCGTCTTGGGAGTTCAGCCATGTAAGAAACTGCTGAGCGGTCCTTTCATCTCTATCCCAGATGATAAGGATATCATCGATGTACCTTTTCCAGGTCATGATGTTGTTTCTAAATGGGTTACTGGAGTTCAATATCCTAGTTTCCTCAAGATGGTGCACATAGAGACCAGCTATGCTTGGAGCAAATGTGCTCCCCATGCTGGTCCCATGTTTCTGGAGGTATAAGGTGCCGTTATGTTCAAAAAAGTTCTCCTTTAGTGCCAAAGAGCAGCATTCCATGACCACATTTCGTGGGGTTTGATACTCCCAGTCGTCTTCAAAGAGAACATCTTCGATTATTGCCAGGGTTTCATTGTGTGGCAGGCTGGTGTAAAGGCTCTCTACGTCACAGCTAATTAACAGCTGTGTATTCGGATCAAATGACACTTCCTCAAGTAAATTCAGCACATCTTTGGTGTCTCTAAGGTAGGTAGATGTCCTCTGTATCATACGTCTCAGAAATGCATCTGCAAATCTAGAAACTGGTTCAAGAACCGACCCGATCCCCGAGACGATTGGTCTTCCCGGGGGGTTCTCTAGGTTCTTGTGGATCTTCGGTAGGATGTACAGGTAAGGAGTTCTCGGGTTCTCTTGACATAGAAACTCCCCTTCTTTTCTGGTGATCCAATTGTGAGACAATGCCTCCTCTACCATCGTTTTGATTTTGATTATTATTCTCTCGGTAGGGTCGGTCCGTAAGAACTCATAGTTTCTTTCATCTTTCAGTAATCTTGTGCACTCCTTGTCGTATTGTTCTTTATTTAGTAACACAGTTGCACCCCCCTTGTCCGCTGGTTTTATCACCACTTCTTTGTTGTTGCTCAATTCTCGAAGTGCTTGTCGCTCTTCATTGGAAATGTTTTGGAAGACTCGTTTCTGCATTGGGTTGAGTTCTTCAAGATCCTTCATGACCGCTTTTTCGAAGGTCAGAAGCTCAATAGGGAGTGTATTGTTCATAGGGGTAAAGGTAGATTTTGGCTTAAGTCCCGTATCTCCTTGTTCGGTATTATCCTTCTTGTCTTTAAAGAAGATCTGGAGTTTCAGCCTTCTTATAAATTCCTGAATTTCTTTACAGAGGTGGAATTTATCCATGTTGGCAGTGGGGACATATCCTAAGCCTTTCTCTAGTACTCTTTTCTGTGATTCAGATAGCTCCGTGCCGGTCAGGTTTACCACTAGGCTCATTTCTGATTCTTGGACGCCCCTGTCATACTTCTGGTTGACACTCTCGGGGTTCCTTCCTCCTCGATGTTCCAATGTACAGAGGTGCCTCTCCGGTTCCTCCCCTTGTTTAGTCCTTGGCGCGCGCCTAAAAAAGGAGCCGATTGGTCAAAATAGCTATAATCTTGTTGGTATCCCCATTGTGGGAAAGGGCCATTTGGATGTTGAAAGGGCGGTGGGCCATACTGTTGTTGGGGGTACATCATAGGCTGCGGGTAGCTGTTCCATCCCCGCATGCCACGGTTGTTGGGTCGTCGGAAATTTCTTCGTGTGCCCTGGTATCTAGGGCTTTTGTTGCCACTAGAGTTCGAGCTGTTGGATCCAGCATCTGATGAATCATCATTGGAAATATTATCACTCGATGGTTTGTAATTGTCTTTTATATAAGGGTAGATCTTCTCTTTTGTCCACCTACTGGTGTCTTTTTTTAGTTTCTCATATTTACTTTCTTTGAGAGTTATTTCAAAGTCATTTAATGTCTTGTTTAGTTCGTCAAGATACTTTTTAAGATTGGCCGGAGATTCATAGTTCTTGAGACGTATCTCTATTGCTTGTATCTCCCCTTTTAAATCAGTTGCTAATCTGCTTGCCGTCTTGATGATAAGTACAATCCAATCTCGTGTACATCTCCACGAGATTTGGGACCAATCGATTTTAAAGGTTTTATCTTCAAGAAATATAAATGGTTCATTCCGAACTACAAGGCCTGATGGAGCAGTATTGACCTTCAAATACTCAGACATTAGTAACCCATGGATCGCAGTTTTTATCTGGGTTCTCCTTAGTTCCTCCAGTTCATCCCAGTCACTATTTTTTGTGGAGGGGCACCCGGAGTTGAGTCCTTCAAAAGTCCCTAGAGTGGCCATTAGATTAGAAATTTCGTCCTCAGTGAATGCGAGGCCTAGATCGGCCATTCTTTAACAAGAAATCAGGGATCCCTCTATCCTCCCTGCGTTAGATACCGTGAAATGCAGAATCACAAAGTGGTGTGGAGAAACGGATCCTAGTCAACTTCCGCAGCTGCACGCTGCCAATAATTCCAAAACAATAGAGGAAGTGTAGAGGTGTTGACAGAATCACCCTCCAATTAGATATACATAAACAAAGAGATTCTATCAATGTGTGGTGGTTTTAATTTTTAATTTTTATTTTTACATGTGGATGGTGAGAATAATAAACTCTCTCTTAGGATGGTAAAGATGAGAGCACAATGTGCTTGTTAAAATACCCCTCACACACTAAAAAAATCCTTTAGTGTCATGCTTCATCATGGGGGTCTTCCCGTCCCTCTACGGGGCGGGGCGTGCTACGACCTGACGAACTACGCGGGAGCACTTTGAATGTGACAGAGGCTATGTGACAGTGCAAGGTGAGTGATGTCAGTGAAGTGTAGGGACCTATTTATGTGTGGGTGTTAAAAAGACTAAAAATTCCCTGGCTAGTGGAAAAAAACGATTTATTCACTTCCCTAGCTGGGAACGTTAAGAAGGGGGTTTTGAGGTAGAGCGATTAGCTTGCTACCTGGTCTACATGTTTCGTAAGCAGTCCCCTACTGCTTACTCATCAGGACCTTCTAGTGGCCCCTACTAGAAAATGCTCGGTTACTAAATATAATATGCCTACAGTCCTAAAAACTAGCAGCAAAAATCAGCTGATAGTTTTAGCTTCCGGGCATGAGCTGGCCCAGGGGAAGCGAGATAAAAATGTATCAAAAAAGTGGACCTTGTTGCGGTCTCTGTAAAGGAAATGGAAAAACAGGAGAGAGAAAAACACCAGATTTATACAATTGTATATATAATCTGTCATTCAGCACAAATTATTGACAGTGCCACTGGTCTCACTATACGTCCATATCAGCCTATTTGATAAAGAATATACATAAAACTTTATGAGCAGAGAAACGGTGCATTCTACCATCCCCTAGTTGTTCGTTTGCACTTGCTGACCGAACATCGTGTAGCCCGATACAATTAGGGCTGGCTTGTGTCAACACACACATAATCATAACTCAATGCACACATCAGCATCACACAGGGTTAAAATAAGAGGGACCCGATTCATTCGAGAGGAATGTTCAATTCGAAAAGTGTTATTCAGAACAGTCATTCAAAATCGCTGTAGGGCACACAAAAGTTTTTGATACATACTACTTTGGCACACGTTACATGCCCCATGAGCTGACAGACGGTAGGTGTTCCCCACGGTAATCTGCAAGAGAAAGCCGCGCCCTTAGCGTAAAATACACAAACCAAAGTAGTTTGTTTTTAATTATTAGCTTCTGTCTCGTGGACCAAGTTTTTAAAGACTCATGGTCAAAGTCTATTACTCACAATTTCCGCATAAGTTCACTGCCTTACTCCTACCCGTGCTGCCGCTCCGAAGAATAATGGGGTCTTGTGCTCGGCAATCATATAAACTCCGCGTTGCGCTGTCATCACGTTTGGTGTGTGATGACAAGACTAGCACGCTGACCTAAGATGGCCGCCGTTAGCGGAACGTCGGGTGGTGCATTCACGGAAGTCTTTCTTCCGTATTTACTCTTTAAAAAGGATCGTATGCCTCAGAATATTTATTTCTATTTGCTATAACTCCATGATTATTATTATAATTTCTAAATATTCGGTTATGTCTGGTTGTAGAATTAGTTTGGGTAATGATTGAGGTTGCTGACACTAGTGTGAAGTCAATACACATCGCGGATTATTTTAGGGGCTGAGTAACAATGTAGAAAATAAAGAGGCTTTTACCTAGGTGCTCCGAACTTATATATTGTGATCAGTGACTATATATACCTGTAACAATAATGCCACGGGAAAGATTACGTTATTACATGGTATTCATAGACAGTATGTGTCGTTTCCATGACGATGTCGCTCAAAGAGAGGTGGCATCTCCCATGCTACATGAGGAGCTATGCTCCTTAAACGAAACAGAAGAACTACCTTAATATTGGTCTGCAATCTGTAAGTTTAATCAAAAGCAGGTGCCGCCCCTGTTGGGGCTCTCATAAAGTGGCCAGGGTTAGTAGTAAAAAAGGGGGGGTACCTCTCAGTGGGGGATAGGTATGCATGATCTACAGCTGGCCCCAAGGTATTTCATCGTTCAGCCCATGCTTGTTAGATTGGACACGGAAAACCCACCTTTGTTCTTTTTCCAGAAGGTGTTTCTCATTGTCAATCTGCTCTATCACAGTCCAGGTAATGTCCCCAGGTTTATGCCCACTTTCAAGGAAGTGGTTGGTTAATTTTGTACTTGACTTCCTGCATTTAATTGTGCTCTTATGCTCACCTATTCTTGTCTTTACGGCCCTGCTCGTCATACCGACGTATTCAAGGTTGCAGGGGCAGGTGATTAGGTATACAACATTGGAGCTGTTGCAGTTACTGAAGCTTCTCTGCTCCCATTTCGTCCCATTGTTGAAGGTTAGTGTCTTACTCTTTTTGGTAAGGCAACACACCTTGCATCCACCGCATGGGTAGTGTCCTTGTACAAAACTGGAATTACCTTGGGCATTGACCTTATTTTCCTTAGGTCTAGTGTGTACCAGTATATCTCTCACACTCTGTGCTCTTTTGTGCGAAAACATGGGTTTCGGAATCTGAAGACCTCCGCTGTTAAGAATCTTCCAATTCTTGTTGATGATCTTGGTTACTTGATCAGAACTTGTGTTATACGTGGTAACACATATGGGTCTCTGCTTTTCCACTCTTTTTGCTTTATCTTCGAGGAGACTCTCTCTGCAGTTGTTCCTGGCTCTTTTGTATGCTTTATCAATAATCCGCTGAGGGTATTTCTAGTTTGTAGTTTCTCCCGTAATTCGTTGGACTGTGATTTAAAATTGGCAATTTCTGTGCAATTCCTGCGGAGGCGCAGGAACTGTCCGTAGGGTAGATTGTCCCTCAGATGTCTAGGATGAAAGCTTTGGTACATCAATAGACAGTTCTTGGAAGTGCTCTTGAAGTGTGTTGTTGTCATCAATCTGCCATTTTTCGGGAAAATGTTCAAATCAAGAAATACCAGATTGTTATTGGTGGTGACACTGGTGAATTTCAGGAACTCGTCTTGGGAGTTCAGCCATGTAAGAAACTGCTGAGCGGTCCTTTCATCTCCATCCCAGATGATAAGGATATCATCGATGTACCTTTTCCAGGTCATGATGTTGTTTCTAAATGGGTTACTGGAGTTCAATATCCTAGTTTCCTCAAGATGGTGCACATAGAGACCAGCTATGCTTGGAGCAAATGTGCTCCCCATGCTGGTCCCATGTTTCTGGAGGTATAAGGTGCCGTTATGTTCAAAAAAGTTCTCCTTTAGTGCCAAAGAGCAGCATTCCATGACCACATTTCGTGGGGTTTGATACTCCCAGTCGTCTTCAAAGAGAACATCTTCGATTATTGCCAGGGTTTCATTGTGTGGCAGGCTGGTGTAAAGGCTCTCTACGTCACAGCTAATTAACAGCTGTGTATTCGGATCAAATGACACTTCCTCAAGTAAATTCAGCACATCTTTGGTGTCTCTAAGGTAGGTAGATGTCCTCTGTATCATAGGTCTCAGAAATGCATCTGCAAATCTAGAAACTGGTTCAAGAACCGACCCAATCCCCGAGACGATTGGTCTTCCCGGGGGGTTCTCTAGGTTCTTGTGGATCTTCGGTAGGATGTACAGGTAAGGAGTTCTCGGGTTCTTTTGACATAGAAACTCCCCTTCTTTTCTGGTGATCCAATTGTGAGACAATGCCTCCTCTACCATCGTTTTGATTTTGATTATTATTCTCTCGGTAGGGTCGGTCCGTAAGACCTCATAGTTTCTTTCATCTTTCAGTAATCTTGTGCACTCCTTGTCGTATTGTTCTTTATTCAGTAACACAGTTGCACCCCCCTTGTCCGCTGGTTTTATCACCACTTCTTTGTCCACAAGAACCTAGAGAACCCCCCGGGAAGACCAATCGTCTCGGGGATCGGTTCGGTTCTTGAACCAGTTTCTAGATTTGCAGATGCATTTCTGAGACCTATGATACAGAGGACATCTACCTACCTTAGAGACACCAAAGATGTGCTGAATTTACTTGAGGAAGTGTCATTTGATCCGAATACACAGCTGTTAGTTAGCTGTGACGTAGAGAGCCTTTACACCAGCCTGCCACACAATGAAACCCTGGCAATAATCGAAGATGTTCTCTTTGAAGACGACTGGGAGTATCAAACCCCACGAAATGTGGTCATGGAATGCTGCTCTTTGGCACTAAAGGAGAACTTTTTTGAACATAACGGCACCTTATACCTCCAGAAACATGGGACCAGCATGGGGAGCACATTTGCTCCAAGCATAGCTGGTCTCTATGTGCACCATCTTGAGGAAACTAGGATATTGAACTCCAGTAACCCATTTAGAAACAACATCATGACCTGGAAAAGGTACATCGATGATATCCTTATCATCTTGGATGGAGATGAAAGGACCGCTCAGCAGTTTCTTACATGGCTGAACTCCCAAGACGAGTTCCTGAAATTCACCAGTGTCACCACCAATAACAATCTGGTATTTCTTGATTTGAACATTTTCCCGAAAAATGGCAGATTGATGACAACAACACACTTCAAGAGCACTTCCAAGAACTGTCTATTGATGTACCAAAGCTTTCATCCTAGACATCTGAGGGACAATCTACCCTACGGACAGTTCCTGCGCCTCCGCAGGAATTGCACAGAAATTGCCAATTTTAAATCACAGTCCAACGAATTACGGGAGAAACTACAAACTAGAAACTACCCTCAGCGGATTATTGATAAAGCATACAAAAGAGCCAGGAACAACTGCAGAGAGAGTCTCCTCGAAGATTAAGCAAAAAGAGTGGAAAAGCAGAGACCCATATGTGTTACCACGTATAACACAAGTTCTGATCAAGTAACCAAGATCATCAACAAGAATTGGAAGATTCTTAACAGCGGAGGTCTTCAGATTCCGAAACCCATGTTTTCGCACAAAAGAGCACAGAGTGTGAGAGATATACTGGTACACACTAGACCTAAGGAAAATAAGGTCAATGCCCAAGGTAATTCCAGTTTTGTACAAGGACACTACCCATGCGATGGATGCAAGGTGTGTTGCCTTACCAAAAAGAGTAAGACACTAACCTTCAACAATGGGACGAAATGGGAGCAGAGAAGCTTCAGTAACTGCAACAGCTCCAATGTTGTATACCTAATCACCTGCCCCTGCAGCCTTGAATACGTTGGTATGACGAGCAGGGCCGTAAAGACAAGAATAGGTGAGCATAAGAGCACAATTAAATGCAGGAAGTCAAGTACAAAATTAACCAACCACTTCCTTGAAAGTGGGCATAAACCTGAGGACATTACCTGGACTGTGATAGAGCAGATTGACAATGAGAAACACCTACTGGAAAAAGAACAAAGGTGGGTTTTCCGTGTCCAATCTAACAAGCATGGGCTGAACGATGAAATACCTTGGGGCCAGCTGTAGATCATGCATACCTATCCCCCACTGAGAGGTACCCCCCCTTTTTTACTACTAACCCTGGCCACTTTATGAGAGCCCCAACAGGGGCGGCACCTGCTTTTGATTAAACTTACAGATTGCAGACCAATATTAAGGTAGTTCTTCTGTCTCGTTTAAGGAGCATAGCTCCTCATGTAGCATGGGAGATGCCACCTCTCTTTGAGCGACATCGTCATGGAAACGACACATACTGTCTATGAATACCATGTAATAACGTAATCTTTCCCGTGGCATTATTGTTACAGGTATATATAGTCACTGATCACAATATATAAGTTCGGAGCACCTAGGTAAAAGCCTCTTTATTTTCTACATTGTTACTCAGCCCCTAAAATAATCCGCGATGTGTATTGACTTCACACTAGTGTCAGCAACCTCAATCATTACCCAAACTAATTCTACAACCAGACATAACCGAATATTTAGAAATTATAATAATAATCATGGAGTTATAGCAAATAGAAATAAATATTCTGAGGCATACGATCCTTTTTAAAGAGTAAATACGGAAGAAAGACTTCCGTGAATGCACCACCCGACGTTCCGCTAACGGCGGCCATCTTAGGTCAGCGTGCTAGTCTTGTCATCACACACCAAACGTGATGACAGCGCAACGCGGAGTTTATATGATTGCCGAGCACAAGACCCCATTATTCTTCGGAGCGGCAGCACGGGTAGGAGTAAGGCAGTGAACTTATGCGGAAATTGTGAGTAATAGACTTTGACCATGAGTCTTTAAAAACTTGGTCCACGAGACAGAAGCTAATAATTAAAAACAAACTACTTTGGTTTGTGTATTTTACGCTAAGGGCGCGGCTTTCTCTTGCAGATTACCGTGGGGAACACCTACCGTCTGTCAGCTCATGGGGCATGTAACGTGTGCCAAAGTAGTATGTATCAAAAACTTTTGTGTGCCCTACAGCGATTTTGAATGACTGTTCTGAATAACACTTTTCGAATTGAACATTCCTCTCGAATGAATCGGGTCCCTCTTATTTTAACCCTGTGTGATGCTGATGTGTGCATTGAGTTATGATTATGTGTGTGTTGACACAAGCCAGCCCTAATTGTATGGGGCTACACGATGTTCGGTCAGCAAGTGCAAACGAACAACTAGGGGATGGTAGAATGCACCGTTTCTCTGCTCATAAAGTTTTATGTATATTCTTTATCAAATAGGCTGATATGGACGTATAGTGAGACCAGTGGCACTGTCAATAATTTGTGCTGAATGACAGATTATATATACAATTGTATAAATCTGGTGTTTTTCTCTCTCCTTTTTTCCATTTCCTTTACAGAGACCGCAACAAGGTCCACTTTTTTGATAAATTTTTATCTCGCTTCCCCTGGGCCAGCTCATGCCCGGAAGCTAAAACTATCAGCTGATTTTTGCTGCTAGTTTTTAGGACTGTAGGCATATTATATTTAGTAACCGAGCATTTTCTAGTAGGGGCCACTAGAAGGTCCTGATGAGTAAGCAGTAGGGGACTGCTTACGAAACATGTAGACCAGGTAGCAAGCTAATCGCTCTACCTCAAAACCCCCTTCTTAACGTTCCCAGCTAGGGAAGTGAATAAATCATTTTTTTCCACTAGCCAGGGAATTTTTAGTCTTTTTAACACCCACACATAAATAGGTCCCTACACTTCACTGACATCACTCACCTTGCACTGTCACATAGCCTCTGTCACATTCAAAGTGCTCCCGCGTAGTTCGTCAGGTCGTAGCACGCCCCGCCCCGTAGAGGGACGGGAAGACCCCCATGATGAAGCATGACACTAAAGGATTTTTTTAGTGTGTGAGGGGTATTTTAACAAGCACATTGTGCTCTCATCTTTACCATCCTAAGAGAGAGTTTATTATTCTCACCATCCACATGTAAAAATAAAAATTAAAAATTAAAACCACCACACATTGATAGAATCTCTTTGTTTATGTATATCTAATTGGAGGGTGATTCTGTCAACACCTCTACACTTCCTCTATTGTTTTGGAATTATTGGCAGCGTGCAGCTGCGGAAGTTGACTAGGATCCGTTTCTCCACACCACTTTGTGATTCTGCATTTCACGGTATCTAACGCAGGGAGGATAGAGGGATCCCTGATTTCTTGTTAAAGAATGGCCGATCTAGGCCTCGCATTCACTGAGGACGAAATTTCTAATCTAATGGCCACTCTAGGGACTTTTAAAGGACTCAACTCCGGGTGCCCCTCCACAAAAACTAGTGACTGGGATGAACTGGAGGAACTAAGGAGCACCCAGATAAAAACTGCGATCCATGGGTTACTAATGTCTGAGTATTTGAAGGTCAATACTGCTCCATCAGGCCTTGTAGTTCGGAATGAACCATTTATATTTCTTGAAGATAAAACCTTTAAAATCGATTGGTCCCAAATCTCGTGGAGATGTACACGAGATTGGATTGTACTTATCATCAAGACGGCAAGCAGATTAGCAACTGATTTAAAAGGGGAGATACAAACAGTAGAAATACGTCTCAAGAACTATGAATCTCCGGCCAATCTTAAGAAGTATCTTGACGAACTAAACAAGACATTAAATGACTTTGAAATAACTCTCAAAGAAAGTAAATATGAGAAACTAAAAAAAGACACCAGTAGGTGGACAAAAGAGAAGATCTACCCTTATATAAAAGACAATTACAAACCATCGAGTGATAATATTTCCAATGATGATTCATCAGATGCTGGATCCAACAGCTTGAACTCTAGTGGCAACAAAAGCCCTAGATACCAGGGCACACGAAGAAATTTCCGACGACCCAACAACCGTGGCATGCGGGGATGGAACAGCTACCCGCAGCCTATGATGTACCCCCAACAACAGTATGGCCCACCGCCCTTTCAACATCCAAATGGCCCTTTCCCACAATGGGGATACCAACAAGATTATAGCTATTTTGACCAATCGGCTCCTTTTTTAGGCGCGCGCCAAGGACTAAACAAGGGGAGAAACCGGAGAGGCACCTCTGTACATTGGAACATCGAGGAGGAAGGAACCCCGAGAGTGTCAACCAGAAGTATGACAGGGGCGTCCAAGAATCAGAAATGAGCCTAGTGGTAAACCTGACCGGCACGGAGCTATCTGAATCACAGAAAAGAGTACTAGAGAAAGGCTTAGGATATGTCCCCACTGCCAACATGGATAAATTCCACCTCTGTAAAGAAATTCAGGAATTTATAAGAAGGCTGAAACTCCAGATCTTCTTTAAAGACAAGAAGGATAATACCGAACAAGGAGATACGGGACTTAAGCCAAAATCTACCTTTACCCCTATGAACAATACACTCCCTATTGAGCTCCTGACCTTCGAAAAAGCGGTCATGAAGGATCTTGAAGAACTCAACCCAATGCAGAAACGAGTCTTCCAAAACATTTCCAATGAAGAGCGACAAGCACTTCGAGAATTGAGCAACAACAAAGAAGTGGTGATAAAACCAGCGGACAAGGGGGGTGCAACTGTGTTACTAAATAAAGAACAATACGACAAGGAGTGCACAAGATTACTGAAAGATGAAAGAAACTATGAGGTCTTACGGACCGACCCTACCGAGAGAATAATAATCAAAATCAAAACGATGGTAGAGGAGGCATTGTCTCACAATTGGATCACCAGAAAAGAAGGGGAGTTTCTATGTCAAAAGAACCCGAGAACTCCTTACCTGTACATCCTACCGAAGATCCACAAGAACCTAGAGAACCCCCCGGGAAGACCAATCGTCTCGGGGATCGGGTCGGTTCTTGAACCAGTTTCTAGATTTGCAGATGCATTTCTGAGACCTATGATACAGAGGACATCTACCTACCTTAGAGACACCAAAGATGTGCTGAATTTACTTGAGGAAGTGTCATTTGATCCGAATACACAGCTGTTAATTAGCTGTGACGTAGAGAGCCTTTACACCAGCCTGCCACACAATGAAACCCTGGCAATAATCGAAGATGTTCTCTTTGAAGACGACTGGGAGTATCAAACCCCACGAAATGTGGTCATGGAATGCTGCTCTTTGGCACTAAAGGAGAACTTTTTTGAACATAACGGCACCTTATACCTCCAGAAACATGGGACCAGCATGGGGAGCACATTTGCTCCAAGCATAGCTGGTCTCTATGTGCACCATCTTGAGGAAACTAGGATATTGAACTCCAGTAACCCATTTAGAAACAACATCATGACCTGGAAAAGGTACATCGATGATATCCTTATCATCTGGGATGGAGATGAAAGGACCGCTCAGCAGTTTCTTACATGGCTGAACTCCCAAGACGAGTTCCTGAAATTCACCAGTGTCACCACCAATAACAATCTGGTATTTCTTGATTTGAACATTTTCCCGAAAAATGGCAGATTGATGACAACAACACACTTCAAGAGCACTTCCAAGAACTGTCTATTGATGTACCAAAGCTTTCCTCCTAGACATCTGAGGGACAATCTACCCTACGGACAGTTCCTGCGCCTCCGCAGGAATTGCACAGAAATTGCCAATTTTAAATCACAGTCCAACGAATTACGGGAGAAACTACAAACTAGAAACTACCCTCAGCGGATTATTGATAAAGCATACAAAAGAGCCAGGAACAACTGCAGAGAGAGTCTCCTCGAAGATAAAGCAAAAAGAGTGGAAAAGCAGAGACCCATATGTGTTACCACGTATAACACAAGTTCTGATCAAGTAACCAAGATCATCAACAAGAATTGGAAGATTCTTAACAGCGGAGGTCTTCAGATTCCGAAACCCATGTTTTCGCACAAAAGAGCACAGAGTGTGAGAGATATACTGGTACACACTAGACCTAAGGAAAATAAGGTCAATGCCCAAGGTAATTCCAGTTTTGTACAAGGACACTACCCATGCGGTGGAAGCAAGGTGTGTTGCCTTACCAAAAAGAGTAAGACACTAACCTTCAACAATGGGACGAAATGGGAGCAGAGAAGCTTCAGTAACTGCAACAGCTCCAATGTTGTATACCTAATCACCTGCCCCTGCAACCTTGAATACGTCGGTATGACGAGCAGGGCCGTAAAGACAAGAATAGGTGAGCATAAGAGCACAATTAAATGCAGGAAGTCAAGTACAAAATTAACCAACCACTTCCTTGAAAGTGGGCATAAACCTGAGGACATTACCTGGACTGTGATAGAGCAGATTGACAATGAGAAACACCTACTGGAAAAAGAACAAAGGTGGGTTTTCCGTGTCCAATCTAACAAGCATGGGCTGAACGATGAAATACCTTGGGGCCAGCTGTAGATCATGCATACCTATCCCCCACTGAGAGGTACCCCCCCTTTTTTACTACTAACCCTGGCCACTTTATGAGAGCCCCAACAGGGGCAGCACCTGCTTTTGATTAAACTTACAGATTGCAGACCAATATTAAGGTAGTTCTTCTGTCTCGTTTAAGGAGCATAGCTCCTCATGTAGCATGGGAGATGCCACCTCTCTTTGAGCGACATCGTCATGGAAACGACACATACTGTCTATGAATACCATGTAATAACGTAATCTTTCCCGTGGCATTATTGTTACAGGTATATATAGTCACTGATCACAATATATAAGTTCGGAGCACCTAGGTAAAAGCCTCTTTATTTTCTACATTGTTACTCAGCCCCTAAAATAATCCGCGATGTGTATTGACTTCACACTAGTGTCAGCAACCTCAATCATTAGCCAAACTAATTCTACAACCAGACATAACCGAATATTTAGAAATTATAATAATAATCATGGAGTTATAGCAAATAGAAATAAATATTCTGAGGCATACGATCCTTTTTAAAGAGTAAATACGGAAGAAAGACTTCCGTGAATGCACCACCCGACGTTCCGCTAACGGCGGCCATCTTAGGTCAGCGTGCTAGTCTTGTCATCACACACCAAACGTGATGACAGCGCAACGCGGAGTTTATATGATTGCCGAGCACAAGACCCCATTATTCTTCGGAGCGGCAGCACGGGTAGGAGTAAGGCAGTGAACTTATGCGGAAATTGTGAGTAATAGACTTTGACCATGAGTCTTTAAAAACTTGGTCCACGAGACAGAAGCTAATAATTAAAAACAAACTACTTTGGTTTGTGTATTTTACGCTAAGGGCGCGGCTTTCTCTTGCAGATTACCGTGGGGAACACCTACCGTCTGTCAGCTCATGGGGCATGTAACGTGTGCCAAAGTAGTATGTATCAAAAACTTTTGTGTGCCCTACAGCGATTTTGAATGACTGTTCTGAATAACACTTTTCGAATTGAACATTCCTCTCGAATGAATCGGGTCCCTCTTATTTTAACCCTATGTGATGCTGATGTGTGCATTGAGTTATGATTATGTGTGTGTTGACACAAGCCAGCCCTAATTGTATGGGGCTACACGATGTTCGGTCAGCAAGTGCAAACGAACAACTAGGGGATGGTAGAATGCACCGTTTCTCTGCTCATAAAGTTTTATGTATATTCTTTATCAAATAGGCTGATATGGACGTATAGTGAGACCAGTGGCACTGTCAATAATTTGTGCTGAATGACAGATTATATATACAATTGTATAAATCTGGTGTTTTTCTCTCTCCTTTTTTCAATTTCCTTTACAGAGACCGCAACAAGGTCCACTTTTTTGATGAATTTTTATCTCGCTTCCCCTGGGCCAGCTCATGCCCGGAAGCTAAAACTATCAGCTGATTTTTGCTGCTAGTTTTTAGGACTGTAGGCATATTATATTTAGTAACCGAGCATTTTCTAGTAGGGGCCACTAGAAGGTCCTGATGAGTAAGCAGTAGGGGACTGCTTACGAAACATGTAGACCAGGTAGCAAGCTAATCGCTCTACCTCAAAACCCCCTTCTTAACGTTCCCAGCTAGGGAAGTGAATAAATCGTTTTTTTCCACTAGCCAGGGAATTTTTTGTCTTTTTAACACCCACACATAAATAGGTCCCTACACTTCACTGACATCACTCACCTTGCACTGTCACATAGCCTCTGTCACATTCAAAGTGCTCCCGCGTAGTTCGTCAGGTCGTAGCACGCCCCGCCCCGTAGAGGGACGGGAAGACCCCCATGATGAAGCATGACACTAAAGGATTTTTTTAGTGTGTGAGGGGTATTTTAACAAGCACATTGTGCTCTCATCTTTACCATCCTAAGAGAGAGTTTATTATTCTCACCATCCACATGTAAAAATAAAAATTAAAAATTAAAACCACCACACATTGATAGAATCTCTTTGTTTATGTATATCTAATTGGAGGGTGATTCTGTCAACACCTCTACACTTCCTCTATTGCTTTGGAATTATACAGGATTATACAGGATTCTTAAAAGTTAAATTTCATCTATTGCTATAATATTAATCAAACAATTAGTGTATGATTAAGATAGCAATAGACTAAGCTAAATTAGACCAAGCTAATCTGTATTTTGATTTTAACTTTCCTATATTAAATAGATCATGAAACGTGCTCTCTCATTTTTTTTTCCCCAAAAATTATTATTATTATTATTTTTTTTCTTATGTGTGTTTTTGTTTTTTAATCTAACTCGAGGAACTCTTACTTTTACTGCCCAGAGATAATAACAACTCATCCGCTGCCTGCAAAGATCTTATATTAAACATTTTGTTATTGTGCATGACTTTTAGGGCAGCAGGAAACATCAGTTGTGCCGTAGCACCCAACCCCCTAAAAGCCTCCAGTTCCCACTGCTTTTCCAGTGTAACTCTTGAAAGATCGGACCTTATTTGAAAAGTATATCCCTTTCCTGCCAAGGATTTTTTGTTTCAAGGCCAGATTAAGACTATGATCTTTAAGAGAGTATGTATGAAAGTTAACCAAAATTTTACGTGGTTTAGACCTTTGGGGGTTGCGTCTAAAAGGGTCCCGATGGACTCGTTGGATATCAAGAGCAAGGTCTTCCACTGATTGGTCTAAAGACAAGGACTCCTTCAGGAGGTGAATAACAAATTGCTTAATTTCAGACCCTGCTGTTCCGTCAGGGACGTTGAGGATGCGGATATTGCTCCGTTTTGCATTGTTTTCCAAAGTTTCCATTCTGTCTGCCAGGTCCATATCCGCCCTTTTAAGCCTAGTGATGTCATCCTTGGCCTGGTCCAAATGGACAGGTAACACAGCTACTGTTTCTTCCAATTTCCCTGTTCTCGATGTGAGACCATCAATTTTACCATCCAAAGATTCGCAGTAGTTCCTGATCTCCAATTGATTGGCCGAGGATTCCTCGAACCCCTTTTTTTATATCTAGCGATAGAGAAGAAAGCATGGCTGCCAGAGAACCTGCAGGGACGCCGCCCTCATCAGGCTTGGCTATGGAGGCTAGAACTGGAGTCCCCTGTTCTTGTGAGGCTTCCTGAGCATTGACCTTTCCGGGCCCCCCTGGAGCTTCAACAGGTAAGCCTTGGCCAACAGATGGAAGAAGCGCCGAGTGCATAGTATCGGAGATCCCGGGCAAGTCTGGCAAAGAGATAGTTTTTTCGACCGTAGAAACGGAAACAGGTAAATCAAACAATGGCTGAATATTTTGGACAGGTGGAACAGAAGAGCCAATTAGCACAGAGGAGGCAGCAGGATCGGAGACAAGAGCTGGATCAATTAAGGAGGGAGCTGTGGTTGAAGCTAGAGCTGACATATCTGACATGGATCTATCCTCCGCAAGATCTAGCACCTGAGGAATAGCCTTAAAGTATGAGCGGAGAGAGGGCATGATTTTTGACCCCACACCCAGGACCACTCCAAGATTCTTAGTGGCTTTGGCAGATATTAGCTTCTTGGTCTTTACCTCTGTAGACAAATAGGATGAGTTCTTTTTTTTAACTGGATCTGATCTTTCTGGAGGACTGCTGTAGTCTTTAGACTCAGGAGCAGTTTTTTCCAAAGCCTCTTTCTTTTTTTCCCACGCTTACTCTTTAACTTACAGCCTTTTAAAGGTGACTGAAATGAATCAGGCTGATAACCCCCTGGGGGAGTATGAATCAGACCGAGTTGAAACTCACAGTTTTTTATTTCCCCCCTTCCTCACTGCGAATTGCAGAGGGTGCCCCACTATCTCCCTCCACAATGTCTACAAACGGAGGCTTAGATAAAGGATGTTTTAATCGCACCTCGTTCTTTTGAGTGCCGCTGTAAGTCTTATCACCGGGGGGGTGCACGAGGCTTCGTGCCTTCCTGCCCCTTCTCAGCTCCAGGGCGACCACCGCCCACCGCCGCAGCCCCGGGGAGACCTGAAACTGCCGCGGAGACAAAGGAAATCCAATCCTCCCAGGATCGCTGCTGCAAACTGAGCCAGCCGAACGGTAACCTCCGCTGATTGGATCCGGCATGCGGAGGAAAGACAGACTCTTCAGATGCCAGGAAAAGAAAAAACACAAACGGACGCCAGAACACGCTATGTGAGTAACTCAAAAGGATATTTACCCCTTCTTGCTCTACACTGAGTCTTCGGGTCTTCACATGCTGAATTCCGGGCCAAATCACTGAGTCTGCCGAGTGGAGCAGCTCATTGCAGGAGCGCGTTCACGGAGCACCGCAGCAGGTCAGCCGACTGCCGCCATCTTCTCCCGTCCCCAAAGGCATTTCGCTGATCCACCATTTTAAAGTCAGTGGTCAGATGACTACGAGCGAGAGCAGACGCATTTTACGCCACTGCTAATGTTACCACAGAAATACCAGAGAGCAATTTCCTTTAAATTTATTACAAAAAACAAGTAAGATATCCTTAAATTTTATTATTATAACAAAAAAAAACCTACTTTAATCAAATATACTAATACACAGAAATTATGTGTGCAGTTTCAGACAAACTTGGGAGTGAAATAATTGAAGAGCCGAACATATCAAAGCCCAAGAAAACATTTATAGTAAGTGCATTAATATGTAAAATTGAATTTTCGAATAATTTTTGGCTAAAACAAAGTCAGATTAAAAGAACTATTGTTTTCAGTATAATATTTCTTAAAAAGTTTGAATCGGAAAACAAATTATAAACCACTTTACCATTAATAAACAGAAAGAAATAAACCTTATTTTAAAAATATGATACTGAAAAACAATAACAGAAATGTACTAAACCAATTGAGACTCTGTAGTAAAACATTTATCAAGCAAAATAAGCATTAAAAAAATGTTTTTAACAAAACCTACAAAAAAAGGAATAATATTTAAAAACATAACGACCTATATTTTGTATATTCTGAAACAGAAATTGAAAAGAAATATCACCTGCAAATTGACCGTGAAAAGAAAGCAGCAGAAGATTTCTTTCTACACAAAAAACCATCTTCCATACTTCCAAAGACCAAACCTTCAGGTAACTATATTTCTGAAAACTTTTTAAATGTCATGTAACCCATATTCACCAGAAAGAGTAACACCTGTCGATAAAATATGTACTGCATTTTGGATAATAAAAATTTAAGACAAATAATTTTGAAATAATAAGACAATTAATAACAAAACTGTCAAGCAATATATCCATGAAAAGCACCTTTTTTTAATTACAAAAAATAGGGAATTATTTAATAGAAAATCAACAGTGTATATATTTTTTTTTTACCACAGATATCTTCCTAACACATCAAAGCTGCACCTGAAGAACATCTTCATAAATAAAAGCCCCAGCACTAAGACACCGAAAAAGCAAACGTAAAGGTAAATATATTTTGTAAAAACAAATGTTAGAAAAGGAACTGTTTTTCACTAGATAGAATAAATCCTTTAATTGAACTTTGAACTGCCTTTTGTGTTTAAAAAAAATAAGACTTTCTTGTCAAAAAATGTTTTCATCACAAAACTGTCATGCATACTAACCCTAAAATGAAGCACTTTTAAAATTCCAAAAAATAGGGAATTAATAATGTATAAACCAACAGCCTATATTTTTCTTATTCTACTACAGATTTCTTCAAAAAGAACTCCAAAACAGACACTGCAACAAAACAACCTACATACAACAAACTATCCAAAGAACAACCTCTATCTTAAAGACAACTTAAAGTTAAAGAACAAGGTAAATATAATAGAGCCATCTTTTTAAAACAAATCAAACCCTTTTTCTACAGATAGAGGAAATGTAAACTAATAAATCAAATGAAATTGCACAATATTGATAAAATTGAAACAGTAATTATTTTCAACATCTTTTACATTTTTTTTTTACATTTCAGAACATGTCAACTGATACAGCAGCCAAATATATATCCAGCAGCAAAGGAAACCGTCTCCCACAGCATGCAGGGTATATTTATTGCAACGAGAGAATTTCAGAGCCAAGGAGACATTGGAGGTGCGTGCAATACTACTCATCCCATTGCAAAGGCAGAGCGGTGACTCTGGGTGACACAGTTGTTAAAACATCTGAGCATAACCACTGTGCCTCTGCAATGGAGATTGAAGTTAGAGAAACTATTAACGAAATGAAGGATATTGCAAGCACCTCCAATGACTCCTCTGGTTCTATATTGAGGGAGGTTACTCAGCATGTCCCATTGTCACGTTGCTAGCAGTATGCCCGTTATACCTAATCTGAGACAAATTATTCAACGTAAAAAACAGGCAAGTAACCTACAAAGAGTTACACCACAAACATTCTCTGACATTCTAATTCCTCCTGAACTCTCTCTTTCTATTTCTAACGAACCTTTCATCCTGCATGACAACCAAAACCCTCAAAAATGAATAATTATCTTAAGCACAGCTCGTAATCTAGCCAAGTTAGAGAATAATTATATTTGGATGATGGATGGGACATTTAAAAGCACGCCTCATCCTTTCACCCAAATATACACTATTCATGCTAAAATAACCATACAGTAGTGGCCCTAGTTTACAGTTTGCTACCTGATAAACAATCCACAACCTACACTGAACTTTTAACAGTGGTTAAATCTAAAACATCGAACAAAAGTCCTAGGAAAATTATTATTGATTTTGAATTTGCAATGATAAATGTTATTACCAAAACGTACACGGATACCCAACAGCTCTTTGCTTTGTTCCTCCTGATAGTGTAGACGAGTACTACACTGCAATTACAGAATCTGAAATTTTTACAACAAATAAAGAAAAATTGGCACCCCAGTTAAATTATTTCGAAGACACATGGATTGGACATCTAAGCAGGTCGGGTCGCAGGAGGAAGCCACGTTTCCATGTGGAGTGGTGGAACTGCTACACAAGCTGCTTAGAAGGAGAAGCAAAGACAAACAACGCCATAGAGGGATGGCACAACTCCTTCAACCACACAATTGGAAAACCACACCCTAACTTTATCATTTTTTGGAATCTTTGAGAAAGGAGCAAAGTTTACAAGAAATGAGAATGTAACAAGCATTAACAGGTAGTCTGAACCCGCGCATCTCTAAAAGATCAAAAGAAATGTCTGAACGACTATTGACTGCATTTCAACAATTTTCGTTGTGTGTGGCTTCCGACTACCTGGATAATGTTGCACACATACTCCATTACTAATACACCCTACACTATTACTATCCTGTTTTGCCCTAAATTAAATTTCCACATATTAAAATTGGCATTTCTTAAAAGATTTTTTTTTAATTTAAAGTTGGGTCACCTTACCTTAGATATATTCTTTTTTCTTCCATTTTCTTCTTTAATCCGATCCAAAGCCATGCTTGATTTTTATTCCAATTTTAGCATCCAGTACAAAAAAAACAATAAAAAAAAATCTTCTTTTTCAAAATCTTTTTTTTAAAATCCCATTCCATAAAAAAAGGTACTCTTTTTGAAAAGATCGATTTACAACACAAAATCCAAGAAAGTAATTCTTCTCCAAATCGAAACTATCTTCTACTCCCAAAAAATCGATGACACATTTCATCTTCTTCCTGTACTCGAAATCAGCAATCCTTCAAAAAATATTTACTAAGATTGGTATCCATCTTAAAAAACAACCCAAAAAACATTCCATAGATGTGTTTCTCGATTCCAAAATGATTCCACGAAAAACGATCAATTTTTTCCTCTCCAAATCCAATGTTCGTAAATCGATCTTCTTCTGTGTCCGATTTTTCAAACGTAAACAATGTTCCAATAATACATCCAAAAAAGCATTGTTTAACTATTTTTAAAGTAAATTAAAACAAGCATTCCTTTTCTTTTCAAATGATAGTGAAATAAACACGTGAACCCGACGTGGACATAAACTAACAATCGGGGACATGCTGAAACATAAATCGAAACTATAATTTCACTAATCTAAAACTCCCTCTTCTCTCCTTGCAATAAATATCACTCTATGCATGAATTACTTAAAATAACAAGTTTTTAAACTTTCCTACCTGAGCACAGGTCTCCTTGCTTCTGCTCTGTTCAGCGACGCTCCTCAATATGGCTGCCTACGTGATTGACGTTCACGCGTATACGTCATCTCAAGCTGCAAACAAAGAAAAAGGACAATTATTTTTTAAACTTTATTTATTAAAACAGTATATTAAAAATATTTGTCATAATTTAAAACAGTATTGAATTTTTTTTTCAAAATGTTCAAAAAATAATACAAATATTTTCTTTTCTTAAATAAATATTTTTTTTATTAAACTTACAAAAACTGTGTCGTACTCCATTTTTGTAATATATTAATTTTAAATATACTATGTTCAAATTTAATTTGACAAAACTATATCTTTTAAAAATATTATTCTTACCTTCAGCATGCTCCCTTTTCCTTGTATTCCAACCCCTGTTACCCTCCAACAAGTTTCCTATTTCAAAGACGCGACATTCAAGTAGTCAGCTATGGAAATAAAAAAAGGACATAACTTTACATTGAAAGCAATGTAAAACTGTAGGAACTAATATTAAATTATTATTTACAATTTTTTTCAGACCGCAATTTAAGTTAAAATTGATCAATTAGTAAAGGAATGTTTCCTAAAAATGTTTTTAATTTACCATTTAATATTAAACAATTTAATAAATTTTTAAAGAGGTGTGTAAATTTAGGGTAAGTTTAGGATGGTGTAGGGGTATAAATTACTATTCTAACTCCAGGGGGGTGTAGTAGTAGAGTAAATGTTGGATAGTGGAGGGGTATAAATTACTATTCTAACTCCTGGGGGGTGTAATAGTAGAGTAAGTGTAGGTTAGTAGAGGGGTATACATTACTATTCTACCACCAGGGGGGTATTAAAGGAGGATAAGTGTTGGATAGTGGAGGGGTTTAAATTACTATTCTAACTCGAGGAGGGTGTAAATGGAGGTTAATTGTTGGGTAGTGAAGGGGTTTAAATTACTATTCTAAATTCAGGGGGGTGTAATAGTAGTGTAAGTGTTGGATAGTGGAGGGGTATACATTACTATTCTTACTCCAGGGGTGTGTAAATGGAGGGTAAGTGTTGGATAGTGGAGGGGTATAAATTACTATTCTTACTCCAGGGGGTGTAAATGGAGGGTAAGTGTTGGATAGTGGGGGGGGGGGGTTAAATTACTATTCTTACTCCAGGGGGGTGTAAATGCAGGGTAAGTGTTGGATAGTGGAGGGGTATAAATTAGTATTCTAACTCCAGGGGGTGTGAATGGAGGGTAAGTGTTGGCTAGTGGAGGGATATATATTACTATTCTTACTCCAGGGGGGTGTAAATTGAGGGTAAGTGTTGGATAGTGGAAGTGTATAAATTACTGTTCTTACTCCAGGGGTGTGTAAATGGAGGGTAAGTGTTGGATAGTGGAGGGGTATAAATTACTATTCTTACACCAGGGGGGTGTAAATGGAGGGTAGGTGTTGGATAGTGGAGGGGTATAAATTACTATTCTAACTCCAGGGGGGTGTAAATGGAGGGTAAGTGTTGGATAGCGGAGGGGTATAAATTACTATTCTTACTTTCTGGGGGGTGTAAATGGAGGGTAAGTTTAGGATAGTGGAGGCGTATAAATTACTATTCTGACTCCATTGGGGTGTATTAGTAGGGTAAATGTTGGGGGTTTAAATTACTATTCTAAATTCAGGGGGTGTAATAGTAGTGTAAGTGTTGGATAGTGGAGGGGTATAAATTACTATTCTTACTCCAGGGGTGTGTAAATGGAGGGTAAGTGTTGGATAGTGGAGGGGTATAAATTACTATTCTTACTCCAGGGGGTGTAAATGGAGGGTAAGTGTTGGATAGTGGGGGGGTTTAAATTACTATTCTTACTCCAGGGGGGTGTAAATGGAGGGTAAGTGTTGGATAGTGGAGGGGTATAAATTAGTATTCTAACTCCAGGGGGTGTGAATGGAGGGTAAGTGTTGGCTAGTGGAGGGATATATATTACTATTCTTACTCCAGGGGGGTGTAAATTGAGGGTAAGTGTTGGATAGTGGAAGTGTATAAATTACTATTCTTACTCCAGGGGTGTGTAAATAGAGGGTAAGTTTAGGATAGTGGAGGGGTATAAATTACTATTCTGACTCCATTGGGGTGTAATAGTAGGGTAAATGTTGGATAGTGAAGGGGTATAAATTACTATTCTAACTCCAGGGGGGTGTAATAGTAGGGTAAGTGTAGCATAGTAGAGGGGTATAAATTACTATTATAACTCCTGGGGGGTGTTAAAAGAGGGTAAGTGTTGGATAGTGGAGGGGTTCAAATTACTATTCTAACTCCAGGTGGGTGTAAATGGAGGGTAAGTGTTGGTTAGTGGAGGGGTATACATTACTATTCTTACTCCAGGGGGTTGTAAAATGAGAGTAAGTGTTGGAAAGTAGATGAGTTAAAATTACTCAAAATAAATTTTCATTAAAAAAGTTAAATTTTTTTTATTTTAATACTTGCGTATTTAAAAAATAGTACTAGAAAAATAATCAAGAAATAAAATAATAAAATAATTCCTTGAGTATTAAAATAAATACTCAAGTATTAATAAACTCATAAAATTAAATTTAATTCAAACCTTTTTAAATAAAATAATTTTAGAGTAAATATAATACATTTTAAAAATTGTAATTCTTATAATAGTTAATTTTTTATTTTTTACTTTAAAAAATAACTTATTTCATTAATAATTTACTTAATAATGTACTAAATACTGTAGTATTAAAATTAATACTCATAAATACTGTAGTATTAAAATTAATACACGGAAATTAATCAAGTCATGAAAAACTATTTTAAAAAATGATCTACTCAATATAATAAAAACAATTTAAGCTAAACTGTTTTAAGAAAATTATTATTGGGTAAATAAAATATAATTAATATAATCAAAACATTTTAAAATGAAATAAATACTTACCCATATATACATTGTAAAGGCATGCGTTGTAATGACATTTGCGTTGTAATGGCATGCGTTGTAAAAGCATGCGTAAAAATAGGTCTTGCGTTGTAAAAGTTGTGTGGTAATGGTAATGCGTTGTAAAAGTTGCGTTGTGATGGTTGTTTACCGTGTGCGGCCACCGTAGTGAAAGAGAAGGGCGCATGGCGCACTGAAAATAAAAAGAAGGAGCAGACGTCAGTACAAAAGCAGCATCCCGCGAGTAGTGTGTGCACGCTGCAAATGAAAATCAGCAAACTCGGAGGGGTGGTGGGGGGAGTGCAAAGACAGCATAGGGAGAGAAGCTTAATTTACATAAAACCAAAGAGAACAAGCAGCAAGCGCATCGCTGCTCGTTCCCATGGCATTACTCCATGGGAGTTAACTTGTGAAAAAAATGTGGGACATGCACCAACCATTAGCCATTCGCAAGATATCATTTTGAATGACACAGGCAACATCTAATCCAAAGCGGTGGGAGAAGTCAGACCCCACAAAATGCATACAACATATCACCCGTCAGCTTGCAGTGTCTAGGCTCGACCTAAAAAGGGCATGCTACCAACAAGAAAAGTCCTCTGTGGGTAAATGCAAGACTGAGTGAGCTGTAGTAAGAGCAAACGGCTGCCAATTCAACTGTCAAATATTACCAGAAAAACAAATATGTATTGTATTGTATTGTAATTGCATTTATATAGCGCTTACTACCTCTGAAGAGGCGTCAAAGCACTTTTTCGGCGGGTAGCACGCTACTCCGGGACCCATTGAGGATTAGTGTTGAATTAGTATAGTGAAACATGCAAGTACATTTTAAGTGGTGGATAGGTTAGTCAGTTATTTGGATTTGGAATGATAGCAGAAGGATAGCGGAGAAAAGGGTTTGTATTTATATAGCGCTTGTTACCACCTGATGGGGGTGTTGAAACCTGCTATTCAGGAAGCGCATAAAGGATTAGTGGTGAATTATTATGGTGAAGTATGAAAGTATTTTCAGTGGTGGATATTAGTCAGTTATTTGGAGTGAGAAGGATAGCGGAGGGATAAAAGGGGAAGAAAGGTTTGCATTCATATAGCACTTGTTTCCCCTGATGGATGTTGAAGCTCTTTTCTGGCGAGAAGAACGCCTCTCCGGAACTCATAAAGGATTAATGTTGAAAATTAATATAGTAAAATATGAAGTAATTTGAGTAATGGATATGTTATTCAGTTATTTGGGTAGAGAAGGGTAGGTGACAGGATAGTGAAGTGAAAGAGGTTTGTATTTATATAGCGCTTGCTACCCCTGATGGGGTTTTGAAGCGCAAGTAGCACGCTACTCTGGAACCCATCAGGATTAGTGTTGAATTAGTATGGCGAAACATGAAAGTAATTTTAGTGGGGGATATGTTAGTCAGTTATTTGGATTGAGAAGGGTTGGGGAGGGGTAGAAAAGAGGGAAAAGTTTAGAAAGGTTTGTTTTGGGGGATCAGTATAGTAAAAGAGGTGTAAGATGATGCAAGGAGGGTAGAGTAGGAGAGAGTCTAGAAAGGGTTATTTTGGGGATCATAGTAGTGGTATGGGGTTAAATGAGAGAGTGGATGTAGAGGATATATTGAGCGAAGTATAGGCTGAGAAATAGGGAAGTGCATTGGAAATGCTAAATTAGAAGAAAGTGATAAATAAATAGATCCAAAAGTACATTGAAAGTATATAGATGCATAATGGAGGTATGTATATTGGGCAGCATTTCTGGCCCTGGTCCATCTCGAACAGGCTCAAACAGGCAACTGCCCTTGTCCTCTCCGCCCTTAACAGGCTCAAACAGGCAACTGCCCTTGTCCTCTCCACCCTTAGCCTCAAAGCCCGGGCTGAGAAGCCCTAAGCCTGGCCTTTCATAGCCCTAGTAATCAGGTGACCCCGTCAGCCAATGGGAACGCTAGCCCTAACAATATCCAATCACAATACTAGCTCTAAAAATCTAGAACCAATAGGAGACCAGGACCTTACAGCCAATCTTAGCCCTAGTCCAAGCACCCAATCAGTTCAAAAACCCTAATCTCTATGTACAATAGAGGCTCTAGCCCTACCAGTAGTCCCACCCCAAGTCCAAGCAACCAATGGCACAGGAAGCCCCTGTCCCTACTTCCAATAGAAAGCCTAACCCTATTCTTAGTCCCACAGACAGTCCAGCAACCAATCACACCAGAAGCCCTAATCGCTACTTACAATTAAAAGTCTAACCCTAGCCCCAACAACCAATAACACAGGAAACCCTAGTCCCTATTTCCAATAGAAATCCTAACCCTAGCCCCAACCCTAAATTTAATCACAGACCCAGAAACCAATCAGAACACTCAAATACCCAACCAATGAGGACACTAACCCTAATCCAATAGAAACATCAGATACTACCACCAGTCAGTGTACACATGTACCAAACAATATCAGACCATATAAGGTCCCAGCGACCTCAGACAAGGTTTGGTGGTATATACATATACATACATATACATACATGTACATACATACATACTGCTGCCCCAGAGCTAGATTCCTGATATAGGAAGTGCTTCCAGTGTTGTGGTTATGACCATAGTCTTGCCCAAATGCAACTCTTACCTAGTTTCCAATCCCATTCCTGTCTGTAGTGACTACTGGTACTGTGAGTACCACAGGTTGGGAGGCAGCCTTATTGTTTCGGCTTATGGAGTAATTGAATAGGACTGCATTTGAACAAAAATCTCCCAGTATCCCTCCCTGATTGTTCTTGACTCGAAATCCTGACAGTCTATTAGTTCTCCTAATATGGGACGCTCTAGTCTGGAGTCTCCTGTTTACTTCCAAAGTGGTAGGCCAACTGGGAGATGTGTTGGGCCCCTCAAAGAGTTTCCAGATTTGGCAATTGAAGCTCTCAAGATGTTGTTGAGACAGAAAGCTTGGACATTTTCAGCCTTGAATTATGCTCACCCCAAATACTTTGCTTCATGACAATGTGTATCTAGGTAAGCAGTAGGCGGAGAATACAAATACGGAATGCCTCAAACACATAGTTAAATCTGGGTGCAACTTTCCTTTGGATAGTCTGTAATTCAGTATATCAACTTTGTCTTTGCCATGGTGTTGTAGTCACTCTCACTAAATTGCCCTTATAGCATAGTGCTTCAAACACCCACTTTTATTTGAATGTTATTTCACCTATTGAAGGAGTGCTTATCTCAAATATTATCTTATATTCAGAGTAGGTTGAGTTCAGTCATCAAAGCTATCAAAGATGGCAGCAATGAATTATTGTACCTTTTGTTCAACAGGTCATCATCAGCATGCAGCATTAGACTTAGCTTGCATGTTTGGGTCGTAATGCCCTTAATTTCCCCAGGACATCCTATTCCAGCTGCAACAGGCTTTCGAACTAAAAGAAAGAGCAAGTGTGACACTTGAGATTCCCTGACGAGTGCGTCCATGTTTGCTGTAGCCTCTGGATGGAAATGTTGCAGTTGGCAGAGCCACTTTGTCCATTGTACGGTCAGTTTACTTTGTTGATAAAGTTTTGGCCAATGCCAGCTCTTTCTCTAATTTTAGGCACACTTAGCCCGATTACACATGATCAAAAGCCTTCACCATTTCTAATGATATGATCATTGTATTCTCATGATCATCCCTCAGTTTCCACAGAAAATGAAGAAGTGTACAAAGATGTTTTTGGATGATCTATTTGGTACACTGCCCGCAGGCTTTCTATAAAATGGTGTGACCCGCTCTGGCCTGCTGACTAGGATTTTTACTAAGGTTTTTATTCCGGAATGAGCAATGAAACCAAGCTGGGGGTCTCTGCCTGGTTTGAGGATGAGAGAGATGTTGGCCTTGCTGAATTCCTGCAATAGTGAGTTTCTGCTTTTTGCCAATCTGAAAACTTTAGGTAGAATAGGTACGACAGTAGGATCAAAAATCTTGTAAAATTATTTTGGGAAGCTGTCCTCGTCTGGTACCTTTCTTGTACTCGTAGTTTTAAGTGGATTCAGGTTTCCAATATTTTACAGTCAAGTTGATCCTTCAAGTCTGGAGTAAGAGGAGTAAGTTTAGATGTAGAAGGAAACTTCTTTCCCATTTGACTGACGCAGCGACCTCAGAGGAGTGTAAGGCAGAACAAATGTGGCAAACCAGTAATAGCTGTCTGGTGTGTAAAACGCTGGTTCCGAGAATATTTGATAGCAGGCATAATTGACCTTGCCTGTCTCTGTTTCAGTTGTAAGGCCAGAAGCCTACCTGCTTTCTTCTCTTTTTCATTGTGTGTTTATTTAATATGCAGTCTGGAATATTCCACTTCCATTGTCAATAGAGAATTTAGGCCTTGCGTTACTTTGCATCTCTGAAGCATTCCATCGGTTGAGGATGGGCGTTACCATGCATTCATTAATGGATTTTGATGCAATCCTAGATGTACTTGGGCACTACACAGTGTGCCAGCACTAGGAGCCGGCAGAAATGAGCCATTTCTTAGTAGATATGGTGCATTTCTGCTGTCTCCCTTTCACGCAGTGCAGCAACTTAGCTTTCTCCCCTGTGTTGCATGAACAATTAGTGAATATTGTAATTCTGTAGGGTGAGGGAGCATGAGCTAACAGAAGGCAACCTTTCCAGTGATGGAGGTTGTCACGGTTAGAACTTCATCCTTGACCAAGGCACTCTGGTTTATTACATGAAAAACCTTTTGGGCTGACGGTTGCTAGTGTTGCACACCTTCTGGTGCCCTGAGCACTAACCATCAGTCCCCGGAGTGAGGAGGGGGAGTCTGGGTTGCGCAGCAGCATGTTTGAGGGCCTTGGACTGGTCCTTAATTGGTGTACAGGGTTCCTTGGGTTGAGTGTCTTGGAATTGGAGCACTCTGGCACAAACATGTGTGACTTCATGGTCTCACATTGACTTTCACACAAGTGAGGAATGTCATGTTATAAATACTTGATGCGCCTTAGTGAATTCCTTGATAAGTTTATAATGTGTCCTTATGTTTTCCAAAAATATTTAATGTCTTCTTTGGTTGGGTGTGGGACAAGGGGGCACTCCTCTGAATTCAGCAGCCAATGAAAATTGAAGTCCCTGAATGGAAATGAGCGCACTTTAAGTGGCTACATTTTGAGGAACAGACCCGTCCTTCTCCCATTCACATATACTTGACCTGCCTGATAGAGTGGCATTTCACTTCCGGTTGGCTAAATGTAGTTTTCATTTGGTTAGTAGCTAATACTATCCCAGTTATTGCTTTTGTCAGTAATTAATGAAAAGCTGAATTGTTCGTGTCTCTGGGTTACTATGCTGCCTGGGTTTTCATGGCCAGAACCTCTTCCTCCAACAAGGAACACTTTTTCATCATGAACATTTTAATAATCATCCCGAGAGATGTGGATTATACATTACTCAGTGTGTGCAGGGGGTTCCTTGGGTTAAAACGGTGGTAAAATGGGAGCACTCTGGCACAACACACTTTGGCTACATAGCCTCACATCTTTTGGCACACAAGAAAAAAATTCCTTTTATACACATGTGATATGTCTTGATCATTTTCTTGTCACGTATTCAAAAATGTGGACTTAGATATATTTAAAAAATAATTTTTGCACATGTGATTGCTCTTGAAAATTAAGTTATAAAAGGAAATTAATTCAAGCTAATTCATAAAATGTTTAAATTGGAATTATAATTTACGTCATTTACAGGCAGCACATTTTCAATTGAAATGGGCACTACATCACTACATTTTGCATATACATTTTTATTGGCAAAACTACATTGTACACCTATGCTTATGTGCAGAAATCGGGGTTCAGCCGATCTTGCAATAGATCTGCTCCATCGGCCCCCTGGTACTCGGAGGCCTTAAGGACACAGAAACAACTGTGCAGGAGCAAAGAGAGGCATTGGCGAAGAGACTATTCCAAAGAGGCCAAAACCAAGTATAAAGAAATGGTGGCTAAATACAAAATTATGATCAATGAGGCCAAGAACAAGTTTTTCTGCGAAAGAATTGAACTATCTAAAAACTCCAATAAGGCACTGTACGAAACTACCAAGCAGCTAGCAGGCTATTCGCCCAACTTACACCCACCCCCCTCCCAACTGCTCTGCGATGCTCTGGCCAACTTCTTTTTTAGCAAAGTTAATGACATCTACTCGGCCTTTGCCAACTATGCTAAAACCTCCACTAACCTGTCTCTTGCCCCCTGTACCGGCCCCACGCTCCTCCAGTTTGCAGATGTCTCCACATCCCAGATCACGGACATCGTGTCCTCCATCAAAGCGGGTTCTGCTCTAGACCCATGTCCCCTTAAAGTTCTACTCCCGGTTTTTGAAGTGGTTCTTCCTGCCATCACCACTATCTGTAATACCATGATAAGAACAGGCATCTATCCAGTTACCCTTAAAAAGACCCTCATAAAACCCTTGCTCAAAAAACCACATCTCGACGTGGAAGAACTTAAGAGCTACCGGCCAATTGCTAGCCTCCCAGCCTTGGCGAAAATTGCCGAAAAGGCATTGAATTTCCAACTTTTAGCCTTTATAGAGGAACATCACTTGCTTGATGATTCCCAGTTCGGCTTTCGTCAATACCATGGGACGGAGACGGCCTTGATCAAAGCCGCGGATGATATTAGAGCCATCCGTGACGCTGGAGGAACAGCAGTTCTTATACTGCTTGACTTGTCAGCAGCTTTCGACACGGTCGACCACACCATCTTGATCGACCGTGTCGAAAACATGGGTGATCAACAAAAGGCCAAGAAACTCCTGGCCTCCTTCTTGGCAGAAAGGACCCAGGTGGTTACTATGGGACCTTTCCATTCCTCCACCTTGTCGCTGCCATGTGGAGTACCCCAAGGCTCATCCCTTAGTCCGACACTCTTTAATATTTATGTGTCGGACCTTGCCAATGTCATCCGAGCTCACGGGATGAGCCTTACCTCCTATGCTGACGACACCCAGCTGGTCCTCGCCATCAGGAATGACGGCCAAAAAATAGCAGATGATTTCAATTTGGGCATGCAAGCCATAGGGAATTGGATGGCCTCCAATTGCCTGAAATTGAATTCCGATAAGTCCGAAGTAGTCATCTTCGGACATCTGACCCCGGAATGGTCTTCCCGCTGGTGGCCACTGTCACTGGGTCCCCCTCCTGCACCTGTGAGCAGGGTGAGGAATCTGGGAGTCATTTTCGATGACCGTCTCACTTTTCTCCCACATGCCAATCAGATTACCTCCTCTGCCTTTCATAAATTGAGACTTATTAAAAAAATACTTCCCTTCCTCCCGGCTACAGCTGGCAAAAGCCTGATAACGTCCCATGTTCTGTCCACTTTGGATTACTGCAACGCACTGTTTCTAAACACACAAGAAATAGTCCTTAATAAAATGCAAGTTATCCAAAATGCAGCTGCTAGGCTCTTGGGACGAGTCCCCAAACATCATTCGGCGTCAGAAACTATCAGAGAACTTCATTGGCTTTCCATCAGAAATAGAATAACATTTAAAACTCTCTGTATAGTTTATAAGGCTTTGCACAACCAGGGACCAGCCTTTCTAATCCAAAACCTCACTCCCTACCGCCCCCCCAGATCTTTACGATCCTCCAATCTACACGAGCTCGTGGTACCTCGTACCAAACTTGTGTCTTGGGGAGACAGAAGATTTCTTGTGTCAGCACCTAAACTCTGGAACACTCTGCCACATGCCATCAAAACTAGCCCTTCTCTCTGGTCTTTTCGTAAACAACTCAAGACCTGGCTTTTTAATCAGTAATCTCGACCCCCCCCTCTTTGGTTAAATACGGCAGATATCCTAGCGCCGAGATGCCCAAGGGCCTTCGTTCGCGCTCTATAAATGTTGTAAAATAAATAAATAAATTTGTCATTTGTGCATTACCAAGCAAATTGCCTTAATTGTTTTGATCATATTAAAATCTTTGCTTCCATCACACTTCAGAGTTACAAAAAATGTGCTTTATTATTGCTTTCCTAACTGCTGAAGGTGTACAGTTTATTTACAGGTATCCACCTTTTGTTGTGTGTTATAAAACATGACATCCTGCTTCCTTTCCTTTCACACTCTCTGTCCCCTAGCAAGATTGTCACATAATTCAATTTCCTTTCTCTGACTGTAAAACGAGAAGAGTTTGTAAACACCAATTCCCATGTTAAAAGAAATAAGCAGCAATTTATCAGAAGACATAGCCTGGCATTTGACCTCTGTCTTTTAAGCGCAGCAAATGTGACAAGATAAATTCATAAGTTAAATGCATCTTTATTTATTGCTTGGCCCTTCACGACTCATCAAAAATCGGCAGTTTGTCACGGCTTAAATGCAGTATTGTATCCCTCCACCTAATTTTAGGAGCAGCAACCACTGCAGGGGTGTTGGCTAGAAAGCTGTCAAATTTGATACGGAATTAAAACCCTTCACTGCGACATAACACTCACATTAACTGTGGGAGACCAGGGGTCAGAATTACATTGCAAATCATTGTGATTTTTCAACCACCTGTCAAAAATATAAGAATGCCTGAAAAGAATATGGTTACCAAGGCTTCCTCCAGTCCGTCGTTAGTGTCACTCATATAGCTGCCTCGGGAACAGTAGGGCTAGGGCGGTACCCCCCTGAGACGAATACCATTGCGGAGTTTTTTGTCGTAAAATACAGCCCACCCCGCAACTTGATAGAATATCAACAGAGAGCTGCACTCAAAGCAGGCAGGCACCTTCAAGCTCAAACCCGGTGCCTTACCTACCGGCCTAGGCCTCAACCATCAAAACAGGAATCCTTTCAGTCAGTCACCTGTTAGCTTATCACCTTTGTGACTAAAGTCCACCGCATTTGCTTTTGAAAGGTTTCGTTTAATTAACTGGACACCAGTCGGTGCATAAAAAGGCCACTGAGGGGTTTACGTTCTGCAGTATGTGGAGAAAGGGATCAGGGACGAATGTAATTATGTGGTAATTAATTAGTCATCTCCCCACTGGCAACCTCCACACACTGACGGGAAAAGGCCCAAGGACGGGCCACCTGCTAGGCAAACTACCACGTATGCCACTTAGGGCTCCCCTGCCCAGAATGCCGCACAACGGGGGCAGGTTTCACATGAAAGCCTCCCGCGCGGCCGCCTCCCACAAGGTGTGGTGCCTTTCAGATCAAAAGCCAGCGCAGGAAGGTGGGTTCATTTGCAACACAACTGGAGTGACAGGTGACAGAGGCTCGGGGGGCCCACCCAGTTATTATGGTGTAAACACAGGCCAGGCATGTCATGACGTTCTAGCTTTTAGAAGGGTACTGCTGTGAGACCCCTGGGTGCTACTTGCCTCTCCTCCCCCAACTCTAAAATACAATCGCAGGCGAAAACGTTTTTTTAGTATGCAATACAAATACTTTTGCTGCAACAGCACACACGTATTAGGGATATAGCTACTAAAGAAGAAAAGCCAAAGGGTTTCGTTAGCTCATTTATATAAAGTTAAAGCCTCAGAACTAAAACAATTAAATAAAGCAGCACATTCATAGTTAACAAAATGTATTATTGTCCAGAGTCCTTTATTTCACAATTAAATGAGGTCTGCTTCGGTACACTCTTTTGATGCAATAGCCTCTGGAAGGACATGAACAACAATGCCCAAAATACCACCTTTGTAAAGAACCATGAGGGCATATTTTTGGCATATTTACAAGGGCATTGCGCCACAGAAACGTCACTTTTAATGACGTTCCTGTGGCACAATGCCCTGCTCCATATTCACAAGGTGGCGTTAAGCCACTTAGCATGGCTTACACCCACCTTTTAAATATGCTCCTTACTGCAGTAGTCCGCTGCGGCAAAGCGGCGGGCAATGGGGGTTGCTGTGGGCGTTCTCCGCCACTCATTGCTTAGTGATGCTGCAATGGGGTGACTCGTTTTTTTGCTGTTTCTGTCTGTGCTGGATTCTGCAGCACACATAGAAACAGGAAATCGCCATTAGTGATTGTTCATGTGGAAGACGGCCCACCTTCCTGTACATAATGGGTTCTCACAAACTTTCTCTCGGGGGGATTTGGGCAAATTTACAGTGTGGTTTGTGGCTTAGGGCCGCACTGGTGGGGGCGGGGTCAGTGGGGGAGGGAGGTGGGTCTAGAGCAAAATAAAAACTGTGACCATGAGGTTGAACACAGGTCTCTGCAGCGGACGCCTTCGTCCACTGAGCCACCTGACCTGGTGCGCACACACACACACACCCCCCTCTATCTCTCTCTCTCTCTCTCTCTCTCTCTCTCACACTCGCTGTCACCCTCACTTTGACTGTCTCTCTCTCTCTGTCTCACTCCCTCTCTCTCTCTATCCCTCTCTCTCACACCCTCTGTCACTCTCACTCTGACTATCTCCCTCCCTCCCTCTGTCTCCCTCTGTCTCCCTCCCTCTGTCTACCTCCCTCCCTCTGTCTCCCTCCCTCTCTCTGTCTCCCCCCCTCTCTGTCTCCCTCCCTCTCTCTGTCTCCCTCCCTCTCTCTCTGTCTCCCTCTGTCTGTCACCCTCTGTCAACCTCCCTCTGTCTCCCTCCCTGTCTCCCTCTCTCTGTCTCCTTCCCTCTTTCTGTCTCCTTCCCTCTCTGTCTTCTTCCCTCTCTCTGTCTCCTTCCCTCTGTCTCCCTCTCTCTGTCTCCCTTTCTCTGTCTCCCTCTCTCAGTCTCCCTCTCCCTCTGTCTCCCTCTCTCTGTCTCCCTTTCTCCGTCTCCCTATCTCTGTCTCCCTCCCTCTGTCTCCCTCTCCCTCTGTCTCCCTCTCTCTGTCTCTCTCTCCCTCTGTCTCCCTCTCTCTGTCTCACTCTCCCTTTGTCTCACTCTCCCTCTGTCTCCCCCTCCCTCTGTCTCCCTCCCTCTGTTTCCCTCCCTCTGTCTCACTCTCTTTGTCTCCTCTCTCTGTCTCCCTCTCTCTGTCTCCCTCTCCCACTCTCCCTCTGTCTCCCTCTCTCTGTCTCACTCTCCCTCTGTCTCCCTCTCCCTCTGTCTCCCTCTCCCTCTGTCTCCCTCCCCCTCTGTCTCCCTCTGGTTCCCTCCCTCTGTTTCCCTCCCTCTGTTTCCCTCCCTTTGTCTCCTTCCCTCTGTCTCCTTCCCTCTGTCTCCCTCCCTCTGTCTCCCTCCCTCTGTCTCCCTCTCTCTGTCGCCCTCTCTCTGTCTCCCTCTCTCTGTCTCCCTCTGTCTCCCTCCCTCTCTGTCTCCCTCCCCCTATTTCCCTCCCTCTGTTTCCCTCCCTCTGTCTCCCACTCCCTCCCTCTGTCTCCCCCTCCCTCCGTTTGTCTCCCTCTGTCTGTCTCCCTCCGTCTCCCACCCTCCGTCTCCCTCCCTCCGTCTCCCTCCCGCTCTGTCTCCCTCCCTCTCTGTCTCCATTTATAAACTTCTGGCTAGTAAACCTTTATGTAAAGACAGTACACTTCTAAATGATAGCCCTTCAGGAAGTGATCATGTATTGAACGAGATTAGAGAGGGACTTCACGACTACCACTGATTTAAATGATGCATATTTTCACATTGCAGTGCATTCATTTCTCAGTTTTATCTTCTTTTGCGGAATATTGTCAACTACATGGATGTTTACAAATTGTTTGGCAGTGGTTGTGGCACATTTACATTGTGAAAGTGTATATCATAAGTCCATAATTAGATGGCTGGTGTAGGAGAGCACAGCTCAAAAATGCCATTTACTGGCTCAAAAACGTTGCTACTCAATCTTAGTTTTAATACCACCGTCAACAAGTCACATCTGCATTTCTAGCAAATACAGAATTTTCTGGATGCAACTCTCAATTTAATTATGGAAAAGGTTTACTCTTAAACCAAGCGACTATGGTTGTTTATTCTTTACTACATGTCACAGCCTCTAACAGTGAAAAAAGTAAGAAACTTAATAGTAATGCTGATGGCATGCATCACATTGGCTCTAAATGCTCATTTTCAAATGAATTCCTTGCTGGAATCATTGGCACAGCAGAGGTTAGAAGCAACTGGAATCTAGAAAGACCTAGTGTTCTTTCATTCATTCAGCACGCCTGGTTACCTGTCAGGCATTTAACACATGCACCATGAGTATTTCCTCACTCAGTGCCAGACAGGGCTGTTCCCCAGCAGTCACATGTGAGAGAATAAAATAAATCTCTTAAGCACTGACACAACAAACTACTTTTTGACCCCTAATCACATTGAGCAATAATGTGCTTTAAATAAACTTCGCACAAACACGGCCATCGCTGCTGGGCAGTTTTGCAGACCCACATTCACTAGTAACTCTGTCTCCCTCCCTCCCTCTGACTCTCTCTCCCTTCCTCCCCCCTCCCTTTCACTTTGTCTCCCTCCCTCTGTCACCTCACCTGGCATGCATGTGTGTCAGCCGGGGCTGTGGCAGCTTGCCGGCCGCACCCGAGTACTTGACAGGTATTTAAAAGACCACTTACTTGTTAATGAGGCTTTGTTGTGTTTCGCCTCTTCTTAGCGCCCCTGCATCTCCACTCTGACCTTCGCTGGAATCGCCTGGCCCCCATAGAGCGCTGCTGCAACCGCAGTGTTTGCGGATACTCTTTCATTTTTTTTAAAAACACAGGTAGGATGTCGGAAAGGTCCGCGGGCCGCCAAGGAAGGCTTGCCGGGCCGCTAGCGGCCCGTGGGCCGTACTATGAGTACCCCTGCTGTACATGAAGAATCATTGCCTGCAACGCAGGAACCCTTGCACTGTGGTGCAAGGGTGCCTGCGTTGGCGCTAGACAGCTAAGTTTAGCACCAGTGCTAGGGGAAACGCAGGGGTGTTTTGCATTTTTGTAAATACTGTACATCCCTGAGTTTTGAAACTGTCGGAGTACGGCGTTGGCAATTTTCGCTTAACACTGTGCTCCGACAGTTACTTGTAAATATCCCTCTTTGTTTTCAATTGTCAATCAGTTGAATCTATTGTTTGTATAAAGTTGGTGGCTATATATATATATAGCAATGGCAACACAGAATCCAGCACTGCAGGGGCTTTGTGGAACGGATTACGATCTCTTATATGAAATGAAGGGGTTGGAAGGATCTGAGGGAGAGATAAGGGATTTTTCCAACCTGTCACAAGGAATATAGGATGTACAGCCATCGCAGATTGCTGGGACTAATGTCAAGCCTATCACACCTTTCAAACAAAAATCCAAATTTGTACCTATCATGGCAAGGGACTCAATAGATGTTTTCAGTGAGCAATTGGTGGCACAAGTCAAGAAACTGAGCAATTTGACTACCAATTTGAAAAAGAAAGTCACAAATCATGAAATGAAATATTGGCAAATAATCAACAAATTAAAGGACAATGACCAAATTATAATAAGAAACTCTGACAAAGGAGGTAATTTGGTGTTATGGCCCCGCAAGGATTACATGAAAGAGGCTTCCAGCCAGTTGAATAACATTGAATGCTATAGGAAAGTCGCACATATAAAGTTTAAAGAGACTCAAGAGGCCTTGTTTGCGCAATTGTTTGCTTGGAAGAGTTTAGGGTTGTTGAATATGAATGAATTTAAATACTTAAAGAAAGAACACCCTATGGTCCCGGTTATGTATTTCATACCTAAAATACATAAAAATCGAGATAAGCCGCCGGGACGCCCAATTATAGCAGCATGCAATGGCCTTTTGGAAAACCTCTCAAGATATATAGACTTTTTTCTGCAGGACTTTGTTAAAAGTCTCAAATCATTTGTGCAGGATACTAGCAACTTTTTGAGCAAAATACAGCACATAAAATGGAAGTCTACCTATTTAATGTTAGCACTGGATGTATCTAGTCTGTATACATGTAGTAAGAACCAAGATGGCATGAGAGCGATCGAATACTTCTTGTTGAATAGGCCAATAACCTTTGTTCAACAATCCAGGATGATTCTTAAAATGCTATTATTCTGCTTAGAAAACAACTTGTTCTTATTTGATGGAAACATGTACCAGCAGATACAGGGGGTTGCTATGGGGGCCAGCTTCTCTCCCAGCTATGCCTGTTTGTTTATGGGATGGTGGGAGGAGCTGGTCCTCTGGCAGCAACATGAACAAGCATACAACAGGAGTGTAGTAGCGTGGCTGCGTTACATTGATGATTTATTTATAATTTGGGATGTTGATCTTGACGGTGCTTCGGATTTCATTGAAAAGTTGAATGATAATACAGTCAATTTGCAGTTTACAGCAGAAATTAGCAGGACTATGGTTACTTTTCTAGATGTTAAAGTTGAAGTGAGAGGTGATGAATTGACCACTACTCTATACCGGAAACCTACGGCTGGTAATACTTTACTTCAAGCCTCAAGTGCGCATCCGTCCCATTTAATTAGGAGTATTCCATATGGGGAAATGCTCCGTATTAGACGGATCAGCAGTAGGGATGAGGATTGTAATGAAAAGCAAAAGGAATGTAAAGATAGGTTTCTTAATAGAGGGTACAGTTCTGATGTGATTGAGACAGCTATTACTAAATCCAAATCATTGTGTAGACAGGATCTGCTGAAATACAAGGACAGACAGAGCATTAAAGATGGACTGGAGGAACCTGTAAGGCTGATTCTCAATTTCTCCAGGCAGGAGAAACAGATTAGGGGAATAGTGAGAAAGAATTGGCCTATCATAAGAAGTGACCCAGTAATTGGAGGGATTTTGCCCATTAACCCCTCAGTCACTTTTAGAAAAACAAATAGTATGGGTGAATCACATGTAAGGAGCAGTATAGAAGCCAGACCGAAAAGCTCTTGGTTAAAAGCAAGAAAGGGGGTCTTCTAATGCTCTGTCTGCAAAGCATGCCAGTATGGTGTGAACACTACCTGTTACAAAACGGCAGTTGGCAAAATTAATTTGCACTTGACGTGCAAACCTGATTTTGCGGTATACGCGCTTACCTGCAGCTGCAATCTGAAATACGTAGGAAGCACTAAATTACCGGCACATAAGAGAATTTTACAGCACATTCGTGCCATTTGCAACAATGATGAAAGCTATCCGGTTGCAAGGCACTTTAAGCTCAGTCACAACAGTGATCCCAAACATCTTAGTTATTATGTAGTTGATGCTGTATTACCACATAAAAGAGGTGGGGATAGGGAGTCCAGATTGAGGAGTCTAGAAACAACATACATTCTGAGATTCGACTCCAAACACCCAAATGGATTGAATAACAGCGAAGACCTATACACCTTCTTATGAATAAGGCTTATTGATTGTTTTTCAATATAGGACCAATGCACATTTTTATCTATATATATTGTATATGTGGTTATAGGTGCATTGCTTGACCATATTCATTATATTTTGAGTTCTAGCCTGATGGTTTTTATTATACATAATGAAATTAGATACGTTCACCATTGCCACCTTCTAAGATTCTTTTAAATTGAGAAATGGATTTTATGATAAGGTTATTTATATATTTATTATATTAGGGATTGGTTTTAGAGATCATTTGATAGAAAGTATATATTCTTTTAATACTTCTTGTTATTATGAGTGATTTTCTGATGGATCAACCTTTGATGAAAAATGAGTATTCCATGTCCTGATGCCATTTCTATGCACTTTAAAAGAGTGTAGGATAATTAAGCACAACAGTCACTTTACTAGGAATCGTCAAATTGAGGCTTAGGTTTTTATTGATGATTTTATTTTCACTTGCACATATATTCACATATAGTATTTTTAAAGGTTTCACTAACAAAACTTTTTTCTTTTAGACATAGTTGGGAATTCATGGGTATTTATGCATTTATGCTGCTATTTGTTTATATGAGATATTGATTCCATTCAATTTGATTGAAGATTTATATCAAGCATTTAAGCTGTTACTAATTACCAATGAAATATGTCAGTATGAAGTATTTCCTCTATGCCTATTGTTGGTTGCACTGCACTTGCACTTTAAAAGCGATCCAAAAAGTCAATGAGATGTCTTGTGATCAAGGGAGGGATCTCCCGAAACGCGTCATGACGGCATCAGCAAAATAAAATAATGCACTTACCAAACTGGGTCCACGCTTGTCTGTTCGTTCTGGATTAAGAAGTTGAAGGCGAGTTGGAGTGATATATATATAATTATATATATATAACGGGACGGAGGTTACAGAATTGTGGGTGTCCTTTGTCAAAATTGGAATTTATTTTTTACAGTGCCTTGATTTTCAAATTATTTTCAGTTAATGGTTTTTAAGCTATAGAGGTAAAATGTTTAAATCACTTTTTTTATTTCTTAATATCTAAACTCCAAAGTAGGGCTCAAATGGGTGATAACAGAGCTATAAAATACTATGAATCAATGGAGCAAGTCAGGAGCAAATCACTCTAATATGCACTGTGCTCTGAAAGAAATTGCTGAACACGTGATGCGTCATCATATATATGTCTCCAGCCTCGACGCTTAGAGGGCCGTTTGCAAAGGAAATGTATCTCCTCAAAAGAACACGCACAACCCAAAAATGTTATTGTACAATTTGGATCATATTTATGTAATGGCAAATTTCTCTCTGTTTGACAGTTATAAAAAGCATTACTTCTAAGATTCTCCCAATACAGAAATTAAAAATGTATTTTGTTTACCATTGGTTCGAATAACAACATTCAAATTCACTTGCAAAATTATTTACAAGAAATGTAGGATCAGCATAGCTTAAGACCTGAACTAGGTTCTACTGTTATTCTATGTCAGGACACGGAGGCGAAGATTAGGCTATTTTTTGTTGGTTTATTTTCATAGCTGCCATTTTAACCCCTTGCCTGCGACACCCGCCATCCGACGTCACGGTAGGCATGTGCGTTGGACGGCCGGGAGATTCCGATCTGCACACGTGTGGGATTTTCGCGCACCGCGGGGAAATTTCGGCCGCTTTCAAGGAGTTAAAACTTAGAACAATAAAACAAAGACTTAATTTCACATGAAGCCTGAAGAAAAACATCAAGTTCTTAACAGAGTCTGTTCAACCAATCAGGGGTCTCCGGGCTCCATAACTGCCAATGACCCCTGCTGTACTTCCTCTTTCTTTCCTGCTGCAGCCACCGTGTACGTTAAGTGCCTTTCTTTCCCTCAGGTCTGCGATTTTGGGATTGTACTGCTGACTTGAGTTTCATATGTTGCCTTTTATTGTGATGAGTTTATTGTGTGACTTCCCGTAGCATCGGCTTCGGCTCCGCGGCCACTGGAACGTTTTTCTGCTCCTACGAGGCCGCAATTATTTCTCCTCAGTGCCGGCAGATGTACGCGGGGGTTCGCCGGCCGCCGGAGGGCGCGCCTCCCCTTGTCCCTCGGGACGCTCTTCTCTCAGCTTACGCATGACAGAGGTCACGTCAGTTACGGCCTTCGGCAAACACCCCCGTCCACGTTTGCTGAATCCTCTGGCCAGCCTGGACCATAAACACCCCTTTGGGGTAGTTTTGCCGCCTGGCCTGTATTTCATTGCAAATGCAAAAAGAATAATTGATGGACAGAATGCAGAACAATGTCATACATTCACCCCAGTACAGAGATCTGGGCCTAAATCCATAGTTTTTTTGCTCACCATGCAATTCCAGTTTGGACCCAGCCATATGCAAATCAGTCTTGACCCTGCGCCCAATGGGAAGAGTCCAGCCCAAACTGCCAGGCCTGGTCCTCCCTGGACTGGAAACAAGCATCCTAGGACCGGTTTTGGGCTTTCAGCCCTCATCTGCCAGGATAGCTTGACTTCAGTGGCATGGAGAGAATGGGACCCACTTCCAGGCATACCCGTCCCACTCGGGGTGACAAATGTAAAAAGAACAATTGATGGACAGAATGCAGAACAATGTCATACATTCACCCCAGTAATGAGATCTGGGCCTAAATCCAGCGTTTTTTTGCTCACCATGCCATTCCAGTTCGGACCCAGGCATATGCAAAGCAGTCTTGACCCTGCGCCCAATGTGAACAGTCCCGCCCGGACTGCCAGGCCAGGCCCTCCCTGGAAAGGAAACAAGCATCCTAGGACCGGTTTCAGGCTTTCCGCCCTCATCAGCCAGGAGAGCTTGACTCCAGTGGCATGGAGAGCACAGGAGCCACGTCTAGGCATCCCCGTCCCACTCGGGGTGACAAATGCAAAAAGAACAATTGATGGACAGAATGCAGAACAATGTCATACATTCACCCAAGTACAGTGATCTGGACCTGAATCCATCGTTTTTTTGCTCACCATGCCATTCCAGTTTGGACCCAGTCATATGCGAATCAGTCTTGACCCTGCACCCAATGGGAACAGTCCAGCCCGAACTGCCAGGCCAGGTCCTCTCTGGACTTGAAACAAGCATCCTTGGACCGGTTTCGGGCTTTCAGCCCTCATCAGCCAGGATATCTTGACTCCAGTGGCATGGAGAGCACGGGACCCACTTCTAGGCATACCCGTCACACTTGGGGTGACGAATGTAAAAAGAACAATTGATGGACAGAATGCAGAACAATGTCATACATTCACCCCAGTACAGAGACCTGGGCCTAAATCCATCTTTTTTTTGCTCTCCATACCATTCCAGATGGGCCCAGCCATATGCAAATCAGTCTTGACCCTGCGCCCAATGGGAACAGTCCATCCCGAACTGCCAGGCCTGGTCCTCCCTGGACTGGAAACAAGCATCCTAGGACCGGTTTGGGGTTTTCAGCCCTCATCAGCCAGGATAGCTTGACTCCAGTGGCATGGAGAGCACGGGACCCACGTCTAGGCATACCCGTCCCACAAGGGGTGACAAATGCAAAAAGTACAGTTGATGGACAGAATGAAGAACAATGCCATACATTCACCCCAGTACAGGGATCTGGGCCTAAATCCATCGTTTTTTTGCTCACCATGCCATTGCAGTTTGGACCCAGCCATATGCAAATCAGTCTTAACCCTGCGCCCAATGGGAACAGTCCAGCCCGAACTGCCAGGCCAGGTCCTCTCTGGACTGGAAACAAGCCTCCTAGGACCGGTTTCGGGCTCTTAGCCCTCATCAGCCAGGATAGCTTGACTCCAGTGGCATGGAGAGAATGGGACCCACTTCTAGGCATACCCGTCCCACTCGGGGTGAAAAATGTAAAAAGAACAATTGATGGACAGAATGCAGAACAATGTCATACATTCACCCCAGTACAGAGATCTGGGCCTAAATCCATTGGTTTTTCGGTCACCATGCCATTCCAGTTTGGACCGAGCCATATGCAAATCAGTCTTGACCCCGCACCCAATGGGAACCGTCTAACCCAAACTGCCAGTCCAGGTCCTCCATGGAATGGAAACAAGCATTCTAGGACCGGTTTCGGGCTTTCCGCCCCCATCAGCCAGGATAGCTTGACTCCATTTGCATGGAGAGCACCCGACCTACATCTAGGCATACCCATCCCACTCGTGGTTACAGAGACAAAAAGAGCAATTGTTGTACTGAATGCAGAACAATGTCATACATTCACCCCAGTACAGAGATCTGGGCTTAAATCCATCGTTTTTTTGCTCACCATGCCATTTGTTTGGACCCAGCCATATGCAAATCAGTCTTGCCCCTGCGCCCAATGGGAAGAGACAGGCCTGGTCCTCCCTGGACTGGAAACAAGCATCCTAGGACCGGTTTCGGGTTTCAGCCCTCATCAGCCAGGATAGCTTGACTCCAGTGGCAGGGAGAGCACGGGACCCACGTCTAGGCATACCCGACCCAATCGGGGTGACAAATTGAAAAAGAACAATAGATGGACAGAATGCAGAACAATGTCATACATTCACCCCAGTACAGAGATCTGGGTCTAAATCCATCGTTTTTTTGCTCACCATGCCATTCCAGTTTGGACCCATCCATATGCTAATCAGTCTTGACCCTGCGCCCAAGGGGAACAGTTCAGCCCGAACTGCCAGGCCAGGTACTCCCTGGACTGGAAACAAGCATCCTTGGACCGGTTTCGGGCTTTCAGCCCTCATTAGCCAGGATAGCTTGACTCCAGTGGCATGGAGAGCACACAATCCACTTCTAGGCATACCCGTCTCACTCGGGGTGACAAATGTAAAAAGAATAATTGATGGACAGAATGCAGAACAATGTCATACATTCACCCCTGTACAGAGATCTGGGCCTATATCCATTGTTTTTTTCGCTCACCATACCATTCCAGTTTGGACGAGCCATATGCTAATCAGTCTTGACCCTGCACCCAATGGGAAGGGTCCAGCCCGAACTGCCAGGCCAGGTCCTTCCAGGACTGGAAACAAGCATCCTAGGACCGGTTTTGGGCTGTCAGCCCTCAGTAGCCAGGATAGCTTGACTCCATTGGCATGGAGAGCACAGGACCCACGTCCAGGCATACCCATCCCACTCGGGGTGACAAATGCAAAAAGAACAATTGATGGACAGAATACAGAACAATGTCATACATTCACCCCAGTACAGAGATCTGGGCCTAAATCCATCGTTTTTTAGCTCACCATGCCATTCCAGTTTGGACCCAGCCATATGCTAATCAGTCTTGGCCCTGCGCCCAATGGGAACTGTCCAGCCCGAACTGCCAGGCCAAGTCCTCTGTGGACTGGAAACAAGCATCCTAGGACCGGTTTCGGGCTTTCAGCCCTCATCAGCCAGGATAGCTTGACTCCAGTGGCACAGAGAGCACGGGACTCACTACTAGGCATACCCGTCCCACTCGGGGTGACAAATGTAAAAAGAACAATTGATGGACAGAATACAGAACAATGTCATACATTCACCCCAGTACAGAGATCTGGGCCTAAATCCATCGTTTTTTCGGTCACCATGCCATTCCAGTTTGGACCGAGCCATATGCAAATCAGTCTTGACCCTGCACTCAATGGGAACAGTCCAACCCGAACTGCCAGTCCAGGTCCTCCATGGAATGGAAACAAGCATCCTAGGACCGGGGTGACAAATGCAAAAAGAACAATTGATGGACAGAATAAAGAACAATGTCATACATTCACCTCAGTACAGAGATCTGGGCCTAAATCCATCGTTTTTTTTTGCTCACCATGCCATTCCAGTTTGGACCCAGCCATATGCTAATCAGTCTTGACCCTGCGCCCAATGGGAACTTTCCAGCCCGAACTGCCAGGCCAAGTCCTCTGTGGACTGGAAACAAGCATCCTAGGACCGGTTTCGGGCTTTCAGCCCTCATCAGCCAGGATAGCTTGACTCCAGTGGCATGGAGAGCACCGGACCAACGTCTAGGCATACCCGTCCCACTCGGGGTGACAAATGTAAAAAGAACAATTGATGGACAGAATGCAGAACAATGTCATACATTCACCCCAGTCCAGAGATCTGGGCTTAAATCCATCGTTTTTTTGCTCACCATGCCATTCCAGTTTGGACCCAGCCATATGCAAATGAGCCTTCACCCTGCGCCCAATGGGAAGAGTCCGGCCCGAACTGCCAGGCCCTTCTTGGACTGGAAACAAGCATCCTAGGACCGGTTTCGGGCTGTCAGCCCTCAATAGCAAGGATAGCTTGACTCCTGTGGCATGGAGAGCACGGGACCCACGTCTAGGCATACCTGTCCCATTCGGGGTGACAAATGCAATAAGAACAATTAATGGACAGAATGCAGAACAATGTCATACATTCACCCCCATACAGAGAACTGGGCCTAAATCCATCGTTTTTTGCTCGCCATTCCAGTTTGGACCCAGCCATATGAAAATCATTCTTGACCCTGGCCCAATGGGAAGAGTTCAGCCTGAACTGCCAGGCCAGGTCCTTCCTGGACTGGAAACAAGCTTCCTAGGACCGGTTTCGAGCTGTCAGCCCTCAGTAGCCAGGATAGCTTGACTCCAGTGGCATGGAGAGCACGGGACCCAGGTCTAGGCATAGCCGTCCCACTCGGGGTGACAAATGCAAAAAGAACAATTGATGGACAGAATGCAGAACAATGTCATACATTCACCCCAGTACAGAGATCTGGGCCTAAATCCATCGTTTTTTTGCTCATCATGCCATTCCAGTTTGGACCAAGCCATATGCAAATCAGTCTTGACCCTGCGCCCAATAGGAACAGTCCAGCCCGAACTGCTAGGCCAGGTCCTCCCTGGACTGGAAACAAGCTTCCTAGGATTGGTTTTGGGCTTTCAGACCTCATCATCCAGGATAGCTTGACTCCAGTGGCATGGAGAGCACGGGACCCACGTCTACGCATACCCGTCCCACTCGGGGTGACAAATGCAAAAAGAACAATTGTTGGACAGAATGCAGAACAATGTCATACATTCACCCAAGTATAGTGATCTGGACCTAAATCCATCATTTTTTTTCTCACCATGCCATTCCAGTTTGGACCCAGCCAAATGCAAATCATTCTTGACCATGCGCCCAAGGGAAACAGTCCAGCCCGAAATGCCAGGCCAGGTCCTCACTGGACTGGAAACAAGCATCCTTGGACCGGTTTCGGGCTTTCAGCCCTCATCAGCCAGGATAGCTTGACTCCAGTGGCATGGAGAGCACGCAACCCACTTCTAGGCATACCCGTCCCACTCGGGGTGACAAATGTAAAAAGAACAACTGATGGACAGAATGCAGAACAATGTCATACATTCACCCCTGTACAGAGATCTGGGCCTATATCCATTGTTTTTTCGCTCACCATGCCATTCCAGTTTGGACCGAGCCATATGCAAATCAGTCTTGACCCTGCACCCAATGGGAACAGCCAACCCAAACTGCCAGTCCAGGTCCTCCATGGACTGGAAACAAGCATCCTAGGACGGGTTTTGGGCTTTCCGCCCTCATCAGCCAGAATAGCTTAACTCTAGTGGCATGGAGAGCACCTGACCTACGTCTAGGCATACCTGTCCCACTCGGGGTGACAAAGGTAAAAAGAACAATTGTTGTACAGAATGTAGAACAATGTCATACATTCACCCCAGTACAGAGATCTGGGCTTAAATCCATCGTTTTTTTGCTCACCATGCATTCCAGTTTGGACCCAGCCATATGCAAGTCAGTCTTGACCCTGCGCCCAATGGGAAGAGTCCAGCCCGAACTGCTAGGCCAGGTCCTCCCTGGACTGGAAACAAGCTTCCTAGGATTGGTTTTGGGCTTTCAGACCTCATCATCCAGGATAGCTTGACTCCAGTGGCATGGAGAGCACGGGACCCACGTCTACGCATACCCGTCCCACTCGGGGTAACAAATGCAAAAAGAACAATTGTTGGACAGAATGCAGAACAATGTCATACATTCACCCAAGTATAGTGATCTGGACCTAAATCCATCGTTTTTTTTCTCACCATGCCATTCCAGTTTGGACCCAGCCAAATGCAAATCATTCTTGACCATGCGCCCAAGGGAAACAGTCCAGCCCGAAATGCCAGGCCAGGTCCTCACTGCACTGGAAACAAGCATCCTTTGACCGGTTTCGGCTTTCAGCCCTCATCAGCCAGGATAGCTTGACTCCAGTGGCATGGAGAGCACGCAACCCACTTCTAGGCATACCCGTCCCACTCGGGGTGACAAATGTAAAAAGAACAACTGATGGACAGAATGCAGAACAATGTCATACATTCACCCCTGTACAGAGATCTGGGCCTATATCCATTGTTTTTTCGCTCACCATGCCATTCCAGTTTGGACCGAGCCATATGCAAATCAGTCTTGACAATGCACCCAATGGGAACAGCCAACCCAAACTGCCAGTCCAGGTCCTCCATGGACTGGAAACAAGCATCCTAGGACGGGTTTTGGGCTTTCCGCCCTCGTCAGCCAGAATAGCTTAACTCCAGTGGCATGGAGAACACCTGACCTACGTCTAGGCATACCTGTCCCACTCGGGGTGACAAAGGTAAAAAGAACAATTGTTGTACAGAATGTAGAACAATGTCATACATTCACCCCAGTACAGAGATCTGGGCTTAAATCCATCGTTTTTTTGCTCACCATGCATTCCAGTTTGGACCCAGCCATATGCAAGTCAGTCTTGACCCTGCGCCCAATGGGAAGAGTCCAGCCCGAACTGCCAGGCCAGGTCCTTCCTAGACTGGAAACAAGCATCCTAGGACCGGTTTCGGGCTGTCAGCCCTCAGTAGCCAGGATAGCTTGACTCCAGTGGCATGGAGAGCACGGGACCCACGTCCAGGCGTACCCGTCCCACTCGGGGTGACAAATGTAAAAAGAACAATTGATGGACAGAATGCAGAACATTGTCATACATTCACCCCAGTAAAGAGATCTGGGCATATATCCATCGTTTTTTTGCTCACCATGCCATTCCAGTTTGGACCCAGCTATATGCTAATCAGTCTTGACCCTGCGCCCAATGGGAACAGTCCAGCCCGAACTGCCAGGCCAAGTCCTCTCTGGATTGGAAACAAGCATCCTAGGACCGGTTTCGGGCTTTCAGCCCTCATCAGCCAGGATAGCTTGACTCCAGTGGCACGTAGAGCACGGGAGTCACTTCTAGGCATACCCGTCCCACTCGGGGTGACAAATGTAAAAAGAACAATTGATGGACAGAATGCAGTACAATGTCATACATTCCCCCCAGTACAGAGATCTGGGCCTAAATCCATAGTTTTTCCGGTCACCATGCCATTCCAGTTTGGACCGAGCCATATGCAAATCAGTCTTGACCCTGCACTCAATGGGAACAGTCCAACCCGAACTGCCAGTCCAGGTCCTCCATGGAATGGAAACAAGCATCCTAGGATCGGTTTCGGGCTCTCCGCCTTCATCAGCCAGGATAGCTTGACTCCAGTGGCATGGAGAGCACCGGACCTACGTCTAGGCATACCCGTCCCACTCTGGGAGACAAATGTAAAAAGAACAATTGATGGACAGAATGCAGAACAATGTCATACATTCACCCCAGTCCAGAGATCTGGGCTTAAATCCATCGTTTTTTTGCTCACCATGCCATTCCAGTTTGGACCCAGCCACATGCAAATGAGTCTTGACCCTGCGCCCAATGGGAAGAGTCCGGCCCGAACTACCAGGCCCTTCCTGGACTGGAAACAAGCATCCTAGGACCGGTTTCGGGCTGTCAGCCCTCAGTAGCCAGGATAGCTTGATTCCTGTGGCATGGAGAGCACGGGACCCACGTCCAGACATACCGTCCCACTCGGGGTGACAAATGCAATAAGAACAATTAATGGACAGAATGCAGAGCAATGCCATACATTAACCCCATACAGAGATCTGGGCCTAAATACATCGTTTTTTTGCTCGCCATTCCAGTTTGGACCAAGCCATATACAAATCATTCTTGACCCTGCGCCCAATGGGAAGAGTCCAGCCTGAACTGCCAGGCCAGGTCCTTCCTGGACTGGAAACAAGCATCCTAGGACCGGTTTCGAGCTGTCATCCCTCAGTAGCCAGGATAGCATGACTCCAGTGGCATGGAGAGCACGGGACCCAGGTCTAGGCATAGCTGTCCCACTCGGATTGACAAATGCAAAAAGAACAATTGATGGACAGAATGCAGAACAATGTCATACATTCACCCCAGTACAGAGATCTGGGCCTAAATCCATCGTTTTTTTGCTCATCATGCCATTCCAGTTTGGACCAAGCCATATGCAAATCAGTCTTGACCCTGCGCCCAATAGGAACAGTCCATCTCGAACTGCCAGGCCAGGTCCTACCTGGACTGGAAACAAGCATCATAGGATTGGTTTCGGGCTTTCGGCCCTCATCAGCCAGGATAGCTTGACTCCAGTGGTATGAGAGCACAGGATCCACGTCTAGGCATACCCGTCCCACTCCGGGTGACAAATGCAAAAAGAACAATTGATGGACAGAATGCAGAACAATGTTATACATTCCCCCCAGTACAGTGATCTGGGCCAAAATCCATCGTTTTTTTGCTCATCATGCCATTCCAGTTTGGACCCAGCCATATGCAAATCAGTCTTGACCCTGCGCCCAATGGGAACAGTCTAGCCCCAACTGCCAGGTCAGGTCCTCCCTGGAATGGAAACAAGCATCCTAGGACTTGCGGGCTCCCTTTTCAGGGATTGTTAACATTGGGTACCTCCCATTTGCATTAGCCCTCTGACAGGTGTGTGTGGCCACCAATTAACTTACCTGATAACTACCTCTGGTACTCAATTTCTCCCGGGTTTACACATCATGGAGGAGTCGGACGACTATTATGAGGAGAAGGAGGAAATGCAATACTTCCCGGTCATTGATGAGTTTTGTGACGCGGTGGATGCCTCCATTGTCAGGGCAGTCTCGGAGGCGGTGGCCCTTCTGGAGAAGAAACTGATGGATCTGGCCCAGAAGTGCCTGCAACCACTCCCCCGAGGGAAGAGCTTCCAGGGCCCTTATACCCTCAACCTCCAGAGCAGGCCGCCGTTCCCCCGGGAGAAACCGCGAAAACGCCAACACCCAGAAAGGGGTGGGCCTGGATGCATTTGCAGAGTGAAGCAGGTATTTTTGGACACCAAAACCCCTTCTGCACCATTGGGTACAACCCCACCAGACATTCTTCCCCCAAGGGGTCTGGTAGCAGCTGCCTCACCACAGCCCTCAGACGAATCCCAAGGCGGGTCAGATGGGGATTCCGACCATAGTTGGTCCTGGCACCCATCTCCTTCCCTATCGCGGTGCCCTCAGAAGGCCTCAGAAACCCTAGCTGACACACAGTCAGATCTCTTGGATCCAGAAGAGCTCCTACAACCCCAATCATTGGAGTGGGTCCCCTGTGAAAAGTTAGCCAAATATGTGGCGAGTCGGCTATGGAAACCCCTGGATCAGGTGATCCGCTCCCGCCTCAGGGCAGAATGCCCTTGCCCTTCCCTCAAAGGTAAAGTGGCAGTTACCCCGGAAATTGACGCCAAGATGGCGACGTTCCTGACGAAGTATATCAAGGACCCTAAGAAGGGCATCGATAGGTCCTAGCGGGCATGCAAGGACAAACTCTTGGATGTTACGGGTCCCTTGGTTGGTATCTACGATATGGCGGAGGACACTAAGGGCCCTGATCCCACCTGAGGTACTTTCCAGTTGGGCTCAACGAGCAATCATTTTCCTTGGCAACGCTAATTGTGCCATCTCTACGGAGAGGCGCAGGTTGCTACTCATTAAAGTGGATTCCAAGTTGGGCGAGTTAGCCACTTCTGTAGCGGGCCTAGTGGCCCAGGGCGGCCTCTTTGGTGAGGAAGTTTTTCTCCACTTTTAACTCCCTGACAAGGCCCAGTCCACCGTCAAACGCATTTTCAACACTCGGATTTTCGGCGGGCCGGCCGTGGTATGGGGGGCTCGGCTAGCCACTCTTTTCAGACAGCCTCTGGAAGAGGCCAACAGTCACAAAGGGGACAGTGGCTAGATTCCTTGCACTTAGGAGGCTTCTACCCTATAAGGGGCCGCTCCCAGTGCAGAGGTCAGCTTACTGGAGCCCGCAGTGGCTGAGCTCCCCCTGCCCACTGTAAGTTCTTTGTCTTATCTCATGTCAGGCTTTAGAGGGCAGACTTGCACAGTTCTTAGACAACTGGCAGAGCCTCACAACCGACGCCTGGGTGCTACAAATGGTGCAGGGTTTTCAAGTGGAGTTGTACGGCTCCCCAGTTCAGGTCTCACCCGCAGCTCCAATCTGTTTTTCCAGCAGGAAATCCACTCTTGTTCAGCAGGAAGTCCAAGATCTCCTGGACAAATGGGCGATCTGACGTTCTTTACCTCATCCCAGGGGTTTTCTGGGCAACCTGTTCAATGAGTGGTTGGTTTACCGCCACTTCAAGATGGAGGGTATTCACCAGCTTCGTGACCTCTTGCGCCCCAACGATTGGATGGTCTGTTTGGACCTCAAGGATGCTTACCTGACGGTCCCTATTTTTCCTCCTCACATTTGCTTTCTCCAATACCAGTGGCAAGGCTAACCATTCGAGTTCACATCTCTTTCCTTTGGCCTGTCATCAGCACCTCAGTGTCTCACCAAGATCTTGCAAGTGGTGGTGCAAAGATTGAGATCGCAAGGGGTTAGAATGAATGTATACCTGGATGACATGTTATTCATGAACCAATGTCCTCAGGCCATGTCCCAGCAGTTGTGGTCAGTAGTAGTTCTCCTCCAATCGTGGGATTCATGATCAACCAGGCAAAGTCCTGTCTTCTTGCCTCTCAATTGATCACCTTTCTTGGGTTTGTGATCAGGTCTGTGGAGGCGACCTTGAGCCTCCCGTTCAGGACAATGGTAAAAATTTGTTCAGAGATACGGCAGATTTTATGAAGGGCTCAAACCTCTGCGCAGCATTGCCAGGGTGGTCGGTCTGTTGTCGGCCTCCATCCAGGCCATTTTCCTGGGCCCCCTTAATTTTTGGGCTCTACAGAGACTCAAAGCGTCTCACGTGTGCAGGGGTTTAACTGACGCCCAACAGGTTCCTCTTTCCGAGGAAGCAAAGGAGGAGCTGCATTAGTGTCTCTCTCGCATGGAAGCATGGAACAGCCGTGCCATTTTAGGATCTCTTCCGGACCTCGTGATCAAATCTGACGCAAGCGGTTCAGGTTGGGGGGCAGGCTCTGGAGAGTTCACCACTTGTGAGGGTGGTTGGGTGAGGAGCGTTTGCCCCACATCAACTGCCTCGAGTTGATGGCAGGTTCCTTCAAGGTCCGATGTTGGACCAAAGACAGAGCCCAGTCCTGCGTCCTCCTAAAAATGTAAAACATAGCAGCGGTACGCTACATAATCCACCTGGGTGGGACTTGCTCCAAGGCCCTGGCAGATCTCGCCAAGGAGTTCTGGGAATTTTGTCTGTCACATCAGGTCTCGGTGACAGCAGAGCATCTTCCGGGGGTGTCCAACCAGGTGTCAGACTGGCCATCCCGCCATCTCTGGAACTCGAGTTTTTGGAAACTTTTCCCCTTGATGTTCCTGGCTCTTCAGGATCTAATGGGACCTTTTTTCATCAACCTGTTTGCGTCTTGAATAGACCACCAGCTTCCCCGGTACTTGAGTTGGAGATGGGACCCGGGGGTGACGGCCATGGATGCATTCCTTCAGGACTGGGAGTCCGAATGAGGCTACACCTTTCGCCCCTTCTCCATGTTCATGCGGCTTATTACACAAGTCTGCCAGCAGAGGGAGGAGTTGGTAGTGTTCACCCCCGTTTGGAGAGCGCAAGCATGGTTTCCAGTTCTGATGGAACTTTCTTGGGCTTCTCCAATCCATCTACTACCGCTCCTTCATCTCCTGAGCGATCCTGCGGGCAATCCTCACCCTCTGATAACGAGCGACTCCCTCCCGCTCATGGCCTGGAAGATTACCTGACTCGATGGAAGGTCCCGGGACTTTCGAGAGAAGCTGCATATCTCCTCTCTTGGGCCTGGGCGGACGGCACCATCAAACAGTATCGATCAGCCTGGTCTTAGTGGATGGGTTGATGTTTGCATCGGAGTCTGGATCCCGTGGGGGAAGAGGTTGTCCACTTCCTTAACTTTCTGTCCCATCTGGCCTCTGAGGGCCTAGCTTACAGGACAGTCAATACATTCTGGTCCACAATCTCAGCGGGTCACGCTACCGTAGCTGATCAACCAGTGGGAGAACACCCTTTAGTGAAGCAGCTGCTGCGTGGCATCCGGCATTTACTTCCTACTGAACCGAGATGCTCAGTCCGCTGGGACATCACCAAGGTACTGAACCTGCTTTCCGGATGGCCTAGCAATAAATATTTGTCATGCAAGCAACTGTCGCCAAACTGGCCATGTTGTTGTGCTTGGTGTCATGCCGGTGTGTCTTGGATGTCAGAGCCCTTGATATTTCAGGAAGATCTTTTACTCCTGAAGGGGTTACTTTCCATGTGTTTCGATGTACCAAGTGCCAATCGTGGGTCATTTCCTACCCGGCCTTCCTAGGGGTTCCCAAACATTGCGTGGTGAGATGTATAAAAGCTTATGAGACATGACAGAAGAGCTGCGCCCACACATGGAGCGACAGTTACTCATTGCCCTGAGGAAACCATTTAAGGCAGTCTCTTCCCCAACCATTGCAAGATGGGTACTGAGGTACTGGGTTTTTCAGAACCGGTACCGAACCGGTAACCCAGTGGTGTCAGGGTACACACCCAAAGACCTCGAGTACTTTCATGATTCAGACCACAGAAACTCAGAGTCTTCTAGGTGAAGTCAAGGATCGATTTTATTGGCTGCAACCAAGTAACAGGTCCTAGAAGTACAACACACAGGATGTATATTCTCAGGAGACTGCTCAATCTTACAAAGTCAGGCTTCTCTTTTTATACGAAATATTGTGCTTCAGGCAAACATTCTTGGATTTACAGTATACCATTCAAATATTTTCACTACAAAGGAAAAGCAGAATCATGATGACAGCCCACATTTCTGTTTGTCCAGTCCACAACAAATTACCCGGCAAGGCCCAACATTTCATCAGATATCGGTGGACCCCCAATAAAAAGGGGCACCTCCCCATCATAAAGCAAGTGAGAGAGAAAAGAGCAGGGACAGGTGTAAGCAAGATTCGGCAGGGTGTGTGCGATGAAATGGGTTTATGGCCTGTTATGCCTTGATGCTATCTCATTCGGCCACTGGGAGAGGAGCTGACCAAACAGGTTCGGCATGGGGCAATGGTTCCAGCTTGCTCGCGTCAGAGAAAAGTCAATCAAGGTGCACGTGTCCTTTGATATCAAATTTAGCTGTATCATAAGCCTATGTCAGGGCAACCCACAAAATGGCTGCCGTACACAAAATGGAAGCCAAGGGTTCAAGACGAAAATTACGATTTCGAGGTGAAATCGTCACTCGAATATGACGAAAATGCTTGTACATAGTGTACTAGCCATTTTCGGTCTTTTGATATAAAAATCGTCATGCTACGACAAAGTTCTATTCACGAGTTCAGAATTTTCAGAACTACAAACCCTCCTTTTGCCCTTACATAGGCAATTTAACCTAATCTCATGCTAATCTGAGTCCAGGTCTATATTCCTAAAGTCATTGAGATGTTGCTGTAACATCATTCTATCACTTAGTTCGTCTCTCGATACAGGCTTCTTTACACATGATGTAACACAGAGGCCACATATTGCAGGAGCACACTGCACGCACAGACAGAACAGGAAAAGAATGGCTAAGATCATCCCAATGACCATCAGAATTTTCCATCCCCAGGCGGATATCAGTTCCCAGAACCATCCCATAAACGACCAATCTCCTTTATCCACATGAATAGATTCGGAAACCTTATGTAGTTTGGAGATGGCTTAGTACACTGTTGGAGCGTTATCTGGAATGAAAACACAGCAACTCGATTGGATCAATCTACTTACCCCACCTCGGTCTGCAAGTATGACATCTAATGCGACCCTGTTCTGAAGGGTCATAAGTCGATCCGACTGGAGCTCAGCAGTCAAATTACTAAGGGCACCAGCAGTTTCAATCACGGTGGATTCAACCACCCTTGTCAATTGCCTTATGTTCCTGCTGTTAGCCATCGGTCCCCAGAACGGCAGAAAACCCTTTACGAAGTCCCCAAATTCTTGTCCTGCAGTGTCTTCTTGACTCAAGGCACCTCTAACTATCCTTGTCTTGTGGTAATCTGCCGCTGCTGTGTAGGTGGGAGGCAACAGGAATGAAACAAAACATGTGCCCGAAAAGTCAGGGGGCAACCATGTATAGGCTCTATCATGGCAGATGAAATAGGTACCCTTAGCTGCTAGAAACGGAGGGGAAGTCTGAGATGCAAAAACATATGTTTCAGTGCAAATGCTTTTCCTTAGCTGAGCTCTGGGATTCTTGCCAATACCTTGCAGACACAGGTGACCCTGATGGGGCACAATCCAAATCGGGGAAGATCTCTTAGCTTGCTGTTTCTCACTCAGAGTAGCTCCATATCCGGTTACGTTCCATCCTATGTATACTAGTGTCTCATCTCTAGGGATAGTCTCGTAGGAAATATCTTCCTTAATCATGTCTACTATACCCTTAACTAGAGCACTATTCTTAGGATTGTCTTTTACAGAACGTAGGGGGTGGACTTCATGAGCATATATGAACATTGTTCTGTATGCCAACACAGAACCATTGTGGCTGAAAGGCAGGACCAGATAAGGGATACCTTTATCCGTTGTGTGAGGCATAAGACCACACACCCAACAGTTAGTTGTGTTCATTACAAGTTGGTGTTGGTGCAAAAGCTGAACAAAGGAGTTATTAATAAACTCTAATCTCCTAGCTGATTCGTGTTCAGGAAGGGGTTGAAAAGAGTGTGGGGAAACAGTAGAAGGAGGAGGTATGGGCGGTGTAGTGGGTGCAAATGTTACTCGAAAAGAGAATAAAACATAACTTATTAAAAATATCATCACACTGAATAACATGAAAATGCACAATATCAAAAAGCTTTTCTTTGTCATTATTTTACAAATCTTGTGTTTAAAGTTCATTTCCTTGGCAGGTCTCTCCATCTCGAAAAACTCCATCCTCTCTAAAGTGCTGCCCGCAATGGGAGGTTGTTTCTGCTAAGGAATGCTTCTGTCAGTCTAGGGCAACTCCCTTGGACCAACCAGAACTGCCGACCTAACGTCGTCAGCTGCACCCCAAAGACTTTGGGCAATCGCGGCCCTAGCAGCGGAACCCGGATGGCGGTTCAAAAAACAAAAATAAGCAAGTTTCTCAGATGGGAGAGCTGCACTTTCAAAAATAGTACTTGGAGGGGAAAAAAAGATTTTTATTTGTCCATAGGTCTTGGCCTCAAATTATACCGCTTTTTTCCAAGTACTGTCTGATCCTGAAACAGGAGTTCAGGCTCTGTAGTGTTCAATCACTTTGATGGTGATACTGCTGGTTGCAAAATTTGATCACTCTCTTGTTCAGTCAGTGTTCCTTTTACACGTGTATCACTGAAAGGCAGGAAACGAGGCACGGTTTCAGTCTCTGAGTCAGCGACACCCTTCTGGACCCACTGGTCGTACGGCAGAGGCAGAGGGATCCGCTTGCAGTGGATCCCGTGGATCCAGTTTTTCTTCCCTTCCACTCGAACAGCTGATCTTGTGGAAAGAAGGACGAGGTGTGGGCCGGTCCACCTGGGCTGGTCGTTCTTTGTTCGCTGAAAGTTCTTGACCAGCACCCAGGATCCAGGGTCGATATGATGTCCTGGAGCTTCAGAGACTTGAGGCAGTGTATCATGCACCTGTTGGTGTAAAACACGCAATTTAGCCGTCAATTCGTACAAATAATCAAGCAAAACAGGGTGCTCTATTTCGCTGAACTTTGTGGGCCTTGGCACTCCCCATATGTTGGCCGGTCGGCCAAAGACTATTTCATAGGGACTTAGATTCACTCGCGAATGTACAGTCATTCTGGTGGATAGGAGTGCTAAAGGGAGAGCGTCAGGCCATTTAAGACCTGTGCTTGCTTGAATTTTGGCCAATTTCAACTTAAGCGTGCCATTGTAACATTCTACTAATCCAGCTGATTGGGGGTGATTTGCAGCGTGGAACTTTTGCTGAATGCCCAGCCCTTCACATACTTCTTTCATCACTCGACCCACAAATTCACTTCCATTGTCACTCCAGACCATTCTAGGCATTCCGAACCTGGGGAAGAACTCTTTCACAAGGGCTTTCGCTGTGGATAAGGCAGTGTTGTCTTTTAGGGGGTAGGCTTCCACCCATCTTGAAAAGGCACAAACAACAACGAGTACGTATTTTAAATTGTTGCACCTCTCCATATGGATGAAATCTAGCTGCAAAACCTCGAACGGATACGTAGGAGGTGCAAAATGACCAGCTGGAGTTGGGGTTCCCCTACCAGGATTGTGTTTCAGACACACCATGCAATTCTTGACCACATTCTCTGCACACTTGGGAATTCCTGCATTTTGCCATACTGGAGCCAACAACTTACAAATCCCTTTCACACTGATGTGAGCCGTTGCATGAGCCATTGTAACCACTGCAAGCACATATGCATCGGGTAACAACCATCTCTGATGCTCTGACAATTCAACCCAACAACCATTTGCATCCATTCTACCCGTACTTTCTCTCCACATGCTCAACTCTTTCTCTGTAGCCTCAGCTTGAATAGACTTCACACTCTGTATCGTGTCTTCACATATTCCAACATCACCAACCCATCTTGCAGGGCCTGCAACATACATTCGGCTCATTACATTCCTTGCAGTTTCTTTCGCGATTTCGTCAGCAAATGCATTTCCACGACCAACATCATCAGTCACCTTCTTGTGAGCACTACATTTCACAATCGCCACTTGCAGAGGCAAGGTCAGTGATTCAAGAAGCTCATTCACCAACTGACCATGCTGAATCTTAGCTCCATGCGAAGTCAGGAACCCACGTTCTTTCCACAATCGTCCAAAACTGTGAGCCACTCCAAACGCATACTGGCTGTCGGTGTAGATGGTCACTTTCATTCCTTTCGACAACACACATGCTCTTGTAAGTGCAATCAATTCTGCTGCTTGAGCTGAATTATGTGGAATACGTGCAGCTGCAAAGCATATCGTCAGCATATGTCGTGACAGCATATGCTGCAGTCGTATCACCATTCGGGAGCTTGAAGCATGAACCATCCACCCACAATGTACCATCACATTCAGCAAGAGGAGTGTCCTGGAGATCTATTCTCCCTTTCGTTTCTTCTTCTGTTCTAAGAAAACAATCATGCTGTTCTGAAGAATCTAATTCCTCTACAATTGGCAACAACGTAGCTGGGTTTAACGTGCTACATCTTTTTATGTGCATATGACTTGCTAACAAGGTTAATTCGTAACCTGACAATCGAGCACCAGTTAAGTGCTGTGTCTTGGTTCTGTTTAACAACGTGTCCACTGCATGTGGAACCATCACGACTAACATATTAATCATCACTAGACCAGCAGACTGTCGAATAGAAACAGCTGCTGCCGCTGTTGCTCTTAAACAACTCGGCAATGCTTTAGCTACCGGGTCCAAAGTCGACGAAAAATATGCACATGGACGCTGCTTGTCTCCAAACAACTGAGTCAAAACTGACAATGCACAACCTTGTTTCTCATGGACATACAATGTAAAGGGCTTACTGTAGTTGGGGGTACCCAACACAGGAGCCGAACATAATGCTGTGCGCAATTCAGAAAAACTTTTCTGACACTCTTCAGACCAAGGAACAGGATTGGGTGTATCTTTACACGTTAATGCCACCAAAGGGTTTGGCTAATAACGAAAAATTTGGTATCCATTGCCTGCAATATGATGTAATGCCCAAGAAAGCACGCACTTCTCTCTGTGTTCTTGGCACACTCAATTTCGCAATTGCCTGAATTCTTTCTGGGGTCAGTTTCCTTCCCTCCTTCGATAAGAGATGACCTAAGTAGGTCACTTCTTGTCGACAATATTGCAATTTGGAAAGGGACACTTTGTGATGCAAGTCGCACAAATGACGCAACGAAGACAACGTGGCTTCTTTACAGGTTTCCTCAGTATCTGCAGCAATAAGCAAATCATCAACATACTGAATGAGGGTAGCACCTTCAGGTAAAACAATTGTATCAAGCTGTGTCTTTTGAGCTTGACTATATATTGATGGACTTTCACAGTAGCCCTGGGGAGCGCGTTTAAAGCGGAAGCTGCGACCTCCTAAACTGAAACCAAAAATATCCCTACTCTCCTCAGCAATCGGGATGCTGAAGAAAGCATTCTTCAAGTCAATCACTGAAAACCATGTTGCAGAAGCTGGAATCATAGTCAATAGGGCAGTAATGTCGGGGACAACTGGAAATTGTGGTACAACTATTTTATTGACCTCTCTAAGATCAATCACAAATCTGTAAACAGGTGGCTGGGAAGGATCAGTTCGTTTTAAAACAGGCAGAACAGGGCTATTGCAAACGTTGCCTCTTGTCTCTTCAATGACATCTTTTTCAATTAGATCGTAAACGATCGCTAGCAAAGCTTTTTCACCTTCACTAGAAATTCTATATTGGGGAATGCGTGGCATTTTAACATTGGCTTTCAATGTTACAACATATGGCGGTATTTCCAAAATACCTGCATCATTAGGACCAGTAGCCCAAAGAATATTAGGGAGAGATGACAATTCTGTTGGAAGTTTGTCTCTTGACAAATACATTGGAGAAACCACTTTCTTACCCAGTGTAAGTTGTACTCCCGAAGGAGAACAGTACAAAGTCGCATACAATCTTTTTAACAGATCCAATCCCAACAGGTTTTCACCACAACCTGTTGTCAGAATAAGGGGTGCTTCTAATTCACAAGGACCAACAGAAAGAGACATAGGACTAGAAATCGGGTTCCTAACCGGAGCGCCAGAAAAACCTACAGAAACATTCGTTTCGCCAGACAAAGGTGCACCAGGGAGTTTGGAGTGCATAATAGAACTCTTTGTAGCACCAGTATCCAACAGAAAAGGCTCTGACACACCTGATGTAATCACCTCGACGTATGGTCCACTCTGATCTACTGGAACTGAAACAACTCCCTCTCTTTGTCTATGGCTGTCCTAGCAATCATTACCTTCCCAATGCTCATCTTCTGTATAGTAATCATCAGCATAATACTGAGCTGTCCTACCAGATGCGTTATTCTGCTGATCAAACCTATTCATAGAATTTTGAGGTGGAAGGGGACGTGCGTTCTGGGGGACGTTTCCACGTCCTCTACCTCTAGGCGCTTGCTGAACACCTCTACCTCTTGTGTTTGAAACACCATTCGCGCGCTGTAACAGAATAGGGCAGCTATACTTGAAATGACCCTCTTCCTTACAATATGAACACTGATTGGGGCCTACAGGGACACGTGGTTGAGTATACTCGACTCTTTGCGAGTTCCTCTGATACTGTTGAGGCTGCTGATAATTACTCTGATAGTTATTCTGACCACCATTATTCTGGCCACCACCACCACGTGGCGGATATGCTTGCTGTAACAAAACCTTCGTTTTCAGCTCCTTAGTTTTCTTTTCTGCTCCATCTCTCTCGATTTTCGTAATATTGTGCAGTAGCCAATATCTGTGCTGAAGAGGAAACTGCCCATGAACTCTCTGAATCTTTTAACTTCTTACACAACTCCGGAAGCAGATTGTGCACGAATTTATCGACGAACAAACACTGACCACCTTCTGTGCTCATATCTTGACCACTGTGGTCGACAAATGTTTCTTCAAACCTGGTGAAGAAATCTGAGACCGTTTCATCTTTCTTCTGCTTACATGCAGACAACTTATCCCAGTTCACACGCATCGCAGGCATTATCGTTTTCATGTAATCAATTATTTTACCAGGAAGTTCAGCTACTAAAGGCTCAGGCTTAGCACCACCAACTTGTCGGCCACCTGCAGCAGTAATATTAGCCCATGAGTCACCTAACTCCTGATCATGATCTGCATGACGAATCTTTCCCCATAGAGGCTGTGGAACAACGTTCCCAAACAACATGTCTATGTCTGCTAAATTCATGATACATGACCCAGCAGTCTGTGACAACTCTTTGTAATACCCTGTGGGATTTTTACGGGGATCAGGCAATGTCTGTTTAAGGGCCAAAACTTCAGCTCGCTTCCAAGGAACATGTACCCACACACGCTGAAAATGTGCTGGCACAAGTGGTGGAACATTACCAGGACCAGCGGCCACTTCCTCCTTCCAAACCGGAGGAACTTCTCTCATGGGGTACTGTCGCGCCTTTTTCCTACCAGGTGCGTCATGCTCAAATAGTGACCGAGAAGTGCCCCCCTTACTCCGATATGACAACAATGTCTCAACCGCTCTCTCGACATCGGGACCTACGATCATGCCCTCTGCGAACTCGAACCGCACACGACACAACTCGGGCGGGTTGTATTCCAGATCATTGTCTTCCAAATCTTCACAGAGAAAAACACACATTTGTTCAAAAACATATCTCTGCTTCGGTGCTTCCCATTGACGGAAGACTTCCATGACAGACTGTACATCATACCTTACAGCGTCGATAACCCATTTATGCGCTAAACGATTCAGTAAATCTCTCTCTCGATAGTCAGGCAGTTGACTCCGCAACTGTCTTCGTTCCGTGTTAGGGGTCGTATTAGGCGACCCGAAGAAAGGTGAGAAAAGATTAGTAACAGTGTTGGCCATTCTCTGTCGAACGGAAGGAGAAACTGACGGAAGAACGGGCGGAAAAACAGGGTGAGATAAGGCAGGGGCAGAGGCAATAGCAGAGGGATTATTAGGAGAAATAGGAGGTGCACTAGGCAAAGTCGTAGGAAGCACAGGTGAAGCAGATGTGATCGGTGGGCCTTGAGGAGGCTGCACCAGAGGGGCAGAAACCAGCTGAAGAGTAGCTGGTGGGTGCTGTGGAGGAGCAGGAGGCAATGCAATCACAGGTTGCGCATCTAAAGGTTGCGGAGGTGCAGTAGCATTTTGCGCATAGGGGGGTGGCAAACTTAACAAATGCGACATTAACGGATCTTTTTCAAGCTCTTTTGCTGCATCTTGCTGAAGAGGCGGCAAAACTGGATAGCATTTATCTATCACCATTTTACGTTGCCTGTGCAACTGCTCACTCATCTGTTCTTCTTCATTGTCTTTAAACTGCATAGCAGCTTGCATTATCGAAATTCCCCTTTCTCTCTTATTTTTCTTCGCTAATTTAATTTCCTTCTGTTTGGCTTCCTTACGCCATAGGCGGAAAGAGTCAAACATCGCCGGCTGGGCGTTCTTCTTGAAAAGTTTAACTTCGAGATTGTCTAAGATTTCCGTGTCAAAGCTACCATATTGGGGCCATTTTAAAACACCATCTTTTCTGGTGTATTTAATCCACACTTCATTATATGTGATGGGACCTACGCCATGTTTTACATATAATTCATAAGTTGGAGTTCCAATCGGAGGAACCGGACACGAGTCCTCCAATCGGGAATCCCTATTATTACAACCAAGACAAAACAAATTTCCAAGTCTGCTAAGACCAGGCATCTTCGCTCTCTAGTCTAGCTTCAAACTTCAAAGGATTATCGATTACGATATTTCTCGTGAATACACGAGTCCTTTGGCTTTGGCACTTGCAAGTTCCAAACAAAGTGATCCCAAGGGGATACCCAAACTAAGAACCAACTAAGGACTGGGAGACGCTCCACTTATACTTAACTGAGATATCGATGACGTCACCAGAAGACTCGTCTTAGCGTTTCACTCTACCAAACTTCAAGGGTCCAAATCAGGGCGACAGCCAGGGCAGCAGTCCTTCGTAGCCGTCGGGAAGCGGGGAACCTCGCAGCAAAGACTTTCGGACCACGTCGACATGCAGGGGTCGATGAAGTGGTTGGCCTTCCTCCAGAATTTTCACACGAAGCTCCTCACGAACCTCTGGCTGGACCGGTACCGCTGGTATCGCCCCGCGTTGGGCGCCAACTGAGGTACTGGGTTTTTCGGGACCGGTACCGAACCGGTAACCCAGTGGTGTCAGGGTACACACCCAAAGACCTCGAGTACTTTCCTGATTCAGACCACAGAAACTCAGAGTCTTCTAGGTGAAGTCAAGGATCGATTTTATTGGCTGCAACCAAGTAACAGGTCCTAGAAGTACAACTCACGGGATGTATATTCTCAGGAGACTGCTCAATCTTACAAAGTCAGGCTTCTCTTTTTATAGGAAATATTGTGCATCAGGCAAACATTCTTGGATTTACAGTATACCATTCAAATATTTTCACTACAAAGGAAAAGCAGAGTCATGATGACAGCCCACATTTCTGTTTGTCCAGTCCACAACAAATTACCCGGCAAGGCCCAACATTTCATCAGATATCGATGGACCCCCAATAAAAACGGACACCTCCCCATCATAAAGCAAGTGAGAGAGAAAAGAGCAGGGACAGGTGTAAGCAAGAACCGGCAGGGTGTGTGCGATGAAATGGGTTTATGGCCTGCTGTGCCTTGATGCTATCTCATTCGGCCACTGGGAGAGGAGCTGACCAAACAGGTTCGGCCTGGGGCAATGGTTCCAGCTTGCTCGGGTCAGAGAAAAGTCAATCAAGGTGCACGTGTCCTTTGATATCGAATTTAGCTGTATCATAAGCCTATGTCAGGGCAACCCACAAAATGGTTGCCGTACACAAAATGGAAGCCAAGGTTCCAAGACGAAAATGACGATTTCGAGGTGAAATCGTCACTCGAATATGACGAAAATGCTTGTACATAGTGTACTAGCCATTTTCGGTCTTTTGATATAAAAATCGTCTATGCTACGACGAAGTTTTATTCACGAGTTCTGAATTTTCAGAACTACAGTACGCTGGGTGATGCTTGAGGCTGGCATTGACACAAAGGCCTTCAGTGCACACTCTACTAGGGGCGCAATGGCCTCAAAAGCTTTCGTTCTAGGAGCCCGCTTGGAGGACATTCTGAATGCAGCTGACTTGTCATCAGATTCAACCTTTAAGAGGTTTTCTTTTAAACCAGTCTCCAATATTGCGGCCCCAGTGGTAGATAAGCTTTGAACTAGCCTAATCCTTGCCTCCGTGTCCTGACATAGAATGGAAAATGTCTTAGCTGTCGTAACGGAAGATTTCAGTTCTATTAAGGACATGGACGTGAGGATTAGCCCACCCACAAGATGATTCCCAACCCACCCGGGTTATGAGACGTATGTCAGAATGTAAGTAAAGCGTTTTCCTGGTTTCAGGTATTGCGTTAAGGCTGTACTAGATACGCAGGATGTTACGACTCCTTTTTTTCTATCCATAGGTACGGAGACCTCGAAGCAAGACTAAGAAACTTCCACTGTCGGCTTTGTCGCAGGAAGAAAGAGGAAGTACAGCAGGGGTCATCAGCAGTTATGGAGCCAGGAGACATCTGATTGGTTGAACAGACTCTGTTAAGAACTTAATGCTTTTCTTCAGGCTTCTTGGGAAATTAAGTCTTTATTTGATTGTTATCGGTTTTAAAATGGCTGCTGTGAAAATAAACGAAGAAAGAATAGCCTAATCCTCGCCTTTCGTCCTTAATAGAATCTAAACTTTCTGTTACGAAAGCTAGGAAATTTATTATTTATGGAGACACCTAATCGCTTGACAGCTCCAACTCACTAGCATAATCCATTTAAATTTTTTACCATGATAGAAAATTATTATTGTGCTTGAATACCCACACCCTGGGTTGGTCCTAAAAAAAGACTTTACTAACCAAGTTAGGCAGTATGTAAGTGACATCATGGCTCATGACATTACAGAGTGTGACATCACACATGGTATCACTGGAAGTGGCATCTCAAAGCAAGACTTCACAGGAAGTGACCACAAACTGTGACATCGGATCTTAACACCTTGCACATATGTTTAGTTGGTCTATCATGTACATTTGAGCGCATTATGAGATTTAACAAATTAGATTTTGAGCCCAGGTGGTGCCTACCGAGTAATGCATCCGGATGCAAATCTGGACCTCAACGTATACACCTTTTTTAATAACTCTGCCACAAAGAATTTGGCAACAAGGAGAAATATGAAGAGACAATGTATTTTGATCAATTTTTTTGCAAAGTCTGCATTTTAAAATATCTTATGGGGTTAAGGCACCTGCTGCAGACGTATTTGTGTGCTTACAAAATCTCAGAAAATAATAATAATGGAAAGATAACCATGGAGGTTAACACATTGGCTGTAGAGATCTATTGTGTATCTCGTCCCAGTTTTTTGTTTTTTGTAAGACCTTTATTGTCCATTTCTATTATTACACAGCATTAAGCCTACAACCCTGAGGGCCGGCTGCGTTGTTTTCTCATGCCTTTCTGCACTCGGATTTACACAGCCCTTCAGCCGACAACCTCGGGTCCGGCGGCGTGTTATATGATACATATGTAAATTAACTAATTATTGCTTGCTCACCAGAAATTACAGTCTTACCTTTTCTTATAGAAATATGCAACAAAACATTCGAAAATAGTTATTATTAACGATACCCAAACAATAACTTTGGCAGTTTTGATGGAGTTCAGTACAGTTTATGATACGATTGTACCTTTGGTCACATTCTCGTGCACACTGGCCCTGTCCAGGGCAGCATAGCAAATTGTCCTTCTTCATTGTGGATAGTTGCTGTTACCACTATTCCTATCTATCAGAGAGACTGTTTCACTCCTCCTCTACTTCGTCATCCGAGCTAGTGACGTCGTCTTCAGGCAGTGGGTCACATAAATCCCCTTTATATACATTCCAAGGCATCCAGATCTTATTCACTTTCGTGGACTTGCCCTTATCGTATACACTGCTCTTTCTGTCAGCATCAACACATCCAGATTTCTACACCAGTGCGCCAATGTAGGCAAATCTGCTGCTCCCCATTTCTGTGCTATGTCTCTCTTTGCAACCATAATGCCTATCGTGCCCCAGATTTGACCATGGCGTGAGAGATCGTTTGGGTCCATGTATTCAGCAGACATTTGCGGGGCTCAGGTGGGAGAGAGACCCCTAGTGCTTGTGAGATAGTACGCATTACTTGCCTCCAGTATTCTAGTATACTTGGGCATTCCCAAATAGTGTGTAGGAAAGTTCCTTCCTCCCCACACCCTCGGAGACAGTATGGATGCTGCGCCCGGTGAAGTCTGCATAGTGTGGTCCTGGTGTAATATATCCGGTGCAATATCTTAAGTTGCACTAGACGGAACCTGGCCGAAATGCCCACCTCTTTTGGGGACGCTAGTGCCTCGTTCCATTCTGAGTCATCCATGTCCCCTAGTTCGTCCACCCATCTCTCTCGTAATTTACCTGTGGGGTCTGGTAGGTTATTGAGTAGCTTGCGATATGTGAGTGAGGTGGCGCTGTGCTGCATATAGTCTGTAAGTAGTCGGTCTTCCATCGGGGAGGCTTCAGGGATCTCAGAGTCTGCTGGTATTGTTGCCAGCAATGCGTGTTTAATTTGCACATATCTATAAATTTCGTTTGGGCCTAGGTCGTATTGTTGCTGGAGTTGGGGGAACGGAATCACTGTCCCTTCTACCCACAAGTCTCCTACTGTCGATATGCCAATGTTATCCCATTGTGTAAATCCCTTACTCCTCCTTAAATGACCCAGCGCCTTGGTGTCCCATAATGGTGTTAGCTTAGTAATTACACCCCTCCATTTAAGTTTTATCTGCGCTGTATACCATATTGTTACTGTGTGTTTCGTGGGTCCTATAAGTTGCGCAGCCAACCCTTTGTGATACAGCGCCACCAGTAAACTGTGTGTACCTAGCTGTGCTCCGTCGGCCCTGTATGCTGGATCGTCTTGGGGTACATGCATCCAATAGTTGATGGTCTTAAGTTGCGTTGCCCAGTAGTATATCTGCAAGTTCGGCAAAGCGATCCCTCCCTCGTACCAGCTTCTGTTTAGCTTTGTATGAGCTATACATGCAGGGCGGTCCCCCCATAGTAGCCTGGATACTATTGCTGTTACTTGTTGGAAGTAGCGCGTTGACACCGGGTATGGTGTGTTGTCAAGCGCATAAAGGAAGCGTGGCAATGCCAACATTTTATATAGTGCTGCTCTCCCCAGCAGTGTCAAAGGCAGGTTCTCCCAGTGTTGCACATCGCGCCGCAGGCGGTCCAGGGGCGGCTTCAAGTTTTGTCATAGAATTCGGATGGGATTTTGGGGACATGAATGCCAAGATATTTAAAGGATGTCTCTGCTATCTCTAGCTGGCAATCAGGGAGTAAGATTGGGTCCGGTCCATGCAGTATATAGATTACTGATTTTGTCCAATTTATCGTGTATCCCGACGTCGCCCCATGGGTATCACATAACACAAGGAGTTCCGGTATACCACGTTCTGGTTCCATCAAATAGACCAGCATGTCGTCCGCGTAGAGGGAGATTCTATCTTCCCATCCCTCCCCCCAGCTCATTCCTTTCAACAGCGGGGTAGTTCTAATCAAAGTCGCTAGTGGTTCTAGTACCAGGGCAAACAGTAAGGGGGATAGGGGACACCCTTGACGCGTCCCCCTTGCAAGTTGTATCGTGTGTGAGACGTGGCCATTTGCCGTTACGTGTGCAATTGGGTTCGTGTATAGGAGTTGTATCCAGGATATACATTTAGGACCGAATCCCATGTGGGAAAGCACCGCAAAGAGATATTGCCATTCGACCATGTCGAACGCCATTCTAGCGTCCAGGGACAGTATTACCGCCGACGCCGACAGTTGCTGTGCTCGTGCCAATGCCCCATGGACTCGGCGAAGGTTCAGAGCGGTGTTTCTGTGTTGTGGGAGGTGGGACATTAGTCTAGTAGCCAACAGCTTCGCCAGAATTTTCGCTTCTGCATATAGGAGAGATATTGGGCGATAGGAGGTGCAATCTGTTGGTGGTTTTCCAGGCTTCGGGATTGCCACGATTGTCGCAGTTCGTTGGTCCAGTGGGAGTTCAGTAAGTTCTAAACTCTCCGTGTACATTGCTAGTAATGGCGCGCTCAATGTCTCTGACATTAATTTGTACCATTCAATGGGAATCCCATTTGGGCCCAGTGCCTTTCCGGATTGTATTGCTTTGATGGACGCTTGTATTTCGTCCGTTGGGAGGGTGGCCTCCAGCTCCTCTGCTGCCTCCGGCGTAAGTGTTCGAGTCGGTATTCGGCTGAGGGAATCTGTAGCCGCCTCTTTTGTCACCGTTCTGCTCGGGTATATACTTTTTGAAAGTAGTCTGCGAGCGTGTTGACTATATCCTCTGGGCGAGATCGAAGCTTCTCTTTAAGTAGTTTATTTTCAGTTTCAATGCGGGCCATCACTGTCTGTTATTCCGAGACGTCTTCTACAAGCGATTTCGTGACTATCTCGACCTCCTTTATCCATTCCGTCATTTTATGAAAGTCCGCACGTAGCAGTGTGACATCTGTAGAGATTGTTCCCACCGTGGTCTGTACCTGCGTTAGAGCTTTCATCACGTCTTCAAGCGTGATTTTCCTGGTCCCATCTACCTCCGGTGTTTTCCCCATAGGCGTCCTACTCTCCGTCGCTGGCGGTTGGCTCTTCTCATATGCGTACTTATCCAGCCTCGTCTGTGCCGATTGCGTTTTCGGTCCTCTGCCCGCCATAATGTCTCCTATTGCGTCTCAGTATACCTGCTGCAAGTCACCAACGAGAAGAGGCTGGTTGCAGGGCTCTGCTGGATGTAGCACTCGGTCTGCGACTCTGCAGTAGACCGTATGTGGGGCCCTGTATGGTGAGTCTCTCGTATCCCACCGCGGGAGGGGTGTCTGCTACCTCCGGCTGCACAGGTCCACAACCAGTGTGCTGATTGTTCTTATTGTTCGTAGGGGTCCCTGTTTAGCCGGGTCCTAGTCTGCTCCCCCTCAGGCTTCTTCGCGGGACTTGAATCTAGCGCAGGATAAGAGGTCTTTAGGAAACTCCAAGTACAGGCTGTGTTACCTCTTCGGTGCTCTCCCTCTTACTCACTGTCTCTCGGTGCCTCTAGTGTGACGCCTCACTTCTTTAGCCTCCGGCGCTAGCACAACACGCGCCACTGCGGTGACTCGCACTCAGCACGCCCGTCCCTTTTCAGTGCCGCCGACGGTCATATCTCCCCCGTCTTCTGCCGAGTCTCCGAGGTGTAATAAATGGGGGAGGGAGGGGTTCTCTTCCAGGATCTACCCCCTCGTCGCTCAAATTCCGCCGCAAGTTCGTGGGATGTGGAGCACCTGACGAGGTATCTGCGGTAGCGTCACCGGGCGATTTTTCTCTCGGAGAAGTTCTTGCCTCCTCGGGGCGTCCAAAGCGTTGTCTAGGGAGTCCGCTCTTGCGCCGGACACTATAATAATGAGCTTTGTGCCGAGCTTATCAGATTTTCCGGATGTGTGGACGGCGGGGCAGACTTCCTGTCTGCCGCGGCCGTCCTGCTCACACTTCCGCTCGGCCTCCCGTGGTACTGTGGGTCAGTGCTAGGATCTCGGTGCAGGCCGCATTGCGGCCGCTTCGGGTTCCGCCGGTTTTCAGCCGAGTACTCTTTTTGGATTTGTACCGATCGATGCTGCCTGGTCCTGATCCTTGAGTGCAGCCTTCAGAGTCTTTGTTTTGTGTCGGATAGATAATCGGATCAGTGAAAGGGTCGCTTAATCCACGGAGCCTTTTCGCTACACAGCCATCTTGTTCAGCTGTGGGCCACGCCCCCATCTCGTCCCAGTTTTGAATCAAAGTAGCATAGAGAGTTAATATGTCTCCTGCAAAGCACATTATTTAACATGCAGATGACAGATTTATATTTTTGTAGCTAGGTAAGTGGATTCCTGTTTTTAACAGAGAGAGCCCTTTTATTACTTGCAGTTCATAAATTGTAATCCTTCTAATATACTACCGTGAGCTATGACGGACATGTGACTACTACACCTTGTAACCCTCACTGTCTTATGTAACACATCCTGTATATGGATTAATATACTTGCATGATTTATTGTCAATGTATAATGTGAACTTGTGATGCAAAGCGCTCTGATACTCTGCATTGGGATGAGTTGCACTATAAAAGAAATGGTATTTAAATTGTTATTTGTTTAATTACTGAGACAGATTAATACATCTGACATTCTTACAATATATGCATATCTCTTATATATAGGAACTGAAGGAAGCCAAACCATGCCTCTCTTGAGTACTTGTGAAGTGATAATAAGTTGTGTGCCTTTGTTTTACCTCCATTGCGTTTGCATTTAGGTGGGGGGCAGTAGATCGCTTCCAGCCAAGATACTCATACTTGAAAAAAAAGAAGGCCTGAGGGCCCCTTACTTTGGCCTTTCTTTTGGGCCCAGCTGGAATTTGATATAAGAAAGCCCCTCCCCGCCTCCACGTTACTGCTCGTAACAAAAGTAAACAATGTGCAGGTGCTGCTGAATGTGTCTCGGTGTCTGAAAATTACACCAGGACAAACTCATCATATTTCTGTGAGGGCCAACTTCTTGGCAGGGTAGACGGCATCCACCCTGTGAAAATAGTAGGTTGCTGGAGGGTAAATAGTAGGTACCGCGTCTACACTCGACTTGTGCCCTGCAGACAATTGAATTCAATTCTTGTAAAACATGTTCTGACCACATGGCATCATGTGAGGGAATAACTTCACTATCTGGTCAATGTGGTGAACCTGCCCTTATTGACACATTCAGCACTGAATATCACACCTTATTCCTGAAGCACGTTCTTAGAATCAATACAGACTAAGCAATGGTAGACAATAGAAAGGGATTTTTCAAAATACTCATTGAAATTCATTCAAACATCCTGACTAGAGGAACCCAAAATTTCCTTGTTGCCCAGATGCAAGACAGCCATTCCCTGCTCAGTTTGTTGCTTTTACTACTGTCTTGCGCCACGGATGTAGATGATGATCTGCAGTGTTGAAACAGTGGACTTGTATGCTTGCAGGTAGTGCAAAATGGAGATGAATTTCTCATTAACGAAAGGGATTTATGTGCCAACATGTAAACTCCACCTGCCGATTCAGTGCTGCCCATGGACCTGATCCCGGGTATTGTACAACCCTTAGGGTTACCCATTGACCCATATCATTTTAGATCTAAGCTGTATTGTTCTGTGTCCAGATTCCATGATCATATCCTACTATTGCACGCCCCCTTGGATTTCAATTTTGTATCTTGCCACTAGTTCCCTAATTCAACAAACTCCTAAAATGCCAAAGCCAAGTCAAGTGAAGTCAAGCCACAAGTATGTTTGAGGTGCATTGACACTACAATGCAATGGACTGGATCTCAAAGAGAAGGAGAAGCTAAGTGCCTAGAAAAGGAAAGTAAATCTAAGTTGAAAAGTTGTAAGTTGAAGTCACATTGACGTGCACCATGTAGGCAGACCCTTTTTGAAACCAATAGGCCTTTCAATATTTTGTGGCCCCACTAGGACCTTATGTTCTGGTAAATTACCATAGTAACTAGGCTTAGCCCGTCCTAAAACGTAGCAAATAATACAATTTCTCTAATTGGCCAACACCTGTGTGCTTCAGATGACCTATGCTACCTCTGTTTGTCCCAAATAAGCGTCCCATGTCCAAAGAAAGGATATGACCCCATTCCCCATACCAAAAGCCCACTTACACACTTTTTTGGTTTTTAGTGTCCATAAAGAGCACAAAATATTTGTTCTTTGGTGGTTCCTTGGAATCTGCCATAAATTTGAGTCATGCATTAAGAAATTCTGGGGAACTTCATGGACAAAGGAAAAGGATTAGGATGGGGCAGCAGGCACAGTCAATAAGGCCATTGGACATTACATTGTGTGAGTGTGTAAGACTTTGCCCGTAGACAAAAATTCACATGTTCAGTAAGACCACTGGGAAGCCTGGATCCTGGAAATGCACTTGTTTTGGCACTGCAACAGGAAGAGGCGTATGTGGGTAAAGGGAACATTGTTAAGTAATGTGAAAAGTAAAATGCAGTTTTATTGGTTTGAGCTGAGCTTGGTGAATCCAAGAGAGTATAAAAATGAACACCTTCAATTCTTGTGCCTCTAAAGTCTGCAGTCTATTTCGAATGTTAGGCTTCTCCGAAGAAACTATCCTATCATTAGAATCCACCATTAATTTTCTATTCCTGAACAGACTTGTCACTTCTCCTACGCAAGGTTTCTTCTTTTTTCCAGGCTGACTGTGCCAGAACATGCATAGTCAGAGTCAAAAAGCACTCAGGCCTCCCATTCACCCAGGAATGTAGCACATTAAAGAAGTGTTGTCTCCTTTTTATACCACTGTCAATTTTTACTGGTTGATTCTCATATCCTGGATCCTGAGCAGAGATGTACACAAAACTTGGTGCAGAGGAGCAACAACGGAGAAGGTGGACAAGGATGTCTCTTTCTCACTTAGCATTGGTAGACACTTGGAAATACTCCTTTCTGTAGATTTATTTTCTGGGCTTGAAAAGCCACTGGAGAAACTCTTCCTTGACAGACTTTGAAGAACAACAAAAGCGGCATCCCTTTTTATAAAATCATCTCAGCAGACTGTGGTACAAAATAACAGCAACACATTTCTATCTGCCTGTAGTGCTCAATGAAAGGGGGAAGTGACGGTCGACCACTACAGGCTTGTTCCACTTGCAGGATAGTGCTGAACAAAGTAAAAACGTTCAGCGATAAAAGCTCCTTGAATATGGCATACGTTTTTTGAACATCGAAGCTAGCCATCTTGCCAACCTACACTGGGTTGCTTGATAATCTCAATGGGGTAACCCAGTAATGCGCAAAACCTGGGAATAGGTACGGTATAGAAACAGTGGGTCTGCCACCTTACAACTTATCTTTTTTGTCCCCCTTCAGGTGGGGCTCCCAACTTATGATTAAACAGCACAACACTGAACATAAATGACAATTAAATTGAAAAAATATATGTATTTAGAAAAAGTATTTAGTAAATTAGAGACAATAACCCAACAACATTATTCAACATACACAACTAATACACGTGAATATTTACAATAGTGACATATAGAGGTGACAGGTTATGACTGTAGACATCACGATACTACAACATTTATACAAAAACACAAAAACATGAAACATCAATTTTTCTTGATTGCGTTATATTTCTAGCAACAACAAAACACCCTAGCAAGACCTCATATATTGTATGGGTCTTGTTGGGCAACAATGCTAGATCAGGAACGTCAACGTTTCGACCCCTAGTTACGTGTGCGTGTCAGTAACATCACTGTAGGGTCTTCTTCAGGACAAATATAGTGTTGTGTATGCCCTGTTTGGAAGAAAGAAGAAATATGACTAGTTTTAGATAACAGTGTGTGCATGATAAAAATCAAAAAGGGGCACCTGGAGAAATGAGCTCTCCTTCAGAAGTAAATCACGAAGCGCAATAGATTGCATGGTTTACTCGGTCAAATATCTCAGAAGGATTCCAAATGTATCAGAGGTATCTTGATCCTAATATAAATATGAGTACCTGTTAGTGACGCATTACATAAACAGAATTCAGAAGGATAAATATTTTATTGGTGTAGATCCTACCTGCAGTGTCAATAGTTTCAGGGAATCAATAAGTAAAGTTTCAAATAGATTCTCCAATATTGAGGGGCACACTGTCTACCGTGAATCTGTGTTGAAAAATAATCCATATGTAAGGAACTATTCAGTTAAATCATGTGTCACCAAACCACCACCGTGCGATTACGTAGTTTAGAAGTATAAAAAAACAACACACTCAACTCCGGCATGCCACGCTCGGAGAGTAGTAGGGGATAATGCTCCTACAATATATACCATAGACCACTCAGACCTGGTCCAGCCCCAAGGTCTGATTATACCAAACTTATCAGGTTATAAGGTTCAGCTCTGTAAAAATAAATAAATGGTTGAATGAAATTAAAACCACAGAGTATGTCAATAAACTTCTCTGACCCCCCCCCAATGGTTGAAGAGGAACTTACCTCTGGTATATCGAGTCGCAGTTGTGGAAGAGGGCAAGTAGACCGCCGCGTCTCTTGCTAAAATAGAAATCCGCGCTTACCGCCATCCGTGTGCACGCAGGCACGTTCAGAATCCCAGGCTGGTAAGAGTTGCTAAGGGAACTGAGATGCAGGCTTCCCAGGAATGCGGTTTCAGTTCCCCTTAATGCCATCGGGAGTCGTCCGTGGACGCTCCTGCTCCTATTGTATGTCAGAATAGAGTGGCGCGGACACAACGGTTTGTACAAGGGAATTCTGATACAACTAATCTATCCTCTTTGGAGGAAAGTTGATACGGGTACCAAGGGGAGTAAGACAAACCCACGTGAATAAGGTGAAAAAGGGTTACATTTCTGGAAATTCACCTAGTAAAAACGTTGTTGGTACAAGACTGAACTAATGTGCCCACGGAGACCATAATAATAATGTACTTGAATGCGCAAGCATCACGTATATGTGTTTGGAATAATGGATCCGCACTATGTATTAAAAATTTGAGAATCTTTCGGCATAGCGACAGGCTGAGTCCTAGTTACTATACAATTGGAAAGTTGATCTAATCCGGATGCAAGTTGGATAAAATGAATTTCTTCTTAGTTTAACATGTCAGGCCGGCGCACCGTGTCTTATGTTAATGTATATTTTGGCGCACAGGTCTTAGGTGGGTATCTCTGTAGAGTATCATAACCGTATATATGCATATTGTTACATATCCATAAACATCCTTAGAATTTAGTCAAAAAACATAAGTGAAGGTCCTTATTACTTTGGCAAAGGTTCAAAACAAAGACAGATTACATTGTCAGCATATACATGTAGCGTGATGCAGCCCATAAACAAATAATTTTACAAAACATTACACAACCCAAAATAATTTCGTGTTTTACAGCAGTCATTGAATATGCTAAAAATATATGTACATTTTCGAAATTGCTGACATTTTGGACAACTTGAGGGAACATATACATTGGAACGAGTTTGATAACCATTGTTGCAGTCAAATATACATTGGGGCCAGTTTGATATAGTCAAAGGGATACATCACAATGGCTCTGCCCTTGAAAGGCCCTAACCTGAGAGATTACCATGTCTCTGATCTAAGATGTAACTGTGTTGTGAAAAGTAAGGAAGTCTGGCGATTTCCTCAGATTCATTCAAAACCCTGTCTGACTGAATTGAGGAGATGTATCCACTTACGTTTGCGTAAGTTAAGTGTGGCTGCTAGATCCTCACCTCTGGGATTGGGCAGAATTGTTTCAAGGTCCCACCACTTCAGGCTATCAATTGCATTTCAGTAAAGTGGTCAACCAAGGGTGCCTCCTGTACTCGACAGCGAATCCTCGAACAATGCTGAAGGATTCTAGTCTTAACCTTCTGCTTGGTTTGGCCTACATATACCTTATTGCAAGGGCACAAGAGGATATAAATCACGTCTTTGGTGTTACAGCTTGTGTGGTGCAGAAGGAGGAATTGTTTTCCTGCATACATGAAAAGCTTCTGCTCAACCGCTAAGTCACACACTTTGCAATGCCCACAGCTAAAATGGCCCTGTAAGGGTGGTAGCATCAATTGCGTACGAACATTACTGGTGGCAAGGCCGGCCTAAGGCATGTGCAAGCTGTGCACCTGCACAGGGCCGCCAAACCCCAGGGGCCGCCACGCCAATATATATCCTTAGATACATATTTGTGTGGGGGCCCCTGGCAGGGATTTGGCGGCCTCGGGCCCCCTACCTACACTCCCTGCTCAGGGCCTCCGTGAGCCTAGAGCCGGCCCTGCTGGTGGGTTTCGCCCTAAGATACAAGCTAACCATGTGGTCTCTGATATTCTTTCCTCTTTTAAATGCAAAAAGTGGCGGTTCAGTGGTAGTGGTACCTATACCGTCTGATATGAGTGACCAGTTTCGATTAATGATTTTCTTCATTTCATTGCTCCTGTTCCTAAATGTGGAGACGCAAACTACTCGATCATTAGCTGTTTTTCTATCCTGGTTAACCTGTAAGAGTGTTTCACTGTGGCAATATCATGCCTCTTACATGCTTTTCTCAGAAGGCCCCTTGGGTATCAACGGTCACTCAACCTGTTTATAAGGGAGTCTTATTCAGTGAAGAAATCTTCCCTACGTGCACAGTTACTACGTAACCTGAGAAACTGCCCATAGGGAAGATTATCTCGCAAGTTACTTGGGTGATGACCAATGTTCCCTCTAATTTTTTTCCTCTGTGTGCAGCAGTGGAGGGTCGCTGCAACCATGGCTATGTGCGCCAGGAACCAAACCGCGTGTGTCTGCGGCGCCACATGGCACTCAAAACGTTTACTTTAAAAGTGAAAAGATGGTGCATTTACACACATACAGCTCCACAATAAGGGTCTTAAGGGCCTCTGTGCTATTAGTTTTTTGTGCCCCTCTGCCCTCTGTGCCACTTGTTTTTGTTCCCCTTTTGTTTTCTGTTCCACTCGTTTTCTCCTCGTTTTTTGTGCCTTTCTGCCCTCTGTTCTACTCATTTTTTGTGCCTTTCTGCCCTCTGTTCCACTCCTTTTTCCCTCGTTTTTTGTGCCCTTCTGCCCTCTGTTACACTCGTTTTTTGTGCCTTTCTGCCCTCTGTCCCACTCGTTTTTTTGTGCCTTTCTGCCCTCTGTGCCACTCGTTTTTCCCTCATTTTTTGTGCCTTTCTGCCCTCTGTTCCACTCGTTTTCCCCTCGTTTTTTGTGCCCTTCTGCCCTCTGTTCCACTCGTTTTTTGTGCTTTTCTGCCCTCTGTTCCACTCGTTTTTTGTGCCTTTCTGTCCTTTGTTCCACTCGTTTTCCCCTCGTTTTTTGTGCCCTTCTGCCCTCTGTTCCACTCGTTTTCTCCTAGTTTTTTGTGCCCTTCTGCCCTCTGTTCCACTCGTTTTTTGTGCCTTTCTGCCCTCTGTTCCACTCATGTTCCCCTCGTTTTTTGTGCCCTTCTGCCCTCTGTTCCATTTGTTTTTTGTGCTTTTCAGCCCTCTGTTCCACTCATTTTTTGTGTCCTTCTGCCCTCTGATCCACGCGTTTTTTGTGCCTTTTAGCCCTCTGTTCCACTCGTTTTTTTGTGCCTTTCTGCCCTCTGTTCCACTTCGTTTTCCCCTCGTTTTTTGTGCCCTTCTGCCCTCTGTTCCACTCGTTTTTTGTGCCTTTCTGCACTCTGTTCCACTCCTTTTTTGTTCCTTTCTGCCCTCTGTTCCACTCCTTTTTTGTTCCTTTCTGCCCTTTGTTCCACTAGTTTTTTGTGCCCTTCTGCCTTCTGTTCCACTCGTTTTTGTGACCTTCTGCCCTCTGTTCCACTCGTTTTTTGTGCCTTTTAGCCCTATGTTCCACTTGTTTTTTGTTCCTTTCTGCCCTCTGTTGCACTCGTTTTTTCCTTGTTTTTGTGCCCCTTTTGCCTTCTGTTCCACTCGTTTCCCCAGCCGCTGTGCCCCCTGCGGCCCGCCCCCCTGACTTCTCACTGTGGCCTTTTGTTTAAGTATTGCTGTTAATCAGAGCCCCTACACGGGCTCCGATTAACAACAATACTTAAACAAAAAGCCACAGTCTGCCCCGCGCGTTACTAACAAAAGCTTAGAGACATTTTCCAAACACAGCGTGTGCTAAAGTACGACCTGTGTTTGGAAACTGACTACGCTTTTGTTAGTAAAGCGCGGGGCAGACTGTGGCCTTTTGTTTAAGTATTGTTCTTAATCGGAGCCCGTGAAGGGGCTCTGATTAACAGCAATACTTAAACAAAAGGCCACAGTCTGCCCCGCACTCCCACATAGCCACAAGCCCCACCAGCCCCCGCCTCCTTAGCTGCACTCCTCACGACCGCTCTGCCGCCACCGCAAGGAAAAGTGCCTCATGTTCGCGCCGCTCGCTTCTTTAAAGCGGCCAGCGGCGCGACTCTCTTGCGCGACGGCCTGTGTGCGCGCTCCACGCAAGGCGGAGCACGCTGACGTCAGGAGAGGTGCGCACGCCCTAGAGGGAACGGTGGTGATGACTAGAATACCCCAAAAGAGTATTGCACTCCAGAGATTTCCTGAAAAGTGTGATATCTAGGACATCTACCTCAGTTCTAATAGTCAGGTCAAGGAAATCGATTTCATCTCATAAAAAAGTCATAGTGAATATTATGTCACTTAACCTGTCATTGAGCGATACATAAAAATCTTGTAGTGTCTGTGAGCTGCCCATCCAGAACATAAGGGCATCATCGATATATCGCATTCCTAGAGCAATATTCTTTATAAAAGGATTTTCTGGTCTATAAATGAACTTGTCCTCATAGTTACCCATGTAAAGATTTGCTTTGTCTGGAGCAAAGCCCGCCCCCATGGCAACCCCCTTAGTTTGAAAAAGAAGTATTTTTTGAAGCATAAAGAAATTTTTTGTCTTTGCTATTTCTAGGAAACTTACAATAAAGTCTGTGGGCACAAGGTGGGGTCTTTGTTCCAGAATGGAATGGGCTATCACTAAGGCCACATGTTACGGAATGCTGGTATATAGGGAGGACACATTCAAGGTGACTAACGGTTGTCTTTCTTTGTCAAAAGGTACATCTTCTATCAATTTGATGACTTCCATTGAATCCTGTAGGTAAGATTTATTTTTAGGTACCCAGGGCTGCAGAAATATGTCCACATAGCGACATAATGGTTCAAGAATCGAGCCACATCCCGATACTATCGGCCTGCCGGTGGTTTGTCCCTATTTTTATATACCTTGGGGGGAGTGTAAATTGTGGGAATACGAGGTTACTTTTGATTCAGGGAAGCAAATTCATGCTCACTCAAGTACCCTTCCTCTAGACCTTTAATAGTAAGCTCATTTATCAATGTTGCCACATCCCTGGTCTCCTTGTGTCTTTCTGTAGTTCTACACAACTGAAGTTGTGTTAGGATTTAGTCAACATAATCTTCCCTGTTTTGAACCACAATGGCACCCTCTTTGTCTGCTGACTTGATAACTAGGTCAGCATTCTGCCGTAAAGATTCAAGACTAACTTTTTCATCCTTAGTAATGTTATGTTTTATTTACTTATTTTGTTCAAAAAGCATAAGAACATCTCCCTGAAATATTTGTTCAAAAGCAAGAATTTTGCTTGACATTAGATGTAGTGGAGGTGTAAATGTAGATGGTGTGTGGAGTGATGTAGCAGAGTAGGTGATCCTGTCCGATGGACTAGCGTTTTTGTAAAAGTAGTGCAGCAGTCGTGTTTTTCTAAAAACAACTGTGTAACTCAATCTTTGTGTTAAAACTATTGGCTGGAGCCATTGATACAAAACTCAAGCCCTTCGAGAGGACAGACATTTCTACAGGAGACAACTGGTGTCTAGAAAGATTAATAATAGGGTTGTCTAACTCAGTATCTTTCCCAGCATCCAATCTTGTGGGTTGATTGCTCTGATGCGTTGTTATTGCCAAAGGTGCCTCGGCTATCCCTATCCTAGTAGGTACCTCTCTAGTACCAGTTACTATCTGTAGGTTTGTCTCCTCGTTTGTATTTCCCCGTGTGTCACCTGTGGGTAAAATCTCACTGCTTTCCTGCCTCTGCTCCAGCCCCTGTTCACTCCTCTGTTCTGATCTCTGTCTTCCTGCCAGCTCTGAGGAGGTGCCCCACCCCTGGGTTTTGACCATCTGGCGACCCCTAAAAACGGTCCTGAGGTTAGATCTTGGTGCCTTGATAATTCGGCCCTTGATAGCTAGGTCCCTGAAAGCTAGGTCCCTGATAGCCTTGTTGTCTGGTGGAACTGGATTTGGCTTGTTCGTAGTCACTATCCCCACCACTAGAGTATGAGGATTCTGAGAACGTTTTGAACTTGCGACCACCTTGTCTGCCTCTATTTATATAGTGACCTTGATAGTCTTGCTGGTAGTACTCTTCTGTCGTGTATGGATAAGTGACTTTCTTATCGTATGTCCTAATGTCTCTGGCCAGCTTATCTAGTTTCCTGGTTTGTGTGACTGTTGAATTCAACAATGGTTTTGTCTAATCTCTCAGGCGCCTCTTTAGCATTGGTTATTAAGGCCCTGTCATCTAGAATTTCTTTTCTTAGTTCCTCAATTTCCTTGGTTAGTTTCTTAATGTATTCCAGGGACGTCTCCACTCCCAGCACCATCCAGTGCCGGGAGCAGTTGTTCGCCACAAAACTAAAGTTCTCACAAAATTTCGGGATAGCTATAAAAATTGCAGGCTCCTTTTTTCACATGGAGACCGACAGGGATAATGTTCACTTGGAGATATTTGGTAAGAAGGTGACCATGTAATCTGATTCTAACCAGCTTCTTCTCTAGTTTCTCAAGCTTGTTTAACTTCTCATTAAGTGCATTGTCAAATGAGATGACAGCAGTACCCAGAAAGGAGCTGTCGTCCTGCCCTTGAATCAATCTTGCTATGCATTCTTCACTATATGCAAGCGTGTCTGACATTGCATATACAAGTTATTTACTCAATTGATGAGGACAGACCCTCGCAGACCAGTGTCTGCTCAAGTAGATTGATAATCTCAATGGAGTAACCCAGTAATGCACAGAAACTGGGGATAGGTACGTTATAGAAACAGTGGTTCTGCCACCTTACAACTTATCTTTTGTGTCCCCCTTCAGGTGGGACTCCCAACATATGATTAAACAGCACAACACTGAACATAAATGACAATGAAATTGAAAAAATATATGTATTTAAAAAAAATATTTAGTAAATTAGAGACAATAACCCAATGACAGTATTCAATATATACAACAAATACACGTGAATATTTACAATAGTGACATATAAAGGTGACAGATTGTGACTGTATACATCACAATACTACATGAAACATCAATTTTTCTTGATTGCCTTGTATATTTCTAGCAACAAAAAAACACCCTAGTAAGACCTCTTATATTGTATGGGTCTTGTTGGGCAACAATGCTAGATCAGGAACGTCGACGTTTCGATCCCTAGTTACGTGTGCGTATCAATGCCATCACTAGGGGGTCTTCTTCAGGACAAATAAACTGTTGTGTATGCCCTGTTTGAAAGAAAGAAGAAATACTGGGGCCCCTTTTTTCATTTTTATCACACACACATTGTTATCTAAAACTAGTCATATTCCAAACACAATGCTTTTCTTTACCAGAATGTGAAGAGTTCAGTACCGATTATTACGAAATTAAGTGATCGAAAACCTGGTTTGTGGTGTTATACTTTTCTCATTATTATTATTTATTTATTGTACCGTTATTCAAAACTGTTATAAAGAATAATACAGAAAGATCATATCAATAAGAGGAGGATTGGTGAAGTTAACAACATACAATGAAATGATTTCAAATTATCTCCTTGTGGTGTAATACAGTGACAGCATCCATGTGGGTGTCTTATATAAATATCATTGAGCTTTCTTCAATAATATTATATCAATAAAAATGCATACGCCTACGCATCATTGACTAATACCAATGAATTGTGCAGATTTATACACTTTTGATGATTCACAAAAATCAACACGATTGCACAAGAAAATCTATAAACACAATATTTTATTGTATTGTATTATATTATAGTCTTTTGTGTAGCTCTTATTGACTCTATGTGGGCTACTAAAGCTCTTATCCACATGGGTAGCAAGCTACACATTGTGAGTGTGTGTATATCGTTCATTTCAGAATACATAGAAAGTGTTTCCATGCAGTAACTATTGACCACTGAGGTGCGCTTATCATGTTCTGGGACACAGCAGTTAGTGGTTTAATGGATGAGGAAATCTGAGAGAAAGACTCACATTTTTATAATTTATGTTATGCTTGCACATTGATGAACTCTGCAGGTCCCTTTATTGTGTTGGTAGTTTATGTTCCTGACCCAATTTCTTATGCTGTCTGTGGCAGGAGGTCATCCACACTGTGATCTAATGGCTAAATTAGTGGTGACAGATGTAGATAATGAGTGAGGGGAAGATCATAGATCTACCTGGATAGTTTGCATTGGAGTTCTCCTTTTAGGAGTGCGTTTATGAGATGTCAGTTGAAGAGATTTGCTAAGATGCACTTCATTATTGTCTTCCTTTAGCCATTATAGGATGTCAGTGTTCAGAGTATGTGATTATTTGGGACCTGCAGATTTGACTGTGTTGGAGTACTCCAGTGGCCATTGTCCACAGGTCATGATTTATTTCTTAGTGGTATTAAGCATTAGGTGAATAATCAGCATCCAGACATCTAAGGCACAGAGGAAATCACCAAGTCTTGAGTCTTTTGGGCCATCCATTTTTAGAATCATTTGTGTATATTATGCATAGTTGTAACACGTGAGGTTGAACAATCTGATCAGGTCCGGTAAGGGGATTAAATAGATGTTGAATAGGACAGTAGAGGTGTGGATAAGCAAGGGGTAGGAAAACCAATGGCCTTATTTAGCGTTTGATGAGGAGGATGCTGTGTCACAAATGTGGCCGATGTCCCATCCTCAGAAGTACAAGTTCATTATAGCCTATAAAACATGTAATACAGCAGACAGAATATTCTTCATGTTTTAAGGAGTATCCTATCTGGCAAACTCTGAAAAAATTTCACATATTCTAAGATTATGGAGTCTGCGTACATTCTACTCATTATTCCCCTTACTTTATTTCAGCTCACTTGATATCACTGCTGTATGTTTCCCTCTCCATATCCAGTCTGACATATTGGCAAACAGTGTTACCTTAAGGGCAGTAGAAGGTGCTTCTTTGAATCCATCCCTGAGGCTACATCTGTCTCCAGATTATAGAATATGGCAGGGGCTCAAAGGAGATATGCCTTGTCACAATACCAGAATCATAGAATGTGGCATGGATGCCAGATTTTTAGAAAGGTTCTCAACTTCCTTTATTGCCATTTGCTCAAATACGGATGCAAAAGCACAGAGCTAATACTCGTATGAACAATTTCCTCTGTTTTGGTAATTAGCTCTTATTCTCTTGAGTTATGTGACTGAAATATGCATGGTGTAAAAACTTGCATAAATGTATGGATTCACAAAACAAAATCATGTTAGCCAAAGGCTCTGATACTGGGACCTTGCACATGGTTGAAGTAACTAATGTTAATCCAATGATAGTTGTTGCTAGAAAAAAATCCATTCTTACATTTCAAAAGAAATATTTTAATGAATAATCAAACATGAAATATGATTCACTTTGTGAATTAAAACAATACATCATTGAGACAAACCAAAAATAGAGATTATGATATACCGAAAGAAAAAAAAATAAAGAACAATGAAAGACCAACTTGACCTCTTTCTTTAACAGTTCACTAAAGGAACTAATTTTATGGTATGGTACCTGAATATTGAGTACTTAATATAGTACAACCTATAAATAATTGTAAACATATTGAGACTGCAGAAATACCTTAAGACATAACATTGAAGGTAAGTATATATCTTTAGTGTTTGTTAATAGTAGAATTGTTGTTAAAAATATGTTTTTCTAAAATATGATCGTGTTTACTATTGGTCATGTGATTGAATATGACTATATTTATATAAGTCCTCATGCAAGCCCCCCTCTGCTGCAAGTTGCTTTTCGCCAGCCACCTGTTTCCTCTCATTAAACTGTGTTCAGTGTTTACCACTACCCGTAATTGTTAGCTGCTACATTGTGTCCCATTAAACTTGTAACTGTATCCAGCCTGCACTGTAATTCTTCTTGTATAGCCAGCATCTTTGTTAATGCTTTAGACCCTGTTTAACTTGTCGTCTGTTGTTTTTTTCTTTTCCCCCACTCCTCGCCACTTGCTTTCCTGCCATATTCGCCGCTCTTTTCCCTCCCGCTCCATGCCTCCCAGCCACCCTCTCAGGACCTACATAATGGAGGCCGCTGGGCAACTACACACAGTAGACGCGCTGCCGGCGTGCCGAAGGCATTCTAAAGGCAAGTCTGTCTGCGCCCGCCCAGGCCTGGACCACACCCAGTGCCAAGAACTCTGGTTTTTTCCACTCAGTGCAGCTACACCGCTGCACACCTCTGAGCACTAGATCCCAGGTGCATCAACACTAACAACTCCTGCCTCACTTCTCTATGCACCACCACAGGACCGTTCTCCTGCCGGCACTGCTGCTTCATCTGCAACACTGAAGAAATCAACAACGCAGGAGACACCACAAACATGACTGCGCCCACCACGCGGAACAAAACCGCCCCAGCGCAACTCCAGTGTATTCTACCTGACCTCATCGCCCTGATCGCCATCAACTCCAAACACTACATCTTCCTAGGGGATCTTACCATCCACCTCGATGACCCCAGCGACACCGACTTTCCTGACCTCCTCGAAAGCATGAGCAACATCGGCTTCAAGCAACATGTCACTGACCCTACATTGCAGGAAACACAGCTCCCTTGGACAGCCCACTACAGCATCCACTTCACCAACTCAGGACCTACCCACACTGGCACCGTGCCTCCATCTCCATATGTATAAACTGGTAAAAATATCAGAAGCCCAGTGGAACAACGCTCTAAACTCCCTCCTCCCAGACACAACATTCAACCCAGAAAAGGCTGCGAAGATTTCTCCCAGTGGCTCACAGAATGCGCCCACAAAATTACCCCCACTAAGCCAACCAAATCCAAGGGACCTGCCAGAAGAGCCAGCTGATTCACTGCAGAGCTAAAATCCACCAAATGCAACTTCCAACAACTAGAAAGGAAGTGACGCTCCAACAAGGAGACAGGAGATCTTACCACCTTCAAAATAGCACTCAACCAGTACCACTGCCTCCTGAAAGAAAAAAAAGAACGCCCTAGCAGACCACATAGAATCCAGCACAAACCACAGCAGCTGAGAATGATGCCACCCCCTCCCACGAACTGTGTGACCCCTTGACAGACTTCTTCTATGATAAGATCGCAGTCATCTACGAAAGCTTCAAACCCCAAAATCCCACCAGTGACAGCATCAGCCTGCTCACATCAACTAACACAAACCTCAAAAACCTGCTCACCCATTGGGGCTCTCTCACAACTCAAGTCATAATCTCCATCATGAACTTCGTGAACTCAGGAGCATCCACAGACCCATGTCCCCACTACATCTTCAACCTCTGGAGCAAAACAATTGGCGACAAGCTCAAGAAACTCCTGAACACCTCTGCCACCTCTTGAGAAGGCAATCAACCAGCAACTCACCAAACACCTGGAACACAGCAACCTCCTGGTCCCCTCTCAATCCATTGTCTGAGCCAACTACAGCACAGAGACAGCCCTAATCATAGCCACTGATGACATCAGGGCCCTCCTGAACCACATTGAAATGACAGCCTTCATCCTCTTGGACCAGTCAGCCACCTTCTTCACCGTCTCCCATCAAATCTTGATCAACTCCACCACCTTGGTATCCAGGGAGACGATCTCAAGTGGATCGCCTCATACCTCATCGGAGGAAAGAACACAGGGAATCCGTCTCCCACCTTGTAACCCAAGTAGATAATCTGCGGTGTCCCCCAAGGATCTTCCCTCAGTCTCATCCTCTTCAACACATACATGACCTCTCTGGCCAACACCATCGGATCCCATGGACTCAATATCATCTCCTACACCGAAGACATCCAGCTCATCCTCTCGCTGTCTGAAGCCCCATCCATCACCAGAGCCAACAACCACAGATGCATGATGAACGTCGCTCACTTGATGAAGAACAACTGTCTCAAGCTCCACACAGACAAGACGGAAGTCCTCATCTTTGGCAACAATACCTCACCTTGGAACGATGAATGATTGCCTACTGAACTTAGCCTATCCTCCGCCCAGCCAAACCATGCCCCCTACCTCAGCATCATCTTGACAGGAAGCTATATTTGAAGAAACAGGTAAACACAGTCTCATCTGCCTGCTTCCACACCCTCTGCATGCACCACAAGATCTTTAGGTGGCTCCTGGTCAACACCAGATGGACAGTCATGCAAGCCCACATCACCAATAGGCTGGACTATGGGAAGAAACTCTACGTAGCAATCACTGCACGCCTCCTGAAGAGACTAAAGACAATACAAATCTCAGTGGTAAGACTCAATTTCGACCTCCCCAGACAGACACACATCACACCGCACCTCAAGAAGTAACACTGGCTCCCAATCCTGAAGAGATGTCCGTTCAAGATGTTGACCTACACATACAAAGCTCTGCACAACAAAGGACCAGCATACATCAATAAACACATGACCTTCCACCAACTGACCAGACACCTACATTCCGCCTTCCTCTTCCTCGCAGACATCCCCTGAATCTGCAGACGCAACAGCAGAGTATGTTCCTTCTCACACCTGTTGGCCAAATCTTGAAACACCCTTTCCCTGCACCTTAGGACCACCTCATTGCTTTGATAATTCAGGAAAGGACTCAAGACCTGGCTGTTCGAATGAACAGATCACCATACAGAAGTTCGCAACTCCCATGCCTCGAGACCCTCATGGGTGATTTGCTGCACCTTATAAATGACTGATTGATAAAAACAAGTGTTTTGTTTGATGTTAATTTGGGGTATGTTTTTTTTTTGCAGTTATCTTTAAAAAATCATTTGAATGTTTTTTTTTATTTTGGAAGTTTGTGTTAGTAGTGGTCTATTTATCTGGGGTGAAATCTTTAGGGAGGTGTTTTAATTATTTACAGTAATAGTAACCTCTAACCCCCATAAAAATAAGCCTACACAATTAGGTGTGTTTCCAAGCAGATACAAAAATTAAAGCTATTTTTCCACATTAGCAAAAGTGTATCTAAATTATTGGAAGGAAGACAATTAACACAAAAATGACTTTAATTAACTGTGGATGATTATTTTGATAATTGGTATAATAATTCATATTCCAGGCAAATTAGCATCATATTTTATGTTTAAATTTAATTACACATGATAATACATTCATGTTAGTGTGTTAAAAAATTGTATAATATAAAAAAATATTATTTTTAATATTTTAAAATGAAAATAAAATTACATTTGTAGATTGACTGCAATCAATTTGTAGTTTATTTGTTGTTTTTATTTTGCTGCCATCTTTTTCCAAAGTAAGTTCAATGTAAAGTTATTGAGGGAAGTGGCTTTTTAGGTAAGAATACTTTAATTTGACTTGTAATTGGAATTTATAGGTTGGCAGGGTGTAGTTTAAGTTATGTTATAATTAGTTATTTATTGATGTATCAGTTCATGTTTATTTGTGGTAGGTTTGTGCATGTTTGGTCTTTTAGTGTAGGTTACCTTGGTCCTGGTATATATGAAGAGAACAGTTTCAGGAGCTCCCTTGAGGCCATCTGGTTTCATGTGGTCTACATCAGCAAGTCACATAAGTCAAAAGGTTCAAAGGTTCAAAATATGCTTTATTCGATATTCAGCAATGAAATATCATATAAGCAAAGAGTTTCATAAAATATCATACAAACATACAATTACAAAAATAATTTAAAACAAACAATTTGGTCAATTCATTAAAATAAGTAAGTGGTAACCAATTAAAAAGCAAGATCTGGCAAACCAATCTTAGAGTGATTAAAAGTTAACTAGAAAAGGAGCAATCAATTAGGCCTTACAAAATGACATAGCATGTACGACAAGATACATATATACAATTATTAAAAACATGATGGGCTTTTTCCATTTTACATGTCTGAGTATGAAAATGATAAAACACATGGTGGCCAGAGTCCCCTTTCACCAATTGTTATTGTTCATTACTCTGGGACCCGGGTAAAAATCGAACAAGTCCCAAGTAGAAATAGGGGCATCACCGGGTTTTGGTTGAGAAAGTCTTAAAAAGGGGACAATGTTCCTGTGTTTAAATCTGATCAATATCAGATCTCCCAAGATGTCTTTAGGCAGTCTGCCTAACCACCCCACCCTCCTGACGCTCACAATTCCGCCATCTAGGGCGGGCGGCAGCGGTCTGTTGTTGTGAAGCCAAAAGATGGTCTTATTTAGCAGCTCCTCGCTTGTTTCGTGATTTCCCTGACCAAGTTCAGGCACCCCGGAAAGAACGGACACGTAGGGGGCAGCTTCAGGGGGTAAATTAATTCTATGCCTTCTTGGCTGAGGATATCTAGGGGCTTTAAAAGAGGCACTTGTGGGGTTAGGAGTGTTATTATGGCCCCTTTGGAAGGGTATACTCAGGGCAGGGTCAATTGTTCGTGCTTTTCTGAGTTCAATAGGAGTAGGCTTGTCCGGGTTTATACAGAGCGTGGAACGTGGGGAAACAGCAGAATTTACAGTTGGTAGGTAAGACCTTTTTACTATTAGTTCAACACTGGTCAACCTGTCTCCCAACTCCTTAATTTTAGTGACCAGGGGTAACAAAGCAGCATTCAACAATCGCTCAAATTCGGCCAATAGGGTCGATTGAAAGGGGGAAACAGGATTATTTAATGTAGACCCTGCTTTATGTGGCGTTAACACAATTGGATTGGCAGGGAGGGATGGGGAGCTACAACACATTAGATTAACATTTAATGGAGTTTCCTCATTGTTGAATTGGATTAAATCAGGGGATACAGGCACAATCTGGGTGGTACAGTTTATGAGATCATTGTCTTTGCCCAGTCTGGGGGGGGTTAATATATCAGGGACATAGTTAGTGCCGCACACGGCATTGAGCTCTTCCCAATAAGACATCATGGGAGGACTATGTATGGCCCGTCGACGACATTGGACAATGGAACATAAATATGTAAACTGTATGGTGTCTCTGTACCTCTTATGTTAGGACCAAGTGGGGTGGCCCGCCCCGGCCTCCTCTGGCCTCCGAGGGCCACAGAGGGCCCGCCCTTTGCCCAGGCTTAGCCCGCGCGCGTCCCGTGCAGCGGGAAGCGCGAGCAGTTTTCAAAGCCCCCGGCGGGAAGGGGAGGGGCTGGCAGTCCGTTGTGGCTCCCGCTGACTCCTGGAACCTGTAGGCGCTGTCTGACTCAGCGCGCCCCACCGACGATGCGTCTCCCGCGGAGCGGGAGGCGCGAGCAGTTTTCAAAGCCCCCGGCGGGAAGGGGAGGGGCTGGCAGTCCGTTGTGGCTCCCGCTGACTCCTGGAACCTGTAGGCGCTGTCTGACTCAGCGCGCCCCACCGACGATGCGTCTCCCGCGGAGCGGGAGGCGCGAGCAGTTTTCAAAGCCCCCGGCGGGAAGGGGAGGGGCTGGCAGTCCGTTGTGGCTCCCGCTGACTCCTGGAACCTGTAGGCGCTGTCTGACTCAGCGCGCCCCACCGACGATGCGTCTCCCGCGGAGCGGGAGGCGCGAGCAGTTTTCAAAGCCCCCGGCGGGAAGGGGAGGGGCTGGCAGTCCGTTGTGGCTCCCGCTGACTCCTGGAACCTGTAGGCGCTGTCTGACTCAGCGCGCCCCACCGACGATGCGTCTCCCGCGGAGCGGGAGGCGCGAGCAGTTTTCAAAGCCCCCGGCGGGAAGGGGAGGGGCTGGCAGTCCGTTGTGGCTCCCGCTGACTCCTGGAACCTGTAGGCGATGTCTGACTCAGCGCGCCCCACCGACGATGCGTCTCCCGCGGAGCGGGAGGCGCGAGCAGTTTTCAAAGCCCCCGGCGGGAAGGGGAGGGGCTGGCAGTCCGTTGTGGCTCCCGCTGACTCCTGGAACCTGTAGGCGCTGTCTGACTCAGCGCGCCCCACCGACGATGCGTCTCCCGCGGAGCGGGAGGCGCGAGCAGTTTTCAAAGCCCCCGGCGGGAAGGGGAGGGGCTGGCAGTCCGTTGTGGCTCCCGCTGACTCCTGGAACCTGTAGGCGCTGTCTGACTCAGCGCGCCCCACCGACGATGCGTCAAATCTTATAAATAGAGCTCCTGGTTTAATGGTATTGATTTTTTTTATATTTCCATCCATAATTAGCTATATTTATTGTTGCCTCTTTTCTATCTTAAGTTATTCATATCTATTTTTTTGTTTTCTGACAAAATAAAGATGAAACTAGTATATTTTCACATTTATTTAACCGATAAAGGGGCCCTTGTAAGTGCATGCTCATGGATTATAGTGCTTCTGCTGCCATTTACAATTCATCATTCGTATGTAGTAGACTCATACAACGTTTGTTTTTTTGTACACATACACATCTGCAATTGTCATTTGGAGAACTTATATATTTGTATTATTAACTCCCATCTAGGTCAGTCTGTACCACTACTGACTTAGCAATCATGAGACACCCCATCAAAAATCTCTCAAAAGAAGACCTTGGTTACATATTTAAAAATACAGAGAAATGCATGCTTAATTTTTCTGCTTGTATGCATCTATAACAATCGGTAAAAACAGAAATATTGGAGCTTACCTGATAACTTTCCAAGGTGGTTGTCTTTACAATGTATTCCTTAACCACGCAAGCTGTTACAGCAACTTGCCTTAGGGAAAGCGTTGGACTTTGGAATAGTATAATTTACTATTCCAACTCCAGTCAGCACAACACTAGGAAAAGTGTTAGACTTAAAGTTCATCATCGATCCAGCAACGCTTTCCTTAAGGCAAGTCGCTGTAATGAATTGTGTGATGAAGGAATGCATTGCGAAGACGCATTTGTGGTTCGGAATGCGTTGTTAAGGCACAGCGTGGTTCGAGCCGCGATGTTAATGCTGTTTCCCATTGCCTTCACATGGAGGATGTCTCAGTCTAGCAATTCAAGTCCCTTCCTGTGATGTCAGTTTCTGTTTGAAGCATATAAAAAGGAGGCTTTATGAGAGGAACACACTTTGTTCCCTGGTTTTTCGTCGCAATCTTCGCCTCTTTATCCTATTTTTGTCCCTGATTTTTTCTTTAAGCAGACTGGATCGTGTTCCTTCTGGTCTCTTTTTTGGGCGTAGCCTGGCTATTTCTCCCACCTTTCAGCGAAAGTTTGGTGCTTTGCTGAATTTCTCCAACGCCAATTTCATCTTCAATTACAGGTTTTTCCTCCTGTCTGTGACACGCAAAGGGAGTCACTTGAAACGGTTCATGTACATTTTTCTGTGCAAGGTTGCTCCATGACTACTAGAAAGCATCACTTTTTTCTTGGGCAATCTAGAAAGGTACTCAACAGACCCTCTCAGCATCTAGTTCTTGACTGTAGGACATATAAGTGAGTGAATGTTTAGAAACTAATGCATACATAAAGGTTAATATTGAAGTTGGGAGCTGTATTGATAGATTATTTGTGGAAGTTAACTTACTTTTGGTTATGTTGGGGTGGTGGTCGGACTATTTAGGTTTCAATTTTGCAAATCCAGAGAAGTGTCCATGAAGAGCATCCATTTTGGAGTTTCGTATAATCCTATTTTTTTATTGGTTCGTTTTGGTGGAAAATGTGTTAGACTTTTTTATTTCTGAATATTATTTATATTTCTTTTATTTTTCAATTTACTAATACATAATTTTTCCCCCTGATTTTTTAGGTTTTCAAGGCATTGTTGGATGTGATATGCAACCTCCTTTTTGGATTTGTTTTTGGAAGAACTTAATTTTTTTAAATCTGGGAATATTCGCTGTGGAGTAGGAGTGTCCTGTTTGGATCTTCAACAGCTTTTCTTGGGCAATAAGGTTTGTGTGGTTTAAATAATTTATTAATGGTTATATTTTGTATGTTTAAATGTTAAAAAGTATTAAACTTTCTGATTAATTATTTATGTTATTTTTTATTAACTGCAATAGATATGTATGTTTTTATCTTGTATATTATGTTTTGAGCATATGTTCTACAGCTTATATGTTGTGTTTGTCAATTAGTAAGTTTGAGGTATGGAAAGCTTTTTTAATATTTCAATTATATGGAAAATGTTGGGGTAGAGTCTCTTTAGGATTCCCTGAAAATATTAGTGCCACCCTTCTGTTGATTTTTTTGTTTTGGTTTCTTTGTTTAGGATGTGGAACTTTTTTCCCCTCTCAAGCCCGTACTGGTGCATATGACCCATCCATTTCATCTAATATACACCCAAACTATTTAGAGATCCCCACCTGCCTGGTAAGGCTCTCTGCACTGTGAAATTAGCTGCCAGTATAGTGGCTGCCCTGGCAGCACTTCCGATAAGCAGAGATAATGGCTGCCCTGCACATTGTTTTGCTTAAAGAAAATGTGCCCAAGTCCATCATGCTTTGCACCAACAGGGAAAACCGGTGGACATCAGAAAGCCCTCAATATGGTGGAATGACCTTTACTATAAGCTGGTGGCTCTTTGGCAACTAGCCACCAGATCAATAGTTCACACTTGTGAGCCAGCTTAAGTTGTAAACACAGCACTTCCTACGAGAAAGTTTGGAGTGCAGGGGCACCATTGACTCACAACAGTGCTCTTGTTCGACCAAACTGTAAATTATGTTCTCTATTAAGGTCTTGGAAAAATGTTTATTGTTCCATACAGTTCATGCATTAAACTTCACCAAGCCACATTCAAGTTACCCCAATAAGCATTATAGCCCACAATGCAGTATCATTGGTATTTAAAAGTAAGACATGCAGAAATGTAATGTTGATATATCCTTACAGTGACTAGCACTCAAAAGCTACTTTCACTGTATGAAGACTGACTGGCTCATGGAGAAACACTGGGAAGCACTGTTAAATATGATTTCTGCTATCTCGGACTAGGGACCAGCTAGAAATATGGTTCACTTTTTAATATTATTAGACGCCCAACTCAATGGTTAAGTCAGATTTGTATAACCATTAAGGAAAGTAACTTTTAGAAAGTTACCTTTTCCCTTTCTAATGCCTCTTAAGGCTAATTTGCATTGACCGCCAGATGCAGCAATCTGAGTGGTTGGCCCTGAATGAGGTGTGAACACTTCTCCCACAGCAGAGACAAAAGCCTGTATGCCAGTGTTTTTGTTCCTTCGGCAATATAGATAAATAAGAAGTTCAAGGGATGCACTCAAATATCACACAGGTATACACAAATTCTTCTGTGTGAGACATGCTCTCTTCGTGTGTTTTCTGTCCAGTAAACACTATGGTATATGTGAAATTGCTGATTGTAGAAGTCTGCTAACCAGTCCCAAAAAACGCTATCAGAGGAAGCTGCCCAAAGGCTATTGCAGTTTTAATAATTTGGGTTAAATAAAGAAACTACTTAAGTTCATCTAAAATATTTTTTTAAATCCTTAATGAATAATCATAAATTTTCCATTTCCGTACCTATGTTTATACATATTGCTTGTATGCCGGATCAAATTCAATATGGAATCACATGTGTGTCTTCCTGTATAAGGATAGTGGATTGCTTTGGCCTGCATTCAACAGTGTTTGTTCCTTCTCCTAAAGTCTCCTGATGGACATGGAAGGTAAAATGAATGAATGAATGTTTTATTGTATGATTACTTAAAATCATTTCATAGATAAAATAGAGAGTACAATTAAAACATACAGTTACAACAAGTGAATTCATCTAAATTTCAAGAAAGCGATTTTGTTTACTTCGAGGTCTTGCCTTAGGAATTCCAGCATATGACCTAAAGTGCAAAGCATACGACTTAAAGTGTAAATGCCTTATCCAGCTGTATGTATAAACTGCCTGTGTTGTGTATTAATTAACAAAGTACAGTCAGCTACAGACATTATGTTTACTTTGGGTGCATTCCTTGAGGCCATTGTCGATTTCACCACTGGGGTACATCTTGGTGTCAAGAAACAGTATGTACTAGGAAGGGCCCTCTTGTTGTAGTCCGGGTGACCTGTCATTTAGCAACGTCTGCACATGCTCTTGCACTCACTGGAGTGGGAATAGTAATTTTTACCATTCCGCTTTCCAACATTTTCCCTACTGCTGCACTCATTGCAGTTGGAATAGTACATTTAATTATTTCACTATCCAACATTTTCCCTACTGTTGTATTTATTGTATTGCGAAATGTACATTTAAATTTTGTTTTAATAGTTTAATGTTTTAATTAATTATAGAATTTGTATTTTATTTTAAATTATTGATATATGTATATATTTTAATTTATATAATTTAAAAGTTTAAAAACTAAATAAAGATAATAGTTAATACATTATTTGAAAGTAAATATATGTATATGTATAAATTATTATGTTTGAGTGCCTACATTTGTTGACGCTTTCTACAACATCGGACGCTGTGGGGATACTCTGCTTGCCTTGCCCCTTACTTCTCGCCGCTCCCGCTGCTTCGAGGGAGGCCCGCCTACCAACGCTGTCTGCTGCCTGCTTGTCCGAGGCTGGGGAACACCTGTGGTGCAGAGAGGCTGCGGTGGAGTAGCGCGGCAGGGACTCACTCTCCCAGGAGTCCCTGCCTGACCAAGCAACATCCGGTCAGCGCCCCCTGCGTGCCCCGCCCACATCGGCAAAACGGCTAAAAAGGACTTTGTGGAGTCAGACTCCCTGTGACGCTTTCTACAACATCGGACGCTGTGGGGATACTCTGCTTGCCTTGCCCCTTACCTCAACTTCTCGCCGCTCCCGCTGCGCGGGAGCCGCTTCGAGGGAGGCCCGCCTACCAACGCTGTCTGCTGCCTGCTTGTCCGAGGCTGGGGAACACCTGTGGTGCAGAGAGGCTGCGGGGGAGTAGCGCGGCAGGGACTCACTCTCCCAGGAGTCCCTGCCTGACCAAGCAACATCCGGTCAGCGCCCCCTGCGTGCCCCGCCCACATCGGCAAAACGGCTAAAAAGGACTTTGTGGAGTCAGACTCCCTGTGACGCTTTCTACAACATCAGACGCTGTGGGGATACTCTGCTTGCCTTGCCCCTTACCTCAACTTCTCGCCGCTCCCGCTGCGCGGGAGCCGCTTGGAGGGAGGCCCGCCTACCAACGCTGTCTGCTGCCTGCTTGTCCGAGGCTGGGGAACACCTGTGGTGCAGAGAGGCTGCGGGGGAGTAGCGCGGCAGGGACTCACTCTCCCAGGAGTCCCTGCCTGACCAAGCAACATCCGGTCAGCGCCCCCTGCGTGCCCCGCCCACACACGCCCCTTCATCCTTATCACCAGGAGAGGTCCCGCTTTGCGGGACGCCCGGGCGAAGCCCGGGCAAAGGGCGGGCCCTCTACGGCCCTCAGCGGCCAGAAGAGGCCGGGCCGGGCTTCCCCTCTTTCCACTGCACACGTGTTTTCGGTATGAGGAAGGGTCCCAAAACCGGCAGAATGCCTATCTTACGCTCCAAAACCAAACGTAAGGAACCTGTACCTCAACCTGTCCCCACTCTAACTGCTATAGACCTCATGTTGCAACAAACTATTGGTGTTGTATCTTCAGCTATAGCTAACACGGAAAGGAGATTATCCTTACCACCTACTATAATTCTGCATGACTCCCAGGAGCCACCAGTTAATCATCATCTATCTCCACCCTCAAATATTACCGAGGATTCAGTCCTAAGTCTTGGAGTCACTGCTTCGTTTGCGGATCTTCCGTGTGGCCAGCCTCCCACTGAGCCATCAGGGGCTTCAATGAACTCTATGCCCGATTCCATCTCTATAAGGGTTGACGAAAAATCAAGTAACATATGTTCAGGAAATAGGAATGTAAGCAATGTTAGTAGTGCACATAGGGAAAAGAAAAGGTCGCACATTAATACTCGCAACCACAACTTAGTGACTCCAATTCCTAGTCACTCGCCAGGTATACCTTGCTGGGTAACTAACATGGTAACGGACCTCAAAGCTGACCTAGAAGCCACAATTATTGCTCACATTAAGCCCCTTATGGCAAAAATCGATAGATTGACATCACTTATGAACACAAAAGGGCCGGGGGCCAATAAGCTAGGCAGTCTCGACGATACATTATCCAAAAGGAGACTGAAAGGAGTGACACTGGGGGAAAATGTCAGTAAATTAGATATAGCTACAAAGTCGAAACTGCCCATGGCAAACATAGCTAAAGACCCACACTGTCAGACCCAAAATGGGGGTAAAAAGGATGTTCCTTCTGCCCCGCTTCCAAGCTCTGCTGGTCCCATCATGCAGACCCAGCAGGAGTTGGGCACTGAAAAACCTCCTAACGCAGCAACTAAGGATGCCCAGGGTTCCAGTAAACATCCAAAATCAACTCCCTCTCCTTCCAAAACCCAAGAGTCTAAGCCAAGATCAGCTCGATTTAGGACAATTAACTTGCCAGTGGAAGCTGCACCCTTTGTAGCTTTACTAACGGGTGTGCCGCCACTGAAGGAAGGTAGGAGGGAGACAAATGTTGAATTAAGAAACAAATGTGCCCAATGGTTACAGATCAACAGACCGCTACCCCCACATTTGTCTGGGGAAATACTTGCGGTTAGAAGAGGAGAGTGGGTGGGTAAGAACACCAAAACTATAGCAGGGGATGTCATAACCGTCAACTTTAGAAACACAGCGGTAGTGAACCACATATGTAGTGTATCCACTAGTGGAGAAAATACCCAAATTTGCCCACTTCCCCTCTCTTACTTCTACCCGATGGCGCATAGACAATATGTTCCGAAATCTAATTTCACTTTCAATAGGGCCTATCCTCAAGTTCCCCAACATCCCTTCCTTCAGTGGCAATCCCCTTGGCCTGGTCCACCTGTAGCTGATCCTTTTCCTCCTCAATTCACTCATTGGAACCGGTTTTGTGCTCTCGATGAGGTAGATTGACTCACCTCTGAGCCATCCAGCACCCCTTCTTTATATTCGAAACTAGGAGAGGAGGAGCATCCATTGACTGGCCGGAATACCAGGAGCCCTAAGTTTTCATCCCAGATAGGTTCAACTAAAATTCACCCAAAACCATCTCCCCAATCAATAGAGTGTTTGGGACTGTATAACAACAGTGGGAGTGATAGTAATCCTGATAAGGGTTCAATAAAAGTACTAAGTTGGAACCTTGCGGCTATTCATAGGAAACTGGACTCGCCAGAATGGAATGACCTGATTGAGGCACATAAAATTTGCATGTTCCAAGAGACTTGGAGTGTTGAACCGCTTCACCGGGTTGGTTTTGTAACTTACTTTGTGCCCGCTGTGAAGGCCATACAAGGAAAGGGTCGTCCCTCTGGGGGGCTTCTTATCTGGATGGGCATTTCCCTTAACTGCCTTATTACATCTAAGCATGTTAACAGCCCAGATATACTAGCAATTGTACTGAGAAACCATAGCAGGGGCTTATCCCTTGCCTTGTACAATGTCTATGCCAGAGGAACTAAAAATGGGTCGACGTCCCTAGTAATATCTACCCTTGAAATACAATTAGGAGACCACGCTGAAGGTGATTATACCCTAATAGCGGGCGATTTTAATTGTACACATGAACCACTCCCTATGGAGGATAGTTCAGACCTAAGCGAGGACGATAGCAGATGGGGCATTCCAGTACTATCTATTGCCCCGATAAAAAGATGGACACGAACTGCAGTTCAACTAAATGCCCTAACACTGGAGTTCAGCTTAAGAGCCACGAACGGCCGTACAGTTTCTGATCGCTTAGGTGCTCCCACTTTCAACAGGGTTGATCAAACCTCGAGAATTGACTATATCCTGTTGGACTTAAAGCTTTGGGGACTGGTCAAGGATATGGTTGTCCAACCCACCGTGGAGAGCGATCATAACTCGCTCTCCTTATCTTTATACAATCCCTGGCTTAGCAAAATAATCGCTCCCCTCCCCAAACACCCTCATAAAATCACTGTTGCATCCTGTGGACGACGTCTTAAGTGGAACAAAATCGCCACTGACGCTGCTAAACTTTCTACCATTAAGGGATTACTTCAGGCTTCTCAGACCGAATTAGATGCTACCATTCTGGCCCATTCAGCTGAAATGGCGACGTCTATCTTTGAGGAAGCTGTTAAGTCTATAGGAGATGTATTCCAGGGTAAGGGGTTCGTAGGGGGCAATCCACTTCAGTGCAAACCCAAGGGAAAGCACGACTGGTATACCCCAGCATGTAGACGGGCAAAGTCACTTCTAATAGAGGCTGTTAAAGGGAAATCCCAACCCTTGATACAGTTAGCCAGGAAAGAGTATAGGTTCACGCTGTCACATGCAAAAAGAGAGTGTGAAGAGGAGTACTGGCGTACTCTTAAAGAGGCTAGCTCTAAGAGGGACTCAAAATGTTTCTGGGACACAATAAGAGCCAGAAACAGACCCAACTCTGATCTGATAACTTGCAATATCCCTTGTCAGGTGTGGGTTAACCATTTCTCAAAGTTATACACTGCTGCTGATCTAGGGGCAGGGAATTTACCTGAAATTGATTTAGACTGGGCGTCTGTAGTAAAGACACTCTACACAGTGATGATGAAGAGAAAGATTTATTGGGTATAAATCCTCAGGTGCACCCAGCTGGGCGGCATAACAATACCAATGTTCTAAGGCTGCCTCCAGGCTGACAGCTTGGGTGGAACCATGATGGAGGAAAAGGGAGGGGGGGAACAGCACGGAGGGAGAGTCCATTCTAAAGTTACAACACATCTTTTTCCCTAAGGGAACAAAGGGGAAAGAAGGGTAGGGGGCTAGAGGGAACAAATGGATATTAAGAACATAGGTCCACGAGGCAGGACTCTTCTGAAAGAACAGTGCCTAGGTGAGGGGATCAAGGATAACCTTTATGACCCAGGGGGTCACCTCATACTATACTGTCGGTGCCAGGACGGGATGGTCCTTTTTCTGTGACTTTCCCTGCGGTGCCCCAGCTCCCTTGCTCTGACGCCTGATTCTGACCTATCTTCCCTTGACAAATTTCCCTTGGTAGTAACTGGAACCACCCTATCCTGACTCCACACTCTTCCATCCTGCATAACTACTACATTGCTCTTTACCTCCCTTATCCTCCCTGGAGGGTAGAACCTGTCCTCACTTTTCCCCATTCTGTCTGGCTTCCTGATGTATACCATCTGTCCACTACTAAGGTTCTTTTCTTTTACACCCCACTTCTTGTCGTACCACTCTTTATACTTGTCTTGCTTGTCCTCAATTCTCCTCATCACCTCTCCAGAATCTATTTCTAGGCGACTTCCTCTCCCCATCCACTGTGGGGACAGCTTTGATCCCGCTTTTCTTCCTCTCATTAGTTCGAAAGGTGAATGCCCAGTAGTTGAGTTGGGGGTGGTATGGTATGCCCACAAAGTTTCCAATATAGCTTCTTCCATATTTTGTCCTGATTTTCCTGCCAACTTGATACACTCCTTAAGTATTCGATTCGCCCTTTCCACTTTGCCGTTAGCCTTTGGGCAGTACAACGGCGTGCGGATGTGGGAAATAGAACAGTCTTTTAAGAATTCTGTCATTTCATCTGAAATCAGCTGGACCCCGTTGTCTGTTATTATCGTAGCGGGGATCCCCTCTCTCTCGAGAACACCTCTTTCAAGAAACCTATCAATGACTTGGTGTTGATGTTTACTACAATTTTGTGAGTGATCCAGTTGGTAAAGTAGTCTATCAGCACTAATAGATACATATCCTGTGAACCTCTTCCATGAATGGGTCCCTTGATATCAAATCCCAGTTTTTTCCACGGAGCCTCAGGTACCTTCACTGGTAATAACGGAGAGTGCTTGGTCATTTTTGACTTGTCACTGATGCTGCAAGCGTAACAGTCACGTACTTTCTCCTCCATTTCTCGGTCCATCTCCGGGAACCAATAGTCTGCTCTTAATCTATTCTTGCACAAGCTTCTGCCCAGATGGCCTTCATGGGCTAAGTTGATGACTTGCTGCCTCACTCCCTCAGGCGGCACTAGTTTTCCCGACTTCATGACAAAGTTCGCATCAATTGAGAGATCCTCTCTAACATTCCAAAATGGTTGGATTTCTCTTTCCAACTCCTTGCACTTCTTAGGCCACCCCGTGACAATGTACTCCTTTACCTTCCTCAAAATCTCATCTTTTTCCATGTGCTTTTCCCACTCTTCCTTCATCACAGCAGTTACACTTATCTCCAAGATGGTATCCTGCACTTTTTCCTCATCTGTTTCATCGGAAACCGGAGCTCTAGAGAGGAAGTCCGCCACTCTGTTCAGTTGTCCCGGAATGTACACTGCTCGAAAATTATACCCCTGTAGGCCCAAGACCCACTTGGCTATGCGCGGGGTCATTTCCTCCATATTTTTCTTACTGAATAGTGGAACCAATGGCTTGTGGTCCGTGTGCACCTCAAATGGTACTCCCCACACATAAAATTTGAAGTGTTTAATGGCCCAGTATACCGCCAGTGCCTCCTTCTCCACTGTAGAATAGTTTGCTTCTGGGGAAGTAAGGGTTCTTGAATCGAAAGCAATCACCTTAAGTTGTTTTTCCTCTCTCTGTGATAGTGTTGCTCCTATTCCCCTGTTGCTCGCATCGGTGGTTACTACTATTTCTTTTCCTTGATCAAATTTGCCAATAAAGGGTGCCTGAATTATGGCATTCTTTATGTCTCTGAACGCCTCTTCCTGCCTCTCACCCCATTCAAATTTGCTGTCTTTCTTCACCAATTCTCTCATGGCATGTGTTCTGATGGCAAAGTCTTTGATGAACTTTGCCATGTATTCCGCCAGACCAAGGAATGATAACAATTCCTCTTTGTTGGACGGCGTAGGTGCATCTCTGACTGCATTGACCAAATCGCATTTTGGTTTAATACCTTCTTCGGAGATGGTATGGCCCAAGTAATCCACGGAGCTCACACCCAACTTGCATTTGCTCAGCCTGGTGGTGAATCCTACATCCTTTAGCCTCCTTAAAACCCCTTTTAAGTTTTCGCTGTGTTCCTCCTCACTTGAGCCATAGGTGAGGATGTCATCTTGGAAGCACATGGTTTTCCTGCATTCCCTTAGGATGTGCTGCATCACCCGTTGGAAAGCCGCTGCCGCCGACGCCAAACCAAAAGGCATCCTTAAAAATTTGAAATTGCCGAACGGAGTCGTGAACGCTGTCAGAGACTGTGAATCTGGATGTAGCTCTATCTGATAGTAGGCCGAGGACAAATCCAGCACACTAAAATACCTCGCCCCCTGTATGGTGGTCAACATCTCTCCAATTCTCGGGAGGGGGTACCGGTCTACCGGGATGTTTGCATTCAAGTCTCTCAGGTCTACACACAACCTAATGTTCTTTCCTCCATCCTTGGTCGTGATCACGACTGGAGCCAACCATGAAGATGTCTCTATTTCTTTGATCACTCCTTGGCTAACCAGTTTGTCCAACTCGATTTTCAAGGGTTCTTTCATGCGTAGGGGTATGGAACGTGTTTTGTGTATCACTGGCCTTGCCCCCTCCTTGAGTGTAATCCTGTGCATATAGTTCTTTAGCACCCCCAGCTTTTCACTAAACACCTCCTTGAAATCCTGGATGACATCTTCCGCTACACTGGAGGGTTCTACCAAGAGCACCTGTTCCTTGTTGTTGGGATCCAACTTGATGCCAAGTTCCTTCTGATGTTTGCAACCCAACAGATTAGAACCCCTCTTGGAAACATACACTGTCCCTACCGTGTGCCTGTCTTTAAAGGTTATTCTCATTTTTGTCATTCCCTCTAGTGGTATGCGCTCCTTGTAGTATCCTACTGGGTTTATGTCAGCTCTCTCCAAAACTACTCCCCGCCCTGCAAACTTTTCCTCAAACTCCCTCTTGTCTATGAGAGTGTATCGAGAGCATGAATCAGCATAGACCTCAAATCTTTTACCATCCAAGGTAATCTCACATTTTGGATATTCATTACATTCACTTTCCTCCTCATCCCCCACCTGGAAAATATACGTCTTCTCTCTTACATCCTCAATTTCTACATTTTCCACCATATGTATTTTCTGGTTAAAATTTTTACACACCTTAGAAAAATGCCCTCTTTTGTTGCATTTCCTACACAGAGTATCCCTGGCAGGACACTTCCAGTTGTTTGCCAGGTGATTTGGGCTACCACATTTGTAACATAACAAACCTTGTGGGTTATTGCGCTGACTGATCTTAGCTTTCTCTCCTACTTTGCAAATGGTCTCCCCCTCTTGTGCCCCTTTACTCTCATTCTTTTCTCTTATTGCTCCTTCATGTATTTTCATCTCTTTCATACACATGGCTGTATGCTCCAACCCTTTAGCTATACTCAAAGCCTCTTCCAGGTCAGGATTTCTCGTAAGAAGCTCCTCCTGAATCCTTGAGTCATTCGTGCACCTCACTATCTGGTCCCTTATCATAGAGTCAGTTAATGCCCCAAATTCACACGTGGCAGCTAAACCCTTAAGAACCGCTACATAATTTGTGACTTTCTCATCTTTCTTCTGGCCCCTTTTGTAGAACTTATGCCTCTCCAGCACAACATTGAGCTTCATTTTAAAGTGTTCTTCCAATTTTATCAAGGTATAATCATATACATTCACCCCTTCAACCTCTTCTTGTTCATCATCTACTAGTCTTCCAGTTATGTCTTCAAACACTTTTCTTCCATGTATGCCCAAATTATGTAACAAAATATGTTGTTTCCTAACATTGTTATAATTTGTTCCCCCTATCGCTATGAGATAGGACTTGAAAATCCCAACCCATCTCTTCCATGGTATTTCCGGCTCCCCCAGCTCATTTAGGAAGGGTGGGGGCTGGCTCATACCTGCACCTGCCATGGCCATACAGTAGGGGGGCTTGAAACACTTGTTTTTATTAAATTCTCACTAGACTCACAGCTGGAGGTAGAGAAAATATACCTCACTAATTAGATCAATAGGTACACACTTGTATGGGCATCAAACATAGAGGTAACTGATAGCGTGTTTACAACTCCCTTGAAATCTTAAATAACCCAGCACTTCAAACTGGTTCTCCTGACACCTAGCTATGTAAACCACCCGAGTCCCCTTTCTGTTTCCTCGTTTCTCACAGTTATTGGATATGGGCGGGAACTTCCTGTGGTGAGCGCCGTCACCTTTCCCAAGCCTCGCCGTGAAGTACACAGTTCCGTCGCAGTTCAATGCCTTTAGCGCTGAGCTCCCCCTCGCCAAACCGCTGAGCAAAGGCAGAACAGGGGCCAATTGTTTCCGCCCCTTCAGACAACTGAAACGGAGACTGCAGGGCGTGGACTGTTCACACTTCTCGCCACACTTCTCACCCCCGGCGTTTCCTCACAAAGGCGATGTCGCATAAACTGCCTCAACAGGAAACGCTATTCACTCCGTGATGATAGTGCCCAACACGGCAGGAGCCAGTCGATCTCACAGACTCCCCGCTGGCCGCACACTGCAAAACAGCTACGGGTCGCTAACGCTTGAATTAGGCGCCCCTCCGCATACCGCCTCTCACCTCAAACAAATCCCTTTTCACGCGAAGAAGAACCTCCTTTTCGTTGGGATCGGTTACTTCTCAGCAAACTCCGCCGCCAACACCAGCTCAAACTTAGCTTGCAGCACCCTTTTTGATATTGTATGGATGTCGCCTTCTTCAAATGAAGTCTGTCTAACTGCGTGCTGTAGAAAGATGATGCGAAGCTGAAAGGAATCACGGCGGTGATGCCTGGCAGGGGTTTCACGAATCGGGTAGGTTGAAATTTCTTACAAATTTTCCGTTCCCAGCAAAATTTAGTCCAGGGGGTGCACCACGCTGACCCTGGCTCAGCTCCTTGACCCTCGTCGCCAAAAAGTGTAGTAAAGACACTCTACACAGTGATGATGAAGAGAAAGATTTATTGGGTATAAATCCTCAGGTGCACCCAGCTGGGCGGCATAACAATACCAACGTTCTAAGGCTGCCTACAGGCTGACAGCTTGGGTGGAACCATGATGGAGGAAAAGGGAGGGGGGGGAACAGCACGGAGGGAGAGTCCATTCTAAAGTTACAACAGCGTCCCTTCATGAAAGTTCTGACTTCACAATAAAAGAAGTGGAGTATGCCATAAGTTCTATCAGGCCACAAAAAGCTGCTGGACCGGATGGCATACCGGGAGACTTGCTGAGATCTGATATTCAGAAGTGGGGAAAATTCATCTACTGCCTCCTTGTTGCCATCTGTAGGGGTGCACCGATTCCCACATCATGGAAAGGGGCGGAGGTTGTCCCCATTTATAAAAAAGGCGCCAGAAATGATCCATCTAATTATAGGCCAATTAGTCTGTTGGATATCAGTCAAAAAGTAGTTGGCAAAGTCCTATTGGTCAGAATATTGGACTGGATAGACCAAAATAATATCCTCTCCGATTACCAGGCAGGGTTCCGTGTGGGCACTGGTACAATCGAGCAAGCCTTTAGGCTAATGATGATATATTGGAAGGTGGTGGTTATAGGCAAGGGCAGTCTTTATCTCGCCTTTATCGATTTAAAGACTGCCTTTGACCTTGTACCGAGGGCGACCCTATGGGGTGTTTTGGCAGACATGGGGTTGCCGCACTACATCCTCTCATTGCTTATAAGGCTTCATGAAAATAGTTTTGCCCAGATAAGGTGGGGCCCAGATGGTGAAAAAAACAGCAGCATCCCGGTAGAGAGGGGGGTCCGCCAGGGATGTGTCCTGGCTCCCACCCTTTTTTCCCTTTACATCAATGGGGTGGTTGAGCACCTTCGGAGACACCCTTCAGATGAACCATCCCTGGCTGGAGAGCGCATGCCAACCCTTCTCTTCGCGGATGATACGCTTTTGATGTCGAAAACCCCGATTGGCCTCCAAAGACTTCTGAACAATTTTCAGTCCTTTTGCCTTGAACGGGGTTTGATTATTAATACCGAAAAGACGAAGTATCTTGTCCTGAATCCCCCCAAAAAAACAATGTGTCCTCCTACTTTGAATGGAGAACCCTTGGGGAAAGTAGAAGTTTTTGACTATCTAGGCATACGGTTGTCTCACAAAATGCAATGGGCCTCTCATTTGGATAAAATGTTGCTAACCCACAATCGTATAACTGGAGCTTTACTGAAAGAACAACGCTCTTGTGTTTTTAGACCTATATGTACTGTTCTCGAAATCTACGCAGCCAAAGGGGTCAGCTCTGCTCTTTATGGGGCTGAGTTATGGGGCTCAGATATTACCAATGAGTTGCCAAGATCTGAGAGGAAATTTTGCAGAGCAATTATGTCCCTCCCTCAAGGTACGCCTATGGTCCCACTAATGTTGGACTTAGGTTGTCGCCCAATTGAAGAAAAAGCAAAACTTCGCCCACTGCTGTTGTGGGCCCGCCTGTGGCGTGTACAGGAACTTGGTAAATATGCACAAGGCCTTTCAGAAATTATGTCACTTCCTGGATGGCAGAAAATTAAATGGTTGAGAGACATGAAAATTTTGTTATCCAATATGGGTTTAAAAGAAGCATGGCTGAACAGAACCTCTCCACCTAAAGAAACTCTAAAAACCTTGTACTGGAATTGGATAGCGTCAAAAAGGGACACTAATGTCTGCTTGGGCAGATTAACGGAAGATTTCCTGAATTTTAAGGACTTGCCAGTGCGAGAATTGTACTTGGACATAATTGAGAAACCTTTTGACAGGGCCCTATATTTCAAATTTAGAGCAGGTACTCTTCCTTTGTATGCCTTTTCATCTAGGTGGAAACCACCCGTACAAACCACAAAGTATTGCCCAATGTGCACAGGCAGACCAGAGACAGTGGCGCATTTCTTATTTGAATGCGGAGAGTATACCTTGCCACGGAAGAAATGGCTTAAACATCTATGTCGCCAGCTGGGCACTAGGCATCATGCGGAGGCTATACGCATACTCAGGTCTGATTGCTGTACCTTATATGCTTGCACTCTTGCAACATTTTTATCATGGGCTTGGTCTATTAGATCCAAGAGGCTTAAATCAATTGTTTAATCTGTTTTTTTAAAACTAACTGTATGTTAAATCTTTTGTGTCTTGACTATTTTGCCATTTTTTCTTTTTTTTTTTATTATTATGAAATTGTGTATTTTAAAAGCTTTTATGATAACTTTTATCGAAATAAAGCCTTCTTGACTTGACTTGTTTAAAATTAAATAGAATTTTTATATTTAGTTAAAATGTATATTAAATGTAATTTATTTTGTTAAAGATAATATTCATATTTTATATATTTAATATATATATTATTTTATTGTATTTATATTTTTAAATCAATATTTTTTACATCTATATATTTAACTTAGATATTTTTGATTCAATATTTTTGTACTTACCTGTTTAAGTATAGGGAGTAGATATTTTACAATCTACGGGGCATATTACCAAGCAATAGCGATAATTATCGCTATTGCTTGGTTAGAGACAAAAATTTACCGCTGAGCTGCGGCGATTTTTATCGCAAATAAACCTTGGTATTACCAAGGTTTATCGCAAATGCGATAAAAATCGGCCGCAATGCATGAATATCGCTGAAAAGTCAGCGATATTCATGCATTACCGAGCTAATGCTCTTAGCCATGTTATCCACCTCCCATTGGATAGCATGGCTAAGAACTGCTCAGGGCAGGTGTTAGCTTTTGGAGATATTCGCGCTTAGCGCAAATATCTCCATAAGTTGGTAATAGGAGATAGCGATGTTAGCAACTGTTTCCAGTCGCTAACATCTTGGCACGCCCACTTTGCATGTCATTAGTGATAAATATCACTGACATGCAAAGTGGGGCCCAAGATGGTCGCTATCTCCTACTAGCTGTCGCTAACTGGTGTTAGCAACAGCTAGGTAATAGGGAGATCATTTTATCTCCGCTTTCTTGGCTTTTAAAGCCAAAAAAGCGGAGATAAACCCCCCTGATAATATGCCCCTATATTTTTTTTCTCTATATTTTTACCATCGATGTTTTTACCATCAATAGTCTATTAGTGAACCGATTTTCAGCTATTTTATAGGTAGGGGGACTAACCTAGCCCACATTGTTTTAAGCAGCGGTTTCCCAATGCTTGGTGTAGGTACTGTTGTGTATCGCATATTGTATGAGATCGTATTTAAGCAGCATATGTGCGTGGAAGGTAAATGGCATTATCTTTTTTATTTCATAAGCTATCTTGAGTCTCATCACCTCAGCAATGTTAATGAGGTTTACTGTTGTTTCTTAACATGCCACTGTTCACGGATACTTACAGTGGGGGCACACTCTATCTATTGGGATGGTCACTGGTACTAGTGGTTTGTTTTTAACTTTGCACATGTTTCTGGCACTATGTAGAGCTTGGACTTGCTCTTCATGTGTATATATTGGATGTTTATGAGTGGTCATAGTGCATCAATGACTAGTTTTCCACTCATACCCTGCCGTACTGTTTCAATTAAGTTGCATGTCTTCTTGTGTTTGGTTCTAGTATTCTCTGATGAAAGGTCTCACTGACCCGAACTACACTGGGAACTATTGAACATTCAAATGTAATGGAGACAAACGTTTCATTCCATAATGAAGTGAAATATGAATTGAATAGGCTGAATAATATGAACAACATGAATAAACATAAGTATTGGAATGGAAAATTCATGATTATTCATTAAGGATTTTTTGGTTATGTTTTGGATGAACTTGAGTAGATTATTTGTTTAACCTGCACTAGCCTTCTGGCATCTTTCTCTGACAGTATGATGGGTTGAACCATTATCAAAGTGTGTTTGATTCCTTTCCTGAGCCCTACAGTCCCATATATTAAATCATATATAAATGACACCAGACAAATGATTACATCTATAGAGGATTTGGTCTACAACGAACATAATGAAAATTGATGTCACACTAGACATTAAGACACTATATAGTTATATTTTTCAAGAGACAGCCATTATTGTTATTAATCTATTCATTCTGCAACATCGTAGATAATCACCAAGAACATTCATAATGGAATGCCTTAAGATTGTTCTGCAAGAAAATATATTTGAATTATGGAGGACACCTTTTCCTCCAAAAGAAAGGATTCAGCAGGTGTGCCTTATGGCTGCCCAGCATAGCAAATATCTTTATGAGTAGTTTTGTGGAGAAATATATCTGCAATAAACTAGCTGCCTTCTTTGAATCAGTGAAATCGTGGTTACACTATACTGATGACATATTTTTCATTTAGGTAGGAGAGCAGGAAAATCTCAATGAATGGCTCAATTTCAAAATCGCACAGAATGGCTCAACTTATGGGACCACAACTTGACATTCACAGCCTACGCAAGCAGGTAGAAAGTAGATTTTTTAGGTATATGGATCCAACACAAACTTTAAGTGGATCTTTTTGTTAAACCATCTGCACACAATACCCTTCTACATTTTGACAGCAATCATCCTGGGAACAAAAATTCTATTTGGTCAATTGCTTAGATTAAGATGCAACTGTAAGAACCTTGTAGATTATGATGAGGAGGCAACTATAATGATGGAGAAATTTTGTAAGCGTGGACACCCCAAGAGACTCATTACAGAGTTGTACAAAAGAGATAGATTTTATGATACAGATCATCTCTTGTGGAAGAAGAAAGAACAAAGTGATCCCAAACTAGTATGCACTACCAGACACTCATGCTCAATGAAAAGGTACGACAAAATCTTAATTCCAACAGGCCCATTCTTAATAGTGACTCAGAGAATAACACCATAATCTCCAAACCCATGTTTGCCCGCGTGGACCCCCTCCCCAGTTAAGAAAAAAGACTGGCCCTGGGGCCGAATCGGCCAAGGCAAGGTGGGCTAAGCAGCCTCGTTCCCTAAAAAATATATTTTTTTAAATCTCCTGCAAGTCGCTGGAGCTATGCGCCGTTTACCACCACTCTGCAAGCGCACCTCCTGGTGTAGTGGTAGTTGGGGAATTAAATCCCCTTGAATGCTGAGGGCCTTTGGGAGCCAACAAGCCCTCTGGTTACCTCCAGTAAGTCCTAGACAGCGGGATTGCTGAGAGGACTTGAAGGCCACACCCCCTTTCTCTACCACTCTGCAAATGTTTCTCCTGGTGCACTTCTGGTTGGGGAATGAATTCCATTTTACTCCTGAGGGCCTCAGGACTAAAGTGTACTATTTCCCCCAATCAGTAGTGCACTAGGAGGCATGTTTGCAGAGTGGTGGAGAAAGGGGTGTGGACTTCAACCACCTCTCAGCAATCCAACTGTGTGGGTCTCACTATAGGTAACAGGAAGGCTTGTTGGCACTCAAGGACCCGCAAGGGCCCAGGGGATTTCATCCCTCAACGAGTAATGCCCCAGGAGGTGGTTTGCAGAGTTGTGGAGGAAGGGGGAGTGGCCACGGAAATCCTCTCAGCAAATCCACTGCGTGGGACTTGCTGGAGGGAACAGGAGGGATAGTTGACTCCCCAAGTACCCTTTATAGCCAAGGGGACTTCACCCACCAAGAAGTAGTGTGCTAGGAGGCGTGTTTGCAGACTGGTACAGAAAGGGGGCATGCCCTGCTATCACACCTCAGCAATCCTGCTGTGTGGGACTTACTGGAGGTAATAGAAGGGGTAGTTGGCCCCAAGGACGTCCATGAGGGCCAACTATCCTCCTGTTACCCCCAGCAAGTCCCACACAGCAGGATTGCTGAGTTGTCAGAGGCCACTCCCCCTTTCTCCATACTCTGTAAATACAGCTCCTGGTTTGGGAATAGAGTCCCTTTGGCTCCAGAGGGACCTTGGGGGCCAAGAAGCCCCCTGGTATCACCAGTAAGTCCTTCACAATGGAATTCCCGAGAGCTGGCCAGAGGCCCAGCCTCCTTTCTCTACCACTCTGCAAACATGTCTGCTTGTTAAAAAAACCTTCAAAATTCACAACAAAAAAACAAAGGTTACAGGGATGTTATAGTCAGGAATTAACATTTAAAAAGCCTTAGAAATTCACAGAAAAAAAAACCAAAGGTTACAAGGATGTTATATTTAGCAAATGAGATTTAAAAAAACTTACAAATTCACTAAAAATCAAAGGTTACAGGAACGTTATAGTTAGAGTCAGATTTTACTCATACAAAACCAGAGAATTTCAGCTGTTATAGTTACCTAAGTTAACTATAACTTGCGTCCCCACAATGCACTGCTTATGACCTCACATATTACATCACTCATGACATGGTCAGTGACATCACTGATGACAACACTGATGACATCTCAAATGACATCACTGATGACTTCAGTGATGACATCATCCACAGCATCTGTGACACACCTACTCACACCCCTATAAAAAATGTTATACATCCACTGTCGCTCCCACACAACCATTTACAAACCCATTCACAGAGCCATACCAGTACTGACACACTCACTTATTGATTCTAGATCTACGCACACATTCCATTTGCTCACCCATACTGCTACTACTTTAACGTCCCTGTAACCTTTGTTTTTTTAGTGACTACGATATATATACATATTGTTCTGAGATATATTAGCAGAATTTGAATTTAAAGGTTGAAGAGAGTTGTTCCACTTGTTCTTTCTTAGTAAACTGCATAAAAAGATTCAAAGTCAGAAGAGGAACACAACTTTGTAGTGTATTAGCCAGTACTCAGAAGTTTGGCCTAATTTGCTCAAAGATTGTTCCTGTTTTACCTTCAAATTTCCTAGTTTCCTATACCTGCGACTCTAGACAAGGAACCTTTAGGCTTAGTAGAGCAATCCTTCACATAATGTCCCTTTTTGCCACAGTACAAGCATGGCCCTGGTTTTCTGCAATTTTCTTTCTCCTCTTTGGGCAAAGGTTCTCTTACAAATCCAATTTCCATTGGTTCTACAGTATCCAGTGATACAGGGGCCTTCTCTTTGCCATTAAAGGATATTTGTTTTCTAACTTTCTCTGATCCACAAGTCTATGGACTAGTCTTAAGGTTAGAGTAATAAGGTTAGAGTAATTAACTCAGCACATGATTGAGGTTGAGGTTTGATCTGTGACTAAGGGCTTATTAAGATCTTGGCAGACAGGTTACTCCATCACAGCAGTGATGTTTATCCCATCCTCCGAAATATAAATCCGATCATATCCTATGGGATTTATATTTTGGCGGATGGGATATCCGTCACCGTTGTGAAGGAGTAACCCATCCGCCAAGATCTAAATCAGACCCTAAATATCTTTGATATCTTACCTAAGTCCTTGATAGTACATGGCTGTTTATTTTCTTCCAGACATCCTGTTTCTGCTACCCGTTGGTTCATTTGGGTAGGATAAGTGTCCAAATATTTTGAACCTTAAAACTCTCTATCTGCAGACATATTACCAGTTTACTGGTTGAATAACTACACAAGCTCCTTGTGTTCCAGTTGATAGAATTGGAACCTCGGTATTGCATAAGAGGAACTACCCGGTCAGCTGCATCTCCTCCAAGCTAAGAAATTAGAAAAGCAACTCTGGAATGAGTGTCTGGAAATGCTGCTGGCTTAACTATAAAATGGAAGTTCAACCTTGAGAGCAGCTAGGGGAACTGCTGTGGGGGCAGTTACATTGACTGCCAGGGTTCAAAGGGAAGGACTTCCAGCATCTCCAACACTCAGCCCAGGTGTCTTGACACTTAGTAATCAAAATGGTCCCCTTGATTTACTAAAAAAACGATGGATGCTATCTGACCCTGCAACTGAGTAACTCGAGCAGCCAGCGATGACATCTCATTTCCAGCTGCGACTAACTATTTTTTAATTGATGCCATCAAGTTACTAACATCTTTAGTAGTGGTCATGGTGGGCACTACTCAAGAGGATATATTTTTTGTGGCTTTGTTATTCTGCCAGGAGCCAATTTCCTTGGAAGCAATACCCTCCTTCCAGCAGAACCTTTTCTGAATTTTTTCAAAAACTGAAGTTTGGACTGGCTCAATGTGGGAAGGGTTGCAGGGAGAATACAGTGGTGTGGGAGACCTGGAATGAGATGGAAGACTGATCAATGACAAGTATTACACTTACCAATAATGCCCTGGCTCCCTTTTTGCAGGTGAACTCTAGCAGAGGGCATCCAGAAATTATACAGAACTTTTAGATTCTTAAGCAAGGCATAGATAAGTAAATACGTGGATTCCCACGGGCATGTATGAGAGTGGTTAGAGAAATGCAACACAAATGAGGCGTACGCTGAGACAGTTGGAAATCATAATTCACAAACATCTGTAATTAATTTTCCACACTATCGGTCTAATTTGTAAAAAACAGTTGTACATGCAAGTTAAACAAAGACATGCCATGGCCTATTTTTTTACTAGTGTACAGTTGCATTTGTTATCACAAAACATGGATCTATTCTCGTAAAAACAATTACTCACACATACTTTTTATTTTGTTATAAAACTCGTTAATCGCTTTTAAGAGATGCTCGAACACTTGAGGCATTCTGAAGTTTCATTTGAAGCTTTCTGAAAAGTAAGTGTCTTACAACTCTGGTTCTGTGCATACTAGGATCAGGTCTATTGTTACTTTAATGTGTTTTGTTTTCTCTGTTTTCTTATTATTATGCAGATTAAATTTATGGCTACATAAAGTCACGCACTAGTATGCTAATGCTATTCATTGTTGAAAAAAGAATTTGCAATTTTTTGTTGCAGCTGTACACTGGGACAATGTCCTAATACTTCTAAAATGTTGACGTACTGTGTTTCTGTAATTGCAAGTAAGCTGAACAACTTGATTAAACTTGCTTTAAAAAACACAGAGTCTTAGATGAAGAATGTCTTTCTGAGTCATGCTTACCAAATTCCAAATGATGTTCTTTGATGACAAGGCTGGGAGAATGAAGATCCTATATAAAAGAACAAAATATTTTAAGTGTGTTTAGAGATGTCCTTCCTCTCTTTTGGTATATGCAAAAATGTTAAGGGTACGCATGGAAAGTTGTGCTAGTGTCAGATTTCCAGCCATACCACTGGAAAAGTCACATGAACTGTTTCCAAAATGCAGAAATGTATGCACACTAGTTTGAGTTGGAGAATGGCAAAGCAGCTGTGTAATGGCACATTTTTTCTTTTTTTTTCCTACAGGGAATAATTTAGGCTCTAGTGAAACCCTTTCCAAACACCCCCATTAAGTTTGCACAATTAATTTCTGTACCAAGGAGGAGCCACTGGGTGTAAGGCTGCACCCGATTAACTCAGGGTCGGGCGAGGGGTATCTCCCATGCTGATACGGCTCTGCCTGCGACATAATCTTCGTCCTAATGACTTAAAACATTTCTTTACTATCAAAAAGACGTTTTGTGAATTGGGCTCATAGTATCCACACCAGCCTTTCTCTGCTACGCTATTTGGTGAACAACGTCCAAAGAGAGACATTTGGGTATTTCAAGCCTCCTTGTAACCCCCCTCTCCAGGTCAGGCATAACACCCCTCTCCAGCTCAGGCCTAACACCCCTCTCCAGATCAGGCATAAAACCCCTCTCCAGGTCAGGCATAACACCCCTCTCCAGGTCAGGCATAACACCCCTCTCCAGCTCAGGCCTAACACCCCTCTCCAGGTCAGGCATAACACCCCTCTCCAGGTCAGGCATAACAATTAAAGAACAACGTAATTTCAAAAAACAATTCTTGCCACACTACTGGCAGATGCCCACCTTACAAATGCTTAGTTAAATACCATAATATTAATAGAACATTCCTAACATTTTGAACGAGGTGCCAATCTCTTGGTACAAATCCCGTGCTTTCATAAAGCGCCACCTGGTGATGCCACCAGTTTATAGCACAAGGACCAAAACACTGAGGTTTTCCAGAGTAGTTGGAATGGAGCATTCCGTCAGACACAATCCTGCTTTGCATGCATTCATTTATTCCATTTCCAGGATGGAAAATATGCATTCAAGAAAAATAATACAGTATTTAAATCTCACACCTAATTGTTTTACGTGTATTAACTCTAGAAAGAAAGAATTGTCATTCGTTTTATTCAATTTGAATCTACAGAAAAAGATTGCCAGAGAACAGTTTAAGTTATCACGCTCTGTAACAGAATTTTGTAAACATTTTGTCGATCTGCACACTTTGTTTACAATGTTTGAAGAGAGATTAGGTTGTTAGCACGCCTACTTAAGTCAGCTCTAGCCTCACTGTGCCAATATTTACAGTATTATATTCAGACAAGGTTTGATCTGACGCCTTTCATGATAACGTGTTAATAGCTGCTTAACCACCAACTTCGTGACAATATCTTGCCGGAGGCTGGGACAAATTAAAGAATAACACGATTCCATTGCTGATTATCTGTGTTTGTGGTGTAACAGCTTTTTTGAGAATGTAAACATGCGAGAACCGGAGTATTTCTTTCTTCTATTTGTGTTCAGGGGAACGTAAATTTTCATGCACCTGTCCTGCTTTAACGTCTTTAAATCATTCGTGGTCCACAAAATGATTTCTGAGAAGAGATCTGTGAATTAAAAACAAACATTAATTAAATCCGCTTTTACGGTCTCTCTTGTGTGATCATATACATCTTTAATACTTTTTAAACGATTCATTACATTTTTAGCATTGTCCCAAAAACATACCCGGCGACGGCTCAGAATGCGCACGATTCACAGAGAACGATTCACCCAGCATACTTTGATCCCTGAGCCTTAAGGCACAAGGAATAATAAGCATTGGCAAAACTAATTAGTCTTGCCTATGCAAGGGCTAATGGCTTTGCCAATGTGTTTAGCCATGTTGTACACAAGCGTGACTGCTGTTCAGTATGGCTAAAAGTTAGTGGGTAGAGGAGAGTGGCGTGGAGTCTTGTAGAGTGGAATGCCGAAGAGTGGAGTAGAGTGGAGTAGCATAGAGTGTCTTGTATTGGAGTGGTATAGAGAAGAGTAGCTTACAGTAGCGTACAGTGGAGTGGCATGGAGTAGAGTGGACTGGTATAGAGTACATTGGTGTAGGGTTTGCAGAGCATAGTGCGTAGAATGCAGCGGCATAGAATTTAGTGGTGTACAATACAGCATTGTAGAAAGCAGTGATGTAGATTAGAGTACACATAAACCCCAAGCAAACCGAGAGTCACCCTTTGTGGCCAAAAGGGACAAGGTGCCTTGCAACAAAAAAAATTGGTTCCCTTTTTCACTTTATTTGTGTACTTAAACCTCGTGGAGGAGTGTGGCTCACTGATTAGAGCGGCAGACCCTGATGCAGAGGTCTGGCCTGGGACCAGGGTTCAATTCCCGACGGGGCAGGGTCCTGAGCCCAAAATGTCCACGGACTCGATAATTCTCGCCTCGGTGCCTATTCTAATAATGGGGTCCCACGCTGCAACTCTGGGCAATAGTTGCTTAATCTCCACTATGGCAGCCCACCCGCTGCGGGATACCTGGCTTTCACCCTGGGGATACCCAGTAGGGGTTATCTCACAGGGAAAAAGCCAGGACGGGTTCCCAAGGCAAGCGCCTTGATGCCTTCGGGTGATACGTGCGCTATATAAGTCGCAATACATTTACATTTACTCTACTAGGCAAATCAAAACATGCCCATATGAGTACACATCTTAGGCAACATGCAACAATATATAAAAACAATCTCTGTCTCCCTATAGTTTAAAGAATTATTATGTATTACATATTTATAAAATATACACCTCTTATATATGTATATATAGCCATAGAGGACCTTGTGAGGAAATTACCTCTTTTTATTGACGCACCCCTGCTACACATGAAGATAAGTTTGTGACCGGGGTTCTGTTTTTAATTATATTGCTGAAAGCACTATATGAGCAATGACATAAGTATTCCAGATGCTTCAGATTGTGTCATGATTGATTTAGCTCAAGAAGACTTCTCAAGTGAAGTGATTGACTGTTAGTGTCTGACCAGTCTGAAGTGCAGATAGCATTGACAAGTTCTTGAATCCCTGATAAAATTACGGAATCTGAAACCAATGAAAAGTCGTTGTCTTAAAATATATGTTCTGATGAAGGCAGTCTGAATCATATTGATTTGCACCGAAATGCTTGACTGACAGATTCTTTTCAGTTGGTGTATTTGATGATAATGAGGTATGCTTTGAGGTATAATTTGAACTCTAGGTAAATGTAATAGGTGTTTTTTTTAAATAAATGGATGTGTTTCTAACATATATATGAGTGTATTATGTGTGTATTGTTTTAATTATATAATAAATAATAATTCTTTGAACTATAGTAAGAGAGAGACTGATTTTATATATTGCTCTATATTGCCTAAGATGTGCACTGATGTGGATGTGTTTTGATTTGCCTAAAAGATGTTTAAGTACATAAGTGAAGTGCAAAAGGGAAACTGATGTTTTTAGATTAGAGTGTTGCATTGGAGAATGTTGTGGCATTGAGTGGAGTGGTACAGAGTAGAGTGGCGTAGGGTGCAGTGGTGCAGAGTAGAGTAGCATAGAGTGCAGTGGAGTAGAGTGGTGCAGAGTAGAGTGGCATACAGTGGTGTAGAGTAGAGTATAGGTCTGTTGAGTGTAGTGGCATAGAGTGGAGTGCTGCAGAGTGCAGTAGGGGAGAGTGGAGTGATGCAGAGTAAAGTGGCCTAGAGTGCTGTGGTGTACAGTGCATTGGCATAGAAAGCAGTATTGCAAAGTAGAGTGGAGGAGAGTGCAGTGTTGCAGAGTAGAGTGGAAGAGAGTGCAGTGGGGTAGAGCGCATTGTCATAGAGTGCAGTGGCATAGAGTAGAGGGGTGTTGAGTAGAATGGTGTGTAGTGCAGTGGCGCTGAGTACAGTGGTGCATAGTAGAGTGCTGTTGCGCAGGTTGCATTGGCATAGAGGTGAGTAGTGCATAGTAGAGTGCAGTGGTGTTGTGAGTAGTGGTGTACTGTAGAGTAGAGGTCATTGGTGTAGAGTGCATTGACATAGAGTGCTACAGAGTATTGTGGCATAGAGTGCAGCAGCATAGAATCCAGTGGCATACAATGCAGCCTCGTAGAATGCAGTGGAGTAGATTAGAGTGGCATAGAGTGCAATGGTGTAGAATACAGTGGCATAGAACGCAATGGTGTAGAGTGGAGTGATGCAGAGTGAAGTTACTTAGAGTGCATTGTTGCAGAGGAGAGAGGCATAGAGTGCATTGGCATAGAGTGCAGTATTACGGAGTAGAGTGTTGTAGAGTGCAATGGCATAGAGTAGTGCGGAGTATTGTGGCGCAAAGTGGCATACAATGCAGCGTGGTAGAATGCAGTGGAGTAGATTAGAGTGGCAAAAAGTGAAGTGGTGCAGAATTCAGTGGTGTGGAATCCAGTGGTGTAGAGTGCAGTGGTGCAGAGAAGAGTAGAGTGGCATAGAGTGCAGTAGCATTAAGTGGTGCTGAGTGGAGTGGCATAGAGCACAATGGCGTTGAGTGCAGTGTTGCAGAGTAGAGTAGCATAGAGTGCATTGGCATGGAGTGCAGTATTACAGAGGAGAGTGGCATAGAGTTCAGTGGTGTACAGTACAGTGGTGCAGAGTAGACTGCAGTGGCATAGAGTGCAGTGATTTGGAGTAGAGTGGCGTAGAGTCCATTGGCAAAGAGTAGAGTAGCACAGAGTGAAGTAGAGCGGTGTATAGCAGTGGCATTGAGTGGAGTGGTGCAGGGTAAAGTGGCTTTGAGTGTAATGGCGTAGAGTAGATTAGAGTGGCGTACAGCCAATTGGCGTAGATTGGAGTAGTATAGAGTAGAGTGCATTAGTATAGGGTGAATTAGCATACACTGCAGTGGCGTAGAGTGCAGTGGTGCAGAGCGGTATTGAGTGACGTAGAGTGGAGTGGCATAGACTGGAGTGGTGTAAAGTGCAATGGTGAAGAGTGTAGTTTTTTTTTTGGGCCTCATCTTCACCAAGACTTTCACAGATTTAACAAGCCAATTCACACTCTTAGTTTCTGGGGGGCCCCTTGGCTCACTGTTTCCGTCTAGGCCCCTTGGCCTTCCTCACGTGATTGAGGATTGGTGTAATCATAGAACCGTATTACCCAGAGAAATTATAAAAACTTTGGTTATTTAATCAAAAACCTCTGTCGTGCCCATCTTGTGAAGGATTGCCAGATGCTGGGAGGGCCTTCATTTCCAGTGTCTTGTTCAAGTCTTGACATGTTAAATGCGGCTCTAAGCCAGTCTTCCCTACCTGGAAGGGTAGCAGATTTCCATTTAATACAGATCTCTCTTCTGGCGTGGAGAAGCGTGGCTCAGGGGTTAGAGGCAGCAGACCCGGAAGCTGAGATCGGTCCTGGACCAGGGTTCAATTCCCCGCCTCGGCGGGTCTTGGGCTAAAAATTCCACGGACTTGATAATTCTCGCTCCGGTGCCTCCTCGACTCACGGGTTCACACTCTGCGACTCTGGGCAATAGCTTGCTTAATCTCCACAACGGCCCCTCGCGGCGGGATGCCTGACTTTCACCTTGTGGATACCCTGCTATCTCACAGGGGAATACCAGGAAGGGTTCCCTAAGCAAGCGCCGGGACACCCACTGCGGGTAGCTGTGCGCTATATAAGCTCAACTACATTTACATTTACATTTACATCTTCTTGTTAAGAGTACTAAGTATAACAGGAGAGCTTTTAGGTTCTGTGAGCATTCCCTCTTAGTTAGATCATTCATACCAAAAAAGACTAAAGGTAGGTCAACTTCCAAATCGATGTCAAAAATAGATGTTAACGTGTTTCCCACGCCTTTCCAAAAGAAATCAAGACTTGAGCATTGGAAAAAAATATGGAGATCATTGACATGGATTAGGGCACACCTGGGACAACTTGGTGGAGGATCATAGGCAAATTTTGTTATTTTTGCTGGCGTGTAGTATAGCCTGTTTATTACAAAAAAGTGATTTTATTTCAAGGAGGCCGGTTTTACATATTTATATAAAATCTTCAGGGATGTTTCAAATAGTTCCTCAATATTCGGGGCAAATGGTGTTGAGTTCCAGATTGCTGCTGAGGGGGGAATTTTTAATTCCTCAGCCTCTTGAATTCGTGTATACCAGGGAGCTATCTCTTTCTTCTTTGGACTCGGATCTTGTAACAGCTGTTCTACTTCCCAATTTCCTGTGATATCTTCAGCTTCTGATTCATACGAACATTTTAATTGAAGGTATTTAAATCTTGAGAGCTGGGGACCTATCTTCACTTGTAAAAGTTCCCAGGAAAGAATGCCCTCTGAGTCAACCAAATCTGACCATCTAACCTTCCCTGAGTTTTTAATAGGTATCTCCAGGCAATCTTTCAAGCAAAGTGGTGTCCCAGGAGAGTCCCAGATTGGGGCAAAATCTGAGAAATACCCTATGCCCCAGATGCTTCTTATTTTATACCAGGTAGAAAGTGCTGATTTTAACACCTTCAGACGGACTCTCTTGAAAAAATGTGGTGCACCAAATTTATACAAAAAGCCACCATGAAGCCCTCCCCCCTCCACCAAAACCAGTTTCCTGAGTACTCTGCCCCATGCTGATTGCTCAGGATAAGATAACAACATCCTTATTCCCTTAAATGGGAAAGCCATCAGATACCAGTTTATGTCTGGGAGTGCTAAGCCTCCTTTGTGGAGCTTCCTCCTCAATTTTTTCCACGACATCCTGGCCTTCTTCTGACCCCAAATAAAACTACCAATTTTCCCCTGTATTCTGCTGATGTTTTTATTGGGGAAAGTTAGAGGTATTGTGCTGAAAATAAATGTCAGCTTCGGGAGCACAGACATTTTTACTAAATTCACCCTCCCGTAGATGGTCAAAGGGAGGTTCTTCCATTTAGCAAACATATAATCGAGATCTTTCTCGATCTTCTCTAGATTTACCAACGGGATTTTATTTAGTTCATTAACTACTTTGATTCCGAGGTATCTAAATTCTATGCTTTCGGAACTGTTTCTATAAACTGTGTTCCAGCACATTATTTCAGACTTATCTGGATTTACAAGATACCCTGAGACCTTACCAAAATCCCTCAAAGTGTGTTCAAGTTGCGGGATGGAATGTTCTGGATTGCTAGTATACACTATGATGTCGTCGGCATATAGTGCCAGTTTACACTCGTAATCCGATGATCTAAAAGGGGTAATGGCCTTGTTTAGTCTGATAGTCTGCGCTAGGGGCTCTATGTAAAGATTGAACAGAAGTGGGGACAGGGGGCATCCCTGCCTCGTCCCCCTTGGGATTGGAAAGCTTGGTGTCAAAGAACCGTTCAAAAGAATTTTAGCTGAGGCCTCTAAATAGCAGTGTTTCACCATCTGTATGAAGACTGGGCCCAACCCCAAAGCCTCTAATGTTCCCCATAGTTATCTCCAACACACCCTGTCAAAGGCTTTTGCAGCGTCGATTGCTACTACAGCTAATGGATCTGACCTTGCAACAGCAAGATCAATGTTGCCTATGAGCAACTGGGTTTGTTCTTGGATCACCCTACCTGGCATAAAGCCCTTCTGATCTGGGTTGATCAAATTAGATGCCAATATCCCTGCTAGAATGCCCATGAAGATCTTGTAATCTGCATTCAGCAGGGAGATTGGTCGATACGAGTCTGCGGCCTGAGGGTTCTTCCCAGGTTTTAAAATTAAGACCAACGTGGCCTCACTCCAAGATTTTGGCATCACCCCGTCAGAGCAGTATATTGAGTTAAAAAGCGTGAGGAGTATAGGCATGAGATCATCCTGTAGTAATTTGTATATTTCATTGGGGAGGGCGTCTAGACCGGCCGCTTTTTTGTTTTTTGCTCTTTTTATTTGGATCCTTATCTCTTCCGTTGGCGAAGAGTGTAGTGGTGTAGAGTGGGACAAGTGTATTTTCATAGAGTAGAGTTGTGTATAGTAGAGTAGAGAAACAGAGAGTGCAGTGGCGTAGAGTAGAGTGGGGTATTTGGGCAAAATATCGACTTGTAAATATCGGGAGAGAGAACTAGAAAAAGAAAATAGTGATACAAAATATCGTGATGCAGAAATATTGTTGTCAAGAACATAGCCTTTTCAGTTAAGTAATATCTTTGTTAAAAATATCATTAATATCGTTTTCAATAATACAGTTGTACAAAATATCGTTTTTTAATTATCTTAATGTGTTTTAGTTCACTTATTAATTTTATACGTTATTATTGTTTGTATAAACCCCAAAACTGAGAGGTTTGTAGAGAAACAATCCACAAAGTGGGGTAAATGTTGTGATATCTACCTTGAACCTTCTTCCACTTTCAATTGATGAACCATTCAGCGGATGTATCATGTCTTGAATTTGGGGCATGAGATGTTCTGCATGTTGGATTGCTTGATTTGGTTGATGCATGTCCACATAGAGGCATATTTTTCCACTTGTGTGCCATCTAGGTACAGTTATAACGGGGGACTCCCACAGCGGCAGTCCTTTCAGTGGATCAATGATATCTTGATCTAAGAAGCTCTTGTTCAACTTGTTCCTTTATGCTGAATGGATTGCAGTGAAAGTGTTGAACCGCTGATTTGACATTATCATCAATGTGTAATTAAATCTGATGATCTTTCAGTTTGCCAATGGCCCAAAACAGGTTAGGAAACAGCTCTATTATGTTGACTTGTGGGGTAGATGAGCTCTCGCCTATGATCTCGCACTGAGCCTCCAGGAGTCCTAGTTTAACTGCAAATTTCAAGCTCAAAAAGCAGCTGGCACTAGCAGTGGCCTCCAGATAAAATATGTAAATTTGGAGAGAGTGTAAACCATGTGTGAGCTGGAACTGAAAGTACCCAATACCTTGATAGACCCTTTGGATCTGTATGTGTCAATGTACACACTTGTTGCCTGAAGATTGAGTTTGACAAATAAGTTGCCAAAGTTATTGTCAATCATGAGATTTATACGGGTGCTAGTGTCTTTCAGCAATTGAAAAGATGTTTTGTTCACATCAATATTCAGGATGAGCTTTGATGGCCCTTTATTTTCTTTCAATATGACATTACCTACTGCTGAGAAGACCATTGATCCACATGAGTTTTCAGTGTCTGTTGATATTGATTCAGATGTCGACAGAGACCTTTTTCACGTGGCTACTTCTCTAACTTGCTGGCGGGGTGGTTACTGTGTTTCACTTGTTGTGTGTTTGTGATATCAACTTGGCAATAAATTAATAATTTGTCTTCGCCTTGCAATTGTCATGGCTTCTGCAAACAGGCCGACAGGGTTCAATTTTCCACAGGAGTTACACGAGCTTTATATTGAGGGCATGAACATGAGTATGGAAGATGGAAACCACAATGTGAGCACAACTGATCGGATCAGATTGGATGTGAAGTACTGATTCTTCTGCTTCAGTTTTTATTTTGTGTCTCCTTGTGACTTTTGCTTGATATTTTAGCTTTCTGGACGTTGGGGAGTGTAGACAAAATCCATATCACAGACAAAGAGTATATAAAATATAAAATCCTAAAACCAAACCATGGGTGCTTGATTGCTTAGATAATTTGTATAAAAGCAGAGGCAGATTTGCTGGGGTCGGGGATGGCGTGAACCCCAAGGACTATGAGGTAAGGTGTCCCTAGGGACAAGATTCAAAATAGCATTTCAAAATACAGTAAAGAAGAAAGAACTGACTCAAAAAGGGTGTTTGAGATCTGAATTTAGGAAAACCAACAAAGGTGTATTAAAATTTAAAGTGCATTCCAAAATGCAAATGAACCAGTAATCTCTTTATGATACGTAGGCGTAATTGGCCATGAAGTGATCTTCAACGAGAAGGATGTCTTCAAGCTATCTGGGTTTCTTTAGCAGCTTCTGTCTGAAAGTAGCAGATTTACATCTGGCAGTGATTTGAGATCTGAAAGCTCCATCACTATTGTAGTTGTTAAAGTCACAATGCTGCACACAGTCGTTCAGTTTGTGACAATAGAGTCAATGACTCACCCTGCTTCTTCACCATCCAATGAAAAAGGTAGTGTTTCTAGTTAACATTACTCTTACGCTTAAAATATATCATTAAGCTATTTCTCAAACCTTCCTACGATAATATTTCATTATCATCCAACTGATAAAGTATGCCACAAGTATCAGGGACCAGACAGTGCTTTAGGAACAAATAATGCGCTGTTCATTCTGTAGGCTACCAACTCCTGTTTATTTATTTATGTATTTTTTTTTTTTTTTTGGTAAAAACTTTTATTGAGCAACAAAAACATGTGTACAGAGATGGGCCCACAACCGCACGGGCCGGCCGCTAGGATCAGAGCATAATATGAGAGAAAACAGTGGTCGCCACTCCGGCGGTCAGGCACAAACTGAACACAAAATGTCGCCCACAGTATGGAACAGGATAAGACAATTTTCTTATTTTAAAACACACCAAAACAACAAACATAAACACCAAGGCGAAGGAGTAATACACCGAGAGTCAGCCCTGGAGGGGTGGGAAACTCACTAATCAGGAACATGAAGGCACAATCAGTAGGACCAGTTAAGGCGGGGGGACAGCGGGGAGGTCAATCAAGCCAAAGAACAGTACGTGAAATTTCAGGAACATCGAACTAGGGTGATAAGAGAACATCAGGGGCTTCCACCAGGGGAGGAGCACAAATGTCTCCGCGATAGGCGTTCCACTGACACCAGATCTTCGTCCATGCCCTAGGTCTGCCCCTAGCTGTGTAGACGGTTTTTTCGCGGAACATAGACCAGTCCATGTTTTCTTCCCACACAGAAACAGTGGGGGGCCTGTGGGAGCCCCAAAGTTGCGCTATGTCTCGCTTCGCAACCATATACCCCAGGGTCGCCCATCTGGATTGGGCCCTCGAACAGTCGGTAGGTTCCCACACATTCAACAAGCATCTCCGGGCCTCCGGCACCAGTGCAATTCCAGTCACGTCAGCCATCACCGCAAGCACCGCAGTCCAATAGGCAGCCACCCTAGGACACTCCCAAATGATGTGAAGGAACGTAGCACTCATCCCACACCCACGCTTACATAGGCCATCCGGGGAAAAACCCATCGCAACCAAACGAGGACCAGTAACATAGACCCGGTGGAGGATCTTGAGCTGAACCAGACGGAGACGGGCAGGAATGGCAACCTCTTTCGGAGAAGATAACGCCAATTGCCAATCCTCATCATCTAATTCCAGCCCGTCGCCGACCCACGCTTCTCTAAGTCGAACGAGCAAGTCAGCGCGATTGTGAATCAGCTTCTTATAAATCAAGGAGATGGTGCTATCAGGGAGATAGCCATCTAGGATACGATCCTCGAGGCGGGAGGACTCAGGGACGGCGTCACCGGAGGCCAGAACCGAAGTGAGGGCATGACGGACTTGTAAATATCTAAAAAATTCCCTATCACTCAGGTCATAATCCTTTCGAAGGGCATCGAAGGACTTCACTGCCCCATTCGCACATACGTCACCCACTCTACAGATTCCAATCATGTCCCAACGGTCAAACCCTTTCGTAGTCCAAAGACATCCTAGACGCTCAGATGCAAAAAGCGGAGTAGCCAGCGTCACTCGGTCACCCCACCCCAAGCTCACATTCGCAGCGCGCCACACACTAACAGCAATCCTAGTTGGTCCCGTAAGGCGGAGCCCAGCCGACCTAGAGTAAAGCGCCCTATTAAAGTTACCACCCGGCAGTTGGAGTCTGTCCATCGCAAAGGCCGGAACCGGACCCGGGGAGTACATCGAGTGGTTAATGGCAGACAGCTGCGTAGCCCAATAATATCTCCTGATATCAGGAAGTGCTATACCCCCGTCATACCAAGGGATGGTGAGCTTCACAAGTGCGATACGTGGGAGCCCGTCCCAAATCAATTGCCGTTGTAGACTCTCGACCTCTCGGAAGTAAGTAGCGGGGATATCATCATAGGAATTCTGGAGTGCGTAAAGGAATCGCGGTAAGGACATCATCTTGAAAAGGGCAGCCCTGCCCAGCGGCGACAAGGGTAATTTACGCCAGCGAGCCACGTCCAGCCGCAATCTATGAAGCGGGGGAAGGAGATTACGTTCAAACCCGAGCGACGAATCCAATGTAATAAAAAACCCCAAATATTTGAAACCGGACTGAACAACCTGGATGGGAAATCTATTCGGCAATGTGGGCAGGTCACCCGAAATAACATAGACACAGGATTTAGACCAGTTTATAGTCAAACCAGAATTCTTACCAAACGAGGCGAGAACGTCAAATAAGACAATCAAAGATTTACGAGGGGAAGTAAGATAAAGAAGTATGTCGTCCGCATAAAGCGAAACACGGTCCTCAAAATCTGGGGACCAACGTATACCCTTGAGGGAAGGCTCCCAGCGAATCCACGCAGCTAGCGGCTCTAAAGCGAGAGCAAAAAGTAGTGGAGACAAGGGGCACCCCTGTCTGGTCCCCCTACCAAGGGGAAAGGGAGCCGACACTCGACCATTAACCACGACCTGTGCAAGGGGGTCGGTATACAGTAGCTTCACCCATCCAATGAACCCCGGGCCAAAACCAAACTTCTCAAGAGCCGCCCAAAGGTAGGGCCACTCTATCGTGTCGAAGGCCATCGAGGCGTCCAACGAGGCCAAAATGGCCGGCTCCGTCAGAAGCCCCGCCCTCGCGATGGCTCCATGAAGGCGACGTAGATTAAGGGCTGTGTTACGATGCGGGATAAATCCGGATTGGTCCGGATGAATCAGGTCACTAACAACCGTGAGGAGGCGAGTAGCCAAAAGTTTGGCAAGAACCTTAGGCTCGACATTTAACAGGGAGATGGGTCTGTAAGACGAACAAAGATCCCGGGGCTTACCATCTTTAGGAATTACCACAATCGTAGCCAGGCGCTGGTCATAAGGGAGAGCACCCCGCTCCCGGGACTCCGAAAACATTGACCGAAAATAGGGCGCAATCTTATCAGGACGCAGTTTGTATAACTCGATTGGCAAACCGTTCGGGCCCAAAGCCTTGCCCGAACGGAGAGAGCGAATTGCAGTCGCGATTTCGTCCGTAGAGGACGGGGCCTCCATAGCGGACCGCTCCAAATCGGAGAGGCAGGGCAAAGCAATGTCGCGCAGCAAGAGGCGAGAGTCGTCTTCATCCCTTTCCGACACTGGGGAGTAAACCGCACGAAAATAGTCCGCAAAACATTCCACTATTTCAACCGGGTCCGTCACTCTCACACCATTCAAAGTCTGAATCACAGGCACCACTCGATTCGCCCTCTCCTTCTTGTCCAACCAGGCAAGCAATTTCCCCGCTTTGTCACCCACATCATACAGACGACCCTGTTGTTCTCTAAACATAATTTTGGCCGCATCTGTGACCAGAGACTTATAGGCCAATTGCTTCAGACCCAGGGCATGGAGTTTGTCACGAGTGACACTCGATTCCAGATCAGCCTCCATCTCAAGGATTTCCCTCTCAAGCTCCACCACCTCCCGATTCCTTGCCTTTTTGGTTTCAGCAATGAGAGACAGGGCCTGCCCACGAATCACAGTCTTAAAAGCCTCCCATAGGGACACCGCAGAAGAGACAGACCCCTCGTTCTCCAGAAAGTAGTTTTCCAAGGACGCAATCAATTGACCACGGGTCTCAGGGGAGGTCAGGTACCAAGGGTTGATAGGAGCCACCCGGCCCGCCGCCTCCACCCCCACATCAAACCAGAGCCAGAGCGGAGAATGGTCCGAGATGCCCCGGGGGAGGTGCTTAATCTCGCGGACAGCCGATGACTGTTCAGCTGGCATGAGGAAATAATCTAGTCTAGACAAGCTCCCATGGGCCCCAGAGTGGAAAGTATATTGAAGTTGAGTGGGGTGCATAAGTCTCCAGCAGTCAACCAAACCAAAAGTATCCAAAAAGCCACCCAGCCATAATTGGGTCGAAGGAGTATCCCTAGGGGGGTAACGATCACTGAGACCAGAGAGCACAGAATTAAAGTCACCAGCCATGAAGAGAGCACCATCAGGGAGGCCCAACAGAACTCGGCCCAAATCAGAGAAGGTAGAGGTCTGCAAGCCGGGGGGCACATAGACGGTAAACAGGGAAAGGGGTTTGCCCTCATATCGACCCACGAGGACGGCATAGCGCCCCCGATCATCAAGGATCACATCATCTATCGCAAGGGGAAGGGAAGCCCGGACTAGGATGCCCACCCCCCTGGAACCCGTTGTAAATCCTGAGTGCGCAACAAGACGATAGCCCCACCTATTCATTGCGCGACAAGTATTGCCCACTAGGTGCGTCTCCTGCAGAAAGACAATATCGGGAGACAAACGTCGCAGGCATCGCAACACCACCCCCCGCTTTATACGATCCCCTAGACCATTGACATTCCATGAAATAAACCTCAACCCGCTACCCCCCATCCCACGAAGTAATGCAGGAACCCTCCCCCAATGAGCATGACACTGAAAATACAATCATCAAAATAGAATCGCCTTGAAAAAACAAAACACAAACTACAAACCCCCACACAACCCACCCCCAACACCCAAGGAAACACCCCCCACCCTGCACCCCTGCAGTAGACAAAGAAGCCACCCCAACATGCAGTGTGCCTGTCGCCCAAAAAACCCCGTTCTACAAAAAGACCCCGGAGGAGGAAAAGGCTCTGTCCCACCCGCCACCCCGACAGAAAGAAGGGGAGAGGAGAACACATAGAAAAGATGCGCTCAAGTACAGAACCCAGGAAGAAATAACATGATACGGAATCAGGGGCCCAGATAACAAGTTCAGCTCTCCACGCCACCCTCGGCACCACCCGGGTGCTCGGTGGGATCAGTCAATTTAGGCCGGTCCGGCAGAGAGTCCAGCCAGTCATTTACCGAATCAGGTCGGTCAAAGAAAAGGGTCCGTTCATTGTACTCCACTCGTAGCCTGGTAGGAAAAAGCATGGCGTATCTCAGACCCAGGTCCCGAAGACGCTTCTTAACTCCACGGAAACCCATTCGCTGTCTCTGCACAAGCTGTGAGAAATCCGGGTAAAAGTTCACCGTAGCATTTTCGAAGGCCACCGGGCCCTTAACTCTCGAGGCCTGCAGGATAGCGTCTCGGTCCCTATAATGAAAAAGTTTAGCGACAATGGGCCTCGGCGGGGCGCCCGGCTTACCCTGGCCACCCGGAACACGATGGGCACGTTCCACCACAAAGAATTTGCTCAATCCGGATGGAGAAAGGTAGTTTTGTATCAAGTCCTCAACCAGGAGATCAACAGAATGCGGATCAGGATTTTCTGGAACACCGATCACACGCACGTTACAACGCCGTGCCCTGTTTTCAAAATCCTCCAGGCGCTGAGTCATGAAATCGTTTACCTTTCTGAGGTTGCCGATTTCCGTCTGTATCTCCGAGACGTCGGCCGTGAGGCTAGATGACTTGAGGTCCAATGTCTTCACCTTCTCATTGGTTTTAGATAAGTCGGCCCGAATAAGGTTCACATCGATAGCCACAGTATCGATTTTGTGGGCCAGAGCCTCATACTGTTGGCCAATGGTTTCTCTCATGCCAGAGATGGCGCCCATGATGTCTTGCAGGGACGGCTCCGCCGAAGCCTCCAAAGGGGGCCCCACTGCACTCGGGCCAGGAAAGGAGGCACTGGGGGACACCTTCGATTGCGTGTACCGGTCCATGCTGTTCGACTGGACCGGGCCTCCGCGAAGGGGCGTCTTAGTCTTTCGCCTCTCCTGGTCCCCTTTGCCCGTCATAGTGGAGACCGCGTCCCCAAGGGACCCACACGACCTGGTGAAAATGGCCGCAGGGAGACAGGGCGCCGGAGCCAAAAAAGTCAGCAGCGAGTGCAAGTCGAGGTGGGAACCGTCCCAGAAGGATACGGAGCAGGCAAAAGGTGCCACTGTAGCCTCATACCAACTCCTGTTTAGATGCCAAAATCCTTTATCCTTCGACACCTGTGGGACAATGCGTAAATCGTAAAAAACATAAATGCCAGGGCCCTTGTCAGGAGGCTACTGCAGCTTGCCCTACCCATTTTCCTACCAGCGCTGCTAATGACAGTACAAACAGAACTACTAACCATTACACTCTAACAATTATTACAGTTCAGACTATACTAGGACCCCAAAGCGATGAGAATAGCTTGGGCAACAGGAATTAGTCATATTTAATGTATACTGAATTAATAAACAACAGTTGTGGTGTTCACCTCTTAATTAGACAGACAACGCCACCAAGTAGCAGACTATCATAAACGCCAGTGTTAACGATTAGGTGCCTGTGCCGAGCATCGTAAATCATGGGCTCAAATTAAGCTCTCAATAAAAAAAGAATAAGATTGTAGATATTAGTAAGACTAAACTGCTGTGGAATTCCCAAGGACAGTGACTCAGGGGCGGTGATAGCAGAAGGTGACATTCATTGCACAATTGCACATTCTGAAGAACTTGTACTTGCAGTGATGATTGGCTTGTCTTCATTGGATGATGATGTGGCCATGCCATGAGCTGTATTGTGCACGGGCGTGATTCACAAAGGTAACCCTACACTTTTGTGTAAAGTTACATTTGTTTAAGATTTCACAAAACAGCCTTTTAATAGTAAGTTTACAAGTGTGGAGAATCCACAGTTGGGGGAGAGAACTCCTCATATTTAACAAATACCACATGCCTACCTATTTATATGTGGGGAATTCTCTGCCCGACTGCGGAGTCTCTGCATGCGTAAACTTACTATTAAAATGCAAAAGTGGAAGCTTAACTTTGTGAATCTGGGGCTATGTGTGAGATGTGCAGTGCCAGACGTGGTGTAATGATACGTGTTTCATACCTTCCTCGTCACCAGTGTAAGATCTCTCACTTTCGAACAGGTATGACGAAAGTTACAAAACTACCCACCTTACAGTTACAAACGCAATCACTCACTCTTAGAAACTGTCATACGCCTGCATTCCAAATTGCATGCATGCACGTCATGCATGCACACATGTGCATACTCAGCAACAAAAGCATATACACAATCTAATAATAAATCATAGTCACTAACTGCTCTAGATCATACACACATGAATATATGACATTACAATGCAAACAATTACAAGGCATGCTTTTACAACGCAGTTTTTACATTGCAACTACCATTACGTTGCATGATTTTACAACGCATGCCATTACAATGCATTTTTAAAAACTACCATTACATCGCATTCTATTACAACACATACCATTACAACGCATACCATTACAACGCATAATACTTTTAGGGCAACAGGAGGGTAAGTGTTGGATAGTGTAGGGGTAAAAATTACTATTTCCACTGCAGTGAGTGCAACAGTGGGGAAAGTGTTGGACAATGTAGGGGTAAAAATTACTATTCCCATCTACCTCAAAACCCATAACCACCCCAAAACAAAAAAAATCTCCATTACTTACCTTATAATACGTTGTAATGGTATGCATTGTAATGGCATGCGTTGTAGTGACATGCTGCGATGCCTCAGGGTAGTTACGCGCTATATAAGTTTAATTTTCATTTCATTTCATGTGTTGTAATGGCATGCGTTGTAATGGGAGGCGATGTACAGGCAGTTGTGTTATAACAGTTGCATTGTATAATGACCTCGTTGTAATGGATGTTTCCCTACACATATAAACTATGCAGAACATCACAATAGAACCCATACAATATCACAGACCCAGTAATATACCATCAACAGGCAACCACACAGAATACTAAAATCCTCTACAAGTGTGTTTGTTTTCAGCTTTCGATGAGCTTTTGGGACAGTCCTCCATAGATATAATACCCATGAGAGAAAAACATAGAAGGCTATTTTTGCACACAAGACACTTGCAGGTGGAGTCCGGTGGTATGCATGATTATGAAAAACAAACTGCAGGCATAAATCAGTCGGGGAATGGAAACCTGAAACGAGGAAAGATGTACATAATAGAAACAAGTTAATTCTCCAAAGTATTTATCAGAACAGCCAAACAAATCACATCCCAAAGTGTTATTAAAATCATTTATTTGTCAGTTTAAAAATGCTGGAATCATGAATTTCTGATTATGAATTATTAAGAACTGAAAGCTAGCATACATCATTTTTAGATTGATAAAATGAAAATAAAAGTGAACCAGAAAGTTGGAAGGCACAGGGCACAGAATCGGCTTGTGCTCTTTGATAAGGAAACATGTTCATGCATTGGCAAAAACACAGCTTTAAATATAAATGTAGCTACATATTCAAGAGACACAGGAAAAATACAGAGGTCGTGTAACATTTGCAAGAATCTTTACAGGAATCGTGCACCAGGAAGATGAAGGCCCTGAAGTTTTTGAAAAGCCAATGGTATGAGCCATGGGAAGGGACAGGCTGTAAAACAAACACATGACTGGCTTCACTGGACCTGAATAAAGCACTAACCCTTTGAGTGCTGAGGCTTCCCTCCCACCCCCCCCCCCCCCCCCCCATTGTTGAGGATCCCGAAGGTACCGGGGAATTGGGATTTCCTGCATAAGTACAGAGAAAATTGTCAATTGTTTTTTTTTTTAAGTGACTAAAGTGCTGTGCAAGAAAGAGTGTATTTTTCAAAAAATGGCATTAGCTAAAGGTTTGATGTTCTAAGATTACCCTCTTGCCAATTTTTTAAACAGACAGATGTAAAAACTCAGGTTCACAAAGGTAAATGTACACTGTTATGTAAATGTACGATTTTTCCGATCTACAAAGGTATTTTACGAGTAGTACCTTTTTTTTTTAAAGTATTTATTTTCAATTTTCAATGGCAGGCCAACATGCAGGACAGCATTCCAGAGAACCATGTGATAAATAAATAACTGCTAAGCAATTGTCAGAAGCATACAAGCAGTGATCATGAAGAACATTTTTTTCCTCGCCTCTGGTCTCAGAAGCGTCTCGGCTTACGGCCATTGAGCCTCTATGCACACAGTGAACTATGAACACTTTATTATAGAAGAACTCCCCTCCCACCCCAACCTCCCCCACCCTCTTGGTCTCCAGACAAATTGCAGCAACAGTAAGCAAAGATACCGACTAACTACTGTCATAGTGTCGTTCCAAAAAGTCGTATAAATACAGTAAGCCACCACAAGGCTGAGGATACAACCCTGCATTTCAGGAGTCTCCCTGACCTCATCCACCATATCAACATTCCTGAGGCGCTGATCCTCTAGCATTTGTGTCATACCTCCCCAGGTCTGCAAAGCTTCAGCAGCCTTCTCATCTCTGCAATTACTGTAGCTTCAGGCCAGGGATCCCAGATCCACTCAGATCACAAGTCACAAGTAGCTCATCAATCCTCACAGGTCTAACTAACCCCCAGACCATGCCCGCCAAGGGCAGAAGTATTCCAGTCCAGCGGCATTGTTAACATGAGAGTAATAAACAATGGATAACACAGTGTAGTTGTGAACACCATTCGTAGAAACCACATAAATTTAGGATCTTCTGCAAGGCACTCAAGAATCAGCCAGACTTTACGAACCACATCAACACCTGAATCACAGGGAATGTTAGTGTCTAACAAGCAGCAAACACATACTTAGCCAGGCCCAGCCGCATCACTCTGGGTTTCATGCACCAAACACAGTGGTAAGAAGGAGTTCTACATGGCCAAAGGTTCAGAGTCCACCGGCAGAGTTCCATCTGGTCAGACCAGGAAACAAACACTTCTCATTGACTCTGCAGAGCGTGGATGATCAACGGGAGTAGGGAGTCGCAGAATCGATCTTTGTCCCCCTTGTTGCCTCTGTTCTCTCCATTCTGATAGTTGTTGCTCCATTCCTATATCCAAGGACACCAACCAATTTGCAACCCCCAGAAGGGACTTACAGAAATATGCATTACTCTTGTGCTGGACTCGGAGTTTCACAGTGAAAAGCAAACGGCATTTAACATTATGTTCTCTATTTGTAACTGCCTCTTGACAGCCAGAAACAATTTCCGGAGATCTTGCACTTTCCTTGTGTATTCAAGAAAGATCTGGATGGCTTTCTCTCCGTACATAGGGGGACTATGTGCACGGACATGCTGTAGAGTCCATGTCCCTATAATTGAGAAAACTCACAATACAAGCATGCAGCAGTGAGCCAGGGAGAGGGACAGGCCCTAGGGCCCAATGAGCTCATTCAATGGAGAAAAAGTTAGAGAGTCCTTTGGGTTTAAGCTCTTAAGAAAATATCCACTGCCAGGCCCTCCTCATGCTCGGGGAACGCAAAATAACAAAGATTATGGCACCTGGAGCACCCCTCAGTGTCCTCCAGGCACTATTGTACAGACGTTGCATTACATTTCAGACCTTACACTGTTGCCTGAAGCTCTTTAATTTGCTGCGGTAAGGTGGTGACCTCTCCCTCATTAGCTTTTACTGTGTCAGCCACTTTACGCAAATCCCAACGGAGATGGCTATGGAATCCATCTTTGTCTAGACCGCCCACCTAGAGTCACATATGGCTGCCAGGATATCAGTGGTATTCTGTGCTAAGTCCTCCCACTCATGGTCAGGTCGGGCCTCCCGTTCCTCCATCTGTGGGCCTGGGCACGGGACAGTGTACTGCACAATTTTCTTGGCCTGATCCCCCCTCTGGATTTTTAATTGCACCCTTCTGGGCCTCGATGTAGGGTAGTGCCTCCTTCAGATTATAAGCAGGCAATGAGACTCTGCAACAGCGGCCTAGCTAAGGGTAGACAGCCCCCTATGTATAAACAATCTGAGGCCATGATGTTTAGGGTGAGCCCCCCGGTGACCCCACCAGGCGTATGCACCGCAGCGTGGGCCAAACACAGTATCACCAGCCTAGTTCCTAGGGCCCACCCGGTCCGAGTGCCGAACCACATTAGGGGACCCCAATGACAGGCCTGACTCACTCAGCTGCACCAGGTATGAATCCCTTAGCAGACAGCGAGGAGCAGAGGAGTAGTCCATGGGAAAGTCACATGCAGGATTCAAGGCTGCTTCTCTGGCCACACCGCAGCTCACTGCTGCCCCATGCTGGTCCCCTGTCTCAGGGCCCGAACAGGCAACATTAGCAAGCCATATGCCTCCTCTCTCATCAGCGCACCTGGGGGTAGTACCATCCACCATCTCCCGAAGTGCCCAAGCCCCACACCTCATATTGACGCTACTGCCCGTGGGAGCCTCCAACAGGGTGCCGGCATTTTGAAAGGCTGCATTCATCAGTCCAGTTCTCTGCCACCAGGACAGGATTTCTCACCATACCGAGCTGTCACAAACCTCGGGATGGCCCATTGCAGTACCACAGCAAAGCAGGTGGGTATCATTTCTCGTAACTCAGCAGCCCACTAATCGCAGCCCCGCACCACAGGCCGTTCACTGCACAGGGCTTCCCAGGCCTCTCACTTTCAGTTTTGTAGCAGAGCCCTTATCATCGTCCATGCTCGGTTTTTGATGGACCGAGCAAATCCCCTCAACATCTCACACCCTCGGCAGTGCAATTTACGGACAGAGAAACCAGGATGACACAGGATAAGTCAGTATAATATTCTCCTGGTGGAAGCTGTCTCAAAGTGCATCTATTCAGCCATTTTGAAGGCCACGCCCCCCTGCGAGTAGTACCTTTATTATTGTGGAATCTCCGCACTCATGGCGGAGACTCTGCACAAAAAAAGATAGGACAGTCCTATCTTTTTATGTGTGGAGTCTGACAGCCAACAGAAACAAAAGAAAGACCAGTGGGAGATCTTAGAGAGGGAAATAACGCAACTGGAAGCACAGGCATTGGCAGGAGAGGAGACAGACCCTCCAATTATGTACTGCATCGCCCTTAGGCAACAGGAAATGAAGCACCTGATGGAAAACACCACCAGATCCTTTTCGCTTGCATCACAGAGGCACCTCTGGGTGATAAGGCCAGTAAAATGATAGCATGGCTGGAAAAAATAGATAGAGATGTTGGGTATGTGAGATACGAGACCACAGGCAAATGGGGAAGAGATAGCAAATGCCTTTACAGACTATTATGAAGAAATATATACCTCCAACCCCACTAGGACGGCAAGCGATTGCCAAGAAAAGCCTTCGGAAATTCCTCTCACAGTTTTGACAAATGAGAATAGGGCCAAACCATAGAAGGACATTACAGCCAAAGAAATTATGGGGCCGTAACGGACCTACAAGCGGGTAAGGCCCTGGGACTGAATGGCCTGCCGGCGTAGCTTTACAAGAGTATGGCCGGCACGGTGGCCTCACATCTGCTGAACATGTACATCGCAGCTAGTGAAAGGGGATATCTGCTGGAGGTCCAAAAAATGCCCTCTATAGTAGTAATCCCCAAGCAGGTAAACCCCCAGCGGAATGTAGTCCCTACAGGCCTATCTCTTTACTGAACTTAGAGGCTAAAATCCTGGCTAAAGTTCTGGCAAACCGACTTGGGGGAGTGGTGACATCATTAGTTCATCCAGACCAGATGGGATTCATGCCACACCGAAGTATCAGATTGAATTTAGGGCATCTATACGGAGTAATGCACATGACCGGTTTGCGTGCAGGAGAGGAGGCAATGCTGCTATGCTTGAATGCACAGATGGCATTCGACAGGATTGAGTGGCAATACTTATTTGTGGTTCTGGAGCGGTTTGGATTCGGTCCCCAATATCAAGCATGGGTTAAGCAACTATATACAAATCCACTTGCCAGGGTACAAGTGAATGGTGCGATCTTTCACCCCTTTGCTCTACATAAAGGGACAAGACAGGGATGTCCACTATACCCTCTGCTGTTCGCCCTAGTGCTGGAGCTCCTAGCAGCCTGGATACGAGGGGATCTGGTGGTGGCAGGTATAGAGGGTAACAGGAATTGGGAAGAACGCTTATCATTATATGCAGATGATATCCTACTATATGCCATGAGACGCTGTTCTACAATAAGCAGGTTACGGCAGATATTCCAGCTCTTCAGCAGTTACTCTGGATACCAAATCAATTGGGACAAATCTCTCCTCTTTGGACTGACAGAGGGGGTTCAGCCCACACCGTCAGGGAGTTGAATCTCCAAACCAAAGATAAATTCAAATATCTAGGCATAACTATCATGCGGACAAAGACAGATTTCCCTGTGGACAACCCGGCAACACAACTACAACGTCTGAGGAGAGACGTGTTGCACTGGGGGAGCTTTCCAATTTTCCTGATGGGAAGAACAGTGCTCTTCAAAATGATGGCATTACCACGAATGTTGTATGTCCTACAAATTACCCCACATCAGATACCAGGCAGGTATTTTAAATATGTAGATAGTGAACTACGGAAGCTCCTGTGGGATGGGGGAGGTACCTAGATAGCACTAGTAAAACTCCAAAGAAGTGTGTATGAAGGAGGTCTGGCAATCCCAGATATTAAAAAATATTATTGGGCATCGAAGATGGTAACAATTAAAGACTGGTTATATGCAGATAGAAATGAGCCGGTGTACAGAGTAGACAATCTCGTAATGGGACAGCAGGGTTACCCGAGAGCATTGTACTGGGCGGACATCTGACCACGATTGCACACACAGACACAAGTAGTGATATGGTGAGAGGCACGAAATTTCTAGGATGGGGAAATGAGTTAATGGAATATACCCCTCTTTGGGACAGTGTAATGTTACAAGAGGTAGGCAAACTACAGGGGTTTGGTAAATGGAGACTATTAGACATCGTTCACCTAGGGGACATATGGAAAGGTCCGGCGATAATCCCATTTGAAGATCTGCCGAGAGAATACCAATTAGTAGACTCAGAAAGATACTGATATATGCAATTAGAGCATGCACTTCATAGATATATTCAAGAAGGGGACCAACTACCACAGTACTCCCCCCTGGAGTATCGGCTTCTATTGGATCCGATCTATGACAAGGCCACCTTCGTAATATACAAGAAAATTATAAATAATTTGCCTGATCCGTTGAGAGCCTTAAGGGAGGCATGGGAGGTGGATATAGAGTTGCTAGAGGACAATGATTGAACAGAACCAATACAAAACCCCAGAGAGGTAGCGATTAGAGCGAGATTTCGGCAGGTCCAGCTCAGAATCTTGCATAGATCTTATTACTCTAGAATACTGCTGCACAAGATAGGACGGTAGTCCCTCCGATCAAAGCACTAGAGGGTGCAATGACAGGGGCACCTTCTTTCATATCATTTGGGGTTGTCCAGTCATAGAGAAATATTGGGCAGGGGGACACAAACAATATCAAAAGTAATAAGCAAAGATATACAGTTAGAGCCCAAATGGCATATATTAGGTGCAACAGGTGAGCAAACCTGGCAAAAGTATCCCAAAATATGGCTCATGATGGCGTCAATGGTGGCCAAGAGGAACATTGCCAGGGCCTGGGGAGCAAACCTCCCACCGAGGATAAGACCATTTAAATCTGATCTAGACTAATGTAGTGCAGCCAAGAAGGTGGTTTATGAGAGTAGAGGCTGCCCCCAGAAATGGGAGAAAATATGGAGCCAATGGGTGGAATATATACGGGACTTTTAAGGGTGGGAGGAGGATTTGAGACATGGGGCATGAAGAGTGTGATATCAGAAGATTTAGGATGTTACATTTTGCTAAATGTGGTAGTGGGATGTCACATGCATATTAGGATACAACAGAGGAATGTACAACAGATGTGTAAATTATTCTGTGATTAAATAATGCTCTTGATTTTGTGATATACTGTATTGCAACTGACTCACGTTTAATAAAAATATGTTTAAAAATATGTCAATTTAATTTCAATGGTGTCTACCAAGACAGGGTGGGACCATATCTTAGACCAGAGTCTGGAAAGGGGAGAGCTTACAGGACGTTCATTAGGGTATCTTGCACAAAGTAATCTTACAGATTTCAACATAAGTTCTCCAAATACAGTGGAAGGACCTTGTCCTGCTCTGCTTGGTGGTTGATAATTTACGCAATATGTGCAATCATGTTGGAGGAAAGTTTCAGATTGGGTTTCAGGATACCATAAAAAGTATGAGAGTTGGTAGGTGGTAAGTAAGCAGAAAGGTTTTAAAGCAGAAGGGAGACATGGCGAGAAAGGAGCTGATCAAATAATGAGTGGGGATGATGGTGTGTTTGTTCAAGACTCCTGCTTTTGGTGGTTTTATAACATCACCACTGGATTTCATTCTCAAGGATGCCCTGGGGAAAATTAGACTAATACAAAACCTGTAATCATTCGAAGGTGGGTAGATCAATGACTTTGTTAAGCAAGATGCATGCATAGTGCTATACTTGAATTTTGAGAAAGACATGTAATTGATGAAAGGCTACAGACTGAGAGCAGAGATGGCATAGTGTGACATAAAATCTGCCTTTCACCTTCACCTATAGAGTTTATTATTATTATTTATTGTGAATATGCTTTGAGAGCAAAATATTAATCAATATGGTGATATCGATGGACTGCTTCCTGTTGGGTGTGTTGCTTGAAATACAATCTTGAAGTGGACTCCAAAAAGTGTGTCAAAGACCAAGCAGAAACTTAATTTGTGGGTAAAGCAAATAAGGCAGGTCAATGTACATGTCTACTATGGTGCGCAGTGAGATTGGCTGATGATTTGGAGGCATCATTGGTCCCTAAGAGGAGAGAAGGCCCAGCTATTGAGTTAGACTCTTGGGCAGTGATATCAAGATTTCTACCAGAGATTGTCTCTGGGTTTAAGACCTTTGTTGAGGATGAGAAAGAAATGTGAACTCAGAGAAATGTAGCTGTGTGTGGCTACATGATATTGGCATACAAATTAGTGGTATTGCGCAGTTTCTTGGAAGTGACTGGCTTGACCAGATGAGGAAGTATCAAACTTCAGGACTGGATGAATTAGACTTGTAAACATTTTCCTGGAAGAGGTTTACAGAAAGTTCATGAGGTTAGATGAAGAGGTACAACAGTGGAAGTTGAGATCAATTCTGATGCAGCATAAGCAATACGACTTGGGCTTTAATAGGACAGGAAGTGGTATACAAAGGATAATGACCGGCAGTGCCGGACTGGGAACCCCAATTTTCTCGGACCAACCCCTGTCTAGTCCTGGAAGGCAGGAAATACTTGCTTGCTGTTTTTGGTACTGGGGCTTATACTGCAGCACCACTGCAAAACCGGTCCCAAATAACAAAACCAGCCCACTCCCTTCAAGCCTCCCGGGGAAACACCCGATGAACGGTACGATCAGTCCAGCCCTGATGACCGGAAAACTGAAAACTAAAAAAACGCAGCATAGCTTTCTTAGAGTTCTGCCAGGTAATCATGGTTCTTGGATTTTTGGGAGAGGTATTGGCAAACAAGAAGTAAATTTTTCTGGTTGAGAATGAAGGGATTGTAACAATAATTAAGAGAAAAAGACAGCTGAATCAGAAGGTCTTCGAAAGAAGGTGTCCTCACTGCTTGTGGTGGAACATTGCGTCCAGGTGTACACAAAAAAATAGCTGACACATTATCTTGTTTTCAGTGTGGCGCATTCCATGGGCTGGCTCCAGAGGTGGAAGATTGCCGCACCGCACCGCACCACCAGAGAAATATTGTCTATAAGGACCAAATTTACAAAGAGATGCCATGAGCAAAGCATTTTCAAAATCAGCTGTGTTGTGTTGTGTTGCACGAGCAGGCTTTGTTGTACTGAACCAACAAGCATCACATCAAGATGATGTTAGCAGATGTGTAAACACAAACAATGTGATGCAGTTATGCAAACGTCTCAGCACAAAAAAGACAACATCAGAAGCTCTCCAAACCTTTTAAACGGAGCCTGTTCTCAGGGACTCAGGGAGGTTTGAAGGCATAGTTTGGAAGCCAAGTGAATCAAGAGCAACCTTGGGGCCAATGTACTTAAGGCAGTAATGGGAGGATAAATGAACTACTTTACCCAGACAACAGGGTAGAAATCCTCATTGCTGAGGTGAAAAAATACGATACCAAATTATTTGTGAGCCCAAAATGTGCATGTGAGGAGAAAGCTGCATTGTGAAAAAACAAACAAATACAAGAAAACATTTCAGTGGAACCTACCAAAAGAACATTTGAAGAAATCAAAAATAAATGGTATGAAATAATGTACCAAAAAAATAAAAATAAATCAATAACAGATAATCATGAGATCGCTGCCCAGGGTGAATCCTAGTGAATTGCTTTGTGTGAAAGTTGGGATTCAAATCCATTTAGTTGAGCCAGGTTTGGACTAGTTGCTGCTTGTTGTTATGTATCCATAGCAGGAATTCTATTTTGGTAGGGTTACGCTTCAAGTAGGTGCTGCTCTTAAGGCAGTAAAAAGGAGGATAAATAAACTATTTTGCCCAGACAATGAAGTAGAAATCCTCATTGCTGAGGTGAAAAGATACAAGAACAAATTATTTGTGAGCCCAAAATGTGCACATGAGGAGAAAGCTGCATTGTGAAAAACAAATACAAGTAAACAATTCAGTGGAACCTACCAAAAGAACATTTGAGGAAATCAAAAAGAAATGGTATGAAATAATGTACCAAACAAAGAAAAATAAGTCAACAACAGATAATCATTAGATCGGTGCCCAGGGTGAATACTAGTGAATTGCTTTGTGCGAAAGTTGGGATTCAAATCCATTTAGTTGAGCTAGCTTTGGACTAGTTTCTGCTTGCTGTTGTGTATGCATGGCAACAATTCTATTTTGGTGGGGTTGCTACTTCAGGTAGGTGCTGCACTTAAGGCAGTAATGGGAGGATAAATAAACTAATTTACCCAGACAATGACGTGGAAATCCTCATTGCTGAGGTGAAAAAATACAAGAACAAATTCTTTGTGAGCCTAAAATTTGCACGTGAGGTGAAAGCTGCATTGTGAAAAAACAAACAAATACAAGAAAACAATTCAGTGGAACCTACCAAAAGAACATTTGAGGAAATCAAAAAGAAATGGTGTGAAATAATGTACCAAACAAAGAAAAAGAAGTCAATGATAGATAAACATGAGATCGGTGCCCAGGGTGAATCCTAGTGACTTGTTTTGTGTGAAAGTTGGGATTCAAATCCATTTAGTTGAGACAGGTATGGACTAGTTGCTGCTTGTTGTTGTATATGCAGAGCAGGAATTCTAATTTGGTGGGCTTAAGCTTCAGGTAGGTGCTGGACATCTCCGAATGCAAGAGGTGCAGGAAATGATTGATGCCTAGCATGCCTGAAGTGATTGAGGGCTTGCATGCCTGGAGCAGAGGATACTTTTAATTATAGTTATGTGCCATCTACATATTGGTGAATTTTGATGTCTGTGAGCCCCAAGAGGCTACATGTTGAGGTTGAAGATGATGAGGGACGAGATAGAAATCTGAGAAACCCTACAGCTGATTGAATTCTTCTGGGGTCTTCTGGAGCCTGTGTGAACAAACTAGTGTCATTTGACTAGGTAGACAAAGAACCTTTCACATCAATACCATTTGATACTTTATTTGTGGGCAGGACAGTAGGGCAGCTGTCTCTGTGCTGCAGGATGATCCGAAGCTGGCTTAATAGTCTTACTGGCCTTTGATGTGATCTTGAAGAAATTGTTTTGTATTTCATAGTAAGATATAAATCAGAAATGAAGAATTGTTTTCATTTTCACACAGGAGATGAACATGTATTTGACTCTAGCCCATTGCAGTGCATCGTCGTAGGAGTGGTCCTAAAGGAGTATGTCCCTGCCAAAACACAGAATGCAACAATTTAAACCATGTGCTTTTACGTTTCGTAATGTACCACATATTTTACAAGATTTGTAAACTGAAATTGTAAATGATTATATCCATGAGGAAAGAACAATTTATTTAGAAAATGTAATGTTCTCTCCTAGGCAAGTCGAGCTAATACAGTGGATAATGGCCCACAACCGAATAAAGATATTGCCTTGTCACAGTTAGCAATTAGACTATGCAGTGATTATAACACTCTGCTCTTGCTAAACTCACTAAATCACCCCAACAACCTACTACTATATCCATTTCATTAGGGCACATCAGGGCACACTACTAAAGCACTATTCACAACAGCCACAGATAAAGTTGTGCCCTACAAATTGACACCAGTTGGGATGTCAAGAGAAACACAAGAGCGTCTTGTTGACTCCATACCTGCATTGTTGCAGCTGATGATCTAGCATGTACCTATACAAATTTGGAAGTGATACAATAGAACATGGCACCATACATTTATTTGTAGATCAGGCAAAGTATCCCAACACCTTCATTATGAATGTGAACAATACATTGAAGGATAGCAGGGAAGCCCTAGTGGTCAATCCACCACTGAAACATTTAAGAAGAAGTGTCTGCTTGGCTGCAAAAAGATATTATCCAAATGTCAGATGATATGCAGACTATAATAGTTTACATACCAGCTGACATCAATAGGATTCTTGGGACACAGAGTGAAAAGATTAGCATTTTGGTAACCGACACGTGTTTTTTCCAGACATCATCAATGTCCAAACATCCTGATCATCAGGCGGCAATGCCAGAGCTTAATAACTCGAAAGGAGGTTTTGGATCTTTTATGCCCAGCGCTATGTCTCAGGACTTTAGCCACACACCAGTTGTTCGACCTGTCCATTTCTGCAGGGTCACCCCAACCTGTTTGCCCTTTTCCCTCTGCATTTTGCTGAATTCGTTTTTGTTGACATTAGGACTCAGCACTTTACCACTGCTAACTAGTGCTAAAGTGCTTATGCTCACTCCACTAAAACATAGTCAAATTAGTTTAAACCCATTAAGGCATATTTAATTTATTTATAACTCCCTTGTAGAGTGGGCTACCATATACCCAGGGCTTGTATATTAAATGCTACCAGTGTCCAGCAGCATTTATTGTGCCACCGTCTTAAGTAGCATCTGAAAACCTGGCAAAAGCCTGCCACTGCAGCCTGAATGCAGTTTTATGCTGCCATGTTGACTTGACATTAAAGCCCACTTGTCAAGTCATAAAACCTCCCCTTTTATTACGTATAAACCATTCCTAAGGTTGCTGTTGTGGTGTCAAATAATTTATTCAAATTTACTCTATTTATCTAAATTGTTGTGGGATTTTTCCTGTGTTGTGTTTCCACTTTTTATTGTTTGTGTGCTCCATAAATACTTTACACATTGCCTATTAGTTAAGCCTGACTGTTGTTTGTTCCAAGCTGCCCAGGATTAAGCACAGGTTAATCTAGGGACTTTTTTTGGTTCTTCCTGCAAGGGATTTGGGCTGTTGCTTGACCAAGTCCCACAGCCCAGTTAACCAGCGACCCAATATCTCAGAGCAGCCTATGTCTGAATCATCTACTATGAGTGTACAGACCAGTTAACAATAGGGAAATCTTTCCATGGCATAATGTTTGCAGGACGTGAACTTTCTACACTCTGTATGAACTGCTGTGTAAGTGCTTTCTTACCAAGTGATATTTGGTTTATGAAAAGGAAGTTCATTGATGGTGAATGTGATGTAATTCACCTGTCTGAAATTTATGTAGACAGGTCTATGCCAATTGTGTAGCAATATACATCTATATAAATCAAGGACAAATCTTTATGTTGTCATTGTTTACAGAATTAGAAGGTTTGCTCATGGAAAGTTCCTTGTTGGCAAGTCTAAGGTTAGACATATTGGCCTTTGCCAAATATACATGGTATTTAAAATGTGTGCCATGGTTAATGGGTAAAGTTGTTCTGCGTGATCTCTAGTCTCCCCATCCTTCCATCCTATGTGTCACAGTCAATGATGTGGTCTGTGTTAATATAATAATTTTTATGTTGTTTGTTGCTTTCTGGGTAGTTATCTAGTGGCATTCTTCCTCATACAGATACAGGATAAAAAGTCCAACCCACAATGAAGGGAATGGCCATATTTTGGGTGGTATACCCCCAGACCTTTTCCCGATCTGTTTTTTTACCGTATAACTCTGTGCACTTAACCCCAGCTTCCCAGAGGTAAGTTGCCTGTGCTCTTCCTTGTAACATGATGAAACTGGCTTCCCCTAGTTGGCATATTTAACTTGTCTATAAGTCACTAGTATAATCCACATTTGTAATAATCCACATTTGTAAAGCGCACAATCACCCGTTAGGGTCTCTAGGCGCTGGGGGCCGTCGGGAAGATTAAGCAAGCTATTGCCCAGAGTCACATGGTGCTGGACTAACCTGCCGCCGGAGTGTACTCAGGGCTTGTAAGATACATGGCACTAGTGAACTGCAACATCTATTGTGCAATCCACTAGAGTGACAGTGCAAATATGACTGCCGGTCTACCATTTGTCAAACATCACCACATTGACAGGCCAAAACCTTCCTTTTGAACAATAATCAGTCATTCCTGAGTAGACCTTACTGGCCATAAAGCATAGTGGATGGTATTTGAAAGTAGGATATGAAAAGGTTTAATGCTTAACATATCTGTGCTATGTCAGTCAGTCAGTCAAAATTACTTTATTAAGTTATTATTAAAAACCATAAAAGTGTGTTAAAAATGCTCATCAACATTACAAGACTAAAAATAATTATTACATAAAATCATCCTATAAATATAACAATAAATATAACATCGTCTCAGTTCCAAACATGCCTATATCATTATAAAATACAGACAATAAAAACATTTCATGTGTAATGGGCAAAAATAAATAGCAGAATCTGAACGCATAAACTTGTTTCAGTAGTTACTTCCTTTTTTTCCTTGCTCTAACTGCTGCTACTAATAAGCTAGCGATGCTGAAAGTTTCCCAAGGATTACTAAATGGCTGCAGGTATCAAAGAGCTGGTCTAGCCTGCAGAAAACCTTTGTTCTTTAGAATTGGAAGGATATAATGCTTGCATATAGATAAATAAAAATCGCAGAACAGGACAACATGCACAGTGTCCTGCTCAGAGAAACAATCACATGAGCAAGGACCCAGGTCATCTATCTTGGCCCAACCTAAAGGATCAGCCAGTAAAAAATGTAAATAATTAAACCTAAATCTCGTCAAAAGAAAAAGATGTTGAGGCTTTCTGACAATATCCAGGTAAGGCTTCTTAGAATAGGACGTTTTTAGGAGCTGGTGGGCATTGACAGTGGGTTTCAATAATTCTAAGGCCTCTCTTTCTAGTGATGCAAAGCACTGAAATGAGGTCTTGGCCCACATAAAATCTTTTTTACATATATTTTCTGGGTTGTCAAGCAAGTTTGGTCAACCTAACCACTCCGCTGTGCTTTTCAAATGTCTCAACCATGTAATGGTACTTGCCCTAACTAGTGCCATGCAATCTCGTATGATCTCTATTTAGCACCAAGTCAGGATTAGACCAGAATGAGATCCATTTAAGAATGGGAGACATTCTAATTAAGTCAGAAACATAGCCAAGGCCTACTTCTTGATGAATTATATACAAGGATATCGACTGGGGAACAGAGAGCAGGCTTCTTAAACATTTATTTTCAACAATTTGGAGCTCTGTGCAATTGCTATAACCCCACATTTCAGAGCCATACTTCACAAAGGCGGTACTCTTGGCTTTATAAATGATCAACAACGGCTGCATGGGCTTGGAGCCCAGCCTCCGGGCAAAATCAAGAACCGCACCTGTTGATCTTGCCATGGCAAATCTCTTCACCCTCCTGTGCGGAACCCATGAACACCTATCATCAAATAGAATGCCCATGTACGGGAATGTGGGGATCCTAGTTACTTCGGTCCCGTCACAGCAAAACATTTTGACTATCTTTGGCTTCCTTCCCAGTCTCATAATGTGTGACTTGGACAGGTTTGCAGTTAGGTCTAATGAGCCCATAAAATTTGTGAAGGTGGTCAACAACTGCTGCAGCCCCACGGTTGTGCGAGCCAATAATGCTGCATCATCTGCATAAAGCAATGCAAGAATCAATCGGTTCCTTACATGGGGAATGTCTTTAGCAGCTCCGTATAAGCCCTGTTCAAGATGGTTAATATAAAGGGTAAATAACAAGGGTGCCAGGATACACCCTTGTCTCACTCCTCTTGTGATAACTAACTGCTGCTTAAGATGACCCTTTTGGTCGAACCTTACAGCTGCCGTGAGGTCCCTGTGCAGGTCCGCTAAAAAATATACAATATTCTTATCCATCCCCATTTCTAATAATAAATCCCAGAGTTTGGACATATTAACTGGGTCAAACGCTGAGGAAAGGTCCATAAATGCGAGATGTAAAGTCCCTTTCTTGGCGATTGTATATTTCCCTATTAAAAGGTAGAGGTTAAGGCACTGGTGCCTAAAACCTTATTGAAGGTCTGGCATGACATCCTACTCATCACTCCATCCTGTCAATCTGCTGAGGACCACTCTCCCCTGCACCTTGACAGTGGAATCGATCAGCGATAATGGCCTCTAGCATCTTGGAACCCCCTATAGCCTTTTTTAAACACCAGGACAATAATAGATGTTGACCATGATTTAGGCAACCTATTTACACATGCTATATTAAAAACATTTGCCAGTAATTTTGACCACAGATTAATATCTCACCTAAAAAGATCCGCTGAGACCCCATCTGGGCCCAGTGCTTTATTACAAGACATTTGGGCTATTGCCACAGCCACCTCTTGTGCAGAAAAAATATAATATATGCAGCATTTGGGAAAATCGTGCCTGTATTTGCCTGATTAGGTTGGTCCCCGTAGATGTGTTTAAAGTGAGTAAACCAAAGCTCTTCAGGGAGGTTACACTCCACCATGTAAGCCCCCAAGTCAGAAAAAAAGGGTCTATTGACGATCTCCCAAAATCTTGCGCTGTTCTTAAACACATCAACAGACAATAGATCATCCCATGTCTCTTGTTTAATTTCCGATTTACGGTCGCGTAATGCCGGCTTGCACTCGGCCCTTAGCATAGCTATTCTATTTCTGTCCAGGGGTATTTGTTTCAGGGTGAGTAATAATTTCCGGTGCGCAACAGAGTAGTTTTCAATCAAACCATCTCTCTGCCTTCTGAACACCTTCTTTTATGGCTAGGGAGAGGGCACTATCTACCTGTTTACAGATCTTCTCAAAAGCTACAACAGTCGCCTCTCCTCCTTGAGTGCTATCTAAACAGATAGCTATCTCAGTGCCTACAACGTTTAACATGTCGGTCAAGAAGAGGTCTAGTACCACCTTAGCCCCATTCAATCTACGCCCTTTATCCCTAGTTCTTAATATGGGACCGGGCCCTAGTCTCCCCACCTCTGCAGCAATTAAACAACCCCTTAGGCTGATATAGATAGGGTTATGATCGTTAAGCAGGCCACCCTTCGCCCGCCCTGCAGCCGATGGTTGTGCATCTTCTGTAAAAGAGGTACAACCATCCAGTCAAAATGTGTTTTCTAATTCCCATGTTTCCTGGAGCCCCAATATGTCATTTTCCTACACCTGACCAGGCCACGAGGGGTCATCACACTTATTCTTTAGGCCACCTATATTCCAGCTTAAAATTTTCAGGGTATATGTCCCTCTTTCCACCTCTCGTGTTGATGTACTTGTGCTGGGGCCAAACTGACTCCAATAAGTCTGATCTCGTACAGAAGTATAATTTGCTAGTCAATCATTGGAGACTAACTGGCTCAAAGGAGCAAAACTATTGGTCAATTCTAATGTATTCCCTGAAGATCTCGAGCCTGGGGCCACCCCAAATGTGGGCAATCTGACAGGTTGTGTATTTGTGTTCTCATTATTCAGATGATGTTCTCTATGCGACCACCGGGGGACTCGCCCTGTCTGTGATCTTTCTGCAATGTGATTGAGCCAGGGTACAACATTTACATCTATGTTTCTCCCAGGTGGGCGATAAAAAAGCCCAAAGGGAGTGCTCTAATTTCTCCTAGGCTACAGTTACCATTTTCTTTGAAAAGCAGAGAGGCTACATTAGGCTGATTAAAATTTACCACAATACAATCTCCATCGACTGTCTTCAATCCCTGGCCAACCCACCCCACTCGTCTCGCCATAATAATATGAGAAGCTTCTTTAGTCCCTCCCTTTGATAGTCTTGTACACCAATGGGAAACTTTGCGAATCAGTTCTTCAGAAGACTCATTAATATTATCTTCAAGATGCGGGCCCCGACTAACACAGTTGTACGAGGGGTGGCCGCCAGGAGCAGGTGAAGCCTACATATATTCCCCTGTCCTCGTGAGGACTGCCTATGCCTCACACTTTGAACGGATGCTGCTAGCTGTTCAGACTGTGTTTGGGACCCTCTAGAAATGAAAGAAGCACAGACTCACTATTAATAGAAGCTCGATTATTTAAACAACCCACGGGGTTCTCAGGATAAGAAACCACATATCGCGCTCCCTCAAGTGGTTCAGCCTGTTTATGAATTATACCCAAATGGGATCCCGGGGCCTTGGCATGAGTCGACTCCTTCATATTCTTTAGGTGTGTATCTATGGAGGTCAATTTAGTTGCCTTAGGCTCCAAAGCAATTTTAATACAACTCATCAGGTCCTCTTTAAAAGTCCCCCAAAATGTCTCAAAATGCAATTGAATAATGTTCCCAACGACTGTACTTAGGTCCAATCATCTGTGCCCTCAGCACCATTACACCACACCCAGCTCCCGGCTGGTGACTGGTCGTATTATCCCCATCTTTATGCCCTTTCTCTGTTTTCTCTTGTTATTGGCACCCAACGGGGTAGCAAGTACAGCTCCCTCCACCCTTCCGTTGTGCTGGGCCAGGGAGTTCTGCATAGATGACGAGCTGGCTTGTGGGGCCCCCTTTGAAGCAACGTCGCCCACCTCATGGACTGAACAAGTGGTAGTACCTGACTGAACCACATGTGCTGTCTCACTGGAGGTATTACTGGGGGTGGACAGTGGGTTCCCATCAGGTCTAGAACCGCCCCCTAAGCCCAATTGCTTCTCAACGTCCTGGATTTCCTCATTTAATGCCCCCACTGCAGTCGTCAAATAGGAAATAATAGAGGCACAATGTCTTGGGATCTTGAATTTAGCCTTTCCCTTATTGGAATTAGCAATGAATTTGCGCTTACCCGTTGTCAGCTGCAGAAGAAAGATGTCTGGCCATGCCCTGCCTCGGTCTGTCACGGGCGCAGCCCGGGCATGCCCACGCGTCTCACGCTGTGGGAATCTGAAGGGTGCTTTTAAGTGCCTCCAGGCATGTCGCTGCATCGATGACGGCCCTCCTGGCCCTCGATTAGCCCCCAGTATTGTTTCCTGGCATCCCCTGATATGAGCAGTGACTACACTGGTGAGGATCAATTTGTTAGGTGGGGAACTTTTCTCCTCCCCAGGGCAGGTGACTTCAAACCAAGTGACTGGGCCAGGTGCTCCAGCCTCCGGCAAAGCACACGTGTAGTCCCCAACACACAAAGCCGATAGCAAAACAAACCACTGGCTGTTCCGTTAGAGGAAGAAGGGACAGGAGACACCAAATTTGGTCCTAGGGGGAGTGAGGACGTAGCACTCACCGCGGGCATCAACAACAGCTGGCAGAAGTTTGTTGAGCTCACAGCAGCAAGTGTGGTGAACCATTGCGGCCCAAATCATCCGCTTTCCCACACCAGGACAAGTTCCAGCCGGTTAGGACGGACTCCGGACCGCCACACCGGCCTGACCCAGAGCGGCGTGCGAGGGGGGTCAATGTGACCTCTGGAACCGCCACCAATGGTCAAGAAAAGCGGGGGCCTGACTGATCCGTGCTATGAAAAAGCCCCCCAAACATTTTTCTCTGTGGCAAAGCTGGCTGTTCCATAGGGAAACACTGGGTTACATTATTACATTTAATAAAGCTAATTGTGGTTAGGGAACAGCTATGAATATGATTCAAAGACTCTTTTTAAAAGTTATTGAAAATTAATTTCACTGGTAAAATAAAATGTTTAATAACTATTAAGGAAACTTTACTTTTAAAATGTTACTCTGCCTAAGGCCCCTGGAAGCCCTTTTGCATGGACTCCAGCTGTCACCTGACAGCTAAATGGTCTCCTTGATCAGGTGTGAAAGGCTTAGGTGTGGGGAGGTGTTTCTTTTACTCTGCAGGATGACCATTTGGCCTGTGCCAAGGAACTTGATTAATTTTTAAGAGGCCCACTCTATCACAGGCAAAAGTTACCTAGCTGATACCTAGGCAAGGCCCTTCTTTGTTCCCCCAGCCAGGCCGGCTACATCCACTGTGGGAGAGGAGCTACCAGAGAAATGGTTTAAAGTGACCCCAGAGGAGGCGTTGTTTTTTTCTCTGGCTACACCACTGGGGTGGGCACAGGAACTCTGCTGAAGGGTTTCACTATCTTGGATTCAGGCAGAGAGGGGAACTATGGGACTGTTAGTAGTAGGGCACACAGAAAGTGCTGCAAAAGTAGGCAGGGTAGCACCTGTGTGTTAAGAGAACTTCCGGCAAGATGCGCACTAGGAATTCCGGGGTGAGTGTTCTGCATGGTGGCATCTCAGGAACATCCCCTGTACAAGAGATCAGATAAACCTACAACTCTCCGAAATGTCATAGGTCAGGTCAAGTTTCATTGTCGAGCTTATGTTTATTTACCTTAAACAGATTTCACTTGTATGTTGTTCCTCGATTTAATTACCTTACTTTTTCCATTATCTTTCTTTAATAGTCTCCCCAATCGAAGATGAAATACGTCCTGGCGCTTAAGTTACTTTCTGTTCCTGTTACAGTACATTTTAAAGGGGATCCATATGGAGTCAACTTGTGTTTCGAGTGTGTTTTTCTGATTGCCCTTTCGCTGTCCTCAATTAGAATTCCATGCTCCTTGTTCCTGCGTTCATCCGGCTTTTCGCCTTGCTGCTTGGCCTGACAGGAGAAACGTTTTTTCTGGTTTCCAGGTTTTTCCCTTCCTCTTGCGCATTGTTTCTGGAACAGTCTCAAACTTCCAGTTTAAACCTGGTATCTGGTTTTGTTACTGGGAATAATAGGCCTTACTTGCATAATAAGACCTTACAATCATTGCCTAGAAGTTCTGCTCTTGACATTAGGATCTTAAAACCATTGGTTAGGGAGGAGGCCGGAGTCAAGCGCACCAACAGGCTGGTGCCAGGCATAAATGTGGCACCAGCAGTACCCTACTGAGAATGCTACTGGACCTGTGGAAGATCAGAGGATGACTGAACCTGCTGTTTGAGACCTGAGAAGAGCCTGGAAGACTGGACCTGCTCTCCCTCATCTACCCAGGACAGAGAAGTGGACTCAAAGGGTCATAAGGCTGGCCTTCCTATTCAAGCTACAGAAACACAACAAGCTACAAGTGACCTTTCCTACAACTGCTCTGTGGACCAGTTCCTGGACCCTGATACTGACCCTTAAGTGCTGTACCCAAGGCCCTGGGACCCTTGACTATGTCAAAGGGTACTCATCATAACATTTCATGAAATATGGTACTTAGAAACCTTATTGGCTCCAAAAAGCTTTGAATGACCAGGAGCAACCTACCAAGCCAGTCAACAAATGTGCAGTGCTCCTGGCCTGAAGATTCAGGCTGCTCCTTCTCAGACCCTTTCTGCAGCAGCAAATCCAATCAACTGGAACTCACTGATAAGGTATCCAGTCTCATGGAGTCTTGTTTGGCTACAGCCTGCAGCCTTGCCCCACTGGGAGAATCCATGCTCCAAAAAGTAATTAAGTCCAAATGCAAAATCTCGACCAGGTGAATGGACCAAAATTGTCTGGCTGGTGAGGAACCTTCTCTGGGTGAGAAATAATCCCTGGCGGGTAACTACGCTCCACCAACGGAGATTACAGATTTTTGCCTGCTCCGCGCTCCATTCCAAACAAGGAGTTTAGGCAAAAACTCCCCTCCGTGGCGGAGCGGAGTTAGCCAGCCCCTACACCCTCCCAAGTTAATACATTTTTTAAAAAGAAGGCACTTATCTGCGTGGCTGCCTCCTCCTCTGTCTGGCCGCTCTCTTTCCTGCTCCTCGCCGTCCTTCTCCTATGCCCAAAAAACTACGTGGTGCGTCTTGAGTGTGCGCACAACATAGCGTTTTTTCATAGAAGAAAGACTGCGAGGAGCAGGAAGGAGAGCGGCCAGGCAGAGGAGGAGGCAGCCACACAGGTAAGTGCCTGCTTTTTTAATTTTTCATTAATTTGGGAGTGGGGAGGGAGCGTAGCTGTTAGATTTGAAATTTCATTTCTGTGTTGCTTAGGCCCAAAATGCTAATCCCTTGCATTTATAAGCCATGTACTTTCTTATGTTAGCATTGATGGTGCCATTTCTATTCGTGCCATACTGTAATATGACTGAAGATCGAGTTCTCTGTCTCATGGTGCTTGCCTCAGCGTAGCCACAGCTCCTGGCCCCCTCCACCTCATGTTCTCAAGGCTGAAATCTTGCTGCCCTAGTGAATGTATTATCTGTTTTGCATACCTTTGCTGTTGGATATGTTCGTTCCCACATCTTAGAATGGTAGACCCCAGCCGAGTGGCCTTTGAGTCTGCAACATGACTCATCCTTGAGTGCCTCCTTTGTTCACCCTGGCCTGAACTGGAATTTTACTGCTTGGGCGGACCCTTTTTGGTGCAAGTTTGGTATAATTGTTGGCCCAGAGTTATGGGGGAGTCAGTCCCTGGCTGTCCTCACAGGAGACAGGTCAGATTGGGCTCCGTTGCAACGCGATTACTAATAAATATGTGATTTGTATTCTCCTCTGTCTGACTGACTCTTCATTTCTGGGAAGGCATAGAAGTGGTCCCGAGTTACCCGAATGACCCGTTTTTTTGGGTCATTTCCTTCATTACGTATTTCCACAGAGTTTGCACGTAGAGGCAATTCTCCTGCTACGCCCAGGATTAGTGAGAACTTCAAATTTCTCCTGTTCAGAACTTTCCTGCCAAAAGTTAATAGCTCCAACCTTCTCCTACACAACCTTCTGTCTTTTCCCATTTCAGAGACTAAGGGCCTGCTTTAGATATTTGGATGGGTTCCATCTGCCAAAAAATAAATCCCACTATATCCTATGGGATTTATATTTCAGGGGGTAGGATTACCGTCACCTTTGTGGCGGAGTAACCCGTCTGGCGAAATATTAACCAGGCCCTAAGTCTGAAAGTAAAACTTTTGACTGGGCCGAACTTGGCTTCTGCATCCGACCCATGCTCTATCACGGTCGGCCTCAAATTGCACCTAGGTTCCAGTTTACAGTGGCAAGTTGACTACGCTTGGCGCTTAATGCTTTTTGGCCCTATTTTTTACCTTAACCGTAAATATTTAAAATATATATCTCCGGTTCTCCTTACTGTATTTTTGTTGTTTTGGTGCCATTTTATTTATTAAAATATACTCTATGTTTCTAAATTAACTAATACCTCCAATGTTTTAGACACAACAACCATGTCTCAAACTATTTTTGGTCACTGCAAGCATCTACCACTAGAAAGGCCTAGGCATCTGAATCTTGATTTGGCAGTGTCTTCCTCTGTGCAGTGTTGTTTGCTTCTTCAACTACAGTCCTTGGATCCTGTAACGATGTCATCAGCAATGGTCTCAATATATAATACCCTGTAATCCTACGTAGGGTAGTTTAAGGCGTATTACACATGCTACATGCCAACCAACATCTGTTCATGTGCCATGTGTGTACTACATATCTGCTTGTAGACTTTAGTGGCATTTACTTGCTCACTATAAATCTCTTTTTCTATGCATGGTCTATAAATGTTGCCCCACCATGTCTTGGCTCACTCATTTTTAGGTCAAGGCCTACCAGACAGTCCAGACACTGCACTGTTGCAATGACATATTGGGGACAATGCATTCCGCCTATTGCTTACCATTGGCTTTGTGGTTTGTAACTTTCTATTTGCTGGCTTTATTTGTTTAAGGCTGCCTAGCATGTCATTGCCTCTCCCTTAAAGCTTAGTCTGCTTACCACCTCTCTACCTGGCTTCTTGTATTCTTCCACGAGGAACTCTTTTTTCTTTTTTGTGAGGCACTCCACGAGAGTCCGTGTTTTCAGTTGTCTCTCTTGTATGCTAGTTCATGGCAGTAAATGTACTAAACTTTATTGAAAAGTCTTTCTTCCTGCTACCTTTCTGCTTGACTGATTCTCCTTATCTCTGCCACTACCAGTTCATCAATCTTGCATGCCTGTGAGGAACAATGTTCCGTCTTTGAGCTTGTTTATTTTGGTTAGTGCTCTTTACTAACAGCATAACTTAAACAATCCTCTTCCTCAATTTCACACCCATGCCATACGCACAGGAAGTAGGGTTGTGGGGGTGCTGAAGCACCCTCAAAATACCCATGCTGGAGTTTAGAAGAGAATGAGCAATATACAGACCTTTACATTTTGTTTTTATCTTGTCACATTTGCTGTGCATTCAAAGACAGAGGTCAAATGTTAGGCTTTGTCTTCTGAGCTAGTATGGTGTTTACTTTTCTTTATCTGACTTCAAAGTGAGAGGATTTATGTCACCATCTTGCTTGATAATGAGGGTTGAAAGGAAGGGCTGTAGAATGTTATGTTTTTTTCTAGAACACACCAACATTTAAATGAGCTGCACAAATATTTCGGAATATATTGGAATTAGCAAAGCACAAATGAAGCACATTTTTGGGTAAATCTGAAGTGCGGTGCAAAAAAATATTTTATTACACACAAGACAAATCAATACACTAGATGATGCAGAGTTTTTTATGTTATCAGTTGTGAGCTGCTTAGTTTTATCTGTAAAACTGTATGTCTGTGCAAATGTAATAGTAATTTCAATTGAAAATGTGTTGTCAGTAATAGCAGTGTGCTACCACATCATGCATACTCAACTCTATGCCACTCTACCTCACTCCACTCCACTCTTCACCGCTCTATTCCACTCTACTCTAATATACTCTACTCCACACAACGATACTCTAAGCCACTCCTCTCTACACCACTCCTCTCTACGATCCTCCACTCTACGCCATTTCAGTCTACATAACTTCAATCTATGCCACTCCCTCCTATGTCACTCTACAACTCTCTACTCCACTGTATGCCACTCCTCTGTACAACAATATTCCATTCTATGCCACTCCATTCTAGCCACTCTACTCCACTCTGGGACCCTCTACTCCATTCTACACCCCTTTACGCCACTCCATTTAACTCCTGTCCACTCTGCACCACTCTACTCCATGCCACTCCACTCTACTCCACTCCACTCTATGACACTTTAGTTCACGCAACACCATTTTCCTCCACTCTACGCAACTCTCCTCTATGTCAGTCTACTCCATTCTACTCCATTCTATTCTACTCTACTCTATTCTACTCTACCCCATTCCACTCTACAACCCTTTACTCCTCTCTACACCACTCCACTCTACACCACTCTATGCCTCTCCACTCCACTCTACACCATGAAACTCCACGCCACTTCATTCTAAAACACTCCACACCAGTCTTATCCACACCACTCTACTCCATTCTATGCCACTGCACGCTACACTACTCCACTCTATGCCACTCCAAGCCACTTTACTCCACTCTACATACAGGCAGCATATGACAGATAGAGAGGGGGAGAAAGTGGGAGGTTACTTTATGCATGAGATGGAATTGGCATAAAGCATAGAGGGGTGTGGGTGGTGCTCAGGCAAAGTTTGAAAGAATATGGACTCCCACCAAGATGTTGACACCTACTGCTTTAGAACTGGGGTGGTATGGGGGAGAAGGAATTGATGGAATTGGGACAAGATTAATAGAGTTTATTTGAAGAGGTGTTGCTGAAACATGAGAGAGCGCATTAATATTTCATTGACTTGGGTTCCTTGGGTCAGTTTCAGAGGCTTAGCAGGAAAAAAGAGACTATGGAAGACATGGAAATCTGGCTGTTTCCTAAAAAGATGGTCAGGTAATCACAAAGAACGGTGGTGTTATGGAAAGCCAATGGGTTGCTCCTCAGAATGTGGTGCAATATCCTTGTCCGGTAAGGTTATATGAAGTGACCTTATCTTTTCCAATTGTTGTATGAGTTTGCGTGAAAAAACGTCAGGCCGGACCTATGGATCATATACCTGGGTGAGTGCAGTCTGATTCAGGTAACTGCCCTGGAGCTGCTTAGAATGATTAAGAGGGATTTGCTGACATTTTGGATTGAATTGCCTGGAGCTCAGGTTAGATAGGGACTGTACCCTCCTCATAATCATGATCATTTCAAACCTGTCCTTAGTGCTCTCCACTGCCTGCCAGAGGCTGCAAGGATTTATTCAAGGTCCTGTGCATTGCTCATAAAACCTGATGGAGCAAACTCCCAAAATACCTGCAAACCCAAGTTATGTTCCAAAAAGGTAACATCGATGCTTCACAAAGATCTTTCAGCAGCTCTAAACCAGGCAAGTGCTAAGTACATATGCATTTACATAATCTCTGACTGCATGCTGGATCTGGTGAAGTTCTATTCAGCACTTTTTTAACGCTCACTTCAGAGTAGAGTGCCTGAGCACATGAACTGGGAAATACTCTTTGGTGACCCCACTCTACAACCTTTCTCCTGAGACAGATCCTAATGAAATTTGAAAAGAAAGTCACCATGGGATTAACAGATTTTTGTAAATGTTTGGTGCTCATTGGTTAAAAGCAATGCCTCTGAAATGATGTGACTTTGCAGCTGTGGCGTTTTCTGCATAACTATAGAATTACCACATTATCCACACAATCTATAACCCGCTGTATGATTTGTGTTTTTCTACCTCAAATGGATCAAAACGTACTAAAATGTGGCAACACATACTGCAACACAGTGGAAAGCCCTTTGCAAAGATTGGCCCGTCAACTTTCTGATGTTTATTGCCATTTTTGGGTGTTTAACTGGCAATGAGATGAAACCTTTTTGCAGATACTGTTAACGTATGCAATAATGACAAAATAATTAGATAATGCTATCACAAAATGTGTCGCCATATTGCGCATAATTTGCCTTTTCTTTCAGCATAATTTAGTGAACCCTGACGCATAATTTGTTCCTCCCCTGCCACATACTTCTGGTGGACCTTGATAAGGGAGACCAAAATTACATGCTGTCAAAAACAAAGAAGCTTCTTGTATCTTTTTTGGAGGTTTGCTGTTGCAGTTTTATTGATATACTAGCAGCCCGTCCCGACGTTGTCCGGGTATGAAGAGTTGAGTGGGTGACAGGTCGCGCTAGAGACGCTGCACATGTGGGAAAGTGCAGTCAGTTTCAAGGTTAGTGTGCCAGAAGGGCCGCTTAGTTGCGTCAGCGGCCACTTGAGGCCGGCTCCAGCCCTGGTTGATGTTGTGCGCCGTGTGTAAATTTGTTTATGCAGAGAGTTGAGTGACGGCGTGCAGGAGACGCTGCAGTTATTGTCCCCGCAGGCACGCTCAGTGGCGTGTGCCCCCGCTTGAGGCCCGCCTCCAGCGGCGACCGAATTACAATGCGAATTATGTGACCCTTGAAAGTTATTTTCCGGTATTATTATTTTTTTAGGACCCACATTTTATTTTATGTAGTTTGTAGAGCGCACAGCTACCCCCATGGCATGAAGGCAGGAACGTAACGGCAATTTAGTAAAGCACCGACGGCATTCGGCCCCAGTCTGTTTGACACGCACCCAGCACAAGGCACACACTGCATTCGGCCCCAGTATGTGTGATACGCCCCAGCACAACATGCAGGCCCACAAGTGAGTAGAGCGAACGGTGACCACACCTCCAGCTGAACGCAGACGCCCATTGAACGCATACTCCAAGGTGCGCGATTGGCATCATAATTTAGGAATGTGGCGCGATTGTTAGCGGCCGATTGCTGCGCCCATTGGCCACGGCCCTTGCTCCCGTGCAATTCCGCAATTGCCGCGCCCATTGTCGTTTGTCACGGCCCTTGCTCCCGCGCAATTGCCGCGCCTCCAGCTGAACTCAGACGCTCTTGCTCCCGTGCATTTCTGCGCAGATTGGCCATGCCCCTTGCTCCCGTGCAATTCCGCAATTGCAGCACCCATTGTCATTTGTCTTGCCCCTTGCTCCCGCGCAATTGCGCAATTGCCGCGCCCATTGTCGTTTGTCATGCCCCCAGCACTCGCCCCTAGCCTTTGTCACGCCCCCAGCACACGCCCCCAGCACAACGCACACGTTTAAGGAACGCTTTTTTTTGTCGTCATGCCGCGCCCTGCCCGTACACACACCCACAAGGGACTACTTTGCTGGCAAGGTTCTTTCACCTTTCAAATGTATATGGTGTCCATCTGTATAGCCTATGTCCTTTTGCTGCAACTGCCCTTTCCAATGCTGTATTGGGTGTTGTGATTGGTGCTGTGGTTACTGAGATTACCCGCCTCAAAGGTTAGGGCTCTCTCTTTATAATATTAGTATAGATATAGATATGCACATATGCAGTTCCGATAATTTCCTTCTGCCTCCCAATTCCCATTTATAGTGTAACTCTTGACCAAGGATCATACATCGCCCTAATCAAAACAGAGGGCCCGATTACGACCACGGCACCCTCACAGGGCCAAGACTCTCTGCCACCCACCTGGCAGATTATGACTTTAAAGTGGTCTCACAGGCGGCCTGGCCGTCGCAGGCAGTGGCATAGCTAGGGCTTAGGCCGCCTGTGGCGGCCCCTGCGTTTGCCGCCCATGGCAGCCTGATTGAAGGTGTGGGGGCGTCATGCTGCTGCGAGGGCCGCAAGTGAGAGCGAGGGGGGGGTTACTACCGATTCTTGCGAACGCACCGGCAGCAGGTAAGAGTAGAGGAAGGGGGCCGCCCACTGCCCCCAAAACTTGTGCCGTCTGGGGCGGTCCATCCCCACCGCCCCCCCAGCTACGTCACTTGTCCCAGGATGGCACCTCTTTGAAAGGAGGCGGTGCCTTTGAAAAACACAAGGCAATGGGAACACCTCGCAAGGTTCCTGCACGGCATGGACTCGAAAGTCCATGCCATGCAGGAATTATTGTGTATGCACACAGGGGGACACATGTTATGCCCCCCTGTGTACATCCATAAGTGTAGGAAGCACAGGGGTCCCTGTGACCTGTCTGCCACGGTGTACACGGAGGAGGAACCTCCGGGACACTGCAGGCGGAGAGGAAACCCGTAATATGCTTGGCAGGACCGCAGAGATCCCACTAAGCATATTGCAGCCTCCTGACCGACGTGCGACTTCCAGGTAACGGTGGTTCCCTGGCGGTGGTGGTCTCAGGGTGGTCGACCGCCCAACTTGTAATAGTGCGGTTGGACTGCCAGTGCAGCAGTAGCTGGACCACCTCCGTGCCCCTGCGAGGCTAGCCTCCTTGGACTGCCAGACTCATAATCGTCCCTAGAAGAGTGTTCAAGTATCCAAGAACCACATGATAGTAGTTTCACAAGTCCAGGGGTTTCCTTGCAATTTGGTACTTGTAACTCTGGATAGATAATAATGAGATGCACAGCAGTACAAGCTCCAGAGTGCCAAGAAGCGAAATATTTGGTCAGGATAAACTGCTTACAATTTGACCTGTTAATATGAGATCTCTGCCTTATTTGTATCCTTCACAACGCGTGACCTAAGGGTTAAACCCTATTGTATGTGGTGGGTTTCGAAAAGGGAATAGTCTCCATGAGTTTCGAGGAATGAAACCAGCTGCTGTGCAGTGAGCCACTAATTTTAAAGGATTAGCTTGTTGACTTTGAACTCTAAGCTGGCTTTATCTTTTTAAATAGACACCAAGCACTGATTGTTTATGATGCAAGCTTGTTGGAAAGCGTACAGTATACACAAAGATTATTAAAAGAAAATTGTATTCTTAACCTCTGTGAAAATGAAGCTAAGCATAAGCCAGACATTTACACTGAGTTAGTGTTGCATGACGCTCATTCGCTGAATCATTGCCCAATGGAGAGGTTCAAAAAACCCGGGGTCGCTGGTAGATCTGGAAAGTTTCTTTCTAGAGTTAAAAGGGTTAAGGTGCATTCAAATTCCGCAGCTTAGCTGTTCCCACATTAGCATACATCACCTATCAGCCAACGGGTCAGTCACAGTTTTAGATTGTGGCCATGCGTATTTACATTTTGGGCGGAGAGCTAGTCAAATACAGGCCACAGCTGAATCAATCTTTCTTTTATTTTGGTGTTATTGTAGAAACACTATTCAATATTATCAACGCCCGGCGCAATGGAAAAAAATGAATTTCCCTAAAGTTAGTATTATCTACTTCAGAGGTTGTGGAATTGCCACAATTTCACCTCGTGAACTAATTCCCACCTCATGGTGAATTTCACAGAAAACATGAAAAACCTACGGTGCGCGCTGACTTCATTGTAAAAGCAATACAAAGATAGAAGCTAGAAGTAGCATTGTGAGTGGGTCTGAGGTAAAGTGTTTGCTTTCAGTGTATTGTAATCAGGTAAAATGTGATTGTGAAATGGCTGACAATCCTGGAATGAGCTGGGAAGGAGAGAACAGAAGGCTCAGCTGGTGCTTTTAACACTATTTTATCAGCATCAGACAAATCCAGCAACCCAGAACAAACATTTAAAATATGGTAGCAACAGCTAATTCGGCATTTCTAAGAAACTGAATGGCTACACAGTAAGACTAAATTTACAGGCAAAATAACATTCCCCAGAGATGAAGACTTCTGCTGAGGCTGTACGAAATTCTCTAGCAGCAAATTTACAATGATTGTTACATATGATTGTAAGTTAATTGTTGCTAGTATATTTTTTCTTGCATGTTGAAGGAGGTCCACCCTGCAAAATTCTGAGTTTTGCAGGTGGCAAAAAAGCACACAGTAAAACCTAGTGAGTTATTGCAGACAATTTCCGCCTTATGAAAGAGAAAAATGTGCTTGGAGTCAGGAACAGCATTGGATAAAAGACCTGGTAATTTTAGGCACATCATGTTACTCCCCATTCCGGGGCTAGGAGCTCATAGTGGCTGGTAAGTGGGCTGGGGAGTCCAGCCGGAATCTATAAATTGGGGCCTGGAATCTCCCCTCCAGTTACAAGCAAACTCATAATGGCCTCTGAATGATCATTAAATAGAAAAACTTCAAAAGATGGGCTTAAAATGTGTACATATGAAATCTCACGGATTGACACGCCAATGTTTTTGTTTATTACATTTTTTTTTACTTAGTGAACATATTTTTATGTTAAAGAGCAATGTAAATTAATGTTATGTATTTATTTAAATGTAGAACAAAATAAAAAAATCCTACCACACTATGAACTTACTTTTGAATTAAAATGTAATTAATGTAAATATATTAAATTATTTTGTTTTTTAATGATTTATTTCAAAACAAATACCCTCTAAGGTACAGTGGGTTAATTCATTTATTATGTATTAAAACTAATCAAAGTTACATACATAAATAACTGAAATGAAAATAAAATAATATGTAATATTTTATATATATGTATATATGTCGCTTATCTCCACTTCCTCTCCATGATATAGGCAAGAAAATGCCCTCAGTGGCAAGCGGGGCCAGCAAATCTCATTAAAACAAGACCAAGGAATGCCAACTCGGGTGGGACCAATGCATGTCCTACAGGCAAGCCGTTGATCTAGGGACACTGTACCATTGCAACCTTCTCTGAGGAGAAAGAGATTTTCAGCCTGAGTGACGAGGCCTCTCGCTCCGAACACAATAGCACATCGTAGAATACCAAGACTGTGGTACCTTCTTTTCTACTCAAATGGGGCCAACAATCCTTGAACATCTATGCCGTTCTCTCTGAGGAAAAGGAGTTCTTCAACCTGAACAGATTTCACTCCTCCACACCCAATGTATGAACACTAGACCATATCTGTGTTTTTCCCTTGTACAACCTTTGCTGAGAAACTTTCTCCAAAGTGTAGTCAAGTATCTATTTGGGTTAATTCTGAATTTTACATTTTGGGCTTCAATTTACTTTATTTATAATGAAATAATGAGTGAAATAATATAGTAAGACATTTTCATCTTCTCCGTTAGCTCTTTATTCTAATTGCTGTGGGACCAGCAAGCATATCACAATCTCCTCCATTTTTGAATGAGGTGGGAGAACCCATTCTTCTTTGGAAACAATGAACACATTTGTTTGAATTTTATTTTATAGCTACAAGGGGTGAGAAGTTTACATATTTACATAAACAGCACATTTTACTAGAACAAGGAGTAAGCAATGTTGGCGCTCAATTGGATGTGTACCAAATTACATGTAATAAATTATAAGATATTTTTGATTAAACAAAATAATGTTCTACAAATGCTGGATTTTTCAGGTAGAGTACAAAGGTAAAGCGAAAAAGTCAATTGCTGCTATGAGGGGACTTTCAAATACCTATGACTTTTGGACTATGATTGCCTCATATGTGATCAGTTAGTGAGATGTACTAATAATCTGCGTGTTCAAGAAAAATTACTAGCCAAAAACCAGATCTCAAACAAGCGATAGACATTGCAGTGAGTGTAACACACACAGCAGAATGCATTAGAGAGATGAAATCTAACACAGAACATCTTCCAGTAGTAAATGAAATAAACAAACAGGAATCCAACAAAAGTAGTGATTCTACAAAACGGATAGTTTATATGAATACATTGAAGTGTTAGAGGTATGGAAGTGTAGCACACATGGTGAATAATATTAATTGTCAAGCCAGAACTGCTATTGTTGCCAATGTGGGAAGAGGAGCCATTTTGCTAGAGTGTGTAGGGACATGAACCTTAAACAAGTCTAAGTGGTTAAACCCATTACGCAAGAAGAAAGGAAATTGATATTCCAACTACAAGATAGTAAGGACAAAAGAAAATGTTCCCTCTTGGGATATTGCCCAGGGAAGCAAAATGGTTATACTATGTGCTGACTCCTGTTCCCATTACCCATTACCCATTATTGGAGGGTAATGTATTTGTAAAACTGTTCCCTGAGAACCAATGTGATTTTGAGAGACCAGCTATTAATCCAAGAGTATATAATCGGGGGATCACTGACAAAATATAGAATGCCAAAATATCGACCTACCAGAATAAAGTGGACACAATATAAAATGCAAAAATATCGAATTCCTACCTGCACACAAGTAAGTGCAAAAATATCGAATTAAAAATATAGTTGTAAAAAATATAGTTAGTAAAAATATCGAATTTTATTAAATGTCTCAAAAGTAATTTAAAATTAATGAAATAATAAATATAATTAACTAAATCATACTTAAAATACTTCAATAACCTTAACATTAATAAATAATTATTATAAGTAAAAAATAAAATAAACATACCATTTTTTTTTAATACATATGTATATATATATATATATATATATATATATATATATATATATATATATATATATATATACGTAATATTAATATAAAAATATACAATATTTTTAGCGTAGGATAGCGGGAGGGTAACATTTACTCTTACCACTCCAGTGAGTGCAACAGTAGGGAAAGCGTTGAATAGCGTAGGGGTAAAAATCACTATTCCCACTCCAGTGAGTACAACAGTAGGGAAAGCATTGGATAGCGTAGGGGTAAAAATGATTATTCCAACTCCAGTGAGTGCAAAAGTAGGAAAAGCGTTGGATAGCGGGAGGGTAAAAATTACTATTCCCACTCCAGAGAGTGCAACAGTAGGGAAAGCGTTGGATAGTGTAGGGGTAAGAATTACTATTCCCACTCCAGTGAGTTTAACAGTAGGGAAAGTAATGACTTAATATATTAAGGAAATTAAATATCAATACCAATAAAAAACTAATTGTATTAATTACCAATATAATCTTATGTAATAATTAATCAATTAGAAATACAAATGAATATTAGTTATTAAAAATTAATTACCTATTCATAATTAAATACAAACTAATTAATAATAAAAATGAATACCAATTAATAATGAATTAACAGTAAATTAATTATCAGTACCCAAAAGTATTATTAATATGTAATTAATCACAATTAAATTACTTCCTTCCTGCCGCGGTCGGCAGTGGGAGTACCTGCCGGGCGGTGACGTGGGGAGGGGGAAGGGCAGAGTGAAGGGTAGTAACCTATGGATTATGGAGCTTTACTGGTAAGTAAATATATAAATAAATAAAACAAATTTTGTTGCATGCACTGTATCCCCAAATGCGATGCAGTGCGCGCAACAAAATTCGTTTTATTTATTTATATGTTTACTTACCTGTAAAGCTCTGTAATCCATAGATTACCACTCCCCACCCTGTCCCTCCCCCTCCCCACGTCACCGCCCGCAAGTACTCCCACTACCGACGCAGCTGCTTCCTACCCTATTCCGCTATAAACCCACAATCCGCTACGGAAAATAAATTAATACAATTATCATAATTATCAATTAATCAATTAATACAAATTATTTAGCAATTAATAAAAATGAATTACCAATTAAAAACTAATTAACAATAAATTAAAAATCAATACCAATAAATAAAAAAAATATTTACTTAATGACAATTAAATTACTTCCCACCCTATTCCCTTATAAACCCACTACCCGCTAGAGAACTCAAAAATTAAATAAAAAATAAGTAATAATTTCTAAAAATGAATATTTAATTTAATATAATTAGATTACTTCCCACTCTATTCCCCTATAAACCCACAACCCGCTACAGGATTAAATTACGCAAAAATTAAATTACATAAAATACATTACTTAAATAAATTAAACATACATTTCAACAATAATATTCACTTTTCACTCATATACTAACATACAAAACACAAATTCGATATTATTAAAAAATGTATATATTTTAATGCCTATATTATATACTTCGATATTTTGACTTCTATATTTTGACAATCGATATCACTTACCTTCAATTCGATATTTTTAACTACTATATTGTTTCCATTCGATATTTTGTCCATTCTAAATTTTTATTTCGATATTATGTCCATTCTGTAATTTTTTTCTCGATATAATGGCTAGTTACTATAATGGGGATATTCTCTTGGATGGGATGGTGAGAATGAGAATCAATTTTAAGGGGATAAGTACAATTGGGCATGTGTATGCATCTAAAAAAGGATCCATCCTATTGAGGTGGTGTCATCAGAAGGAGCTAGGAACCAAGCTTCATCTGAACAGTTTAGATCCTTTTCTTTTAGAAAACCCATCTCTATGTGGCAATGAAGTATGTGATGAGTTTACTGAAGAAGTACCAGCATCATATTAAGTTGAAATCTAAAGCCAAACCTGTACCACATAAAGAAAAAACCCATCCCTCATCTCCTTCATAACTTCAAGAAAGAAAAACTAGACGGATAACTTAAATTAGGGGCCATAGAGCCAATAGAGTTCACAATGGTTAGCCCCAGTTTTAATTCCTACTAAATCCTTGGGAAAAGATACTAGACTTTGCATTGATCTATGCAATATAAATGCTAATAGTTGGGTGGTCAGACATCCTCTTCCTGCTATTCATGAAGTTCTGACATTAATTAACAATGCCAGTTGTGTCAGTGTTCTGGATCTCTCATCAGCATACCACCAGGTGAAATTGCGTCCCTCATTTTGACATCTCCCCTAGTTTTTTAGTCACTTAAGAGCTTTCCATTATGTATGTATGCCCTTTAGGCTTACCTCAGCAGCTTCAGCCTTTCATTGAATCATGTAGCATGTGCTTAAGAAGAGTTCTCATACATTATGTTTTCACAACAACATATTAGCCTATGGTGCAAATGAGAAAGAACACAATAGTACATTGAAAGAGGTGTTATCCAAGCTCGGAGAGCTATATAAAGAAAGAAAAATGCTGTATTGGAATAAGAACTGTGGAATACTTAAGCCATACTTTGGACTTCTATTTAAAACAAAGGAAAACAACCAGTACCATCCCATTTCCTAAAATCCCCTCCAAGAGGAGGCTGACCCAGCCTCTGCATTCCTTCATACAAATATCACAAAGTGAATTTATAGATGTAGTCAAACTAAGCAGGCCAACTGGCTTCCCTACTGACCCTTTTCCACCACCATTCTTCAAGCACTTTATTTTAATGACCTCTGCTGCCACACCAGTAAGAAGAATCAATAATAATTCATTAAGTACGGAAATATTTCTAGAAGACCTAAAAAATGCATACATATGCCTAGTATTAAAGAAAACAAACCTGGACATGTATGAACTCAACAACTACAGACCAATTACAATTGGACCTTTCCTGAGCAAACTGATAGAAGGAACAGCATTCTTAAAGATGTCACAATTCAATGGAGATAACTCAATACTTTAAAAATACAGTAGACCGGAATGGGGTTGCTGTACTGCTTCTCTTGGACCTTTCAGCTGCCTGCGACACACTTGACCATGGCACTTTAATACAAAGACTTTACAAAGCTGACATAGAGGGGATTGTTCTCAACTGGATCACATCCTACCTTCAAAACAGAACAAATTTAATCCATACTCCCCTTTTCTCATCCAAACCATACTTCACAAAAGGAGGGGTTCCTCAAGGGTCTATCATCTCATCCATGCTTTTCAACATCTGTATGAAGTCATTACCAGCAATGATCAATGGATTTCAGTTCACATGCTATAACTATGATGATGACACCCAAATACTTCTTAAACTAAAAAGCCCCATAAACATTGGAAACGTAAAGATCTGCAGTTGCCTCAAAGCCGTTGATCACTGGATGACATGGAACCATCTCAAACTGGATGCTTTCAACAGTGAAATACTCACATGTGGCGAAATGGAAAAACCATGACCCACTCTACACCTGATCTGAAGAGCTGGTGCCACCTCCTGAAGTATCTACGGTAGTAAGAACCTTGGAATTACCATGGACTCCAAGTTATCAATGAATGCCCAAGTAGACAAATTAGTAAGATCAAGCTTCATTACTATGAAAACTCGGCAACGCACTTTCCTCCACCTGGGATTTCCAAGCAAGGTCCAGGTTGCTTTCTCTCTTGTACTGTCTAAACTTGATTACGCCACCACAGATCATCTTTATTAACTATGGAAAGACCACAATGGGTTTAGAACTCTACTGCCATATTACTCTACAAGCCACATCTCCCCTGCCTGAGGGCCCTGCATTCTTTACCAGTTGCAAGAATATCCACCTTCAACATGCTTTGTATCACCCACAAAGCAATACATGGAACAGGACCACCTTTCACAGGAATAAAATCACGAAAAACATTCAACAAAGGAACCTCCACTCAAGATCGGCACCTTGCCTCAAAACTCCACCATACAGAGAAAAAAAAATAGGTGGTACATATTTCTCAATTCAAGCAGCCAAACTATGGAATTCATTACCCCCAAACATAAGATCCATGGATAACTACTATCTTATCTTCAGAAGATTACTCAAGAGTTGACTCTTTCCTACATGATCACCATACTTAGGGCCTTATTGCGAATTTGGAAGTGCATGAGCTGCCGTACCCACGGACCGACTGCTGCAAGCTCGACCGCCAACACCGCCAGCCATCCGCAGACCACCGGGGTCGCGGTCGGTAAAAAAAGCTGGTGGCATACTGCTGCCATAGTGCGGTACAGAGGAGCTTCACAGCCGTCCATATTACAAGTTGGCTCTTCAACGAGCCGACAGTGGCAACTGGACCACCAGCTTCGAGTCAACAAAAACGAAGGATTTGGGGTGCATACTCGCTCCCTTCCTGTTCTTCCAGACAGAGTTCGACGTGGAACTCTTTCTCCAGGTCCCCCATTCACAGCAGCATCTTCACCTGAGGAATGCAACTCTGTTTGTGGCGATCTACAGGTAGGTCCATACCATATGCACATTGCCTGGACCGCCCACATATGGGCCGGAGTCCAGCAATGGGTAGGTGGCATTTCTTTACATGTATAATTCATATGTGTGCTTTCGACACATATGCAGTTGAAATGCTCACACACACATCAATATATATAGAAAACCATACCCCACCATTGCAAGGCCTCCGCAGCCACACTGTGGGCACTGCGGTCATCTCCTAATACGGTGGTTGGAAGACCCCAGCACTGCGGTCTTCTAGAGGAGGCGGCCATGGCGTTCAGGTGGTTGGACCGCCAAACTCGTAATCAGGCCCTAAAACTTTAATGTACAGCACATCCATGTGTATGTAAACATTTATAATTTGATTATATGTATGTATCTAGATGTTTGTATTTCTTTCTTCAAAAATATATAATATAGTTTTTAAAATACAAAGATATTCTTTAAGTCTTCTTAACAAATGTATATATTACTTATGGTTAAATATAAATATAAATTATTCTATGCTTAACATGTATTTAGGTCACAGCAAAGATTTCATTTAGGTTATTTGATTAGATGCTTATGCGTCTCAGTTTTATTTATCTATCACAATATGTAATATTATCACAACTATTGTATTTACAATGCTTTACTATTGAAATATTGAGGAAAATATCAAATTAAAATAAAATAAAAACAAATTAGTAAATAAAATACACAAATAGATTAGCATCAAGTACAGCAACACGTGAAAGTCTGACTTTATACAATACAACTTTAAATCTCAATATATTATCTCCTTTATACATATACCCTTTCTACATAGTTATGTATCTCTATATGTATTACTTTATTCCTACTTTAGAAGAAGAAAAAAAAACCTTTGAATCTCTCCAATGCATTACTCTTTGTCTCACCCTATACCTCTCTCAATATATTCTCTACCTTCACTCTCTGACTCACACTAAACCTATTTCTACTACTATGATCTCTAAAATAACAGTTTCTAGACTCTTCCCTCCTCTATCCCTCCTTGGCTCACCCCAAACCTCATTTTACTACTATGATCTCCCAAACTGCCCTTTCTAAATTCTTCCATCGTGTATCCCTCCTTTGACTCATCCCAAACCTCATTTTACTACTATTTTCTCCCTAATCCCTTCTAGTGACTCTCCCCTCATCCATCTCTCCTTTTACCCATTCCAAATCTCACCGTACTACTATGATCTCCCAAATAACACTTTCTAGTCCCTTCCTTCTTCGATCCCATCATTAAACTATTCAATCCAACTAACAGACTAGCATGTCCACCGTTCAAAGTATCTCATGTTTCCCTATTCTAATCCACCACTAATCCTGTTTGGGTTCTAGAGTAGCGTGCAAGTCTCCAAAAAGCGCTTCAACTTTACATTGAGTGTAGTAAGTGCAATATAAATACAATTACAATATCTAAAGATGGGATCTGGTAGAGGCTATAAATAATAAGGAAGAACTAAAATCATTTCTTTGGATCTCGGACAACTACTCCAAGTTTGTTCAAATTTTGCGAGGATCGTGGAGCCATTATGCACCTTGGTAAAAAGAAATTTACCATACTCTTGAACCAAAGAATGCCAAGAGACTTTTGAGTTAGTCAAAGTTGCAATAATCACTGCCCCATCATTAGAAAGATTTGATCCTAACAAACCCGCTGTCTTAACCACAAATGCCAGCAATAAGGGCCTTGGAGCCAGTCTCACACATTTAGTTGATGGAGTCGAACACATTGTAGCATTTGCTTCACGTTATCTTTAAGAATCAGAAAAACACTATTCTGTAGTGGAAAAGGAAGTTTGTGCCTGCTATTGGGCTGTAGGGCACTTTGAGTTTTTCCTTTGGGAATCCCATTACTAATACTGACTGGTGATAAACCTTTAGGCTATGCATTTACCACAAAAGGGTCGGAGAGGACCACACCCAGGATATTTTGTTGGGTGTTAGGGTTAGAAGGATACAATTTCAGAATGCAACATGTGCCTGGATCACAAAATGTAGTCACTGACTATTTGTCTTGCGAGCCTTATAGACCATCCTACAAGGAGTTAAGGAAATTGAGATCCTTATCAAACAGATAAAAGAAGGGTGTCCCAAGTTTCGCCATGAACTTCCTGGTACTCCATTAAAATATTGGGAAATTAAATTTGAGTTGAGTATCACTAATGCTGCTATATGCTGTGAAAACAAAGTCGTTCCAATGGAAGGTATGAGACAGAGGATAATACAGCTAGTCGATGATTGCTATTTAGGACGCTGCCTTATGAAAAGTAAAGTGCACTCAGAGTATTGGGGGCCGGTCAAAGATGGTATGATGGAATATACATTTAAAATGTGTTTAAGTTGTATCAAGACTGACAAAACAAGATACATCAGGAAAACTCCCCTCTCCCCTGTTGAAGTACCAGATAAGCCATGAGTCAAATTGGCTTTGCTTTGGACATCATTGGCTCACTGAATTTAAAAATGTTACTTGAACATTTTATCATTGTGTTAGTAGGTTACCACTCATGCTGGTTCCCTATGAAATGTGTTCTTCAGATAAATCTTACTTTTGGAAGTGCTGAGAGAACCTAAATTCCATAAAGTAGATTGAATTTAGGTGGATTTACCTAAAAAATGAAGGGTGGGTGGGAGTAGGTTCGCTACACCTATGAAAATTGACTATGAAGGTAGATATTGAAGAATCATTACTAACCCTGGGTGGGTAACTCCGCTCCGCCAGCGGAGTTTGTGGCGATTTGCCTACTCTGTGCTCCATTGCAAATGGGGAGATAGGCAAAACTCCACCTCAGTGGTGGAGCACAGTTAGACACTCCTTCCCCCTCCCAAAATCTTCAAAAATGATAAAAGAAGCAGTACGCCAGCTCCGCCCACCATTAGTCATCACTTGTCGGGACAAACACCACCAGAACGGAGCGTCTTCTGTAGCCACATGATGAGTTTGTCTGCACTGTAGTAGGAATAAATATTTGACCCACTCAATACTTTGGTTTGTAGCTGTGGCTACACAGATGACATTTGTCAACATTTTCATGAAGCGTTCAACTTCTCTGTTCACCTGCGGCCACCTATGTGTGATCTTCTGATACTTGGTACACCATGACTAAAGGTATTCAGCCATCTCTTGTCCATTGAATGGGGAACGATTGTTGGTGCGCAGTACCCTAATGACGCCATATTTGGCCATCATCTTTTCCAGTTTTTTTATCACGTCGGTAGTTGCTGTTGACAACACTGCTTCCACCTTTCGATATTTCACGTAGTCATCAATGACAACCAACATGTAACACTGTTAGAAATCTGGTCTCTAGTTGGCAAAGGTTTGCACCCTGTCCAAGTAGGGACCACAATCCTAGTCAGGGTATATCGGATACACAACTTAAACTAACCTGTGCTCAACTTCTTGGAGCTTGGCACAGAGCAGTCAGGAGTCATTTAAAAGGCAATGTTTATAGAATTTGTGTTCACTTTAATTACAGTAACACAGTGAAAACACCACAAAAAGACTCCATCATAGTTAAGAAAAATAGAGGATATTAATCTGAGTAAAACAATACCAAAACAACAAAACTTCAATAAGTCGAACTTGAGATATTAATTTTTTAAGAATAAACTAATATATTGCTGTAAAGTCAATAGCCCATAGGTGTTACATGAGGCTGCGCTAAACTGGGATAAATCCAAAGTTCAGGCCCACTGTGATGGAGTGCAGCCCGGCAACAAGACCCATGCAGAATCCGCTGAAAAAGTTCCTTGGATGGAGCAAGCGTCATCATTGAAGACTCAATGCATTTGTTTCAATTCATGAAGTCAGGCGATGTGTCGAAGTCAAGCCTCGCAGTCGGGTCCTGCGTCGTCATCGAACCCCTTACGATACAGGTACTGTGTCATCATCAAGCATTGCAGTCAGGACTTTGGATCGGCATCGAACCTTGCAGTCGGGACCTTGGATTGGTGCTGCACCAGTGTCAAATCTCATAGTCGGGACCCCTGATCTTTGCTGCTTCAGCGTTGAACCTTGCAGTCGGGTCGCGCATCGTCGTGGAGCGTCGTAGGGATGTCCTGGATTCAGCACTGTGTCGGTATCGAGGGGCACTGCATCAGGTTGGATTGGTGCAAAGTCACCACTGCATTGTTTTTGATGGAAAAACAGCTGTATAACCCACTTTCAAGGCCCAGGACTGGATTGACAGTGACACCTCCTGGCAGGGCAGGACTCCCAGTTGGCAGAGTCCAGCAGCTTAAGCAGAGTTTAAGGAAATATTTGATGTCCTTGAGACTTTAAGAGTAGGGAGCAAGCCAGCAAGCCCTTGGAGAAACCTGGGTTCATGGATGCAGACAGGAGGTCCAGCCCTTCTTACAGTGAGGTAAGAAGAAGAAGGTAGCAGGCCAACACAGCAACACAGTTATCAGAGTGGCAGTCCCTCCTAAAGCAGCTCTTCTTCCTGGCAGAATGTCCTTGGTTACAGCAAAGTTATGGTCTGGTGGTGTCAGGGGTCCCGTACTTATATCTAGTTGTGCCTATGAAATGGGGGAGACTTCAGAGAGGCCTCTGAAGATCACAAGGTCCCTGCCTTTCTTGCTCCGGCTGCAGACTTGCTACAGGGGGTATGCAGCTCTTTGTGTGGGACAGGCGCAGCCCTATTCTGGTGCAAGAGTCAGCCCCTCCCTCCCAATCTACCTCAGGAAGGTCCATCGGCCTGACAACGGGTAATCAGGATGCACATGTCACACCCCAGCTCCCATTGTGTGTGACTGACAATCGCACAACTGTGAAGTCAAGTCGAAATAATTTGCCTAAGGAACATTGTTTTGTTGTTATTGATCATACCCAGTTCCTTGGGAATATTGGGTCGCCCTATTATATGTTGACATATTTGCGCAGACGCTGTCTGCAAGGGCCCTTTTCCAAAAAGTGTTTTGTATATATATATATTGTGTTATAGGTCTACCTGAATATACTGTTCAGTATACTCTTTTATAATTAGGTGTCAACCATTTATGTTCACGTTGGCTCACGTTGGCTTATTTTTGTATATACACTTTCATAACTGATCATAATCAATGTCTGAACTTGAAACTTTAACATATACCGATGAATACATTGCTAGGATAGCAGGAGGCCCCTCCTTATTAGGACACCAGCCGGGGAGTACTGGGTTAAACCCACAACAGACGACATTAAGGAATAATTTAGAAAGATTACATAAAAAACATTTAAGAACCGAATTACATGCGAAATTCCTCACAGATTGCCTCAACAATAATATCATACCTGTAGGTTTACAGGTGCGCAATATTCCAGTGATTTTTGTGGAGGACGAAGATTTCAAGGTTGGATTTAGTTTTGTATCTAACAAATGCTCAAGGAGCTGGATGGTCCTGAGTATCGAGACAGCTCTAAAACACATAGACAGATTAAAAAAAGAAATAGCAGAACTTGAAAAACAAGTACTAGAGGACAGTAATTCTACAGACAACCAGGAATTTTAAAAAAAACTAGAGACCACAATTGCAGATTTTCAGAGAACAAACATCTTGAAAAAAACTGAGAAATTACAAAAAGATATAAAAAATTACGCATGGGATCGTACATACCCATATTTAAAAAAAGACTTTTTTGCTCCCAATCAAACTTCCTGGGTTCCAAAACACACCAACTTTTCAGATACAGGGTCATCTAGTTCTGAAGACAATACTGATAGACCCAGCACCTCGGGATATAGATTTGGTAGAGGTCAGAATCCTGCCCCTTTTTTAGGGAGAGGCCGGACCCCACAGAGAGGCCGCACACGCAACACTCGACGGGGGTGGTACAGGAACCAATACACACCAGGGTTCCGCCAAACGAGGAACAACTACTACGAGTGGTAGATAATCTAACACATAGTGACGATACAATGACTACTCTACCGAGTATCTCAAATCGTAACAACCAGAACCTTGAAGTAGTACCAATTTTCAATCTGTCTCAACATGTATTGAGTGAAAAAGAGATAGATGTTTTGAGTCATGGACTTTCTTTCATACCTACAAGTAGGAATGATCGCTTTAATACACTAGTAGAAATGTTCAGGCTCTTCAGAACAATAAGACTAAAATGTTTCTTCAACAATGCCCCTCCACCAGAAAAAACTACCACCGGATTACGTTGCCCTTCAACATTCTACCCGCCAACTAGTCTAATGCCCAAAGACTTAATTACTTTCGAAAATGTGGTACTTAATGAAATTGACCAGATGTTTGATGACAGAAGATATGTTAAATATAACTTCTCTAAGGATGAACATGAAACCCTAAAAACCCTTGCCAGCCGTGATGATATTATTATCAAACCGGCTGATAAGGGTGGAAGCATTATTGTTCAGGATAAAACTGACTATGACGCTGAAGCTATAAGACAATTACAGAATATCTCACATTACAGAAAACTGTCATCTGATCCCACTGACAAGATTAGATCACGTATCTTAAGCCTTACCAAACAGGGAGTAGATGGGGGTTGGCTCAATCCAAAAGAATTTGACTATCTAAACAAAAATGATTATTCTACCCCTGCCTTTTACACTTTACCTAAAGTGCATAAAGACGATAAAAAGCCACCTGGTAGACCTATCGTAGCAGGTTGTCAATCGATACTTCAACCGCTAGCTGAATACGTGGATTATTTTATAAAACCTGACGTATCACTTACCAAATCTTACACCAGAGACAGTACTAGTGTTATAAATCGTCTAGAGGGAAAAGAATATAACATACAAACCAACTTCCTAGTTACCATGAATATTGAAAGTCTATATCTTAACATACCCCAAACAGAGGCACTCAATGTAATTACGGATGTATTGAACAACAGACCTCGCCCACATCAAGTTCCAACTGAATTTATTACTGAATGTGCCAAAATTGCATTAAATGACAATTATTTTATTTTCAACGGCACGTTTTATGTACAAATAAAGGGAGTTGCAATGGGGGCAATTTTTGCCCCTGACATAGCTAATCTATATGTCGCCGCATTTGAGGAAAAAGTTATTTACAAGGATAACCCATTTAAGAATCATATTTTGGAATATCTAAGATATATAGACGATGTCTGTTTAATTTGGGACGGTCCATTATTCAAACTACAGGACTTTCACATTTGGTTGAATCTACAGAACACCAATTTACAATTAACTATTGAATATGACAAAAAATCTATCCACTTTTTGGATCTCAAAATCTGGGATGATGAGGGACATCTATTAACTAGTCTCTTCACTAAACCTACAGCACGTAATACGCTGTTAAAATATACGAGCCATCCTCCACGTAATTTATGTGACAACCTGCCCTTTGGATAGTTTTTAAGGATAAAGCGCAACTGTACCAAACGCAGTGATTATTTCACAGAGGCGAAAATACTACAAACTAAACTAGCAATGAGAGGCTACCCCTATAGACTAGTAAAACGCTCAATGAAAAGAGCGTGGTACTATGACAGACAGTCACTTCTGGAAGGAAACACTAAACCAGATCCTGCTCTTGACATAGTAACATGTGTCACCACTTTCGGATCAGATTCCAACCGTATCAAGAAAATCATAACAAAAAATGGGCATCTGATCCAAAAGATTGAACCACAACTACCATTACCACGCTTTGCGTTCAAAAGGGCACGCAATTTAAGGGACCATTTGGTAAAAGCGTACAAAGAACCGATCGGGAGTACCATCCAAAACATCTGGGGTCTACCACCGGTAATTGGACATTTTCCCTGTGGTTCATGTACCGCATGTCAAACCACAACAATAACTAAGACCTGCTGTATAAATGGAAGAAACTGGACTTTAAGAAACCATACCAACTGTCTAACAAAAAATGTCATATACTGCATCAAATGTCCTTGCTCACTATATTATATAGGTAAAACCACACAAGAAGTAAGGAAAATAATTACACAACATCAGTCTAGAATTAGATGCAAGATAGAAACAGCCCCCTTAGTGGAACACTATTTACAAAAACAACATTTACCTTGTGATATGCAATGGTTTGTTTTGGAGAGTGTAAAACAGTCAAAAATGAGATGTGACATTGACCACCTACTCACACAGAAAGAAAACAGGTGGATTTGGTCAGCAAATACTGTGTCCAAGGGACTAAATTCCTATGTTGAATGGCAGGTTTTGGCAACTTTGCGCTGATATCATATATGTAAATTCTTGAGTTCTTTACCATTCATGTATCTTCCTATTTGTGAGCCAGATTTACACACTTCCCTGAATGCGACCCTCGCTGTAACTGATTTTGATACTAGTCCTTGTAATGATTTATGATTAGTGCGATTCATCTGTTTTCCTACACTTTTGCACTATCGAGGATCGATTGAGTGTATTATTGATGGCTTGCCTGACCCCTAATATTATCTATAGGCAGAGTCAGGCGACACGATTATCCCAAAATGGCCGCCATGACGCGTCACGCTGCATCATGTGACCGCGAGCTCTCCCTAGATACTCTGGGTAAACGCCAGTATCAGCTCGTGTATTTACCGACCATTGCTGATTTTGAATCTGTTTCATTCGCAGTCCAGTAAGGTAATTTGGGTTCATTATATTATGATTTATTTTTCTAACGTTTTCTTAATAAAACGAAACCGAATACATAACTAAATAGCTCATTGTCACGCTTGGTTCTGTCTTATCACAGATAAAGCGGAGCAGAGCAAAGTTCCCCCACAACTTAGTGATTTATAAGACACTATTTAAGGTAGGACCTTTCCGCTTTTTCCTGGTGATAATGTATGATATGGTTTTGTTCATTTCTGCTCATTCTGGTCAGTGTGGACTTTTTTGCTATCTGTTATGTTTCCAATGGGATAAGAATCCTTTCCATTGGTTTCTCAGTGAGTACTTATTTATTAATCTATTTCCTTTCACGGTGGTACCAAGGTGTGGTTGCATGTCGATTTGGGGCATGACCACTATGTACATATGTATACTTGTAAATAGGACATTTTAGTCCCTGGACACAGGTGTTGACACTTTTTATTTAGTACTCTTCCAACACTTGGTTCGGTGTGAGTAGACCTATAAATTTGTTGTTTTTCAAGATTGTGTACAGACATAGCTGTGATTGATATTTACATTGTTTCACTATAGGTCCATGGTGCAACCTATGTCTTGATGATGGTCTCGTTATTTTGTTTTGTATGAGACCGAAACGTCGACGCAACGACACTTCTTTGTAAATAGCATCAACATTGAGTGATTTATAATTTTGTATATAACCTTTGCAAAATTTATGTATATATGGAAGATATGCTAATACTGTCCATATTCTTTACAAAAGTGTCTTTTGGTACTGTATAAATTTTGTCATAAATTGAAAAAACAGTATACCTTTTTTGTTGCCTAAAGTGGATTGAGATATAATGTGTTCATATATTCTCCTGATTGAATAAAAACAAATGACTTAAGATTTGTACCTCCTCTTGAAAAATTGAAATTTATGCTCACTGTAGTGACAATCGCACAACTGTGAAGTCAAGTCGAAATAATTTGCCTAAGGAACATTGTTTTGTTGTTATTGTCTAGAAGGAAAGCACAAAGCTCAGCTGTCACCCAACCCAGGCATATATTCAGAAACAGGCAGAGATACAGAATGTTTAAATGAAACAAAATGCCAACTTTCTAAAAGTGGCATTTTCAGACTTACAATTTAAAATCCAATTTCACCATTAATTGTGATTTTAAATTGTGAGTCCAGAGACAGCAAAGTTCAAATCTCTATCTTATCCCAATTGGAATTTACACTTGAAAGCAAACAGCACTTACCGGAGACCAGGATTAGGACGCCGCCACCGCCGAGAGTCACTGGGGACACAAACGAAATCCTAGAGCCCACGCCGCCACCGGCCGAGAGTCAGCTGGGTCATCCTTCGCGACGCTGCTCCGGGACCACAACTCCCGGCAGGCTTCGCGGCGGCGCGCACTGCTGACGACGCGCCCGCACCTGGAGGTGCTCAAAAGCGGCGCAGAGGCTGCCTCGCGGGACGCGAGCGGGACGCCCGGATGAAGCCCGAACAAAGGGCGGACAGTCTTAGACAGTCCGTGACTGGACTGGGCCATACCTCCTGCATTAGAAGTAATGAATTAATCTATTATCCAAAGTTTTCTACTGTTTATGGGAAGCTAAACTGAGCCTTTTTAATTTCCTTCATTTCTACGAATCTGCAGCACTAGTGACTTGTTACATTCCTCCTAATTGTATCCATCTATTGAATGTCCAATATGCCAAAAAAACTAGCCCCAATCGCCTCCAAAACTATGGACAACTATTTGGTCCATGTGGTCACGAAAATAAACAGTAACAGGAGACAGTCACTGGGATGAAGCCAGTCTCCTAATCTCCAACTACTGAGCCCAACTCAATCATCTTCTCAGGTAGAAACTCCACTGTTGGATGCTCCCTTTGATCAGATAGAAAACAACACTCAAGCAGGTGATAACAATGATCAACCTAATGCCCCGGTAGTTGACCTGGAAAATCTTGTTGCAAATGATCCTGATAAAAACATCAATTCTGATCGTGAGATATGTACTCTAATTACAGATGATGACCTCTCTTCCTCCTCTGAAGAGGAAACTCGACCTGTCAGAACCTCTAGAAAGGCTCAGCCAAAACGAGTAGGACTACGATCAGGACTAAGGAAGAAAAGGGCATCTCCACCAGGGAAAACTAAGGCTAGAAGCATAGAGTATGGGGCTGATAGTGCTAAATGCACTATGGACGATGAACTACTCCACAAGATAGCTGATATGATAGATTCCAAAATCAAAACTATCATCAAGCCCTTGGTTGCCAAGATTGATAAATTAAACGCTGAAATAAAAAAAATGGGTGTGATCCAGACTAAGGTTGTGGATGAGGTTGATAAATTGGCAATACTAGTGACAAAAGTAGCCCAGGCAACTGAAGAAAATGCTGGGAGCACAACAATGGAGGGGGATGGTTTGATGCCATCTATCCACCCGGCCCAGGGTCAATCAAGCTCTAATAATCACCCTGCTGTAACAGACAGTGGTTTAGTAATACCAAATACCACGCCTGAACTACGCCAAGAAATAGATCCCCTTCAATTTATAGAGGAAGCCTCTCCAGTGGTACTGGTGTTGGCTAATGTTCCACCTCTGGCGACCGGCCAACTGGAAACTCCAGCTTCATTGTCCAGCAAGGCGCTGCATTGGTTAGCAGGGAATATGCAGATGGCGCCTGGAGGGAAACAGCAATTAGCGGGCGAAATTAAGGCAGTGAGAAGGGTTACCTGGATTGGGAATCGACCAAAAAGGTTTAAAGGAGACTGTGTAGCGGTGACTTTTTCCCATCCGGCTGTTCTACCTAATGTGTTGATCAATATACTTCCGCCACAAAGAAGAAGTGGGACTGTTGTTCCCCTTACTTTAAATTTTTTTTATGGTGAACAACAAAGCGTAACATTCCCTAAGACCCCGGGGCCAATATGGGACACTGCAAGAAACAGATGAGGAATAAAGGCCCCAGTCAATGAATGGGGATTGTCTTTGGAAAATAGATATGAGGCCCTATCAGGGCTAAGTGAGTGTGATTGACTGAAGAGGGGAAGTAACATTGTATGCCCTATTCCATCGGGCGCATACCAAGTGGGAGTTGCTATAGTTCAGTTGAATACCTCACAAAATGATATTTTGTTACTTCAGACAAATCTAATGAGCAAAAAAACTTTGGAGACTTCATATGGAAATAATGATCTCTATGATCCACTTGTATCTAATATTAATATTAATGAAAGTGTTAAAACATCTTTTATCTTGGTGGTAACCGAGAATTGCACGAATTAAAATATTCCACCTCAAAACCATAGGGTTAGCCAAATTACCAGTACGGAAGAATCTAATGTCAATGTTACTGCTCATTTTACCCTGGTGTCATGGAATGTTGCAGGTCTGAAAAGTAAAATTACATCCCTGGATTGGCTAGCTTTTCTGGATACAAAGGATATAATCCTCCTCCAGGAAACTTGGCAGGAAACCCCAGAACCAAAGCAAGGTTACCTACACTTTAACATCTCGGCCATTCCGAGTTCACGGGGTAGGTCAAAGGGGGGACTGGTGACATGGGTAAAACAGAACAGTGGGTACTCTGCTTTCCAGTTGGCTACAAACACCCCTGATATTCTGCTAGTCAAACTCCAGCGACATCAGTGTAAAGATCTTTATATCTTTAACATTTATTCAAGGGGCCTACCAGGCGGTAAAGCCACTGAGGCAATTGATCAACTAGATATTCTTTTTAAGCAATATTGTTTGAACAGCAACGCTATCGTTGCAGGTGATTTTAATTGTTGTTTTGAACCCCTAGATAATTATGATATAGACCTTACGTTGGAAGAAGACTGTATCTGGAAAATCCCTCAGCTGTCCCTATCACCTATAAAAAAGTGGTCCGAGGCCGCACTGCAAATTAAAGTTTTATGTGTGGAGCATGGGTTGCGGGCCACTAATGGAAGAACGGGTTCTGATACATTGGGTGCCCCTACTTTTAATAACGGTATATCACAAAGTCGCATTGACTATATTCTTATTAATAAGGAGAATTGGTCTAGTCTTGTCGATATGTGGATAGAGCCACGGGCCGAAAGTGATCATGACCCACTAGTTTTGTTATTCAGGTTGTTTGATCTATCTAATAGCGAAGTACAAGGGGATAATGTGCAAATTTCTCTTTCAAATGACTACAGACGTATTAGATGGTCAAACCGTGTAACAAATGAAGAGAGTGTTGCAGCTATGAGGGACTTAACTATCCAGGCTATTACAGATCTAAGGAGTAACTCCGTTGCGGAGGCTCTAGAATCTAACGTTAGTAAGATCCACGATGTGTTTTTTAGTAAATTGAGATCCTTCTTTGTTAAACAGGTTACTAAGAGACAGAGTAAGCCAGTTAGGAAGGAGGATCAATGGTATGACAAATCCTGCAGGGTGGCCTACAGGGCATTGTCAGATGCAGTAAAGACAAAAGATATAGCGAAGATAAAGGACGCCCGTGTTATGTATAAAAAAACACAAATCAGGGCAAAAGAGGAATGGAATGATGGCTACTGGAAGGACCTCCTGAGAGCCAGTAAAGAAAGATCCATGTCCACTTTCTGGGACATTGTTAAGTGGGGAACGGGGGTCAATAGAGGAGAACCCATGAACCATGTGTCACCAAAAGCTTGGGTTTCCCACTATGCGTCCCAGTTTGCTTTGGAGGACATTGAAGTTGATGGTAAACATCGTTTACCACGAAGTTTTCACAACGCGGTACCTTTAGCACGCATCCCTTACAACGCAAGTCGTTACCACGACTTGCGCTGGAGGGCGCTAAAGGATTAAAAATAGTAAATTTACTATCCAAACACCTTCCCTAGGGTCCACGGGGACTGGTGTTAGAATAGTAAATTATACTATTTGAAATCCGCGCCCCCCAACGCAAGTCGTGGTAACGACTTGCGTTGTAAAGGATGCGTGGTAAAGGGATGCGTTGTGACGGTACGCATTGTACCGTCATACATCCGAAGTTGATGGATGCGAAGCACTATTGGATATAAATCCGAGTACTAGCTATCTAACCTTCACTAAAGCTGATGTCCTAAAAACCTTGAACAACATCCCAAAAGCGAGGGCCCCAGGCCTAGACTCGGTCCCTGCTGATCTATTTATGCATGACAAGGACCTCTGGGCTACCTATATTCAGCTGCTAGCTAATTGCATTGCAAGGGGCTCACCTATTCCTGAGACCTGGAAGGGAGCCGAGATTATCCCAATCTTTAAAAAAGGGGAAAGCTCGGATCCAGGAAATTATAGGCCTATCAGCCTTATTGCATGCATTCAAAAGATAGTGGCGAGGCTCGTATTGCAACGTATCCATGCTTGGATAGACGAGCAAGATATTCTGTCACCATTACAGGCAGGGTTTCGTTGTCATACTAGTACTATCGATCAAGTTTTTAGATTTGTTTTAATATACTGGAGGGTAGTGTTACTTGGGGGGGTATGCTGTTTGCAGGCTTTGTTGATCTTAAATCAGCATTTGACTTGGTCCCTCGTGCCAAGTTGTGGAAAGCTTTACAAGAACAGGGCATCCCAAATGAAATTTTGTCTCTTTTAATTAGATTGCACGAGAATAATTTTTCCCAAGTCCGGTGGAACCAGCAGGGTAGCGTAACCGACAAATTTCCCATTGCAAGGGGAGTACGCCAAGGCTGTGTACTAGCCCCAACCCTCTTCTCGCTATACATCAACAGGGTGATCAGGTATTTTGAACAACAACCGACCGATGCACCCAAGCTGGCCGGGAAACTGATCCCCCTGTTGATGTTTGCGGATGATACCCTGTTAATATCAAAGACACAACAGGGGCTCCAGAAGGCCATTGGAGTCTTTGAAGTGTTCTGTGCAGATCATGGCCTTGTTATTAATACAGCTAAAACAAAATTCATGGCTCTGCACAAACGGAAATATGTTAGAGGGAAGGTGGTTATGGACGGGGTCCAACTAGAACAGACCCAAGTTTTTAATTACTTGGGCATCACCCTGTCTTACAAGTTAGATTGGAAACAGCACACCAATCAGCTGGTTACGAGGCATGCACAAATGGCAGATGCACTCACCAAGGAATTTTATTCATCACATACCAGGCCTATCCCTCCTGTTTTAAAGATTCACAATGCAAAGGTGGGAGCAGCGGTCCTGTATGGGGCAGAACTCTGGGGGACCAGCAACCTCACTAAGTTGACGGTTGCCCAAAACAAATTTTTTCGTAACATCACTGGCTTACCAGCATTCACTCCCTTGATACCTCTCCACTACGATCTGGGATCTCATAGCTTCGAGGATATGGCAAAATATAGATCAGTTGCCTACTGGAGGAGATTATGGGTAACCCCGGAACTCCTGCAGTATACCCAAGGCTTCCTTGAGGTTAGAGACTCGTCTAAATCTCATAAAATCCAGTGGATGTGGGAGGTTAAAGCAATTTATATGGCTATGGGCCTATCTCCATTATGGGACGACCCTGGGAGGAATGTTTTCCCACCCAAGAAAATACTTTGTGACCTATATTGGAAAATGGTTGAGGCTAAGACTTTTGGTTGTTACATTGAACCATCCTTTACCACCGATTTATTAGAGCTCAAGCATGTACCGGCCCTAGAACCCTACTGGGACTGGATTACTATTCCAGGGGACCGGAAGAAGTATCACCAAATAAGGGTGGGGACACTTCCACTAAATACTTTAACTGCAAAGTGGCGTGGGAACCGAAGATCGGTGTGCCCTTTTTGCCCTGACCAAAGGGAAAATATAGGGCATGTATTGTTTGCCTGCCCCGAATACAATATACCAAGAAAATCGTGGCTTAAACCGATTTGTGTTCAGTTAGGCCTCAAAACTGCTAGTGAGGCCATTAGGATTTTAAGAACTGATATTTCTCAGAGAGTTGTTTTAGCCATGTCTAAATTCTTACACTGGATGTGGATAATTCAGGCCCGTAAAATGAGTTTGGAATAACCCCAGGACCAGTTGTTATACGCTGCTATCCGATTTTGTAAATTGTATTGAGAAACTGATGTACCTAGCATTGAATTACCTTTTTAATACTGTTTTAACTTTTTAAATGTGATATATTTAATCTTTTGTAATTATGAATGAGTTAGTTGTAATGATTAATTAATTGTGGATCTCACTATCTATTGGGCGGGGGATGAATTTGTAAATGTCTTTTATGATTGAGAAATATCGAATAAAGACTATTTTGATTTGATTTTGAATTTACACTTAGAGGATGTTTTAAGGCAATCCCAATGTTACCCTCTGGGAAAGACAGGCCTTGCAGTAGTGGAAAACACATTTTACAGTTTTCACTACCAGGACATGTAAAACTCAAAAGTGCATGTCCTACCTTTTTTAATACACTGCACCCTGCCCATAGGCCTACTTACGGCCTACCTTAGGGATGAATTATATGTAATAAAAGGGAAGGTTTAGGGCCTGGCAAGTAGGTTAATTTGCCAGGTCGGAATGTCAGTCTAAAACTTTACACACCCAGGCTCTGTAGTACTGCAGGCCCACTAGTAGCATTTAGTTTACAGGCCCTGGGCACATATAGTGCACTTTACAAGGGATGTATAAGTAAATTGTATATGCCAAATGTGGATCAGCAAATGTTAGCACATTTTAGGGCAACGGCACATTCACTTTTGCACTGGTTAGTAGTGGCAAGGTGCCCAGAGTCCTAAAGGCAACAAAAACAAATTCAGTAAAAAGGGGAGGAGGAAGGCAAACAATTTGTGGTGACCCTGCAGAAAGGACCAGGTCCAACATCCACCTATCTGGTAAGCTCCCAAAAACGGCACTAGCTCAATACTAGGGAACCTGTGGCATCTCTTTAGTCACTCTTGGCACTGGCAGTTTAGGGCTTCCAGCCACTTGACGCATCTCGCATCTCTAGATAGTCTGTTCAACCAGTTCTCAAAGAAGCGGGAACCACTCATTCCTGCTGATTCTATTCTTACTTTTGATGATTCCTTGATGTGACTTATCAGCCTGATGGACTAGTCATTGGGCCAAACTATTGAGGACAACTAACCTTGGTCCCCTTAGGAGTCATCCTTCATCTGATAATACCAACTTGTGGCTCATGTTCTGGAGTGATTTTAACACTTGCTTGGTTGCATCAGTCTGGCGGGCATGGTGTTTTGAAGGGTTCTTCTGTCCCTTGACTTGACAGCTGCTACTGCCACCTGCAGGCAGTCATTAACCCATGTAACGTTAACCATCACTTTAAGGGGTATTAGCAGGTCTGGAGCATTCCAACACATATTCCAAAGCAATCTCCTCATCCTTGCTTGTGGCAGCCTGTGCACGCCAGTAGAGGTAGTCCACAGGCTTTTGTGTTCCTGGCCTATACTTGATGGTAAGAAGGTAGGTACTCTTGGATTTGCATAATACATTTCTCTCTTTATTGGTGGTTTGGATGCAGATCTCAGAATTAGCAGGATAAGGGGATTTGGTTGTGCGGATCACAAGAGGGTGGCCATACAATAGGCAGGAGTACCTCCACCCTCCCTGAATGGCCATATCAGTGTGAGAGTATCTCTGTTCCGTGGGGGTGAGAGCACAGCCGGCATCGGCCACTGGAGCCTCCTCACCACACATTTGTTTCTGCAACAAGACTGCTCTAAATCTTTTGGGGATGGTGTCTACTGCCAGTTCCGATTCTTCATAAGGTTTGAAACAGACCAGAGTGTTGTCTGTGGGGTGGTCCTTCTTAGTTTTCGAAGGAGGATTGATCCTGATCTGGCCCCCAAACCCACAGAGTGGAGGTATTTTTGAGTTGCTTGAGGGTAGACATAAGGGTTGTTATGTTCTGTATAAAACATCAGTAGAGAAATCAAAAGGGGGAGTGAAGAGGTGGTGCTGGGTGGCACCGAGGTGGGCACGTCCTCCTCTTTCAAAAGTACTATTAATCAACAAGGGCCACCTCACGTAGGATCAGTGTGTATCCTGTTGTTGATGGAATACACAAAATGTGTTAAAATACCCCTCACACACCAAAAGGGCCCTTGGTGTCATGCTTCATCATCGGGGTCTTCCCGCCCGGCTGCCGGACGGGGCAGTGCTACGACGAGCGACTACGCTGGAGCACCTTTTAAATGGAAGTGCTATGTGAGTGAAATGAAGTGAGTGTCAGTAGGGTCAGGGGTGATATAAATAAGTGGTGTTAAAAAATACCTGGCCTGGTGATAGAAAAAACTATTTAATAAACACTGGCTGGTATTGTTAAAAAATGTGGTTCGGAAAGATCAAGCGGATTAATGGGCTTTCTTTCCTGTGTGGTTCAACATGTTTCGGGGCACCATGCCCCTTCGTCAGGACCGGGGTCAGATCCCCCTGTCACTCACTAATGTCTTTCCACAGTAAAATGATATATAAAGGTGTATGTACAAGGTAGTGTAATGATACTATATTTATCAATGTGTATAGGTATATACTTTATAAAAATACACAGCCCTAGCTAACACAGAAATACTGGTGTAGTATGCCTGCAAGACAAGAGCATGAGGTTATTAATGCGCGGATCCCAATGCGCTTAAATCTAAGTTACCTGTAAGGGAAAAAGGAAAAAACAAACACATACACAAGGACTGTCGTGCTTCGAATCCTGTGAGATTAGAGAAGTACTCAGTTATGGAACAGTGGAGTGATCAGCCACACACAGTCAGACACACACACAATAGGGACACAGTACAGTAGGTTAGCCTGAAAAGGTATGTACTCAGTTGTAAATACATACTTAGGGAGGTAGGAAACAATGCCCCATGAGCCAACTCTGGACAAAGGGTATTTGAGGGTCCAACTGCAGAAGGGAAAAAAAGGGAAAGAAAAGGGAAAAAAAGGAGAAGAAATAGTTTCTTGTCCTTGTATGCTTTTTTAGGCAGTCTTAACGTTTTTTTAAAAAGGTATACTTAGTTGCAAACCAAGTATTCAAATGTTTGTCCCCAGTCGGCTATGCCGTACTTACTCAACCCCCAGCACGGTTGTGCTTCCTCATTCGTCCGTGGCTTCCGTGTTTGTGAGGAGGGAGGAACAGGCGGGTATTTATATGGTTAAGTTAATTGGAAAATGCCTGGTTAATTGATAGATTGCCTGCTGACTCGGGACAGGTGTGCCCGGGAAAGTGAGTCCAAAAGCGAGGTTACTGTGGTGGCCATTGTTGGCTGGGCACAAAATGCCTTAAGATCGTCTTTTTTGTATTTGATATTAGTATCCATGCCCACCATGGCCGGCCGCTACCTCGTGGATTTGTTTATGGCTCCTTATCTGTACACACAGCTATTCGCCCCTGTGCAGCCGCTATTCCGCTTGTACTGCGCATGCGCTAGGGAGTGTGATATTCCAGCGCATGCGCGGTGAAGTATCAGTTCGTTGCGCATGCGTGGAAGGAAGATAGTACTGCCTGTAGGCGGTAAAGAGGTGATGGTTGGCGGGTGTTGTAGAGAAAATTGTGATGCACAATCCAAGGCTATTAATAAGGATGGTTGCTAAAATTGCATTAGTGATGGGAATATTATTAGTCTAAAAGACATGAAAGAATAAGGGGGATGAAAGAATGGAGGGTTTCAGGCAAGGGACAACTACACTCGCATGGCGAGTGTGGCACAAACAGCACATGCATGAAGTGCATAATGCTATGCTGCTTTTAAGAGTTAAGGGTAGAGTGGCTTTGGTAATGTGGACATTACTGAACTATTTTTGACAATCTGAAGTCACAAGGGAGGTGGAAGTGGGACTGATTAAGAGTTGAGTTGGGACCAGGGTATCTCATCATTGAGGCCAGTCTGATGTGTACCCAACCGGTACACCCAGCGTTGTTCCTTAGATAGGAGGCCCTTGTCACTTTTGAAAGCCTCAATGACTGTCCATTTCAGATCATGGATGCTATGTCGCATTGTCGCATAGTGTGTCGCCATTCTGGTCGTGGTTTTTTGCAGCGTACATTGCTGCGGTGTTCGCCCATACGAATTTTCACCGGCCTGCTGGTCATGCCTATATATTCTTTTTTACAAGGGCAGGTGATTAAGTAAACCACGTTGCGGCTATTGCAATTCGTGAAAGAGCGTTGTTCCCATGTAGTTTGATTAGAGAAAGTGACTATGCGGCTTTTCTGCATATATTGGCAGGACGCGCATGAGCCACATGGATGATGTCCCCCAACTGTTGTGAGTCTTGAAGGGGCATTGGACCCCATGTTCCTAGGTCTTGTACGGACCAACGTATCCTTGAGGGTTTTTGCCTCTCCTATGTGAAAACATGGGTTTAGGGAAATCAAGTTTGCCACAGTTAAGTATTCTCCAACGCTTGTTGGAGTTGGTGTTATACGTTGTTACACAGATGGGTCGTGGATCAGGTTCTTTGTTACATGTTTCTTCCAGTAAGGCCTCTCTATTGTTATTGCGGGCTCGTTTTAGCTCTTTCTTGACAATGGTTTTTGTATAGTTTCTATTCAGTAGTTTGCACTCCAAATCTGCTGCCTGGGTTTTAAAATCCTTACTGTTGCTGCAGTTGCGCCGCAAACAAAGGAATTGCCCATAGGGTAGGTTTTCACGTAGGTGTCGCGGGTGAAAGCTGTCGTAAAGTAACAGGCTGTTCTTAGCCGTAGGTTTGAAGTGAGTGCACGTTTCTAGTTTCCCATTGATGGGATAAATATTCAGATCCAGAAACACAAGGTTCTCTTTGGAAATTGTGTGGGTAAATTTAAGAAACCGGTCTTGTTGGTTTAGCCATATCATGAAATGGTTGACTGAGTCCTGATCACCCCTCCAAATCACTAGCACATCGTCAATGTACCTATTCCACGTTACCACGTGGTTTCTGTAGGGATTTAGATCGCTGAGGATCTTTGTTGTCTCAAGGTGGTGCACGTACAAACCGGCCAGACTTGGGGCGCAAGTGCTCCCCATGCTAGTGCCGTGCTTTTGTAGCTAGTACGTGTCTTCGTACTGTAAGTAGTTTTTCTTTAGGGATAGAGAGATACACTCAAGTACCACCTGTCTCGGTGTGTGATATCTCCAAGGTGTAGAGAAGAGGACTTCCTCTATTATTTCCAAAGTTTCCTGGTGGTGGAGGCTCGCGTAGAGGCTCTCCACATCCAAACCTATGAGGAGGTCCTGATCTGGATCGAAAAGTACCTCATTGACCAGTTGCAGGACAGCTTTGGTGTCTCTCAAGTAGGTATTGGTCGCTTGCGCTATGGGTCTAAGGAATGCGTCAGCGAACTTCGACAGAGGTTCTAGGATTGACTCAATACCGGATACTATAGGGCGTCCCGGTGGATAAGGGGCATCCATATGAATCTTTGGTATCGTGTAAAAATAGGGTGTTCTGGGGTTGTCCTGAATCAGGAATTCACTCTCTTTTTTGGATAGCCAATCATGTGCTGTGGCTTCCTCAATCATTATCAGAATACAAATCCTGACCTCCTCTGTTGGGTCTTCTCTGAGTACTTGGTAGTTGCGTCTATCTTCCAACAATTTTCTGCATTCCCTGTCGTAATTTGCATAGGTCTGTATGACCGTAGCCCCGCCCTTATCGGCTGGCTTAATCACGATGTCTTGATTGTTGGCAAGTTCTTGCAGTGCAGCTCTCTCCAATTTGGAAATGTTCTGGTAAGTGGTACTTGCATCAGTGGGCAGTTTCTATAGGTCCTCCATGACCGCTTTCTCGAACGCCAGAAGTTCTACTGGTATGGTAGAATCTAATGGGGTAAAAGTAGATTTTTTCTTTAAACCCGTGTCTGTTTGGTCAATGGTCTCATTATCAGAGTTCTGAATGAAGGCTCTCAGCTTTAATTTCCGTATGAACTCTTTCATTTCTTGACAGACTTTGAATTTGTCCATCTTATTGGTTGGGACAAATCCCAGCCCCTTTGACAGAACATTCACTTGGGCTTCTGTTAATTGTAGTTCAGACAGGTTCACCACTAGGTCCCCGACTGGTTGACGCTGTTTGGCTCCGGGTTGACACACCTGGGGGCCCCACTGGTTGTTGGTTCCAGTGCACCTGTGTGCCTCTTCGATTTCTTCCCCTTCAGGGACCTTGGCGCTGGCCTAAAAAAGCCAGTGGGCCATAGTAATTGTATGGAGGTGCCTGCTGGTTCCAAGGTTGGAACTGATTGCCCATATAGGGTGGTACTGGTGGATATTGCATGTAGCCTGGTGGCCCTTGATAGGGTGCCCAGCCTCCGCCGCTTTGCGGATATGGTCTTCTGTGGTATGGTGCCCCACCTCTAGCCCCCTGATTGCTGTTCCTACTTGAACCTGAACTGTTCGAGCTTGTATCTGAATAGTCTGTGTCCTGATCGTTGTTGTGATTCTTGGACACACAGTCTTTTTTGGTATATGGATATATGCGTTCTTGTGTGAACCCCTCTGTGTCTTTTTTATGTTTTTTGTATTTACTTTTCTTCAGGGTGAGTTCGAAGTCTGTCATCTCTTGGTTGAGTTCCTCTAGTCTCTTTTTTAGGGCGGCAGGGGATAGATAACTCTTGATTTTCACCTCGAGTTTAGTTATCTCTATTTTGAGTTCTTGTGTAAGTTTGGTGGCAGTTTTTATAATCAGGACTAGCCAGTTCCTGGTGCACCTCCAACTTATCAGAGACCAGTCTCTTTTGAATTCCATGTCATGGGTGAAAATGAAGGGTTCATTCTTTACTATTAAGCCGGGAGGGGCTGTTTTCGTTTTAAGGTACTCAGACATGAGTATGCCATGCAAAGCTGTCTTTATCTGTGTGTGTCTGACTGTGTGTGGCTGATCACTCCACTGTTCCATAACTGAGTACTTCTCTAATCTCACAGGATTCGAAGCACGACAGTCCTTGTGTATGTGTTCCGTTTTTCCTTTTTCCATTACAGGTAACTTAGATTTAAGCGCATTGGGATCCGCGCATTAATAACCTCATGGGCATATTACACCAGTATTTCTGTGTTAGCTAGGGCTGTGTATTTTTATAAAGTATATACCTATACACATTGATAAATATAGTATCATTACACTACCTTGTACATACACCTTTATATATCTTTTTACTGTGGAAAGACATTAGTGAGTGACAGGGGGATCTGAACCCGGTCCTGACGAAGGGGCATGGCGCCCCGAAACATGTTGACCCACACAGGAAAGAAAGCCCATTAATCCGCTTGATCTTTCCGAATCACATTTTTTAACAATACCAGCCAGTGTTTATTAAATAGTTTTTTCTATCACCAGGCCAGGTATTTTTTAACACCACTTATTTATATCACCCCTGACCCTACTGACACTCACTCCATTTTACTCACATAGCACTTCCATTTAAAAGGTGCTCCAGCATAGTCGCTCGTCGTAGCACTGCCCCGTCCGGCAGCCGGGCGGGAAGACCCCGATGATGAAGCATGACACCAAGGGCCCTTTTGGTGTGTGAGGGGTATTTTAACACATTTTGTGTATTCCATCAACAACAGGATACACACTGATCCTACGTGAGGTGGACCTTGTTGATTAATAGTACTGTATAAAACATCCACAGAAAATGATCAAGCTTAAGAAACTTCGGATTCCAGTGAAGGACATTGGGGCAGATCCAGATTGTTTGCCCTGTACCTTGGCTGATTCTGGTGCCACACCTGGTGCCGGGAATCAATATCCAAAATAGCAGATCACATTCTTCAGGACTTCACATTTCTTCCTGTGGAGTGTAAAATGTTGTAGATGATTTCCCAGGGTTGGGACACACATCATGATGCTATTGCTGACGTTGAGGACTTTGGGGATCCTGGTCAGCCCCCCTTGTATACTGTTCTGAAATACTTTGGCTGCACTAAATATGCCACCAGAGACCCAGGCGAGTTGAGAATGTATTTAGCAAAAGTTGGTTGTACCCTGACCTGAGATCCATCTTCAAGACTAACTGGACCCTGTTACTTCACTCTGGCTGTCTTTTGCTTGTTGGGGTTAAATGTCTCTTTTGCTTGATGGTCAGATTTGGAATATGCATGTTCACATATATTTGCACTGTGTCTGGTTGTTTTGGTTTTCGGTTTACCACAAACAGGGACACCAACGGGGTAGGGACCTCCGCCCTCTCAATGATGTCTGCAGATTCCAGTCTGTTAAACTCTTCCTCTACTTTGGGGCTGAGATGTAATGTCACTCAGCAGTAACATAGAGCCACTGGCAGGACAGATCGATTGGTATGGAGTCCCATTAATTTCCCCTTGGGGCACACTACTCCTTGGTTTGAATTTCTACAGCAATAAGTCTAGGTCTCATGTATACACACTAAGTGCCAACAGTATCGGTTAGCGTCTTCAAGGAGTCTCACAGCTTATCAGCATGTCTTTGCCTTCTCAAGTGTTGAACACCCTGGTAGAAACTGATTGTCCTTCAACAGCAACCTTCTAAAAGAAAGTTAAAGTGCTATTGATGAACAAATTCTTGTCCCAGAACCCGACGCCCTACAAGCACTCTAAGATTCGTCCTCCTCACCCTTATTTATTAGATGACTTTTATGATAGTATTTTGGTATAAAGTTCAGAGAGTTACTTCTTCTATTTTGTTTCATATTTACCGTGTTGTTTGATCATCTTGCTTACTCCACCTGAAGATTTGTAAATTGCTTCACTTAATCTTGATCCGTGAATCTCTAGGCCAGCTCTGACACTTTTCCCTACCCCATGTACAGTATTTGGCTGTATATGATTAACCATGGTTCTGTTGGCCTAAGATTTTTGCCCTCTTATACCTTTTGATTACTTTGTTGCTGGATTTATATGCCTCTTCTTTCTCTCTCTTTTGTAAAGTGCTCTGATACCCTCATGGGTCTTGATATTGCTACGTAAAACTTTTGAAATAAATAAATTGTCAATGTCAATCATAAACATTCCTGTCTGGGAGATGTTTGGCACTGCCGAAATCGTATACCTTCATTCTCATTGCTCGAAGTTTCGACTTCTTGTTTGGAGTCTTGAGGAGTTCCTGCATCATTATGTTTATGGATGCCCAGTGTCATTGATGGCAGTTAGGGATTTCCATTTTACCTGCATCCAACACTTCAGGGTGGCTCTCGCATAGGCATGGAATGGCTCCACTAGTTGGACAACGTATGGTGCCCTCCAATTAGCTGTTGCCCATGTCGCCTTCATCAGGAGAACCTAACTCTATGTTATACACCACCTTTTTGGAATTGTTGCAGGTCCTTGGGGACAGACATACCTTGACATAAGTTTTCACATGTTGAACATTTCTTGCCTATGGAGGAGCATTCCCCTTTGTCTGGGAAGGGACTGTCACACAATCTGCAAGTTCTGCTGTGCCTTATTTCTGTATGATTTTCCTGTAGGTGGCCCTCAGGATACTTGGTTGACTGGTTTCGGCATTTAAAAGCTATGTGGAGCATCCCTGTGTGAGTATGTCTTACATGGATTTCCCTTAGAGAATTAGGCCCTGTAGCTTGACTGGCTTGCTGCTAATTGTGGCGCATTGCACTCATGCCTCGCAAATCTGCATTGGCATATTTCCTTCATCCTGACCCTCTTGGAGGCTTTGCTGTTTGACATTACCATAATGCTGCCCGTGTTTTTGCATTACTATATTTACAGAGATACTGAAAACACTGAAGACAACTGAGCCACGTATTTATATTCCTTTGTTTTACATTTTTCTTTTAATGTTAGTAAAGTGCTTAGTTTTACAAACTAATTCACATAAACTATCATTACGCTCCTCGGCGGCCGCCGTACCCATTTCCTCTGCTAGTTATAGCAACCACGGCCAGCCGCTCCAGCGGCTTCCCCGAAGAGTTCTCTGTTCGCGTCTTGCCGGTAATGTTTTTCTTGGTCCGGTAAGATCTCCCTGATTTAGTTCCTTTGTTGAACAGGCATCCTCAGGTAGGAGACTACGATTCTTTGAGACTTCTGCAGCTATTTTTTACTTCATTGAGCGCTCAAGTTTTTTCACTCACATTTAAAGTTCAAGAATTGTTCTGTGACACATTTAAAGACTTGCGGAGCTCATTTCCGTGTTCAGGCCTCTCAGAGCGCATTTCATTGTACAAGGCTTACAGAGTGCATTATAGTTTAAGAACTAAAAGGTAATATGTTTTAACAAACATTTTGTGATATGTTAATAGACATTTTGCGCACAAAGTTTTATTCTATATTGTACTAGCATATCAGAGACAAGGACTATCATTATGCCTATAATAATGAAGTTGGTATGTGTGTTTGAGAAGAAATATGAACATATGAACATTTGAGAATTAACAAGTTGCGTACTTCCAAAAGCATGAATGCTCATAAGTGAAATCTTATGGCTTATATGTACATAAACCCAACACTTTGAGACTGAATCATCAACCCCAAAAGTCTGCAATTCAGAATAACGATCCACAGGCATTGTCAGCTTGTCATAGTGAAACTCCAGAATTCCTACTGACAAGATATTTGAGACTTTGTCAATCTGCATGTTACTATTAATTGCTGAAACAGAACGTTTGGTATTTTTCTTTACAGGTAATAGTGGTTCATAGCATACTTAATATATTTATAAATCTTGCATGTATCTTAGATATAGACGGAAGAATACCAACTCAACTGTTGATTACTTCTTTTCCAGATATCCCTCCCCACAGTACCCTCCCTAATTCCCTTTCCCCCATCTGGCCATCTTGATACTATGGGGTTTTTGAGCACAGAGTCAAGGCTGCCTGAAGGTGGGCTTCTTGAGGGTACTGCTCCTGAGGAACGTGGTCTGACAGAATAATCTGCCCACAACATTTTTTACTCCTGAGCAGTATCGCCACAATGGCCACATTACAAGATATTTGTAAGATATTAGGGAACATGCAGAAAGAGTTAACAGCAGCAAGTCTAGAGACAGCTACATTGGCCAGTCAAGTATCTCAGATACAGAATCAGCTTCCGACGAGTTCTATGACATCCTCTACAACTGGGGTGGTATCCACAGGACATACCCCAACAGTTTCAGTAACTGTTCCTTCAACAGTACCTCTTGCTTCACCAGAAAGATTTGCAGGAGACCCAAGTAAGTTCCAGACCTTTTTGACAGAGATTCAATTACATTTTATAATAAAACCGGCGTCCTTCCCAGATGCGCAATCACGTATAGCATTTCGTACCTTAGTGGTGATGTGGATATGTGGGCTGTGCCTTTGGTAAATTCAGATGATTCCTTGCTTTATAATTGGTCAGCCTTTAAAACCCAGTTCAAAAAGGTGTTTGACAGACGTACAATTACTGAATCAGCTGACCGTGAGCTTCTCAGACTCAAGCAACGGAATAAAGACTTAATTAGTTACTTGATACAGTTTAATCTACTAATTGCTGAAACCAATTGGCCTGAGGAAAAAAGGACAGTACACAGTACTTTTTTTTATCAAGGCCTTAAAGATGATCTCAAAGACTTAATAGCCTCAATTGATCCTCAACCTCGAGATTGTGCGGAATTAATATCTCTTACCTTGTGATTAGAGCATGGGTTAGCGGAAAGAAAGGCTGACAAAAAGAAACTAGATTTTTAACACCCAATACGCCCTAGAGAAAGAGGTACTCCATCTGTCTCTGATCACAGTGAACCAATGGAGTTTGGAGGATTGAGAAAACCACTTACTCAAGAAGAAAAGGATGCACAATGCAAATCAGGCTTGTGTCTGTATTGCGGAAAAAAGGGACATTTTGCCAAGGAGTGCCCACTCAAACCCAAAGGATATGAATCAATAAATACGGCTTCTTCCAAAAAGGAAAACTAGGAGGTTGGATGAGCAAACAGCTACTTCCTCAAGTAGGTCTCATGAATCCTCTGATCAACTAATAGCCAACACTCTTCACATTTCAGCCCCACATTTGACTCAAAATGTGTTATTCATTATACCTGATGTCCTTGAGGCAGAAGTAATGGTTATGGTGGACTCCTGAGCCACCGGCAATTTTATTGATGTTACCTTCTGTTCAAAACTACATATACCTACCATCAAAAAGAACAAACCAGAATCTGTGCTTGCAGTCAATGGTACGGTACTTACCTCAGGCCTGATTACGCATACCACCATTACTTTAACCATGATTATTCATTCAACTGAACATAACCATACAGAGGATCTTTGTTTTGATTTGATAGACGCACTACAGTTTGGAGTAAGTCTTGGAATGCTCTGGCTAACCCAACATAATCCAACAATAGATTGGGCAAAAAGAAGTATCAACTGTGATTCTGAGTGGTGTCATCAGGAGTGTCTTTCACCTTTGGGAACTCAGAAACAGGAAGTACAAACTACAAAAGAATCAAGCATTGGCATTGCCAATAGGTCTCGCTTTTGGGACCTTATAAGTATTTAGTTATGCAGCACAATATCCTTGGTACAACAACATCAACTGTTGCATGGCTAAACGCTTATAAGGTCCCAAAGGTGAGACCTATAGGCTATGCCAATGCCATGCTGTGATTATCCACCTCTAAATCTATTATACCAGTAGCAATAAGAAATGCAAAAACAAGTTTCACACCTGGTCCTACATCCCAGAAGAAATGGATTGGACCCATTTAGCAGTAAATAGAGAAGACAATCTTTTTAGACCAATCAACATGAAAAAGCTGTGCCTTAAGCATTAAGAGAATCTCTTCCATTGGTATTGGTGGTAGGAGGAAAACACAAACTATGCTGGGATGGTTGACGCAGAACGGCAATAGGATGATCCTGCATGTTAGGGGAGTATTTTTCACTGGTGCTACTTTCTACATTTAAAGAGCATCTTTTGGGTTTTGTTTTGCCAGTCTGACCTGTCATGAAGACGTTGCCGATTAAATGGGGGGTTGGGGTGGAGAGAGGGAGAGCAAGACAAGAAAGGGTGTTACACTCTTTTATTCAATCACCACAGAATTGAAGCCCACAATACTACCACTACCCATCTGTCTCTTGTAGTACTCTGCATCAATACCAACTAATCTACCTACCCCCCAGTATATGTTGGGAAATGTTGTATTTTCACCCTGCCCTGTCATACACATATATGCTGAAAGTAGATGTCTAACTTTATTGAGGGAGACTGATTGGTGCAATAGTAATACAATAATGAATAGAGGGAAGTCAAATAGAAGTAATTGGCCATCAGCTGGCTCATTCTGTCCAGGTCAGAGGTGTTCAAATGAAGAATATGCCAATGAATAAGCACATAAAACCTTTGTTTTTCTACAATGAGCTGCATTAATACTTAGGTATTGATCTGAAAACTCTCATTATCTATTATGATGCTCAGCAACAATTTTTACTTTGAGGTAAACCTTCTAAAAGTAAGGTGTAGGAAGCCTAATACCGGTCGGTAACGACCGAAATTACCGAAGTTCGGCCGTTACCGTCCGGTATTAGGCTTTTCAGATGTAGGGGCCTAATTTAAGGAATCGGTAATTTACCGAATCTGTAATGTAAGGAATCTGTAAATTACCGAATTCTTAAATACCGATTTGGTAAATTACCAAATCCTTAATGTAGGGAGCACTCAAATGAGTGCTTTTCCCATTTTAGGATTTGTTATTTACCACCAACTACAAGTTGGTGGTAAATATCGAAAACCCCAAAAGAAGCAATTTTTCGCTAATTATTACAGTGCCATGTGGCAGACATACATGCCCTTAGGGCATGTATGTGTGCCACATGTGCACTCATACACAATTCAGGGGTGCAACAGGGTGTCAAAGTGACACCCTCCCACCCTTCAATGTGTTCCCCCTTTTACCGAATCAGTATTTACCAATTCAGTAATTCCCATTCATTCCTATGGGCCTCCAGGCCCATAGGAATGAATGGGAATTACTGAATCGGTAAATACCCAATCGGTAGTTACCGAATCTTACCAATTGAATCCCTACATCCCATTTATCGATTCTAAAATACTGAATCGTTAAATTTGGTATTTTAGAATTGGTAAATCTGGATTACCTACATCTGGCCCACAGTGTTTTAAAATGTGGAAGATTTACCTGTATTTAGTTGTGACTAACTGTGGAAATAGGTAAAACAGTGAGAGTATGGCAATAATTATGATAGTAGGGGGAATAACGTGATAGCCAGAAGAAAAGTAGTGTTCCTAATTAAAGAAAGGCAAAATAAAAACATAATAAACCTAACAGGCGAAAGCTAACTGGTGTTGCTAGCTTTTAAGAACATGCATTTATCCTCTCTCATTAACAACAGAACTGGCAACCGATTAATCGAATTGTATTTTACAATGAGCAAAAGAGAAGTTCTGAGTTAAGTTTACAGAAGATAGGATAGAAACATTAATTCGGTTTTATTGTAATTGCGGTTCACTGTAATTGCATTTTGCAGTATGTGAAATGAAAATGGACCAATGGTATAAAAAAACAAGCATTGGCCGCGTGGCGGTAAAAGTAACGGCTGTGAAAGCGAAAGTGATCGCAGGAGAAGCACGCAAGTGTTGCGCACGCAGCAGTAATCACTCCATATGGCGCCTCTGCTCAAGCGCACACCCGCGCACATGCACTGAAAGCTGGAGCCAGCGGTAGCATTTTTTGAAGCCCTTAATTAAAGCCTCGCCAGACCAGCGCAAGCGCTGGGTCAGGCGAGACCCAAAAACAACTGGAGCACATTGTATAGCCACTGCAGCGGAACAAGATATTGAATTGCCTTCTCAATATGCCTCTTTTCGTGATGTTTTCTGTGAGAAGAGTGCAGAAACCTTGCCACCACATCGTGATTACGATTGTGAAATTGAATTCATTCCTGGGGCCAAAATACCATGCAGTAGAAAATATGCCCTTACGGAAGTGGAAAATCAACATCTGCGAGATTATTTAGATAAATTCCTACACCTCCCACCGCCTCACCTCTCTTCTTTGTGCCAAAAGCAAATGGTGAACTACGCGCTTGTATTGAATATAGAGCACCGAACAACATCATAGCAAAAACAGGTATCCTCTACCGCTCATTCCAGTACTCCAATTTCGAACAGCTGAAGAGTATTCTAAATTAGACTTAAGAGAGGCTTACCATCTGGTTAGAGTTCGTCCTGGAGATGAATGGAAAATGCCCTTCCGTGGTAGGTATGGTCGTTTGGAATACTGTAATGCTGTTTGGAGTATGCAATGCCCCCGCTGCATTTACATTTTTTTAAAATGATGTATTAAGAGAATATTTGGACAGATTCGTAATCGTCTACATCGACAACATTCTTATTTATTCTAACTCACATACAGAACGTGAGCTCCATCTAAAAACCATCTTGACCACGTTGAGGACACATGGTCTCTATCGTACATGTGAGTTTCATGTTAACACAGTAGAATTCCTATGTTTTATCATCTCTCCTCATAGAATCACCATGGCAGACCGAAAGGTACAAGCCATTCAGGATTGGCCCAAGCCAAAGTCTATCAAGGATATACAAAGGTTCTTGGGTTTCGCTAATTTTTACCTGAGATTTATTCAATATTTTTCTACCAGGGCTACTCCATTAACAAGATTATTGGAAAAAGGACGTACTTTTCAATGGACTCCTAATGCACAAAAGGCTTTTCAAGATTTAAACAAGCATTGGCATAGCTAATAGGTCTCGTCTTTGGGACCTTATAAGTGTTTAACCATGCAATGGTTGGTGTTGTTGCACCAAGGATATTGTGCTGCATAACTAAGTACTTATAAGGTCTTAAAAGCGAGACCTATTGAATATGCCAATGCTTGTTTAGAAAATTTATGTGAGTATTTAGCTTTAAAATTCACTATTTAATCCCATGCGCTTCACGTCACTTACTCACTGCAACTCGGTGCAGTGCAAGCATTGCACCTCACTCCTTTCTAAGATCTTCAGCCGCCACTGCACTAGTGCACCTGCAAAGAGACCAATGTTGCTTGGGGAATTTGGGGAAAGATAAGGAACACCATTCAAGTCCCATAAAGCATATAGCAATGTGTCAAATGAATCACAGAATTTCCACTCTGAGCCTAACAAGCAAACAGTGATAAAGCCAAGATGTCTAACTTTTACCATGTACCTGGAGAACTTTATTTAAATGCTTAAGGGAGAAGGTAGCAACATATATGGGTTTATCTATGTTGACATTGTTATAACTGAAGCACTGGGTTCATCGTTAAGAATGTTTTTATTGTAACCTGTAATGCGATACCTGTGAAAATGTACAGACATACATATAAACTGAGTACAAATAAAACATAAATATGTACAAATATGTAAGAAAGATATTCAGGAATTGTTGTGTTGTACATTAAAAGCTGTTTGCTTACTTATGCTAATGCCCAATTCACACACATACAAGGAATCTGGTACTGTTGCTGAACATTGTGCACCAGTTCTGAGAGCATGAGAAAGCAGGCTGGTGGCGTGGCTCACCGTCATGGGCCTGTGGACACAATCCTCCCAGGCTCCGCTCTCCACTGCACTTATCTGTCACATGCAGGCATGTAGGAGACCCAAAATGTGTCAAAACCTAAGAGACCAGGAGTGGGGGCATTGAGGGCGGCTCCGACGCCGACGACTGTGACAACCCATCCGAATTAACAGTGGCCTCAACAAAGTGGAGACGGTGACGATATCTGTGACCTGTCGATGATCGCCGTGGTTGAGGTACGGGGGGGGGACTGGCCAGCCGCGGCCCGTGGAGGGAGTTACGGTGGGGCAGGGAGGCGGGGAGGGGGAGGGGTAGAGTGGAGGGACCTAAAAACTGGCATATGGATAATTGCAGGTAAGTATGTAATTTAAATAATAAAATGAATTTCGTAGCACGCACTGCATCGCAAAATGCGATGCTGTGCGCGCTACGAATTTTGTTTTATTAATACAATTGTGTACTTACCTGCAATTATCCATATGCCAGTTTTTAGGTCCCTCCACTCTACCCCTCCCCGCCTCCCTGCCCCACCGTAACTCCCTCCACGGGCCACAGCTGGGACTGGCGTCGCCCACAGAGGCTGGAGAGCACTGCATATGCAGCTGCCTGACCCCAACATGGCATGGCACCAACCATGAGACTGATCTACGGGCTAACGAGGAGGTGAGACACAGGAGCCCAGACCTTTCTAGGCTTGCGCTGTGATGTTTGCAGCTCAGTCTTTGCCAGACTCCACCCCTTAGTTATAGTACGTGGCCACAAACCCTGCGGGGTTCATTTAATCATCGGATTCCTCGCTTGGGGGAAAATATCCTGGTTTCCACTGAGTTTGACCCGATGGAAGGTATCCTAAGATGGAACAGCAGGGGTGCCAACAGGGGTGCTACTACGCACCCCTCCTTCCACCCTTGATTGGGGTAAATGTCCTCCAGAGGTGAAAATGTCCTCCAGAGGTGAAAATGTCCTGACACTTAATCCTTACCCCAGTACCTTTAAAAAGGTCTCAGTGGATCTTAGGAGCTTTGGGACCCCCGGCCCAACCTTTTGTTCATTCCAACAAAAGCGGTTTAATTAAACCAACAAAGCAGACTCCCTGGCCTTCTTCCAATCGATGGAGGGTCAGTTACAAGGGAAGCATCTTGCCCCAGGGGTCACAGTTGGACCAGAGCCCAGGTTTATGTATTTGATTGGATGCTGCTCCTCAGCAGAAGCCTCCTGACGTCATGAGAGGATTCAGGCCCAGCGCTTGGCTTCAACATCAAACGGCTCAAAGTGCTAGCTAGAGCCTAACTCTGGATTACTCTTTCTAGGACAGGAGGCAGCTCGTGCTTGCATTGCAAGGGAAGGTGTGAGCAGAGGCGATGAGTCAGTTTGACCATTCGTCTGGGTCAGTGGTCGAAGTGGGGGAAAAAAGTAGGGGAACTGTCTGCGGAGACTCCGAGGGCAGGGATAACCCAAGAATTGGATCAGTGGGCGGAGTCAGGGGTGTGGTCAGGATGTGCCAAACATCCCAATTTGTTGTATTTGTTTGGCATTTCACCGACCAGTTACAGCTTATTGTGTTATTTATTTCAACCAATGGATACACTTGATTATTTGAGGTTTAATAGGAGTTATTGGCATTTAAATACATTCACAAAGTGGGATATATTTCCAAATACACTTAAAGGTGGAATCACAAGCCATTTGTCTCCAAGCCATGCAGTTTCTCTCATGAGCACTTCTCCTCCCTTCTTCCACAAGAGCAGTTCAAACACGAATCGCAAAATATCCTAGTTTGCAAATGTTTTCTATATAGTTATGCCTCTGCCATATTTGCCACATAATACATCATCCACTGCATAATCTTACAGTTTTAACTAATCATTTTTGTAGCTCAAACGGATAAAAAGTTACTAAAAAACGTGACGTAAGTTGTTGCAAAGTGGACGGTCCTTTGTAAAGGTTGACTGATCACCTTTCTCACTGCTGCATTTGTATGTTATACTGATACTAATGAGGCAGAATGTTTGCAGAGACTTAACATGTGTAAACATGTCTAAATAATAAAGTATAAGAAAATGTGTTGCATTACGCTGTAGCCTTTTTTTTGTTGCATAATTTAGTCAACACTGCAGCATTATTTTGTCCCCCATCACTGCATAATTCCAGTGGCTCCAGAGCAGGTAGCACATGTTAAAAGTTCTTGAGCATGAAGCAGAGAGACTGTGAAGTTTGCAAAATAGGTTTGGTGTGCCTGCAAATCCTGCATTGCCGATCCTTGGTGAGTTGCAGCTACTACTGCTGAAACAAGGCCAATGGAGGTACCAATGGGTGAGGTGGACTGGCCTCGATGGCAGGGCCGGCTTTAGTGCTGGTGGCGCCCTATGCAACAAAGTTTGTTGGTGCCCTCACTGATCACCTACTCCTCGGACTCCCTTACTACCACCCTTTAACAGTCCCCGTCACGTCTCCATAACCACACTCTTTCTCAGATGCATTTAATTTGATTTACAGCGCCACTCATACCAGTGTATGGTGTTAGAGCTCTTTACATCAAACACACTACACAGAGACAATCATGTATACGTGTGTAAATCTCTGTATAGGAAATGTTAAATAAGACATAGGACTACAAGGTGTAGAAGCCACATGAAAAAATACTAGTAGGCAGTATAGTTTAATAGCTCACTGTTCTATGTTAGGATTTTAACTATTAAACTGCAAGTAACAAAAGGATCTCTCTGACAAGAGCAGTTACCTACTAACCTAGTTAACATTATGTGCACTTTGTGATCTGCATGGTACATGGTCTTTGCAGCAGGCACATTAACCCTCTGTGCTACCTTTCCAGGAGTCAACCCTTCCGCTTGACAAAACTCTGATCTCTCTCTAGGAAGAACATTAATCACCGAAGGTATCATGACATTTTTATTGTTGCTGAAAATTGCTAGAGGCCAGGAAGGAGGCAGCAAGGTTTTTTAAAAACCATAATAAACTTGCAAACACTATGCACCCACCCAAAATAGGTACCCAGTGCGGTCCCACAGTTTGCACTGCCCTAACCTGCTCAAGGTTCACGTGACCTCAGTGACAGAGTCACAGTGACTGGATCACTGTTGCTCTAGGGTGTGCTGCTTCGTATGCCTGCCCGCAAGACTGGAGATGAACTTCATTATGAATTGTGGTGGACAGGCCTTCAAGGTTAAACCACAATTGACACCACTAGGGTACACCTGCTTGTGCTAAGACATCAGGCCTTCTAAGGTCTAGTGGGGCCTTCTAAGGTCTAGCATGGGAATATGCTCCTTCAGTAGAGTTATCTGGTGGACTGGTCATGAAGGCTGAACCCGGTTCCCCAGTTCCAAATCCGACAGCTCTGGCCATAGTGCCACATCCCCTCCCCCACTGAACAACATACTGCCTCACTGAGAGAAACTCGCACTGCCTTCAGCTACAACCTAATTGTGCCCGTTATAAACACTTGGATGTGGCTCAATTCAAATTATGCACTTAATAAGAGTAATATGCTGCCTAAAAAAAAAAAAGTAAAAGCAAACACTCATAGGGAATGCGAGATTACTTAAAGCATGTGAAATGTAAGCCGAAACAACATGGTTACCTTAACAATCTCTCACTCACTATTCAGAAATCAGCGAGTGATTTTACCTGAAAAGTTAAGGACATGACTACAGGGCCATTGCTTATATCCTTACAAAACGTAAGCAGTATGGTTTAAAAAGAACACATCCATAAACACAGAGCCATGGTACACATTATATTTTCCAATCCACTCATCAACAAAGTATTGTAATACATCCAGGAATGGTGAACTTCCCCACCTGGGGACAGCAATTCTGTTCAAAGAAAGACGAGAAAAAAAGTCTGTAAAGTGAGGCTGGTGTGTTTGGATTTGAATAAAACCAATATGGCCACTTTGCACCCACTCTGTCTTGCTTTATTTAGTTATGTATTTATTTTTCATATTTAAAACCTTTTATTTCTCTCCATCCAGAGGCTGCACTTTCGAATAGAAAAATGACAGAAAAAGGGCATTTCCCGCAAGAGTGTTTTTCTTTTTTGGATCCATTTCACAGGAAAGCAACTAAATGAAAGAAGGAAAGAGAGGTTGTGAACCGTTTTTTGCAAGTCACGGTTGTCAGTAAGTGAGGAGCAAGACAGAAAGAGAGGGAATAATAGGAAGAGAGGGGCGGCAGATGCCAGCACAGAAAGTAAGAGGACTTTGTCTGTGTCTTCTCTGGGCAATAAGAAAGAGACAGAGTCCTTTTCCTTCTCTGCATGTCCCCGAACATCCACGAAAGCAAGCAGAGCCTTATCTGAATGCCTTTGCTATTTCTGCAGTCGTGGGACACAGTTTTGAAAAGAGAAAGTAGGGGAATGGAATCTTTTTAATAAAATAAGTAGGGGCACGCCGTGCCCTTCCGATCCCGCCCACTTCGACCACTGGTCTGGGTCAGTCTTGAACAGTGGTCGAAGTGGGTGGGATCAGAAGGGCACGGCGTGCCCCTACTTATTTTTATTAAAAAGATTCAGTCCCCCTACTTTTTCTTTTCAAAACTGTGTCCCAAGATGGCAGAAATAGCAAAGGCATTCAGAAAAGGCTCTGCTTGCTTTCGTGGACATTTGGGGACGGACAGAGAAGAAAAAAGACTCTGACTCTTCCTTACTGCCCTGAGAAGACACAGACAATATCCTCTTCTTTTCTGTGCTGGCAGCTGCCCCCACCCCTCTCTCTTCCTATCATTCCCTCTCTTTTTGTCTTGCTCCTCACTTACTGAAAACTGTGACTTGAAGAAACGGTTCACAACCTCTCTTTCCTTTTTAGGTCTCGCCCTGCGATTGCAGGCCAAAGGCCTGCTGTCGCAGAGCGAGACTATTGTTATCATTCCGGCTTTCAAGGACTGAAAGGGAGCCGGAGAGGACAACAGACTGTCACGCGCACGCAGCAGCAGCAGCAGCAGCCTGCCGGGATCAGGTCGCGCGCATCAACAGGCTCTTCACAACACATGCACAACACACATACAGCCCCCCCCCGCATACACACATACATACATACAGAACCCCCCCATACACACACACACACACGCACGCACACACACACACACACATACACAGAGAACCCCAGGCGCTTACACGCACATCCCCTACCTCGTCTCGGCGTCTTCGCGCTCCCTTGCCCCCGCTCCTCTGGTGCGCGCGCACCACAGGTTTCGATTCCCGCGTCGGCTCCTCTACAGCCAATCAGGATTCCCGCGTCGGCTCCTCTACAGCCAATCAGGAGGCAGAACTCCTTTTAGAGATGCTCCCTCTCTGGTCCGCTACCATTTTTAGGGCTCGCCTACGACGAACGTGTATCTATAGTGTGCCGCCTGACTTGTTTTCTTTTTGCTTCACATAGATCGATGCAGGAATAGTGTATGTTAAAAGTATCTATGACATTGTAACTAATGATCAAAAGGCTATAATACATATGCTAAATCTCTCATCGTCCAAAATACTTTTATAAGCTACTAGGAAGCCAAATATATTGTCGCTACGTGGACTCGAAAACGCAGGCGGAAAACAGAGCAACAGATACCCGCCCCTGTGCGTAAGTCACTGGGAGACGCAGAGGCAGGGCCAGGGAGGCAGACGAGCCCCCAGCTGTAGAGAGGGGCCGTGGAGCCCGCCCCGAGGACATCATGCAGCCCCCTGCATACCCATCTCACAACGGGGACTTCACCTTTGTGTCATCAACAGAGGCAGCAGGTGAGGAGAGCTCAGTACCTACCACCAGGGATCCATTTCCAACCAGGCAGTTGTGCGAGAAGCAGCGCCTCCGGCCCTTTGCCTGTTTTAAAGTTCTCCTTTGTACTGTTTGTTTTATTTACATTTCTCGCGCAGTCTTGCTTATAAGACTCATGTTAACCGATTTATGTACGTAACGGGAGTATTGCGGCCTGGACTTTTGTTTCCTAAACACACTACTGGTGTGGGGCTAGGGTTCGTTAGAGTACGGCGGTGTCAGATCTGTCCTCGGGTGGCTGTCAGTGATTGCAACGCAGGTAGTTGTAATTGCCTTCCTTGTGGAAACCAGTAAAGGCTTTCTGTCTGACAGCAAAGCCCTAACAACTTTAATGTCACCTTTTACTCTATTCAATTATACATATACACAATGCAGAAGGTCTGTACACCACTACTTGCCTGCTAATCACGGGGTGTACTAGCGTTTGGAAATAACTGATGCGAATGGCACCTTTTCTACATCTCATAAGTAAACAAGCAGGGGGTTGAGATCAGCGGTCGAATCTAAAGGGTATGGTAACTGCAATGGCGAGTACGACGGGGAGTCCTCGGGAAGCGTGGGAAGGGAGGTCAGAGATGTGGCTAAAATAACAAAATGCACTGTATGTAATTATATTCTAGGCCTTTCATTTACAGTTTGCAGGTAACTATATAAAATGAGTAATACACACAAGTAAAACTGTGGTAAATACATTGTTCTGCTAGGAAAGCTTGGTTTATTAATGCAATAACATCAGATGTCTGTCCGTGTAACTAGAGGGTCACTGATTTGAGTACTTGAAGATGCACTGGGCAATAATGAAATGTATTTATGGTGCAAGGAGGTTCCAGCCTGTAACAGAAAACACTGAATATAACTCATTAAAAAAATATATTCCACACAGTATAAGAGGTTGCCAAAGTTTAAATCGAATTGCACACAGTATAAAATTGGCTGTATACATATGAGAGAGGCTGCCACAAAATGAGCAGAATGATTCACTGTTAAGTGCGTTGAATATATATATTTTATAGATGTGCAGAATCAGACTGTACCAAACATTTTTTACGTCTCGCCTTTGAATTCCGCTGTAGGCGTCTCACCAGCCTATTGTTTTCCCAAAAAGTCATACATAATATGCAAACATAGTGTCCCTCTTTTAATGTGTGGATATTAAGATCATTGCATTCCACATTATCACAGGCTATTGTTTTCCCCAAAGATCATAGATAAACTGCAAACATAGAAGCTATTGGCATTGTAAATGACAATGCCATTTATTTATCTGTTTCAAAACCAACACATAAATAAAAATGTTGTCATTTACAATGCCAATAGCTCTAACTTTTGCAAAGGCGAGACCGTTGCATTGTAAATGCTTGTTTCATTTAGTTCCATCCCTGTGAAATGGATCCAGAAAAGACAAGCGCGCGTGCCTCGTGCTGGCAGCGATCAGGACCCATATGGTTACAAGGCTCTCTCCCGCAAGGGAATAGCCAAACGTGCACGTGTTGCCATTGAAAGCAATGCAACACGTGCACGTTTTTGGGACCAAAACAGAATCCAGCACTAAAGGTCTCCTATGCAACGCATGCACGCTGCGTAGGCGAGACCTAAAAATGCCTTCATGACAGTCCCAGTCTTGAAACATCTTTAAAACCCTTCATTGTGGAAGGTGACGCTTCCAATACTGCAATAGGAGCAATAATATCACAACGAGAAGAAGGTACCAATCATCTTCATCCAGTAGCTTTTCTAACAAAAAAATATCTACCAACAGAAAGAAATTATACTATAGCAGAAAAGGAATTGTTGGCCATAAGATTAGTATTTAAAGAATGGCGACAATATTTGTTAGGAGCACACCATCCTATTACTGTATATACAGACTATTGTAATTTGCAGTTTTTGTGCTGTGCAAAAGCCTTAACTCCTCAGCAATCATGATGGACCCTTTTTTTTTGCTGAGTTTGACTTTACCATAACATTTAGACCTGGTAGTGCCAATAGAAAAGCGGACTCCCTTTCTCGCTATGAAGAAACAATACATTCCAATCAACAACAGGAAGTTAGATCCATGATACCCAGTGATCATATAATTGAAGTAACTATGTCCGCACAACTTTTGAATGAAATTAGAAATATCATGCCAATTCAAGTCCTGGAAAGAACTAGATAAACACAGATCAATGATTGATGGGCTTCGATTTCAAGGTCATTTGCTTTATGTCCCAAAGAAAAGATTAAAAAAAACAAGTATTACTTTGGCCGAAATTTCTCATGGCCCAGTTGGTAAAAGGACGTCATCACTTTTTTTTGTTAAATTGTTTTTCATTCACCTCAGAAACAATGTCCATTCCTTCCGCCCCTATACCGAGAAAGAAAAAAACACTAGCGGGCCTACCACAATGAACATTATCCTTCCTGCTGCTATCTCTCTCTCACTGTGTTAACTTACACCAACAGCTGCTTTAATAATTGAAGTACTGTAGTGTAGTTCCTATATTCCCAATAGGCTCTGCGCATTGGAATAATATATCCTATACATGTGACATAGGACTTAGGTTGACTAGGTCTCTATCGAATATATTAGACTTAATTGTGAGTGCCAGCTAGCTCAGAGGTCATTAGAAACTTTCTCTAATAAACAAGAAGGGATTAGATTCTGACAACCGCATAAACATGACAACTTTGTTTCCCCAAGAAAAAACGTATCTTCAGAGTCATGGAAACAATAGATAGATATTTCACTCAGTCAATCGTGCATGCTTCGTTTCATCAGAGGTGCAGAGAAATAGAGAGACAGGCGTTTTCAATAAACATATTTATTGAACAGTCTTCTTTCTCATGCAGAAGAAATGAACTGCTACAATCGTAATACTGGCTGTAAAGTATAATGCGTACAGCAAGAAGAGTATTATAAAATAATACTGTAAAAGCATGGTATGGTTTCCAAGCCATAAAATACATACATAAATAACAAAGACTAAAAGTACTCAACTGGTGCTTCTAAAGTACGCCTACCCCAATGTACCTAACCTAAGTCTAGTACGAGGGAAGAAGTAAGTGTGATGTAGCACAGGTTTAGTTTCTTTGCCAAGAAGCTATCCAGGATTTCTCTTAGGGTCTAATCAGCTCTGTACCTTGGTTTAGAATGAAGAAGGTCTGGCATCTCTGACTCGGGACTCGATTTCCCAACACCCTGCGAGGGGAGCTTGGAAACACTGGAACTGGATTCTCAGCGAGAGAAAGGCAGCCTCTGTCAGTGCGTCAGCTGGAGGGTCGGCTTCCTTCAGCACTGGCTGTAGCGAGCTGCGTCGGGCAAGTAGATAGTCAAACTGCTCCAAACCACCGTGTGTTTGCTAGGGCAAGTGTGGGCATATTTATACCTTAAAGGTGCCTGGTTTGACGTAAAGTTGAACATAATAACGTCACCAAAGAACCCCAAGGGAATGGTAGTTCTTTGAAAATGCCTTGATTTCTAGGACAAGTCAATATTCAAGAAAGGGGATGTCCCTGACTGCTGAAGCCGAGTTTTCCAAGAAATCGTTGTGGCTTTTAGGAACTAATGGAAGCAGCCAGGCCTCTATTTGGACTGGATTGGTTATGTCTAAATATGCTTATGATTTCTATGCCTATATAAGGGCAAGGTGAATTATACCTATATAAAGGCATGAATCTTTATATTTGCTAGGGACCTAAAACGCTATACAACAGTACGTAGGGGCCCTATAGCAGTCCAGAGAACTCGCCGGTGTAATCATTGGACAAATTTATAATTCATATATATACATTACCCCCCATATGTTAGTGCAGCCCTTCCAGACTCTCCTTCCATACAAGAAAGGGCTTCCAAAATGCTTTCCTCTTACACTTTTTCCCTAGCAGGTCCATCCTAGACATATGTATATAAGGGACTCCAGCCAGTTCAAATGCTGTGGTGGTACGCCACTCACCCATTTACGACACATTTCTCTTCTGGCAAGTAGGATGTTATAAAACAGCAGACCTCTAAGAGCGTCCATAAGGCCATCCACCACACCAAAGATAACAAATGATAGGGTTACCTTCGTTTGCCGACCCAAAATACCTGACATAGGTGTTTCCAATTTTTCCCAAAACACTCTGATCATGGAACATTTATAGACCAAATGGACATCTGTTGCTTTTTCCAGGCCACATTTTGCACAACTGGTTCAAATTCCTTTCCCCATCTTTTATAGTTTTTCAGGTGATATATATGCCCTGTGAAGTGAAAAGAAGTGGTTTCTCCTTAAAAAAGCAGGTTTGACAATGAGGTAAAGTGTGTGCATTGATACTTGCCAAATATTCTGCAGCTGCTCCCTCAGCAAGTATCTTCCCCATTATTCTTCTGCCAGCTTAAAATCTCCATCCATGATGTGGTGTATTTGCCAGTACCAGAATGCAGCTTCCTTATTTCCTGGTGGGTTTGTGGCCAGTTGTTCTTCTAAGATGTTACCTACACCCAATGTTGATTTCCGACTTCGATCCCAGCTTTTTAATTGTAAAAATGTTAACTTTGAAAGGCTACCCTTCATCAACCCATTTATATCTTGCCGGGGTAACAGACTCCCCTCATGTGTCGGGTCTCCCCAAATCCTTAGATCAGCGTTTTAAGGGGTACCACCAGTTTATCATCGAGGCATTCCGGAGTCCCTGGCGAATCCCAGATCGGGGCAAAATAAGAGTAGTAGTCCAGTTTCAAAAGACGTCTAATGTAATACCACATTTTTGCCATTGACTGTAATACCTTTAATTCAATTTTCAATTTTTATTTTGGGTCACCGATTTTAAAAAGGAAGCCATCTGCATCTGCCTTACTTTCTTTTAACATTGCAGAGAACATTAAGCCTATTATGGATCCAGGAAGATTGGGAATAGGTGTGGAGCTGCGGCTAGGGCGACAGGACTCCGGAATCTGGGGTTCATGGTTCGATCCCCGGCACTGGCGGCAGTTTAGCCCAGCACCATGTGACTCTGGGCAATAGCTTGCTTAATCTTCCCGACGGCCCCCAGTGCCTAGAGACCCTTACGGGTGATTGTGCGCTTTACAAATGTGGATTATTATCCATCTGGTGTCTTTGCAAGCACTCTAGAATTTGTCAATTGGACGGCCCACGCATAGTATTGAATATCTGGGAGGGTTAGTCCTCCCTTCTCCCTCCTCCTCCGCAGCTTTTTCCAAGAGTTCCTGATCTCCTTGTATGCACAAATAAACACAGTTATTGCCTGCTGAATGTTATGTATGATGCTTTTATCAAAATACAATGGTATGGAGTTAAATATGAAGGTGATCTTTGGCAATAAAGTCATCTTGGCCAGGCTCACTCTCCCCAGAATCGTTAACGGAAGGTGTGTCCAACCCTTCATTAGTTGAAAAATCTCTTTAAACACTTTCCTCAGGTTAATTTCTGTGATTGTATTTATATCTTGTACTATCTTTAAACCAAAATATCGCATTTCTTTCTTGATCAGCTGACTATTGCTTCTCTGATTCCATACCATTACCTCTGTTTTGTGTTCATTAACTGAATATCCCGACGCATCCCCAAATTCTGATGCTATGCGTAGGATGGTGGGTAGAGCTGCGCCCAGAATGGATGAATAGACCATGAGATCGTCTGCATATAACGCGACCTTCCTAACCCACGCTCCCTGATGAAAGGGAGGAATGTCGATTGTGTTTCTAAGTCTATAAGCAAAGGGCTCCATATAAAAGTTAAACAGGAGGGGAGAAAGAGGGCATCCCTGTCTTGTGCCCCTGAGTATTTTGAAAGGTGAAGATAACTTCCCATTCACCAAGACCCTTGCTACAGGTTCCTGATATATTAGCTGTATGGCTCTACAGAATTTGTCTCCTAGGTTGTATCTTTTCAAAACTGAAAACAGGTAAGTCCCCCTCACCTTGTCAAATGCTTTAGAGGCATCTAGTGTTATTGCTAGTGGGATGTCAAAAGTTGTTGCAAAATCAATGGCCAAATTAGCTTATAGGTAAGGTCATGCAGATACCTCGCTTTCACAAAACCTCTCTGATCTTTATGAATCACTTGGCCCGCAATCGTAGTTAGTCTGCTAGCCCAAATGTTTGTGAAAATGTTATAGTCTGAATTCAGGAGAGATATAAGTCTATATGACTCACTTATCGCCGGATCTTTAACTGATTTCAAAATAAGGGCAACAGTGGCCTCATTCCACGATTTTGGTATCTGCATTCCTTGAGCTAATATGTCACCCATCACTAATGTCAAAAGAGGAGCTAACACCTCCACCAGGATTTTAGATAGCTCTGTTGAAATGCCATCTTGCCCAGCGACTTTGCCACCCTTACTTGACTGAATGGCCCAAACTACTTCTTCTTGGGTCATCCCCTGGTTTAAATTTTTTTGCTGATTAGCATCTATGGGTTGAATAGAATCATCTAACCAGCCCTCAATCTCTGCATCTGCATGCTTCTCCTCCTCCATGTATAGAATCCGGAAGAATTCCTTAAAGGCCTCTTCAAACTCAGTCTCATTATTCAAAATATTCCCAGACTTGTGTTCCTTAATCTCCTAAATCAGAATGCTATTCTGATCCGTCTTAACCTTCCAGGCTCGTAGTTTTCCTTCCCCCTCTCCGTACTCAAAATGTGCTAGCTTGCTAGCATCCCACCTCTTTCTAATCATAGCTTGGAGGATTTCTGAAATTTGGTTCTTCAACAGGAGCTGCTTCCTTTCTAACTCAGCCCTGGTCCTCTATGTCCCTAAACTTTTTATCTCAGTTTCTATTCACTCCATTTCATCCTCTAGCTGAGAGATTTCACTCCTAAAGCACCTCTTTTCTATAGCAAACAGCACTGGTGATCTTGCCTCTAATAAATGCTTTTAGGTTATCCCAAACAATCCCATTTGTAGCTGAGCCGCTATTGATCTCAATAAATTCTCTAATCTATTCCTTTAAATTTTCCATTACGTCACTGTCTGACAGTATGGTGCGGTATAAAGTCCACTTTCTTTCTGTGTACCTAATGCTGTTTTTAAGTGTTAATATAACTGCAGAGTGATCTGATAGGTGTGCTGCCTTGTATCCAATATCTAAAATATCCTATCTGAGGCTCCAGTCTACTAAGAAATATTCTATCCTTGATCTGTTCCCATATTTCTCATTATGAAATGATGTACCTTGTAGATTTCCTGCTCCTTCTCTCTCTCCAAAGGTCACACAAAATATCCTGACTCATCATAGCTTTTAAGATGGCTCGTGAATTAGGCATTGGTGTCGCTCGGGTTTTGTTTGATTTGTCTAATTTTAGATCTAAGACTACATTGAAATCTCCTGCCATGATTATTGGACCGGAAAATTCTAAGAGATTTACAAACAAATGTTTAAGTGGTTCGCAATCGTCGTAATTTGGGCTGTAGTAGCCCACTAATGTTAATGACCTATCCACTATTTTAACATCTACTATAATCCACCTTCCCGCTTTATCCACCCTTGTCTGTGACACACATATTTTTGCTTGTTTTTTCACTATTATTGAGACCTCTCTTATGTTCAGGCTCTGATCAGTGCATAAAACTTGTTCCCATCTTTGTTTTCCAAAAAGGTTGACACATTCCTTTTTTACCAAATGCATAATTTGAACGGCGGAGTCTCTAAAGTATTGCAGTATTGTATCCCTACGCCCCTTCACACGTAACCCATTGACATTCCAAGTTAGGATCTGAATAGCCAAGTCCTTATTATCCTAAATTTGCTAAATTTTCTGAGGTATTTGAGGAATTTTTGATCATTTTTTCCCCTATGCTCCCCACCTCGTGCGCCCCCTCAACCTTCCCTCCCTCCATCCTTCCCTGGAGAACCCTCCCCTGCTTCCTCTTCTTGGACCTAGTTTTAGTCCAAATGGTTTCTTTTGCACTGCTAGCACCCACCATCCATAAAAACTTAGGGGCAGATTTACAAGACCCATGCGCCGCCGGTGCATCACATTGCGTGACACACCGGTGGCGCAGCTTGCTAAGGGATATTTGCAAGCACAGGTAAAGTCACTCTGCGTGACTTAACCTGTGCCTGTAAATATCGTCCCTGTTCACGCAACACTTTGCGTGTTATGGGCAGGACATGGGTGTTGCTATGGGTGTTCCCACGCAACACCCATGTCCACTGATGCATTTCCAGAATTACGACAAATCGTAAACCTGGAAATGCGTCAGTTTGCTAGGGGTGGCATAGCCAAGCGAAACCAGGATAAATGTTTTCATTTCTCCACGTTTTTTTCCTCTTTTAATGCGTGCTGCATTCTACAGCACACATTGAAATAGGAAAATGCCTGCAGTGATTGCTTTTGTGCAGGAAGGGGCCCATTCCTTCACAAAACAATCTCCCCATGGCATAGGCATCCTTGCACCATGGTGCATGGGTGCCTGCAATGGCGCATGGCAGCTGTTTCTGCGCCAGCGCAGGGGAGAGCACAGGAATGCAACATATCATTGTAGATATGTTGCATTCCTGTGCTCTGAAAGTGCCACAGCGTGGCGCAGCCAAAGGGCTTGCAGTGCTGCGGCACTTTCTTGTAGATCTGCCCCTATATATCTGTATATGTATGTAGTGAATACCCGAATATAACCTTACTACATTTACAACCCCCTCAACTGTCCCCTCCACCTCTCTTAACGTTTTCTAACAGCTCATATGCTTCATTTGTACTTCTTATCATATGGATTTTATTGTTGTACATTACTCTTAGTGATGCAGGAAATTTGAGCTGTACACTTGCCCCCGTTTTTAAAAAATCATCCATACACTTGCCCAACTCCCTTTTAAGGATTTTAGTTTTAATGCAGACAAGAGGATTTTTTCCTTTAGGGCTTATGTCTGGAAGTTAATAAGAATCTTCCTTGGCTTCACTCTCCCTGGATTTCTCCTGAAAGGGTCTCTGTGTATTCTTTGAATATCCCTTGCGATATCTACCTCAGTCTCATCCACCTGAACTGAAGCCTTTTTGAGAAATAATACATAGGTTTTTAAATTATCCCCCTCTTTTCCTTCGGGTATATTCAAAATTCTCAGATTATTCCTTCTGGAAATATTTTCTAACTGCTCCAGTTTTTCCTGAAGACCCTGCTGATCTCTGCGCAGTGCCTGGAGCTCCATTTTACTACTCCCAAGGACTTGTTTAGCTCCTCCGCTGTGTTCTCAATGCAAGATGGCCGCCCGGTAGGAGCCCCTGTCCGGAGCTCCCAGTGCTCGGGATCCCTATTTTGGATTTATCCCCAAAAAGCACCCATCTCCTTGCACATAAACAACCACAAGTAACTGGATTATTATACCGAGTAACTGGATTGGCCTCAAAAGTAACTGGAGTGCAAATCAACATCGTGCCAGACACCTTACCTGCGGCACCGGCGGCTGGGACCCCTGTGACTACTATCGGAGCATCGACAGAAGACGAGAACTGCAGTGAGAACTAAACAGAACCTATGCAAGTAACTGGATTTAATACTGGACTGCACTTACCTATCTTCGGAGGTCCTGCAGAGTCCTGTGAGCACCCACTCCTCCACCGGGCTGCTTCTGGACGCTTGCGGAGACCGGGACGGCTGGTAGGAGTCCGCCGGAGTCTGCTGAGGAGCGCGCACACGTTTGGGACGCCTTCGCCTGGTGTCCCCCCCACCACCGGGCTGCTGCGTGACACTGTTGACACCCCCATCGGCATCGGTTGGTGCTCGGGCGGGGCGGCTGGAGCACCGAGACATACAGGGCGTGCTGGGTCCCGTGAACACCCCCACCTCCACCGGGCTGGCCCTGGCTCTGGACTCAGGCGGTGACCGAGACGGCTGGACGGAGCCTGCCGGAGGGTAGCACAGACGCCCGGGAGGCTCGCGCGTCGCCTGGTGCCCCCCCTCCCCCTCCTCAACTGGCTGCTGCGGGTTAGTGAGGGACGGACCCCCTCGCCCTCGGCTGGTTACTGCAGGTCACTGGGATCGAGATTCCGAGGTGGAGCACGGAGCAGCTGAGGAGCCACGAGACAGACTTGGCAGTGCCCCGCTGCATGGAGCTGGCTGATAGTACCGGTGAGTGAAGTGCAGGGTCTCGCCTCAAGGAGCTTTCTGGGGCTCTCAGCTATCCCGGCCCCCGGGCTCTCCCGTTTACTGTCTGGCATCCCGCCTGCACTGGGAGTCCGGACCGGGGTGGGGCGCCGGAGCAGACGGACTTGGCAGAGTCTCGCCTCGAGGAGCTCGGGGGGGGGGGGGCTCACAGCGAGCCGGGCCCCTTAGCTCTCCTGACTCCGCCTGACTGGGAGATCGCTGGCACTGGGGACCAAGACCCTGGGGATCGCCGGACCTGTCTGTACAGTGGCTCGCCTCGGGGAGCTTTTTTTCTCTGGGGCTCACTGTGTGTTACATTATCCTAGAAGCCTGAAGTTTTTAAGGTACTGGCATGCAAATCACTATTTCATCACCCATGCCGGCCTTTCATTCTCTGCCCGGAACTTTTTAAAACTTTCAAACTTTCAAAACTTTCAAAACTTCACGGGCATAACGGTCTTTTCTCTCTCCACTCCCCATTGTCTAAAATGGCGGGGGCCATTAACTGCTGCAATAAATCGCCGCCACTGCCCACTGATGACCAGGAGGCAGCATACCAACGCGGTCAGGAGTCATCAAAACGGAGATAAGGCTCTCGACACCCGACCGAGCAACATAGAAGCTGGTCTTCTCCTCCCCATCTAGCAACATAGAAGGTGGATCAACCCGACTGCCCCAGAGTAGAAAGGGAAACTTAACCCTATAAATACCAACTATAACAACATACAAAGGACTATCAATCTGGTCTCCCTATATTCCATTTTGGCGGCCATCTTAGACTAGTCCTCAACTTTGGTGGCCATCTTAGCTAGTCATCCTCATTAAACTGCCCATACCTCCGCGGCGGAGACGTGGGCTGTTGCGCTGGTTGAGCAGGGATCACTAGTGAAGCAGTGCCTCATATATTTGCATCATATGTTTACACGCAAGATTATTAGGATAGGGTGTATGCCTTTTACGGTGTTGTTATATGTCTATATTCCTAATGGTATACTGCACATCCCACTTTTTCCTCACCTCTATGCACCAATTGCTACCTCATATATTCTGGTTGCTCACTAGTGTCACTTTAGGTCTCATTTAACTTCTGGTTGCAATTGTTTTTTTGCTACTGATTCATATACCTCATTTTTTTGTTATTTGTGATTACTTACTATTGTTATATAGCATATAACGTTTGTTGCAACTCTATCTTGCTACTGATTCATGTACCTCATATATTTTGAAACACCCTTTTTTGACTTATCACTATTGTCACTTTGATTTCAGGCATTTTACTATTTGCATCGGTATTTCAGTCCAGCATATCATCAGTATTATTCCTATATTTTATGCTGTACATGTTTGTAACCCACTACGACTGCAATGTAATGCACCGTATAATTGCTCATATTGACCTGCTACACTAGTGTAATCTGCTCCCATTTCAAGTTTCATTATTTTATGTACCAACTACTACCTCATATACTCTGGCTGCTCATTAATGTCACTGTTGCTATATGCAATTGGGTATTAGTGTTTGTGTTTGTATTCTGCTCCCGTATATCATTATTGTGCACCCCACATCTGTGCAACCCGCACCCACTACAGATCTTATCCCTGTTTGCATTGACTTCTACAGCATACACTTTGGCCGCACACTAGTGTCACTTTCATTCCATGCAACCGGCGATTACTGGGCACCCTCCCACACCTACCGACTCCATCACCCCAACATGGAGCTCATCGGCAAGCACACATACAGAATAAACTACCCACCCGCACTCACCAAAAAAGCAGCTAAACGCTTTAAACACAACTTACTGAGGTCCCACCCTGAAATACCCTTTGCAGACACCTACTACTCACCGGTCAATGGTGCCGTAAACATTGATATCATCTTCCACACCGCACGCAGAGCTCAATGGAGAAAAACGTTCCTCTCTTTACTCACCATATCCAATTCCAGGAAATCCGCTCATGGCCAAACACTCTCCATCACACCATCCCAACTCTTCCCAGGCAGAACCTCCATCACTATCTATAACAACGGGATTGTCCTAATCCAATCCACAGAAAGGAACCTGGAACTACTAGACAACCTGTTCCCCACTTTTGTACAGCACCTCTCCAATCCGCGGACCACACTCAGTCCGATCACCGACATCACAGCCCCCAACCATAACGATGCTAACCCAACTCAGTCCCTAAACGACACGCACCTCTCCTCCACCACCGGCACCGTCGTCATCCACCCACCTACTGCAACCACTTCACACTCCTCAATCACAGACTTAGATCTCTCCCCGACATACACCAGCCGCACCCCCGCCCGTCCCATCAACACCCTGACCTCCATTCATACCACTCCCATTCCTCTCTCCCCTGACAACACAGCCCCCAACGACAACGCCTCTAACCTACCTCAGCCCCAAATGAACGCGCACCTCTCCTCAACCACCGGCACCTTAGGCATACACCCACCTACGGTTGATACCTCACACCCCCCAATCACAGACGCAGTTATGTCACCCACATACACCAACCGTACCCCCTCCCCCCTTTCACCAGCCCACATTCCCATGCTTTTCACCCATGACACCACAGCTCCCACCCACAATCCGACCAACCGAGTTCCGCACCAGACCGACACGCACACAGACAAACCACACCCCTTATCCCCCCAACCACACGGAGCACGCCTATACCAACTCAACTCCGACTCCGCAAAAAAGAACCACATACACTTACACTTCCCCTCCCATCCTCACCCCCCATTACCCTACACGCGCCCCCATCACCACTAACACACGCCCATCCTCCACCATGCACTCGCCACCTACCACCAATACCCTCCTCCATACTATGCCATCCTCCCACAACACTCCATTACCCACCTCCAACACAAATCCCACACTAGACTACGTTATGGCCTCCCTCCTCCAGCTCAAAGAAGACATCCACATCATCAAACAACTACTCTGCTCGCATTCCAGTCACTCCTCACCCACCACCCTCCTCAAGCTCAAACAAGACATTCACATCATCAAACAATTACTCTGCACACACCCCAGACACCCCGCACCCGCCTTCACCAGCACCACCCTTCCTAACAGGACCTCCACTTGGTTGGCTGACTCGCGCACTCAACGCCCCCCCGCACTGGACCTCAATCCCTGTTCGCAATCGGGAAAACCGTCCCCATCGCTCCTGCAACACACTATCGGACCTCGACACAGTTACCATCCTCCGCTCCTATGACCCAGCTCCCCTTAACAACATACCCTCCACACTCCGCGCCATTCCAACGATTCATCCAAATCTCCTTAGACCCCCCACGCAAAACAACAGAATTTCTATCCTTAGTAACCTGAGAAAAGTCCCCCTCTCTCTAGAAAGCCCTTCCACCCTCGACACACCCCGTCTCAAATGCACCCTCCTCAACTGCAGATCGGCCTCTAGGCACTCCTATGCAATCGCTGATCTCATCTTATCACTGGACCTTGACCTAATCATCATGATTGAAACCTGGCTAACTGAATCTTCTACACCCATATTGGACATACTAGTTCCCCCCAACTACCACATCACCAGACTAGACAGGGTTGGTCAAAAAGGTGGGGGAATCGCATGCATACACAGGAGTAACCTCTCTGTCTTGAAAGTAACCTCTCCCTCCCTACCCTCCCCAACCTCCTGTGAATACATTTGCCTTGATATTATCAGTGAGGGCAAACCGATATGCTCTCTTCACGGCATTTACCACCCACCAGGGGACAACTTTACCTTCTCGCAACAAATCATGGACCTGATCACAACTAATTCAGGGCGACAACTCACACAAATATACCTTGGTGACTTCAACCTTCACTGGAACGATCATAATGACGCGGTGGTAAATAGTCTTAAAAACTTCCTCGACGCCCTTGACCTCACCCAAATATGCAACAGCCCGACCCACGAGAAAGGCTCTATCATCCACCTTATCATCTCCAAAGAAGACTCTATCCAACTCGAATCTATCCAACCCTGTGACTGGTCAGATCATCACATTGTCACGTTCTTCATCAACGAAAAAGTCAAATCTAACCCGGTTCAATCCATCAAGCCCAAAGTATGGAAAAGAGACCTGAAAAAACTCAACCCAAACTCGCTACCCCCCAACAGCTGCAATATATGACTTCCTCCCACTGGCGTTAAGGATGTCCAATCCTTGACGGATCACTATCTCAACGCTATGACCTCCATAGTTAACGAAGCTGCACCTATGCAGCTAAAAAGGGCATCGACAAAAAAGTCCAATCCTTGGTACGACGGGAGTCTCAATGACGATAGACGGGACATGCGAATGGCAGAGCGCACTTGGAGATCAGCTCCCTCCGCACTGCACTTAAAAACGCTGAAGAAAAAGAGAAATGCCTACTTCAGGAAAATAAAACGCACAAAAACAGATTTCTTCAGCCGTCAGCTCGACCAAGCCAAAAATCGTCCGAGAAAGCTGTTTGAGCTAATCAGAACACAATCCAAGGAACAACCCCAACCACTCAGCACCCTGGGCGAAGCACCCTCCTGCGAAGACTTCGCTTCTTTCTTTATCCAAAAAACAGACAACATAAAGAACGATCTCCTCATTGACGTAAGTCTCTACCCCAAACCCCTCTGCACAGCACCCACTGAACTGAAAAACCATGCTACATGGTCATCCTTTGCCACCTACTCGGAAGAAGAAATTGGTAGACTGCTCAGAACTGTGAAACCAGCCAACCACCTCACGGACCCCCTTCCTGCCAACGCGGTCAAAGACCTGACCCCGTCGCTCCTCCCACTCTGGACTAAAATCATCAACAGCTCACTTCAACAAGGGACCATCCCCGACTCCCTCAAAGTTGGACAAGTCACACCTCTACTAAAGAAACCTACAGCCGACCCCTCTGATCTAAATAATTACCGTCCAATTACCAATATTCCGACTCTTGCCAAATTGCTGGAAAAATGCGCACAAACTCAATTGACTAGACACATTAATCAGTTTGATCTACTCAACCCTCATCAATCAGGCTTCAGAGCAGACCACAGTACAGAAACGGCTATGATTCACATAATTGACGACGCCCTCCAAATCCTGGATCAAAACGATACCTGCCTCCTTATCCTTCTTGATCTCTCTTCTGCATTTGACACCGTCAAACATGAGAACTTACTCGAGCTCTTAAACACAAGAATGGGTATATCTGGAACTGTGCTCAAGTGGTTCACGTCCTTTCTACACAACAGAACGCAGAAATTCAAGAGTAACAACTTGATGTCTTCTCCAATACCGGTATCGCTAGGCGTCCCACAAGGATCTTCCCTATCCCCAACTTTGTTTAACCCAGTGATGGAACCTCTCACCACCTTGCTACAAGAATCCAATGTTCAATTCCACATGTACGCCGATGACACCCAACTTTATCTCAAATTACAATCACCCAAAGACATTATGCTCTTGAACTCAACGATCAGAAGCACCCAATCATGGCTGGCCGCTAATCATCTCAAACTCAATGCTCTTAAAACAGAGTTCCTCTTGATCTCACCTCCTGCGAAGATCACTACCACTCAAATCTGGCTTAAACACCTAACCGCACTCAATGTGCATCCCACCATCGTGGACTCAGCAAAATCTCTAGGCATAACACTTGACACCAACCTCAACATGCAGGAACACATCAACAAAGCAACTAAGGGGGCGAACTACCAGATTAATATCTTAAGGAAAATCAAACCCTTCCTTCCAGCCAAAGATTTCCAAACTGCGGTACAAGCTCTAGTCATCCCTCGAATAGATTACGGCAGCATGGCCCTCTGTGGTCTCCCCCTAACTACCACGGCACCCTTAAGAGCTTCTCTAAACGCCGCAGCGAGACTCATCACCGGATCAAAAAAACACTCACACATTTCACCTGACCTGAGAGCCCTGAACTGGCTGCCTTTTGAAGCCAGAATACATCTGAAAATCGCCTGCATCACGCACAAGGCTGTCCACCTGAGCTCACCCGGATATCTCGCCCAGAAGCTGACGATTTCCGGAGGCTCTAGAAACACTAGAGGCACAAACAATCTCCTGCTAAAGCCCCAAAGATTCCGCAAGGAAAAAACGTATAAACGCTCCTTCTCAGGAATGGCACCCAGGATTTGGAACTCACTCCCCCCTGAAATCAGGCTCATCTCCTCTACCATACTTTTTAAGAAAGAAGTAAAAGCTATCCTCATGGCTAAATACACTTGAATTATTACTGGGGATGATTCTACAGTCGCTGTACCAATCAGTTCTACTGATCTTTTCTGCATTTTTTTTTATGACTCGTGTTATTGACCTGCCTGAGTGTTTACGCTATCAACTATTTGTACTTGTTTCATTATTGATGTATCTGGCTGACTATGCTCCCACATGTACCTTCCCCACCCCTATTGTTATTTACTCTCACGCTGTTCCTTTCGTCTGTAAAGCGCTCTGATATCTGCAAAGATCTTGTTCGCGCTATATAAAACTTTCAAAATAAATAAATAAATAAGTTTGTGTCCTATCGGATAATGTGTCCATCTGTTTTCTAATGTCTCACAGAAGCCGCCTATTTTGCGCTGATTCACTTCCGATACTGCAAACTCATTTTTGATGTCTACAGTGAGTGACCCCAGCATCACCTACAGAGAGCTAACCGAAGATTCCATCTGATTTCCACTATCAGGGAATTTAGTGCTTGTGTCTGGTATATGGCCTCCATGATCTTCATAATCTTTATCCTGAGTGCTACCGCCCGCGCAGTTCTCCGCTCTGCTAAACTTACGGATTCAGAGCTTTTGTCCTGGGGCTTACCCTAGCCGGGGTGCTTTCCCGTCTCCATTGCTATGGTCCTCCAGTTGTCTCTGACCTTCTCTGCCTCAGCTTATGATGGTCTTTATAATGTTAATATTGATGGCTGTACCTTAAAAAAGGATCGCAGAGAGGGTGTAATCTTCAGTTTTGGGTCAGGAATCTCATCCTTTTTTTTTTTTACCTTTTTTCTTCACCTTCCTCCTAGGTTTCTCTCTGAGAAGACCCCTTTGTAAACTTGAAGAGGGGAATGATCCAAGCAAATCATCAGTTTACAAACAACGAGTCTGTACCTCCTCCCTATCCACAGTCTTTACCCCCCTCTCAGTACTGGTTTTAGCTGGTGCCTGCCCTCCTGCTCCACCACAACTGACCCCAGCGGTAGCCCCCCTACCTTTCAGGTCCAGTTTCTCTCTGCTGCTAACGGTGACCAGCTGTGCTTCCTCTAATGTTCCAGAGCTCGCCAAGAATCCAGTAAGTGCGGGTGCAGCGTATGTGCTGACGCTGCCACCACTAGCACGGAGGAAGCCTCGGGCTGCTGCCCTGCGGCTCTTCCTGAGCACCAGGGTGGCCCTAGACCAGCATGGTCTATCGGTGCCCAATTTCCGACGGCACCGCCGGGTCAACGAGATCGAGACCGGAAACCCCAAGAAGTCTGGAGCGGTAAGTCACATTAGGGCGTTATCTGCTGTGGGAAGTGAGGGCTTTATGGGTATTCACAGTCTGATACTGGTGGGTGTCTCCGGTACACCGCGACCTGCGTGCTACATGGCCGCCATGTTCTCTCTACGTCTCCAGTCTTGAAACATCCGGATCTTTCAAAACCCTTCATTGTGGAAGTCGAAGCTTCCAACGCTGCGATAGGAGCAATTCTATTGCACTGAGAAGAAGGTATCAATCATCTTCATTCAGTAGGTTTCCTATCAAAATTTTTTTTCCAGCAGAAAGAAATTATACTATAGCAGAAAAGGAATTTTTGGCCATAAGATTAGCAGTTGATGAATGGCAACATTATTTGTTAGGAGCACACCATCCTATTACTGTATATACAGATCATCGTAATTTGCAGTTTTTGAGCTGTGTAAAAGCCTTAACTCCTCAGCAATTATGATGGACCCTTTTTTTGCTGAGTTTGACTTTATCATAACATTTAGACCTGGTAGTGCCAATAGAAAAGCGGAATCCCTTTCTCACTATGAAGAAACAATACATTCCAATGAACAACAGGAAGTTAGATCTATGACACCCAGTGATCATATAATTGGAGTAACTATTAGAAATATCATGCCAATTCATAAGATAATGTCTTGGAAAGAACTAGATAAACACAGATCATTGATTGATGGGTTTCCATTTCAAGGTCATTCACTTTATGTCCAAAAGAAAAGATTACAAAAACAAGTATTACTTTGGTGTCACACTCACCCTTTAGCAGGTCACCATGGATGCACTAAAACCTTGGATTTGGTAAGTCGAAATTTCTGGTGGCCCAGTTGGAAAAAGGACGTCATCACTTATGTTAAAAACTGTGATGCTTGCATAAGAGCAAAAACAGATCACTCACCCAAGAAAGGTTATTTGTTACCAACACCAATTCATGTGTGGAAGGACATTTCATTGGATTTCATTAATAATTTACAAAAGGATCACGAAAAAAACTGTTATCCTAGTCATTGCTGATCGTTTAACCAAAATGGTGCAGTTTGTAGCATGTGATAATTTATCAACAGCAGCAGCTTAAGTGGATTTGCTATTGTATCACATAGTGCGGTTACACGGATTACCACGATCCATAAAAACCGATTGTGGTTCACAATTCACTTCCAGATTATGGAAGGTTGTGATGCCTTACAAATTAATCGCAATTTATCCACTAGTTTCCTTCCGAATCAGATGGACAAACCGAGCGAGTTAATCAAATACTGAAACAATATCTTCGGTGTTATTTGGCTCACTCACAAACTTCTTGGGTGGATCTGTTGTGGGAAGCTGAGTTTTCATACCTCAATCAAAATGTCACCATTCTTCGCCAGGCCTGGATGGAATCTAATGTCTTTGCCATTTATAAATCAAACAAGTTCCTCATGTAATGTCCAAACTACAACAAATGAAGGAACTAATGTTGTCACTCCAACAAAATGTAAACAAGGCCAAATTAACATAAAAAATTTGCTGACAGAAAAAGATGACCTGGTCCCATTTACCATCCAGGAGACACAGTATGGTTGTCTGCAAAGAATTTAAATTTTAACAAAAGTATCAATTTCATCTACATTTAATAGTACCGTTTAAAGTTCTTAAATGCATAAATCCAGTGTCTTTCAATTTACAACTCCCTCATTCAATGAAAATTCATCCAGTGTTCAATACATCATTATTAAAGCCAGCCACAACTGCTATCCATTCTAAACCCCCTCCTATGGTTGTTGAAGATCAACTGGAGTATGAAGTACAATACATTTAAGATAGTAAACGTAAAACTGGTAACATTTGGTATTTGATTTCCTGGAAAGGATACGGTCCTAAAGAAGATTCATGGGAACCCAAGGAAGCAATTCATGCTCCAAGGCTTCTTCCTCTCTTTCACAAAAAACACCCAGGCGCGCCTCGTTCATCAGAGGTGTGTCAGCTTTTGATTGGGAGGACTGTCATGATTTCCCCAGGCTCTACAGATCCAACGTCGGGTTTGCAGTGTGTCTGTCCTCCTGTTGGTGCTCCTAGATGTGGCTTGCTGCTAATTGTGGCGCCGTGAACTCCTGCTGTCTAATTCTGCATTGGCATATTTCCTTCGTTCTGAGCCTCTTGGAGGCTTTGCTGTTTGACATTACCATAATGCTGCTCGTATTTTTGCATTATTATATTTACCTAGACATTGAAGACAACTGAGCCACGTATTTATATTCCTTTGTTATACTCCTCGGTGGCCGCCGTACCAGTTTCCTCTGCTATTTACAGCAACCACGCCCAGCCGCTCCCTGCAGATTATTCCAACGGCTTCCCTGAAGAGTTCTCTGTTTGCGTCTTGCTGGTAATGTTTTTCCTGGTTCGGAAAGATCTCCCTGATTTGGTTCCTTTGTTGAACAGGCATCCTCAGGTAGGAGACTACGATTCTTTGAGACTTCTGCAGCATTTCAACTTCCTTGAGTGCTCGAGATTTTTCACTCGCATTTGTTAGTACAACACGTTTATTGATTTCACTCGCATTTGAAGTTCAAGAATTGTTCTGTGACACATTTAAAGACTCGCGGAGCGCATTTCCGTGTTCAGGCCTCTCAGAGCGCATTTCATTGTACAAGGCTTACAGAGCGCATTATAGTTTAAGAACTAAAAGGTAATATGTTTTACCAGACATTTTGTGATATGTCCATAGACATTTTGCGCACAAAGTTTTATTCTATATTGTACTAGCATATCAGAGACAATGACTATCATTATGGGTATAATAATGATGTTGGTGTGTGTGTTTGAAAAGAAATATGAACATATGAACATTTGAGAACTAACAAGTTGCACACTTCCAAAAGCATGAATGCTCATAAGTGAAATCTTTTGGCTTATATGAGACTGAATCATTAACCCCAAAAGTCTGCAATTTGGAATAACGATCCACAGGGATTGTAAACTTGTCGCATTGAGACTCCGGAAATCCTACAGAGACAAGATATTTGAGACTTTGTCAATCTGCATGTTACTATTATTTGCTGCAACAGAACATTTGGTATTTTTCTTTACAGGTAATAGTGGTTCATAGCATACTTCATATATTTATATATCTTGCATGTATCTTAGATGGAAGAATACCAACTCAAATGTTGATTACTTCTGTTCCAGATCTTCCTCCCCGCAGTACCCTACCTAATTCCCCTCCCCCATCTGGCCATCTTGATACTCTGGTGTTTTGAGCCCACAGTCAAGGCTGCCTGAAGGTGGGCTTCTTGAGGGTACTGGTCCTGTCGAACCTGGTCTGACACAAGGATATCCTTGTATAAACTGGATCCTAATTTTGACCATCTCTACCAGGAGAGTGCATGTGCTGGCCAGTTCCTATCGCCTTGTGTGAAAAGCAGCCACTGACTCATCTGGCCATTACTTGGCTTGGTGAGGTAGAAATCTCTCATAGTCAGGACTGACCATTGGCACGAAATAGTTGTTAAGGCTGTCTTTAGCCACATCCACAGTTTCCATTGAGGAGCTTGTGTGGACGTGGGTCTGGACATTCTAAATGACTCCACAGCTGGAATGGATGCCATGGTGACAGTGTGTGCACCTACTCCTCCTCCGTGAGCCTATGGTATGAGGGCTAGCCTTGCCTCTTTTAATCGCTCCCTCCCTCTGCCTGGTGAAGAGGTCTCCTTCCTAGGGGTATGCTCACTAATGGTGTAGGTGGTCCTCCTTTGGGCCTGACAGCGTCAGGGCACTGCTGAGATGACCAAATGGTTGCTCAATTTCACCCATGAGCCTGTAGGGATTAGTCGTGGTTTGAACCACCTGTCTTGCCACTTGTTCCTGGCTTGCGTCAAAAGGTGGCCTCACTGTCCCCGTCTTCCATGCTGTGGGTAATGCACCATATGGCTACTTGCTTTCAGATGTAGTGACCTGCTGGTCACTGGTCTAGTGTTCCGATGTTCAAGCCACTCCCAGAGGGGTGGCTTACACCCCACACCCATCCAGCATAGGCGTCACAGGACATGTGACCCTGTTAATAAAAGGGGCCGGGCGCACATGCCATGGGCCGGTTCTACTAAGTAACCAACTGTGTCTGTGTCATCATTATGTCTGCATGAGGGCCTAGGGTCCTGCAACATTACGAGGCCTTACCGAGCGACATGAGTAGGCAGCGTTGATTGTCACTGGAGGCTGCCCGGGTGCCGAGGCAATGCACAGGAGATTTGGGTTGGCTGATCCAGCCCCTGTGCAGCCCCATAGGTGACTGGTTTCTGCGGAGGACTGGGAGATATAGCAGAGTGAAACCGGCACGCAGCCTGTAACATAACGGAGAACTGCAGTGGGCGAGGCCATATCTGGTAGCTGGTGCGGAGGCTGAAAAGCACTATGCAGCACAACAGCCCTACTTGCAATTTAAGGAAAAAAGAGCAGACACTCACCAGGACAGCAGGAGTGCTAACGGCAGCACAGGGAACCCTGTGGAGGTACTACAGCTGGGTAAAGACTTCATGCTGCATCAGCACGGTGCGAGGCCCTTGCAGCGGTGAGAAGGGAGAAAATGCCTCAGGAGATGCACGGAATCCCTGCGACAGCCCTGCGAGGGCAGAGAACTAATGCAACAGTGCCTTCAGGTGGCCATGTTACGGTACCGCAACGGAACACCTCACAAGTGTCTTGTAGTTCCTATAAAACTATGAGGATCTGCGCGTTTGGACAGCTACGCTGTAGGATTGGTGTCAGACTGATTCTGAACCCCCCACTGAGTATGTTGGCCTCTTGTGTCAGCTAGCTCACAGTGCCACTATAATCTCCTCTTACCAAGTAGAGAATTGTTCTTGGTAACCATCGAACATGACAACCCTGATCCCTCAGGACCGTGGAAACAGTGTACTACTTTTCGCCCAGTCACTCATGCTCACTTATTCTGTCTGAGAGAGATACAGAGAATAAACAGGCTGGGCGTTTTCAATAAGTATTAATTGAACAGTTGTTATTCTGGTGTAAAATAGATGAGTTGCAACAATTTTAGACAGTAAAAGATATAAATGATTAGCTGTACTATAAAATTAAATGGATGGTAAAGTTCTACCATCTTGCAGTAATCATGAATACATACAAGTATATTAACTACATGATAAAAAGATGTGTACTCCTACGATGCCTCCTTAACTAGATGTACCTAAGTGTAGCTAGCATGTGTGTAGGTGTTAAGCCAAGAATCCATCTAGGCTAAAGTCAACCCCATTACCTGAAGTGAGAGACTGTGGTACCCCGTCCTGTTCTCGAGTTGGACACCCCACAAGGGATGTGTTTAGACCACTGCGAGCTGGAGTGCAGGAACTTCAGCGTCTTTGGTCAGTGTGTCGGCCAGGAAGTCCTGGTCTCCTCTGCCTATCTTAGCAAGATGTGATGTATATATATCCATTGGTCTCCCCAGGGGTCCTACCTCGCTATATTACTGTGTCAGACTTAGCATGACGTCGGGCATGAACTTTATACATAGATATTATACAGTCATGCTGTGCTTCCATGAACATTCATGCATAATGTATGAGATTTCAAACTAAGGAAAATCTGCATTCTGAATGCAGTGTCGTATCTCGCTAAGAGGTTAGTCCCTGTAAACTTGTATAAGTGTAATGCAGGGAAGAATATAGGTAAAGGGTTACGATGTTACCTGGGCCTATATCAGGGTACCTATATGGAATATAACACCCACTCCTCATCCAAATGGACAACATAGTTACATTCTAAATGTACTACTAAGCTGACTAGATACTGGTAGGCAAATAGTTAAAAAAAACATTCGTTTTTTGTTTTGCTAAAACAATGTTTAAAACATTTTAAAAAAATCTTTTAAAAGGTGAAAAAGGAAATTGTTACTCAAGCTATAGCTCTAATGTGTCCGTAGGTATAGTTCGAACTACTACAAGCATTTGAAAGCCATGCATTCCAAAAAAGAATGTCAATTTTGTTTTGGATTTCCAATTTTAGTTTTTTTTTTTAAAAGGCCAAATTTCTCCCAGCACAGGACGGGCCAAATGAGTCAAATGTTTATGATTAAATTAAATTAAAAGCACTGATACTGCCACTTGTAAATTCGGATTGAGAATTCCCCACACTAATTGTGTGCGATTCCTTTTACTGTGTGCAGTCATATAATGAATACTTGCAATACTGGGTTCAAAACCTTTTCAAAGACGCGGAAGATGGCACATTTGAGTATAAAATGCTATGGGAACAGGTAGAGGAGTGAAAATCTGAGCTACCAAAGATGTTCACGTTGAAGGGAATTCATTGGCTGATGAAGTCGCAAAGGGGCAGTACGTACGACTACAATCACTCGTTCTAAAATGAGAATAGATGGTGAGATTATGGTGGCTGTTATTGCTTCACGCAAAACAGCGATACAGTACCAAAAAGATTTCCACTCAAGTACTCCTACAAGTTAGGTGCCAATAACATTCCATTTGCTCAGATTCCTGGAGTGGGGGATAGAGTAATTCCAAACATGGATTGTGGGTTAGGATTAATTCTAGCATCACATGAAGGGATAGATTCTGCACAAGCAGGAGTTACGACGACTGTTTCTTTATTGAAACAACGCTATTGGTGGCCTGGTTTAACAAAACAGACTAAAGACTATGGGGCCGATTAGGATGGCGGACGGACTTGCGTCCGTCCGCCATCCCAGAGGTGGAGGGACTGTCCGCATGGACTGCGGAGGTCCCTCCGTGCAAATCAGGATGTGACCGCCACCCTGGCGGTCACATCCTGGATATTTAACATTGCGGCGGGTGCTGCTTCAAGCAGCACCCGCCGCAATGTTAAAAGTGCATGTGTAACATTTACATGCACAAAGCTGCAGGCACAGCGCGGTGCCTGCCGCTTTGTGCATGTAAATGCTGGGGGGTACCATAGGTACCCCCATGTGCACCCCCCACCCGCCTACGCCCTGGGGGCCCGCAACGGGCCCCCAAAAGCAAAAGTACACATGCTTTTCCACGGCGGAAAAACCGCCGCGGAAAAGCATGTTTACTAATGCTTCCTAATTTGGCTGGCGGTGTCTGATAGACACTGCCAGCCAAATGAGAGCTTTTCCGCCGCGGTTGTAATCCGATCGCGGCGGAAAAGCAGCGGACAGAATCCAAGACCCACCAGCCATCGTAATGCGGCGGTGGGTCTTTGGTGACTCCGCAGAGGATTTTCCGCCTCCTCCGGGCCGGCGGTGGCTTCCGCCGGCCCGGAGGAGGCGGAAAATCCTCTATCATAATCGGCCCCTTAGTCTTGAAATGCGACATCTGCCAGCAGATGAAAGGTTCCACCATAACACGTCCAGTGCAGACGTTGTTAATAGCTGACAAACCACTAGTTTGTGTCTACCTAGACCATTGCGTCCCTTATAAAGAGATCGGGCTAAGAAGTATATAATGGTAACAGTGGATTCCTGCTTGAGATTCCTATGGGTGTGGCCCCAGTGCTTGGCTGATGCTCGAAATATTATAAGAGATTTACGAGTCATCATAGGGACATACGCATTTGGCACATTACATTCTGACCAGGGCCCTGCATTTAGCTCTAGGGCTTACAAGGAGGCCATGGAAAAATTGAGTGTAGGATTGCGGTACTCATCTCCATACCATCCAGAGGGAAATTCGGTAGGGGAGAGTATTAGGCACAGGCGAAAGTTGGGTAAAACATTTTATGGAGTCCAGCTGGCTCTCAATAACATGCCAGGAAGTTCTCTAGGGGTGTCACTCCATATGAGGTCCTATTTGGGACAAGAATGTGGGTACCTGATCTTGATTGTGAAGGTCCAGTGGCGGATGAAAAGCCTTTTGACATCCATGAATGTTTGGCTGTTTTACAGGATCTAAATGAATCCAGGACACAACTAAGTAATGTCCACCTGAAGCAGACCGCCACTTAGGAAGTCAAAATATTCACGGCAAGACCTGTCTGGATCCCAAAAGTTGGGGATCTGGTCAGAGAGAAAATAGCTGACAAGAAAGAATTTTGGCCATCCTACAGAAAACCTGTACCAGTCCTAACAATTGAAGAAACAAGAACTGTACTTCTACCGCCTCTTGACGGAAAAAAGGAGAAAAGATTTGTCTCAATTGACCTAAACAAACCACACTAACCACACTATGTGGCCGATACTAAGCAGTAGGCCGCGTGGACTCCAAAGTAGCAGATGCCCTCCTCTCACTACAATTCAAGAAGTTCAAGCAGAAAGACTCATCACGTTCGAGGAGTTACCTGTACAGAATGAAGGACTATGCAACAATGCTAAGGAACTCGTTCCTCTTGAACTTGAAGTTCAACTTCAAAATGAAACTCAAAAAAACACTCAAGTTGCTATTCGACCAAATACCGACATCCACGTCAACATGCCTTGATGAGAGCAAAGTACGATTTCAACAAATCCCGATGCAATTCCAATAATTGATCGAACTGCTTCTGGCTACTTCATAAACTTTGATACATTTTCTGTGGATCCAAATGAACCTGAAAGGACCCCAGCCCGAAAATCACGCAAGCAGCAAGTTAAAGACTTTCTGAACTTTCTTAGGAAAACTTACCTGGTATCACGATGGGTAGAACTATGGGTAACTTCTGGGATTCTTTTCTTTCTTTTCTAGTTAAGCTTAGTGATAGTTTTTAACATGCTTATTAGTGGACAATACATTCGGCAAAGATCTGCTGCCCAAGAAGTGAAAGTAATTTTAAAACCACATCAATCATCTCATCGATAACAAAGAGACTTGTCATCAGTGAACATTACAACAGTTCCTGTACCGGATGGTATAGTTTGGGACAAGGTTGATTTCGATATATTTGGCCCAACAGAAATTAAAAAAGTTCCAAATTTATTTAAAATATCATTAAGTGATATCATTACTTCAAGTACGTTTTCCGATGATTGGGATTTTGAAACTGTTAATAACATGGTGTCTGATTTAGAAAAATCTGCTGCATTTTCTAATAGTGAAACATTGGTGAGCTCAGCAGATTACGAATCAATGTATTGTTATTAACAATATGGTCATACTTTTTTGCATAAATCTGCTAATCTTAGAAATGTGTTCACATATCACCAGTGGGAACATTGTCCAACACCGCCAAAGGGCAGTTCAAAAATATTTGCACAGGAATTTCCGTATTTTTCAGGGTTTACTAAGTCTGACCCAGCCTCATATTATTTTAATTTTGCACCATCATCAGCACAGAAAAATATGTTGACAAATACCAAATTACCTTTATTGCCCAGTTGTCTGAACAAGGTTACGACTTATGGAAAGACACCATAGACTTAAAATCAGACTTGGGTACTAGGGATTGGCAAGTGCAGGGGATAGAAGCTTTATTTAGAGCATGCCTCATCCCTCAACAACTCATATTTTTGAACGAGACAGTGCAACAGACGTCTTGCCTTGGACTAGCCAAGAACAAAGACTTGAAAACACCTTGGCTAGCAACACCATCACACACCAAGGGTAATGTAACATCACTGGAAGGAATTACAATAGATGACAGTATACAATATGACAGATCAGACCCCGATTGGAAGAAATAGTTGATTTGGCCCAAAGGCACCAATGGGTTCTCAGGAAAGATTCATGGGTAAAACCGAAGGTTTTAGTATCCATAGGTCAGACCCACGTTATGTACAGAGACAACATCCAGGGATAGTAACATCATAAATTGTTGGGAAGTTGTGCCTTGATTGGCTAGAAACCTCAACACTCACAGAGGTGAAACAACACTTATCTTTACTTTCACAAGACATGGATCTTAGTGATTTGTTACTACGTACCAGGACGCCACGGCAGAAACATTTCATATATGCTGGCATTTATGCTGCCTCCAATCAAATTTGGAAAACATCCCAACAAGAGACAGCAGTGAGATTACTGGAAATAGACCGTATAAATCTAGAAAAATCTCTAGCAGTGGTTGACAGTGGGTTAACTCTTTTGAAAACAGGGGACCCCTATTTATCTAATGAACGAGCTATACATAGGGATTTCATAAACTGATTTGTATACATGCATATAACAAGATTCATGTAGATTAATTCATGCTATTCAATATAAAATTCTATCAATAATATACGATAGACGTGCAGTTGATGGAGGCAATGCGGTAGATGTAGATTAAGTGCGTTTCGGCATTGCTGCTTTCATCAGGAAACCGTCTATTACACTAGAACTGAACAAGACAAATGACATACAATGTGGTTACACAGGACATATATTATATACATGAGAGCCTAGAACAATTTTACAGAACTGTGACAGATTAATAAACATATATGACTGAATGTTATGAAAATATAACATATGCCAAACTGATTCTTTCTACATACAATCAGTATAAGTGTACGCTTAAAAGCCCAAGCAAGACACACACCTATAATTTGAACAATGTGCAAAAAATATAGCGTGATACTTTATATTCTAAGGTAAAAACCGTAGAAAAATATAACATATTCGAATATACCAGTACATGAACATGTTGATTCTAGGTCCTAAATGCGCAGTCCCTTAGATTACACTCTTCTCTTTAGATGTTACAATATATACAGCAAACTTTAGATCGTTACCTTTGTTTTGTTTTGTTCTGATCTCATAAAATATCATTTAGCTTGACATATTTGTGCCATGACCGAACAATAAAGAAATCTATCTGTTGAATGACATATGCCAACAAGAGATTCATTATTGTGGTTTGGACCGGAATACAGATACCAACATTTGCCCATTTACTGATATAGCATTATTGTAGATATAAACATATCAAGTATAAGATTAGAGTAGCTGAACACTCTAAGATAAGGATACCACTTACTTCGGGTATCTGTAAACTGGATTCATGAATGAAACCGCGTTGTTTACACTGACAGCGGATAATGGGAATGACCTCCATATATTCATGAACTATAAGGGCTAAAAGAGACATATAATATTAAAATAGCCCTACTTGTCCAAAAATGTATCTTATCAAAAACTAGATACTATTGGGGGCTGCCATGTCATGCTAGCTGAGATTAGACTATAGTTGAACTGATATAATTAAATAAACCAAGAGTCCTTAAGTGGCTATCTAAGTGATCTGGTGCCACAATGTTCACACGGTATCCAACAGTGCAACAGCGGGAGAGCCTAACAGATAATAAAAAGGGGCTCTAATTAAGGATAATATAAGATCCTTGTCAAAATATCAAGACATATATAGCTAAATATCTGTACTTGCTTATAAAGAGAAACCACTAACCAAATTTATGTTTCAAAGTTGGTATCCGTATTTAACACAAATCATCTGAAAATAGTCCATTGGTGCCACCATAAATAGCTCATAGCTGAGAAGACATAATACAAAAATGATCCCAAATATCAGTAAATAGAGGGAATTTTCAGCCCATTTATGTAACGGCTAATACCGACAACTTACTTAATGGCAAGTGAGGCTGTTATTGTTCTGTGGCACGGGGTCTCTAAAACCGGATGTTAAAGTTCACAGAGTTGCAGCTTTCAAAAAAAGTAACACGATGTCCTAAAACAGTCATAGATAAAAAACCATTCATACTATATTAGCGTTTGCTAACCAGGTTATCGGACATAAAGCAATGGTTCAAATGTGGTATAGCTAAGCTATGTTCCGTGGGTTTAACAACATTGACCGCCAGGATAAATTCCTTAGGCCACATTGTATCTTCTGCGATAGACATACTAGAACAAGATTTGGCCATATTACAACATGGGCAATCTCAGTTACGTTCTATTATATTATTGAGCTGGACGCTGCAATCTTTGCATGCAGGCTGTGTGCCTTGGTGTTTTATCAACAGTACTTCTCTGTTTTCTGAATACAATCTAATAGAAAAACAGATAGAGATGGCACAAAGGGGAGCAAAATATACAATGCTGCGTATCGAAAAACTGGATATATTACGATTCACAGTGGCAGAATCACAGCACACTGAATGGCTAATCCATGGCCATATAACTCTAGCGACCACTACTTCTAAGTTTCAATATTGCCTTGAACAAAAGCAGGCATGCAAATATGAAAAATGGGTAAGGAATACATTAAGGAATCTTGGGAATTACCATACAGATTTTGATGCTGAGTGGGGAGCGAAAAGTGTTTCTCAGTGGTACAAATTGTGGGATCGCTCTAAGTGGATCGCTCATATATCAGGATATTACGCTGCACCAAGCTTGTAATGGTTCTGTGGCAAACTTGTCCTATCATCTGAGGGCTGCCCCAGTTGCTGTGATTACTCCAGCTTTCGGGCTACTTTCGAATGGGAGTTACTTGATACTGAACAGTCAAGGCTGCTGCGAAATGCTCCCGGGCATTGCTTATCTGGTAACCGTGAGCTCCAGGGTTACTTGTTGTATGCAAGTATTGTTTCCACCAAAACATTCAGTCAGGGCGCCATTATGGCCTTCACTGAATGTTTCTTTAATACGGTTTGATACTCTAGGCAGACTGAAAGCCATGCTTTAATGGAAGTCTGTGCCCTTAACCTCTGCTTGAGAGACTTTTGAACTCGAGAACGCAAGGTCCTCAGCTGAGATACAGGCACTTATCCATACAAATTGCCCTTTACATTTTGTAGAAATGGTAAATCGTATCTTTAACATGTCTGATATGACTGGCATTGTCCACCTATTTAAGACCATAGGTTCTGGACTTCTAAGCACCTTTCAGACGGTACTTTCAGACAAACTTCATATACTCCATATTCTGAAGCATCTTTGGAGGTCTTCTGCTGATCCTGTTTCTAATAGCAGGTATCCTGATTGTCTTCAATATGCTACACAATGGACATCCCAGTCACCGAGGAGATGGAAAAAGCGCTCCTGGAATGGAAATACCGTGACCTAATGGTACAACATCTAGGCACACCTCGCCTAAGAGAACTAAGTGCATCTTGGTTCCTGTCATTTCGACCAGTCGGGATGTACTGCATCTTACCTGTCCTCCAATTCCTGTTTTGCGGAGAAGAATGCGTGTTAGACCTTTGTTTGACACTCCCATCATATGCTCAACTGGACGTGAATGCTCTACTGGACCTGATAACGGCCCATGTTCTTCAGTGTCCTCAGTGCATTCCAATGTTGTTGGCAGCATTACTTGTGCCACCACAGGTTGTAACTGTACCTGTTGGTACGAACACCGGCTCCTCCACTGACACCCAGGCTTTGGACCGCGCACAGGCTTGCCCCAGCACCTGCTGCGGGCAGCGCGGAACATCATCTGTGCTCAATTGACATATTCTGCGAGTGCTACAGGGGCCTTCTACTACGGAAGCAAGCAACGTAAATGTTGCGTCTACCAACTAGTACATATTAACAATTGACTCCCATTTGGCTCATCGTGCGCTGGAAGAAATTTGCCCTTTTTTAATAACAAGCTCAGTATGGAACTCAGATACAAAATTGACATTCCTTTTCATTTATTGGGCATAAATGGCTTTCTAATGCTTATAGTGGTTCAGACTATAACAACGGACAATCCTAGAGCTAAGGCCTGCAAGAATTTTTTTTTTACATTTTTAAGTCTTTTTTAGAAATGTTTAGACATTTTTAAACATGTCTAGTCAGGATGGTAGTACACTTATAGGTGATATATGTTGTCCAGTCGGAAGAGGAATGGGTGTTATATTCCATACAGGTACCCTATGTAGGCGCAGGTAACACTGCAACCTTTTACCTATATCCTTCCCTACTTTACATACATAACGGTTCATAGGGACTGACATTTTACCTAGATACAACACTGCATTCAGAATGTGTGTTTTTTCCTAGTTCGAAACTCATATTATGCATGAGGCTTCTTGGAAGCACAGCAGGACTCACAGCAAGACGGACATCTCCTGTATAATATCTATGTTAAAGTTCAAACCTGACATCATCCTTTAGGCCGACACAGTAACACAGCAAAGTAGGACCCTTGGGGAGACCTGTGGGTATATATACATCATGTCTTGCTGAGACAGACAGAGGAGACCGTGACTTCCCGGCTGACCCACTGACCAGAGACGCTGAGGTTCCTGCATGCAGACATTCCAGATCGCAGTGGTCTAACATCCCTCGTGGGGTGTCCAACTAGAGACCAGAACGGGGTCCCATATTCTCTTCTTTCTCAGGTAATCGGGTTGACTAGATCTTAAAGAGGTTCTTGGCATACCGCATAACACTTACACCAATGCTAGGTACATTTAGGTACCTATAGTTAGGGAGGCATCATAGGAGTACGCACTTTCCTATCATGTTTTTTATGTAGTTGTATATATTCATGATTACTACAAAATGGTAGAACGGTACCATCCCTTTACTTTGATAGTACTGCTAATCATATATCTCTGCCTCAGTCTAATGGTTGTCACAGCAAATCTATTCTACACTAGAATAGCAACTGTTCAATACATTCTTATTGAAACTCCGAGACAGTTTATTATGTGTATCTGAGACAAACTAAATGAGCACGAGAGACTGAGCGAAAAGTAGTATATTGTTTCCACGAACCTGGGGGATCAGGGTTGTCATGTTCTGAGGTTGCCAGAAAACAAACAAGCTGAGTTTAACAGGCCTACACATTCATAGGAGCCTATCTCTCTTTTCTGCTGCAATCTCCTCCCACATCTCCAACTCAGTTTTCTCTGCCTTTGTTACATAAGATGTAATGTACCGAGCAATAGCAATTGAGTTGTCTGCAACAAACTGTACATCCATGTTTGCATTCCACATCTTCAGAATTAGAGGATTGTAGTCATTAATGTACTTGGAGGCCTCTGTTCTTCTTAGGTTGTATGTCATTTTTGGTGATTTCCTTTTAAGTGTATATCTGACTGCAAACAAAAAGCTGTTGACACTTCCTTGTGAGATGACAGTTAGTGGGAATCTGAGACGACAGCTTGTATAAAATTTCCCTTCTGCCCTGTATTTTCGCTGACAGCATTTTCTGCATCTATGATTTTGGAGTCGTAGAACTTGTTGTCTTAATATGTTGTCACTATTCTCCTTTGGGATGGAGCAAGTTATATACTGCTCAATAAAAGACAACACAGACTCATCACAGTCTGTTCCAAACGTTGGGGCATCTTTTACCCGCAACAGCATGTGAATATGGGAAGCACCTCTGACTTGGTAGTCTTTACGCCAAAATAAATCAATCACTTCACCAGGAGGAGGTTTTGTTTTGTTTAAGAAGAAAGACAACATTGCTTGAAATGTCTGATTAAAATATCTGCAAACATTTACAGGGTCTAGTGAACACAGTTCTTCTGGCATCTTCAGATGAATATCTTTTATATTTGAATTTGCCTCCTGCAAGAATTTAAGTAGGTCATCCCATGAATTTTCAGCACAACTCAGCATCAGGAACCACGTAGGTGCTCCAAGGTTCCTCAACATGTACTTGAGTTCACCGTGACGCCGATACCAATATTCATTAGTCCCACGCTGACATACCATTAGGTTTATTAAATTGTATCCCAAGTGCTCATCTCTTCCTTGAACTTTCTGCAAACATTCACTTGCTGAAATATTGGGCAAATTAACTCCTGTTTTTAGACTATGATTCACAGAATATGAGAGGCCATCAAGTCACTCTCAAATAATAGGTGAAATATATATGGAATAAACTGACGAAATCTAGGATCTTCTGAATACCCTACGTCTATACTCAGCTGCAGGTATTTGCACAAGCCGCTCGTCATACCTGCCACCTTCTCCAATAGGAAAACGATGTGGGAAACAACAAGCTTCTGAACTTTTTTCCCACACACATAATGGAGCTCCTTTTGCCTCCTTCATTTGATACAGTTAAATGGCATCACCAATAACCTCTATAAAATGCATTGGGTGGATACTGTAATGTTTATAATTAGCTTCTGTTCCGGACTCATCCACCTTCTCAATCTGACCTGTTGATGGGAATGTCTGATCCTCCTTATTTGTGATAACTTTCAGGCTTTTCACTTTTCTATAGTAAACATTGTTTTGTACCAGATTTTAAGTTGCTTTTTTAAGTTTGGTAACATTTACTAATTCTTGCCATATCTTCTTGTTCTTGGCTGGCACGCCATTTACAAGAATTACAAGTCCTTCCTTTAAATCCCTATCTACCCCTATAGGTTTAATGTTTTTCTTGAAATCTAATGGCAAATACACTACTCTACCTTTTAGACCTTTCTGCAGCTCCGTTGGGTGTAACCTGCTTGTCTTTGGCTCCATACGCACTATAACCTGAAATGGATGTATAGTTTGGATAAGAATGGACTCATAAATATTTAAACCTTAAAGTGCTTCTGGAATGGGAACCAGTTCCAACTTGTTATGCACAGCTCTAGTAGGCATTATATTATCCTCTAATTTATTGTAGCAGTACTTACATATAGCTTGTCATGTGGACACGTCAAAGTATTCTTCTACAAATAAGTACAGTGCAAACTTTTGCCAGTCAGTATTATTCTCTTTTTCACTTTTTAAATATGTCAAAAGTCCGTGTTTGAATCTTGTAGAGAGTGCATCAACACCATATCAGTCAGTCAGTCAGTCAGTCAAAGAAAGCTTTATTTCGGCTGTAGGCCATAAAAGCATTAAAAAAAAGTGCAAAGCATTTTAGCAAAATACAATACAGTATATCATCATAAAAACTGTATACATTGTTTCTGTATTTTATAATTGCACCATATCAAGTGAACCAGCTTTGACTGCATTCTCGAATTAGCTCCCCATGCCTGCTCGTGGTTCTTTAGCAGGATATTGTGCAATGCAGAATAAAATATATAATTTCAAGATTAGATGCTAGGGGATAATATGGCAGGATAAAGTGCAGTGTACAAAGAGAAAATATGTAATTTCTGCATTGGGTGAGATAAGATAAGGGGGAGCAAGTGGCACATATTGTAGCAAATGACTATTACATTTAGAGTTTAAAACACCTGTTAGATACTAAAAGCTTTATCTTTATCTAATAAATGTAAAAAGGAGTGTTAAAAGAACTAGATAAAAACAACTAAAAATGTAGGGTTAAAAGCCCCTTGATGAAGAGTTGAGTACGGTGAGGATTAACATACAATGCAATATGTGCATACCACATTGTTCTGGTCGGTGCATAATGTAGCGTAGATAATAGTTACTGCTAAACTAAGAATTTCCTGTGAGGGTTTTCTTAATAATGGCTCTATGAGTGCACCACATGGAGAATAAAAACTGCGAGATGGAGAACACAATAGGTTTGTCGGTTTCGTACTTAAGGAGCCTAAACACCTCTGTGCAATGTCTACTCCCCATGTTCCTGCACAGTTGTAGTAACCACCCCGACCTAGACTTTCCATAGGCGGGGCAGAAGAAAAGAACATTGCATTTTGGTTTACTCAGCTCGGTCGCACCCTGGACACTCTAATGTGTGGGAGCCCTGCCACTTGTTAGTAAATGATCGAAGCGGGAGCACCCCATGCCTAAATTGAAGAAAGAGTTTCTTTGCTAAAAGCGGTTGTATGTAATCTAGGGCCAGTTCAAGCCTGTATTGCTGCGTTAGCTCCAGGAACCTGGAAGTTAGACAGCCCGGCTTGGTCCTCCGCCATAGTTGAGCCAGTTTGAATTCTTTGTAGGACTCGAGCAGTGCCTTCCTAGAGGTCATAGAACAGATCTCTACTAGGGATGTCCACATGTTTTCCCTCCCTAAAGCCTGGCAGGTGTATCTTATATAAGCTTACCAGGGGAGTTTTCCTGTACCATGGAGCCTCATAACGTCCTTTAACTCCTCTTTATATTCAACTAATGTGGGTGTGCTCCAGAGGCGTCACCAATATAGGAGGGATCTAGAAGAGACTACATCTGCATAGGGCTAATCTCTAGTCCATTCTAAGCGTAGTTAACGGAGAGCTAATAGGAAGACCCAGCAACTGTCTAAGAAATTGGTTCTCTGACATTGAAAGGGAGACAACTGGATGATGGCCCCATAGTCCTGCCCCATACAGTGCCGCACCCCTCGCCTGTGTCTTACAAATTTCTGCTACAGGACCTATTACTTTGTGTGTGCAGCTCTTGTAGACTTTTTAAATGCCTCCTGTGGATTTGGTTAGTTTAAGGCTAGCTTTCTTTGTGTCCCCCATTCAATTTTCTCAGTTAGAGTGATTCCTAAATAGTCAAAAATGGACACCCTTTCTAGGGCCCTTCCATCTAATCGGGAATTTGGATGGTTCATAGTGTTGGCATTAAAGACCATATGCATGGTATTTTGAAGATTAATCTCCAATCCCCGATTATTTCAGAAAGTGCTGAATGCATCGAGCACCCTCTGCATGCCCTTGGGGGATTTGGAGAGTAAAAGCGTATCATCCGCAAACATAAGAGCTGGAATTTTGCAGTTTGCTAGCATGGGTGCGTCAATATCTTTCCCCTCCAACAGAGATTCATTGAGACTGTTTATAAAAATGGAAAAGAGTGTCAGGCCAGAAGGCATCCCTGTCGCACCCCTTTCTCCACAGGGAAGTGGGCAGAAAGTTCACAATTTTTGCGATTTCTAATTTGTGCATAGTTATCTTGGTGAAGGCGTTTCAGCTGGTAGCAGAGATATTCTGGAACTCCCAGGTCAAGAAGTATACTCCAAAGATGATTCGCTGAACTACGTCAAAAGTGGATTTGAGATCCACGAATGTGATATAGAGGCTGCCACCCTCTAGAACCACAGTTTTCCAGTGGATGAGTTGCAATCAAAAAAGCTGGTCAATAGTGGAGGTCTTGGCCCTTATCCCTGCTTGTAGGGGTGTTAGTACGTTGTTCTCCTCTATCCAAAATTGCAGATGCCCCAGGAGTACGCGTGCAAAAACTTTTTGACTGACATTTAGGAGGCTTATAGGGTGGTAGTTGGCTGGGTTAAGTGGTGAGCCCTTTTTGTAGATAGGAATGATATCTGCCCATGTAGAGGGCAACGCCATACCTTGCAAAACTTTTTTGCAAGCAGAACAGGAGTATTACGCATAAACCAATCGGGATTAGGGTGCTAGGTATAAAGGTAAAACAATATCCCAAAAGGTATAAATGTAAGGACAATTTACATAGTATGCAATCAGCATTACTTGAAGTGGAAAAAGGAGACACCTATTCAAATAGTTTTAGAAGAAAACATTTTTAGTTATGATATTTAAGCAAAAGATTTTTTAGGGTACGTATAGTTATATACAGCACATAAACCAAAACTTAGGTTGACAACCAAAAGAAAACTTGGTGCATTATATATACAAGTGAGGTGTGGTGACTCAAGTGAAGGCGTGAACAGTGACGGACGGCGCAAAGTGAGCAAAGTGAAATATTTACAGTAAGTAGCTCAACAATGACAGGAAATTAGTGACAGTCTAATGTACAGTTTGTAATCTCAAATTTCAAATAGAGTCACAATAGTATGCGCCTATAATTTACGCTGGGAGGTCGACGACGTTTCGGTCCTTAACCAATGCGGACCATCTTCAGGACAGGGTTGTCTCGTTAAAAGTGCTGTAGGGTGAAAAATAATAAATATGAACACCCAGGAATGCACTGCCAAATGTGTAGAGAGGAGGCTAGGGGAAGGGACCGAGAGGGGGATGGGATCTAATGGGTAACTGGCCGGGGAAGGCATAGAATGGAAAGGGCAGGGTGGTGGGGGGGGGGAAACCAAGGGGGGAGGTTGGGTAGGGCGGGATAGGGAAGATAAATTGCGGAACGAACCTAAGGGCGACAAGAGTGAGGTGAGTAGTTATGTATCCTCACATCATGTAAACTGTAGGACCGAATGTAAGGGAAAAAGGGAGGATTGGTGCAGATAAGGGAAGAAAAGTATATGTGTGAGGTATCATAAATGCTTGGTCAAATGGAGACGATTATCTAGGGTGGGGAAAGGGGATAATGGACAAGACCCCGATTGGTCTCACCTGAAGGCGACGGAGTCACAGCCAAGATCAGGGAGATCGGGCAGGTTGCATGTGGACGCCCAAGGACTGTAATTCAAGGAGAACAGGATGAGTATATCGAACCACAGTTATGTAGGACCCCGTTAAATCTAAGTATGAAAGGTATATACCTGATTAATTGTCCGATGGGTGGGGGCGTCGAAGGGGATTTGATCGGTGATACGATATCTGTGGTCAACGACCTGTAAGGAGTTCGGTAAAATGAAGGTTCAGTATGGGGTTAGCTGAGTGTCCAAAGGGAAAAGAAACGGTATTGTAGATAATCAATACCTGAATATTTGGTTCCACTCGGCATCTCGTAGTACCCCTGGCCAATTTGCAATGTTCCACAGTAAGGGACCTAAAATCAAAAGGGAGTCATGAGGGCCGTTCTATTATATAAATAACAAGGAGTGGTTAAATTGCCCCCGTCAGGGATTACCTGTTAATTATGGAGGGTTCCCAAGAACGAACAGCCGTGAAGAAATCACGAAGGGGAATAGTAATGGCGGCCAGGGACCTAAAATTAAAGGAGATATTAGGGGCCATTCTAGCCAGATGGATGGCGGTGAAGGGACGCTATGCATACTCCTGTAATACCTGTATAGTGGTCAGAGACGCGGGCACACTCAATGTGGTTAGGTTCGCCGGTCAACAATCCGGGAGGCTGCTCCGTGGCGTTTGTATCGGAGAAACCAGGGCGGAATGCGGAAGTACACTGGGATGTGTGTCACGTGAACGAAGGGCGGGGAGGTTGAGGGGCGGGGACAGGAATGGAGTGAAAGTGTTCCGGGATTAACCCTGTCCACCGCGGGTGTGATCAAAGACTGTTGGTAACAAATCATATAATCGGCTAGACATTTCTTTGATCACTAGAGCGAAATATGACAAGGAACAATCAATAACCAATCGTGTACACAGATGTAATTTATAAACGTTTGGCAGGAAGCATTTAAAACGTGGCCTACGAAATGATTAATCAAATTTACAATGACAGACAGTTACGGCATAATCGATCTCTATTGGAAAATCGAAATTGAAGAGGCAAAAGGCCACCCATTTTCAAGGATCTAGGGGGTCACAAATTAGGGACAATCCATGAGTACAGATATAGAGTATAGTCAGTGTATGGCAAGCCTGAGGGGGAAGTTAAATACTGATGGTATTGTTCCATTCATCAAGACTGTTTAAGCCAGAGGAAACAGAATTGCATAAGGTCATCCACTTACATTCTGCTTTGTTTAGTAGAGTTTTGATATCTCCTCCACGGACAGGGAGAGAGAGTTTTTCGATCACTTGCCACCTTAAGTCAACATCTTGGTGGCCCAGTTCGAGGAAGTGTGGGACCAAAGGGGCAGTGAGTACTTGACAGTTAATCCTACTTTTATGTTGGATGATCCTTTGTTTTATCATTTGGGTTGTTTGCCCTATGTAGATTAAATTGCAAGGGCATGTGATGGCATAGATAACATTCTGTGTTCTGCAATTAGTATGGCTTTTTAATTTGTAAGTATGTTCATGATAAAGGAAGACCTTCGTATTTTGTGTCAAATCGCAGACACTACAGTTTTGACATCTGTAGTGTCCGATCACTGGATCTAGTCCCCATGCCGCTGTAATAGTATGTCGTTCACTGTCTTGTTGTGGCCATGTAATGGCATGTACCAAATGGCTGGCGATGTTTCTGCCCCGTTGATAGGAGAAAAGGGGTAGCTCAGTGAAAGGTTCATGTGCCCGAAGTATTGGCCAGTTTTTTCTAGTGATTTTGCTGACCTCATTACTATGTGGGCTGAACTTTGACACAAAAGGGATCCTTATGGCGTCGCTACATAGACGACGTCCTATTAATCTGGAATGGTGATCATCTCACGCTAAATGATTTTACTACATGGCTCAACCAAGCCCAGGAACATCTAAAATTCACCAGTGAGTATAAAACCAACGATCTTCCCTCTCTGGATGTCACTATCCACGCTGAAGACGGCAAATTGGGGACTACCCTTTTCCGAAAACCTACGGAGAAAAACACTCTTTTGGAGTATTCCAGTTTCCACCCCCGAGGCTTGCGGGATGGATTACCCTATGGACAATTTTTACGGATTAGACGTAATTGTAAATGGCGCAAGGATTATTTCAGGGAAGCTGAATTCCTTACCGAAAAACTTATCCATAGAGGCTACCCACGACGTTTGGTCTCTCAAGCCAGGAAAAGAGCCTGGTATTGTCACAGAGAGACGCTCCTTTCACCACAGCCCAAGAAGACTATGAACAGGATCCCTTTTGTGTCAAAGTTCAGCCCACATAGTAATGAGGTCAGCAAAATCATTAGAAAAAACTGGCCAATACTTCGGGCACATGAACCTTTCACTGAGCTACCCCTTTTCTCCTATCAACGGGGCAGAAACATCGCCATCCATTTGGTACATGCCATTACATGGCCACAACAAGACAGTGAACGACATACTATTACAGCAGCATGGGGACTAGATCCAGTGATCGGACACTACAGATGTCAAAACTGTAGTGTCTGCGATTTGACACAAAATACGAAGGTCTTCCTTTATCACGAACATACTTACAAATTAAAAAGCCATACTAATTGCAGAACACAGAATGTTGTCTATGCCATCACATGCCCTTGCAAGTTAATCTACATAGGGCAAACAACCCAAATGATAAAACAAAGGATCATCCAACATAAAAGTAGGATTAACTGTCAAGTACTCACTGCCCCTTTGGTCCCACACTTCCTCGAACTGGGCCACCAAGATGTTGACTTAAGGTGGCAAGTGATCGAAAAACTCTCTCTCCCTGCCCGTGGAGGAGATATCAAAACTCTACTAAACAAAGCAGAATGTAAGTGGATGACCTTATGCAATTCTGTTTCCTCTGGCTTAAACAGTCTTGATGAATGGAACAATACCATCAGTCTTTAACTACCCCCTCAGTCTTGCCATACACTGACTATACTCTATATCTGTACTCATGGATTGTCCCTAATTTGTGACCCCCTAGATCCTTGAAAATGAGTGGCCTTTTGCCTCTTCAATTTCGATTTTCCAATAGAGATCGATTATGCCGTAACTGTCTGTCATTGTAAATTTGATTATTCATTTCGTAGGCCACGTTTTAAATGCTTCCTGCCAAACGTTTATAAATTACATCTGTGTACACGATTGGTTATTGATTGTTCCTTGTCATATTTCGCTCTAGTGATCAAAGAAATGTCTAGCCGATTATATGATTTGTTACCAACAGTCTTTGATCATACCCGGGGTGGACAGGGTTAATCCCGGAACACTTTCACTCCATTCCTGTCCCCGCCCCTCAACCCCCCCGCCCTTCGTTCATGTGACACACATCCCAGTGTACTTCCGCATTCCGCCCTGGTTTCTCCGATGCAAACGCCACGGAGCAGCCTCCCGGATTGTTGACCGGCGAACCTAACCACATTGAGTGTGTCCGTGTCTCTGACCACTATACAGGTATTACAGGAGTATGCATAGCGTCCCTTCACCGCCGTCCATCTGGCTAGAATGGCCCCTAATATCTCCTTTAATTTTAGGTCCCTGGCCGCCATTACTATTCCCCTTCGTGATTTCTTCACGGCTGTTCATTCTTGGGAACCCTCCATAATTAACAGGTAATCCCTGACGGGGGCAATTTAACCACTCCTTGTTATTTATATAATAGAACGGCCCTTATGACTCCCTTTTGATTTTAGGTCCCTTACTGTGGAACATTGCAAATTGGCCAGGGGTACTACGAGATGCCGAGTGGAACCAAATATTCAGGTATTGATTATCTACAATACCGTTTCTTTTCCCTTTGGACACTCAGCTAAACCCATACTGAACCTTCAATTTACCGCACTCCTTACAGGTCGTTGACCACAGATATCGTATCACCGATCAAATCCACTTCGACGCCCCCACCCATCGGACAATTAATCCAGGTATATACCTTTCATACTTAGATTTAACGGGGTCCTACATAACTGTGGTTCGATATACTCATCCTGTTCTCCTTGAATTACAGTCCTTGGGCGTCCACATGCAACCTGCCCGATCTCCCTGATCTTGGCTGTGACTCCGTCGCCTTCAGGTGAGACCAATCGGGGTCTTGTCCATTATCCCCTTTCCCCACCCTAGATAATCGTCTCCATTTGACCAAGCATTTATGATACCTCACACATATACTTTTGTTCCCTTATCTGCACCAATCCTCCCTTTTTCCCCTACATTCGGTCCTACAGTTCACATGATGTGAGGATACATAACTACTCACCTCACTCTTGTCGCCCTTAGGTTCGTTCCGCAATTTATCTTCCCTATCCGGCCCTACCCAACCCCCCCTGCCCCGCCCCACCCCTTGGTTTTCTCCCCCCCACCACCCTGCCCTTTCCATTCTATGCCTTCCCCGGCCAGTTACCCATTAGGTCCCATCCTCCTCTCGGTCCCTTCCCCTAGCCTCCTCTCTACACATTTGGCAGTGCATTCCTGGGTGTTCATATTTATTATTTTTCACCCTACAGCACTTTTAACGAGACAACCCTGTCCTGAAGATGGTCCGCATTGGTTAAGGACCGAAACGTCGTCGACCTCCCAGCGTAAATTATAGGCGCATACTATTGTGACTCTAATTGAAATTTGAGATTACAAACTGTACATTAGACTGTCACTAATTTCCTGTCACTGTTGAGCTACTCACTGTAAATATTTCACTTTGCTCACTTTGCGCCGTCCGTCGCTGGTCACGCCTTCACTTGAGTCGCCACACCTCACTTGTATATATAATGCACCAAGTTTTCTTTTGGTTGTCAACCTCAGTTTTGGTTCATGTGCTGTATATAACTATACGTACCCTAAAAAATCTTTTGCTTAAATATCATAACTAAAAATGTTTTCTTCTAAAACTATTTGAATAGGTGTCTCCTTTTTCCACTCCATGTAATGCTGATTGCATACTATGTAAATTGTCCTTACATTTATACCTTTTGGGATATTGTTTTACCTTTATACCTTGCAAAACGGCGTAAATAGTGACCACAGGTAGGGTGCCCAGACTGAGGGCTCAGAGCAAAATAAGTCACCAGGGATCTTATCCAGCCCCGGCACTTTAGCTGGAAGTAACTTGCCCAGTGCCTCTCTAATCTCCTTCATTGTGCAGAGTTATCTGTCTAGGTTTGGCAACTCCAAATGTATAGAGTTTGTTTCCACCCTATCCTATTCCTCTGCTGACTTTGTATATAAAGATTTAAAATGGGCTCTCCAGACTTCTTCCCCTAAGTTTGGCGCTATGGCTAGTTTGCCTTCGGATTTCCTTGTCTTAACTAAGTTCCAAACCGTTCTCATGTCGTGATTGTTCAGTGCTGTTTTCATTTCTTCCCATTTTTCACTTTCCCAGATGCGTTTGCGTTTAGCTATAGTATTTTTGTAGTGCACCCTAGTTTCCTTGGTGCTTGCCCTATCGTTCGTTCTAATGGAAGTTAGAAGGGCTTGCTTGGCTACCTTACAGTGTTTATTGACCCATGGGTGCCTTGGTTTTTTAATTTGACCTAGGCCTTTTGCTATTATGAAAAAAAGGTGCTAGGACAGAGAGCAAGTCCCGATAATTTTTTGTAATCCTCGTTTGGGAGGGTAAGGTGCCGCTAGTGACAGAGAGTTCGAACGCCGCTTCAAGAAGGGAGAATTTGTTGGTATAGGGAGGCCACTTTGTCCTGTAATTATGCTAGTTCCCCCCATCGTACTCTCCTCCCTCCTTCAGCCAATACTAAGCTGGAGTCAGATTTCGAGGATGTACTATAATGACTTTCAGCAAGCGGAGGTGATAATTCTATTGTGGTCAGTTTTATGGCGGTGGGTGACCTTAAAAACCAGGGCCCTGGGCCAAAGTATGACATCCACCAAAATGTAATCTAGAAGTGATGCCTGCCCAAGTCTATTAAAGGTAAAATTCCCGGGACTATCAGATGGCAATCAACCATTACAGGCCCTCAGTGTGTGACTTAGTGTGAGTGCATTCATTTGTAGGACCTGAGGGGTCCTCGCCCGTGTTGGTGCAATGTTGGGCTCTGGAATTGCCCAATTAAAATCCCCACCTAGGATGACCCAGAAATGTTCCAGTATAGTTGGTAGAAATGAAGTTAGGCAGTCAAGAGTATGGGAAGATTGCCATTAGCATACTGGATGAGAGTAAACATTAATTAGAGCAATCCTAATTGAGTTAGGAAATAAGAGACAGGCACACAACATATCAAGAGAAGTCTCTATCAGTTTGGCCTTACAGCCCAGGTGCATTCCAACCCAGGTGCACAGGTCCCCAGAGGGTCTCCCCCTAGCCCCCTGGACTGCTGGAATACAATACAACGCATAGCCCACTCTATGTGTGTCTGACCTTGTCCATGTTTCCTCTCCTCACCCGAATGTATAACCGAGACACCAGATGACTCCACCATTGGACCGCACGCGGGACTTTTAAATCAGATCGCTTCCACCACGGAATTTGTACACTATCCTCATTGCTGATAGAAGCCCCCTATATAAAGACCTCGCTACAGCAACAGCCGCTGGACCGTGTATACAGATAATCGTACAACAGGAGCGGCACTTCTATTCAAGACCGCAGACCGTGATCCCAGTCTAACAGATTCCAATATCGGGATACGTGACGCACTTAGCACACAGATAATCCTACCACGGAAGCAGCACTTTGACCCAAAATCGTATATTGCTATTCCAACTTACCAGACCCCTAATTGGAACCTGTGACGGACGGAACACGCAGAGTTCAACCCCTGCGAATCTTACCTGGAACACCAATACCTTTGGTTTCTTAGACATCGCACTCCACAGAATAAAGGTTCATTTGGAATATTCATGGCTTCCTGATGAAGGCTCAAAGCCGAAACGCGCGTAGTAACCTGTAACCTTTAGCCATGCTTTTAGATTGATTTGTTCAGTTGGATCATCATCCATAAATTAAATATCTCCACACAATGAATTGTAATGAAATTAACGATTATTGGAAATGAATTAATGTACACCACATTACATATATGTAGATTGTTCATCACATATATATAGGAGATAATCATGACTGCTTTTTAAATGATAATTGAATAACAAAAAATAAAAATATATATTTTTGTACCATGCATTTTGTTTAGATACATTCCTCATTTTTTTATGTCAGTTCGTGTCCACTTATGAATCGTGTTCCTAATTATTTGTCCTTTCAATTCATGTTTCCTGGAACATGCATAGTTTGTGATGATCTATGAATGCCCCCCAATCTGGGAGATCCAGTTTCGAGTTGAGTCCTGCTATGTTCCAAGACAATATTTGTGTGCTAGGCAGTCCTACTGTAGTAGCTAAAAGAGCCTAGGGAGTGGGACTTACCATTAATTGAGCCTGTTGTATGTCTATGAGCCCTACCTCTCCCCTGGGGCTGCATTCGTTGGCCAGGTTTGGGTTGCTAGGTAGGATAGAGGTGGAGTCTAACGGGCTGGCCTCAGATATTTGCTCCATGTCTTTGTTCTACTTTCCATATCCATCCTTTTGCACTGGCCCGCCCTGATACAAATATCTCATTCTAATGTTGTGGTTATCACTGGGCTGTTCATGAAAGGGGTTAGTGGGCCTTAGTCAGACTACAGAGTCTAGAAGGTTATGTTATGTTATGTTAACAATATTTTATATAGCGCTCGTACACCCAGAGGTTTCATGGCCCAGACTAGAAGATGCTCTGTCAATCAGAGGATTATGCATGGGCCTGAGTGAATAACCAGGTTTTAAGCTGTCTCCTGAACACTAGGAGATTGGTGCAGAAGCGGATTTCCAAGGGGAAAGAGTTCCAGAGTCTGAAAGCAAGGGTCGCAAACCTGCGTCCTCCCTGGCGTTGGAGCTTGAAAGGGGGAATGATCAAAAGATGTAGATTGGCAGACCGGAGGTTGCGAGACGGAGTGTATCTAGGCAAGAGGTTGTTAATAAATTGGGGGCTACGAGCATGAAGGGACTTGAAGATGATGCAGGCCGTTTTGAATGTTACTCGTTAGGAGATGGGGAGCCAGTGAAGTTGTTTTAACAGGGGCCTTGCTGACTGCCAACGCGGCAGTCGATGAATCAATCTGGCGGCCTGGTTTTGGACCATCTGGAGTCGCTTACTGAGAGAGAGAGGGAGCCCCAAGTAAATGGAATTGGCGTAGTCCAGGTGTGATAGTACTAAGGCTATCACCACCTGGATCAAGGCCGGCTGGGTTAGCATTCGACTGATCTTCCTGATCCTACAGAGCTGGAAGAAACAGGAAGACACCACCGTGCCTACTTGGGTTTTCAGTAATAGGTCCTTGTCAATGGACACCCCCAGGCTTTTGACCGAGTTGGAGGGAGTAGGAGGAGAGCCAAGTTCTGGTGGCCAGTAGTGTGGGCCCCAGAGTAGTTGACTTTTGCCATTGAGGACTAGTTCGGTCTTGCCGGGGTTTAGTTTCAGAAGGTTAGAATCCATCCATTGACGGATGTGTAACATAGTGCTCTGGAACTCCCGGAGAGATTTAGGGGAATTGTCGATTGTGAAGAGTTGAAGGTCATCTGCATAGTTGAATGTGACGGCCTTGAACGCTTTGAGGGACTGAATCAGAGGGACCATATACAGATTAAACAGAATGGGGTACAGCGAGGAACCCTGGGGAACCCCGCAGGAGGTATGGAGTTTGGGGGCTGCAAAGGGAGCTAGACGGACGGCTTGAGTGTGGTCACTAAGAAAGGACCTGATCCAGTTGTAGGCTGAGTTACAGATGCCAGCCTGTCTGACACGGTCAAGTAAGATGTTATGATCGACCGTGTCAAACGCTGCCGAGAGGTCCAATAGGACCAGGGCCTGTGGGATTCCTCTATCTGCATTGTCACAGAGAGAATCCATGACGGCAGTGATAACTGTCTCGGTGGAGTGGGCGGGTCGAAATCCAGCTTGATAGGGATCCAGGAAATTGGATTGCTCGATAAAGTTCGAGAGGTGGGTGGTTATGTGAGCCTCTAGAACTTTGGCTAAATAGGGAAGGAGGGAGATAGGCCTATAATTGGAAAGGGTTGAGGGGTCTGCCCCTGGTTTTTTTAAGAGGGGTGCAATGACTGCCTCTTTGAGGGCTTTAGGGACCACTCCTTGGGACAATGAAGCATTGAGAAAGGTCAAAATAGGGGGGAAGTGCAGAGAATACATTTTTTAAGATATAAGGGGGGCAGCAGTCTCTTGGGGAGCCAGATTTTACCCTAGTCAAAAGGGCTTTTAGGGAGTGTACATCGAGGAGTGGAAAATGATCAAAGGAGCAGGTGCTGGAGGTACATGCAGGAGGGATAGGTTTAGGAAGGATCAATGACTGGGATGCTGGCTTTAATGGTGGCGATTTTGTCAAGAAAGTAATTATTGAGGGAATTGCACAGGTCTTGGGTGACCACGGATTTGGGCAGGATTCTCTCTGAGTTGGATAGCTTATTGACAATTGCAAAGATGTCCTTGGATTTATTTTCCGAGTGTTCTATTATGCCCGAGAAATAAGAGGCTGTGGCTTCGGTGATAGCTTTCATGTAGTCTGCTCGAGCAGCTAGATAAAGGGATTTTGCATGTGGATCGTAAGCTCTCCTCCATTTCCGCTCCTTTTGGTGGATGTCTAGTTTTTGGACCCTCAGGTCATGGGAAAACCACTTTTGAGCATCCGAGCTGCGGGTTGTTTTGAGTCTTTTTAGTGGTGCACGTGTGTTACTTGCTGCTAATAGCCAGTCTGAGATGTTTGCTTCGACCTGATCGAGATCTACGCTGTCAGCTGGTATAGAGCTCTCAAGACTTTAAAAAAAGGCTTGTTTGTCGAGGGTGCCCCATTTTCTGATGAGACCCCCCTTGATTGCCATGGGCTTGCTACATATCGGAATAGAGATGTTGAAGTTGATGAGAAAATGGTCGGACCATATACAAGGGGATATGGCTGATGTGGAGACAATGAGATTGGTGCTCCACACCTGGTCAAGTGTATGTCCTTTAACATGAGTGGCGGAAACAATGTGATGGCCAAAGTTGAGGCCCGAGAGAAGCTCCATTAATTTGCTGGCCTGAGGACCGCCAAGATCATTGTTACACCAATAATTGAAGTCACCAATTAACAGGATTTTTGTGTAGTCTGTGACCATAGCGGCCAATTGATCGCACAATGAGAGAAGAAAGAGGGGCATATGTTGTGGGGGTCTGTATATTAATACGCATATGAATGATCCAGCTTTAGATTCGAATTTCATAATTAGATTATCTGCTGCAGGGAGATCAAATGAGGACATGGAGGTAAAAGCATGATCTTTATTGATGATGGCCGCTACTCCACCTCCTGCTTTCCCTGGGGCCCAGTCGACATGCAGGATGTAATAATTGTCTGGGAGGGCTGCCAAGATGTCCGGGGAGGAGTCAATGTTGAGCCATGTTTCAGTGACAAAAACAATTTCAGGTTTATTTGATAAAAGAAAAAGAAAAATATCTAATTGGTGCTTAACTAGGGAGCGGGTGTTAAGGTAGGAGATGTGCAGTTTTAGTTCTCCAACTTGCGCTGGGATAGGCCGCTGGTTCTGGCAAGTGGCGCTGGGCAAGGGTCCTGGTTGATTTATGGGGTATCGGGAGATGTCGAGGTGTATCAGGTGATCAAGAGTGGTGGGACAAGGCGGGTGGGTCACCTGATGAAGATTTCTTAGGTCTTCTGAGGAGTATGTGGTAATTTGAGAAGGGGGACTGGCCCCTGGGCCGAGTCTGGCGCGGACGGGCGCAGACGGGCTTGCGTTTGGCGCGCCAGCGGCGCGCCCGCTGCACGCGTCTGCTGCGTGTCTGGGTGGGTGTGGCCATTTTATCCTTGTCAGGGCGGGAGGGGCCAAACAACTAGACCTCCACCCCAAATCTTCCCCCAAAATGGCGGCTCTGAACAGCACAGAGTTGCTTTTAATTCCCACGACCTATTTGCGCTATGGGGCCGCCCTGATCACTCATTCCCCAACCGTTGGTCATACTTCCCACATTATGTGGTAGTATCCTAGGAGGGTGGAAGTATCCCAGGGGCAGGGTAATGATACCCCCCAACTCTCTAGCATAGCCTCAATTCAGAATGTATTGGACAGCCCGGGTGTCCCTACAGTTGATCACTATACAGTCTCCTGCAAGTCCTTTCGCTTCCACCCCATCCAGCTTACCCTGCGTGTAAGTATGATTTTATTTAGATCTTTGTAGGGGAAATGCCTATGTTTGGTTAACCAATGTATACATTTATTTTTAAGTTCAGAGTGGGATCCCCCTTGCCCCCTTTCCAACTCGGGTACTCTGGCTAGCACAATAATGTAGGGAGTAGAGGCTGGTGGCAAGTTAATACATGGTAGTGTGGGCTGGGTTTCCCTGGATTTTGTATGTGCAGGAGTCCTCTCACAGGCCTCTTTGGTTTGGCTAGCTTGCGTATGTCAAGTAGACCTGTTATGGTTGGTGGTAACCTGTTTACAGGTTAGGGGGGAGGACAGCTGGGAGGCCTCTGTTGGGTATTGGCTAGGTCCAAGCTCTGTGGGGGAGGCGTTCTGGATGAGGGAACTGCATTCCCATGAGTAATTATGTTAAGTCTAGTGGGGATGGACAATATATCTAAAGCTGTTGTAGCTACCTTGGTTGGGTGCAGGGTCAGCTCTGTAACAAGAGATTTGGTGGTCGCAGTTTCAATAAGAATATAATCTGTTTTACCCACCGAGTGGTCCACCAATGACGATAAATTATCAATTCGAGCCGTGAGAGCATCAAGTTCGTCTTTTACCACCGATCTTAAATGTGTTTTAAGGTCCACCACCAGTTTAAACACCCACAGGGGTTGCTCTGTGGTCGCCCGTGGCTGATCGCCTGTTCCTTGTTCCCCCAGAGTTTTGTTTGATGACGTGTCAGGTGCCTGTTTGTTCCGCTTGACTCCCTTGTGCGTGGTGTTGGGTTTCTGTTTCTGTGTCGCCCCTTTCTTCTTCCCACCACTCCCCAAAGGAGTCTTAGGAGCATAACCCGCTCCTGTCTGGGCTTGTGTCCTTGGGGGCTCTAGGATCGTGATGGGTGTTGGGGATGGAGATACAGACCTGAAATCAGAAGCAGTGGGGCTTGGGGCTAAAATCGGTGTTAGTGAGAGACGCCTCTCTGTGCACTCAATTTTGGTGGAGACGGCTCCAATTGCCCGTTGGAGCATTTTGCCAATTGCAGTGGGTTGTACCGGTGTAGCTCTTTGCCGGGTGGTGGATCCTTTCGCTGGGGGGTGCGTTTGCCCATAACTGCGTGCAAAGTGTGCCTCAACAGTACATAAGTTTGTTAATAACTTTTTAGGGGGAAAACAGGTACTATTCACTTATAAATACACTTACCTTGATTTCTCTGTTTCAACAAGTCATCATCCATGTAAAACAAGAAAGGGGGATGGCCCAGCCAAGTCTCTTCCGGTCTAGGACGGGCACAGAAGGGCCCGCCCTTGGCCCGGGCACGCCTGTGCACGTCCCACACTACGGGAGCCCGATGCTGGTTTCATGCGCCACTTGGCACTGCCGATCCAAGTGTGCGCCTCCTGGCGCTTAGGCTGCTGGTAATTGCAGTCCCACTGTGCTGGTCCCGGTGGGCTCAGTAAGGCTCTGGAAAATGCCCCGAAAGTGATGGTGTGCACATGTAGATGCAAGTTCTGTCTGCCAGAAACAGACCCCGCGCTGTGGGAGCCCGGTGCTGTTTTCAAGCGCCACCTGGCGCTGCCGACCCATGTGTGCGCCTCCTGGCTCTTAGGCTGCTGGTAATTGCAGTCCCCCTGTGCTGTCCCGGGGGGCTCCATAAGGCTCTGGAAAATGCCCCCATGATGGTGTGCATATGAAGGTGCAAGTGCTATCTGCCAGCAACACCATATACAAACATACTCTGTTTTTTTAGAAAATACAGTCTTAAATTTTGTAATCTCTTCTTCAAAACCATCAATTGTCTTTTGGCTACAACTCCTCCTGTTATCAACTTTTCAATTTCCCTTCAATCTCGTTCTGGATCAAAGAAACAAAACTGCACATCATTACAAACCTTTTCTACCTCTGCCACAGTACCATACAAAAGTGCCCTATTCATTTCTCCTAAACATAAAGCAGGAGTATTCACATTATATGACCTCCTAACTAAAGTTTGCATTGTTGAGTGGTGCACAGCAAACATCTGAATATGATGAAAGGTGCTTTGGCACACTTTCTTGATAAATAAGCTAGTGAGTGTCCTTAAACTGTGCATGCCTTTTCAGCTTGCAGGGATCCAAATCTTGTAAAGTACTTATTTTGTGTATTAAACTTTGGCTTGAAAAAATACATAGGTATTTTCTTCATATATCAATGGATTGCTATCTAATACTACAAACACTACTACAATTCCATTTGTATACAGGGTCCTAACTATGCCTTCCTTGTCCCTCTTCTGAAATAACTTCTACATTTCTAGGTACATCACCTCTTTTGCTTTAGGGGTGCCATTCTACATTTCATAACATTATCCTCCTTCATCATTAGCATGAACAAATTTGTTATCCAGGAGATAGTTTTTTCCATTAATGTGAGGCTCTGTACTAGAAGTATGTGTCCATTCTCCACTAAAACCTGTTCAAAAGTTACTTCTATTCACTAATCTTTTCTTTTGATTTTGTCTCTTCATACAAAACACCATTTTGTCAAGTGTCTTCATTCTATTTAGAATCAAACTGAGAAGCTTCCTCTTCAAACCAAAGGCCTTATCAACTACTCTCTCAGCTTGTTCTTTCTTTTTGAGTGCATCTTTCCTTATTCTGTACTTTTTAAAATTTCTCAGTGGATTTACAACCACTCTACTACGAAACATCCTGGATCTGATATCCTTAAACTGCTTCTGTCTCCTGATTAAGGTGTATCCTTCTTTGTTACAATCTTTTCTGTTCTTGCAATGTACACTATATCCACTCTTATTATTTCACATAGTCATAATTTTATTTTCTTTATTTTGTAATCTTTGCAAATGCTCACATACACTTTTAAGAATTGACTTTGTCCTCTTACCACTAGCTCTTTTTTCTTTCACCACTTTTTCTGCATTTTGCCCATTTTGTAACTCATTTCTGCGGAGATACTGTATAGTTGCTTCTGTTGCTTTTTTGTCCAAACTTTTGTAGGCATTCTAATTGTGTGTAGTTATATAGATATTGTTCTGTAAAAAAACACAGTATATTTTAATTTCTATCCTAGCCAACGTACCAATAACTTTACTACTGACACATAATACAAAAATAGTTTGTTTTCATGTTATGTTGCAGTTTTAAATCTACAGATGAACCTACGGTAGATATATTACTACACGCACTTACTTAAATATAACAAACCCAACGCAAAACACAAAAGTTTATTTATTAGTTACCTTTTAACATTTTAGCACCCTGTTGTACAAACCAGCTGCACCATATCTCACTTATACATGGTGAAGGAACAGTTTATCCCTTCTGCAGTACATTTTAAAATGAAGCCTAGAAGGTGAATTCACAAGCCCCATAAGCCACCAGGGTGTCACTGTTTTTGACACACTGGTGGCGCAATGTGGTGCTCTATATTTACAAGGCCATGTAAAGGCACTCTTTGTGGCTTTTCATGGGCATGTAAATAAATATAGGCCCTTTTTCTAGCAGTACTTTGCGTGAAAGGAGCATGCTATGGGTGTTGGTGTGAGTGTTCCCATGCAACAGCCACGGAGTCTGCTGCATTCCCAAATATACATTAATGTGTACACCTGGGAATGCATCAGAATCCTATGCCTCCCGAGGGGAGGTGTAGAAAGGTGCAATGAGGGGAAATACTTATAGAAAGATGGAAATACCTCTCATAATTATTTTTGTACAGGAAGGTGTCTCTTCCGGCACAAAAACAATCATCCCCGCAACAGAGGCACCTGTGCAAGTGTGCCTCCGTTGGCGCACAGAAGCCCGCCTTATCTCCTTTCGTTTGGGGGGGTTATGTAGGAAGGTGGATATCTGACTATGGTTGCCCCCAACTTTTTACCTAGTGTTTTGCTGGTTTTTGACTTAGTTGGCCTGGGATCCTGCTATTCAGGACCCCAGGCCTCCTGCTCTCTCTGTTAAAATGGACTCCATGTACCTTAGGTGCATTTACCAATTGGTACTGGGCCACCTTATCAGTCCCTGTACAGTATACCTTAGGTATCCAGGGCATAGGTGTACCCAGGGCCTATCAGGGGCTGAAGCATGTATTATGCCACCCCTGGCTGGCCATCTAAAACTGACACAACTGGCTGCATGACAGCTGGGGCAAGGTGGTGTAATCACCCTTTGCTATAGATATAGTATACCTATATCTAACCCTAAAATGGACACATATATTCCTATCAGTCACTCCTATGGAAGGCCTTATCAATCCTGAAGGCAGAGTGCTTGGAATTAGGTGAGATGGTGCTCTAGCGTGAGCTGAGCCTGTCTACAGCTTTCAGAACCAAGTCCCTTAGCTGTTTCCATGATAACGCTATACCATATACTCTTAAGTGCATTATCAACCTCGCGGTTAAATGCTAACTCTGGTATAACATTATCAAAACATGTCGAGTAAGGTGTCATACGAATTGGAATACTACCCCCTTGCCAATTCTGGCGACTGGGGTAGCATTCCACCCTTCTAGAGGGACACGACATGTATGTAACTGCGAACCCCGGTTAAAGTTAACTCGAGCCTCAGCATCACAAAATGGATGCTGCCACCACAGACACAAGTCTGACCTCCTGCTGCTGGGAGGAGTCCTTCCAGCAAGGATGGCTTGGACAAAGGGTTTCCTGCCTTGGGAGGTGCTAGCACCACCCCAGACAGGATTTTGTGTATTGGGGAGGATAGGCCTGAAAGGAATGAGACATGCCTGGGGCACACAAGGTGCCCCGTGCATACACCGGTTCAAACCAGTTGCTGGGGAATCCCTGCCCCAGCTCTGGTGGGAAACTGGACAAAGGATAGGGGGTGTAACCACCCCCCTTCCTGGTCCCACCCAGGGGAGGGACCTAGTCAGTAGTGCAGCCCCATTTAGGAGAATAAAGGTAGGAGCTGGTCCCATTCCAAATTAGATTATCCTGAACTATTCAACAAGAAGAAACTCTGGCCTTCGACGTTCTGCTCCACAGGAGACTGAAGAATCTCCCTTGTGGGCAAGGAGTGTCCACCCTGCTACTACAGGCACCATCAAGCGTCCAGCGGCTTCACTTTGTCATCTTCCCTCGAGGATCCAGACTTCAGAGCCCGACGACACCCGGATTCCCAGACCTCTCCGACCTCAACTCACATCTGCAGCAAAGCTGAGACCCGTGGGTGCGACGAGACACGTGGGGCCAGCCATCTTCACCGAACCTGCACTTTGCTTCCAGCACGACTCCCGAGGTAAACTCGACCAAGTGCTTTGGGGATTGAGAAGCCCCAGCCCCGAGCAGCGCCTGCACCGAAGATCAGCCCTCCAGCATCCACGAGATCTGCGTGGGGCCCTTCTGCTTGTTTGCTGCTCGACGCGTTGTCTGGTCACTTGCCGGCTGGCTAGTGACCTCCTAGATGACGAACCTTTGAATCTTTGCTGCTGGTCTGGTTGCTCCAGACTGGCCCTTGTTCCCTTCCAAAAGAGGGGCACCCCGGACTCTCCTAGTCCGCACCAGACGTCTTGTCCCTTCACCGCGTGGGTTGCCTTTGCCAAGGCCTGTTGACTCCAATCCCGGATCCAACACCGCCGACAGCGAGAGCCTGCGTGGGACAGCTCGTGCCTCCATCCTGGTCATCGAAGACACCTCCTGGTCCACGTGGCTGCAGAGTCAAGCTTCCACTCTTCACCTGATCGCGACGACAGCACCTGGTTCCTTCCTGGTTCCACATCGGTCACTGGCTAGTGAGTTTGAACACTGTCCCCTCTGCTTTCAGGTCCTCTTCTTCACCAATCCGCCCTTGGATTGCACCGGACATCTTCCTCCTGGTCGCCTGCAGCATCTTTTCTTTCAGGCTCCATTGACTTTAACGCGAGAACCCGACACACTTTGGCACCTATGCACCCGCAGCCCGTGGGTGAGGTAACGAGAGCATTTCGGTGCTCAAGGGTAGTCTAACTGTCCTAGTGTCCAATTCCACAGTCGTTGTTCTCCTAACTAGTCAGGATTGTCCGTACTTACCTTTTTCTTGAACTGTACTGTCCATAGACGTTGTTACGCATCTCGCGTGTGAGTTCACACTCTGCACACGCGTTCCGTGGGCCTCCTATTACTTACCTGAAGTTAGTGTAGCGTGGTCCCATCGATCCTACAGCCTCTGGACAGCTCCATTCCTTTTATCGACTTTCACATTCCACTTAATTAGTATATGGTTTGTCGTGCCCCTAGGGCACCATTGTAATTTTGTGCAACTTGTAGTGTTTTTCGTAAGAGATTGCCATGTGCTTAGCCCTCTGACCTCATAAAGAGTTCAGAGGTGTTGTTATTAATAAATATACTGTTTATTTTCATAACAACCTGTGTGGTGTCCTTTCATCTGGTATTCAAGGGGTTATATTGTGGTAAAACAGCTGGCTTCACATGCCAAAAGAGCTTAGCCTAAGACTGCTTTGTCCATGCTACCATTAGGATAGCTGGTCTATAAGGTTGATTTACAACCAATCACCATAAGGGTTGTTTGGACTGATACAAGGTGATCACTAGAACTAGTGAGCATCATATATCAGGCCAACTTCTCACATTGGTGTGCAGCGGTTGGGATTTGAGCTTGCTGTTGTTTTTACCACATATAATCTTGAAATATCATTTGAAAGATCACATAAGGTACCTAGGTACATATAACAAGCTTAGAAATACTCTGAGTTCTACTGAACCAGCTGTTGTAGTAGAAAGGGCCTAGCACACCCTGACTACAACTCTTAGCAAGGGATCAGTAGGAAAACCCATAGTGTAGGTAAGTGCATCACTTGCACCTCACTAGAAAGCATGTCTACCCATGGAGAGACTTCAGAGACTCCCCTAGTAGTTAGTGACCCTCCACAGGTCCTTTCCAGATATGCAGCTCTGAGTTTCCAGGAGATGAGACAATTGTGTACCTCCAGGAAATTGAAACAGGGTTCTAACCCTACCACTCCCTTTCTGTTAGGTCTCTTAGAGACATATGATGCTAGAAAGGCTTCTAACACAGATGGGAGCATGCCAGCCTTAGAAGGTACCCTTGGTGATCCAGATCTCCCTGAAACAGAGAATGTAGAGGAGGAGGAGGAGGAGGAAGAAGAAGGGGACACCTCTGGGGATGAGGCAGACAAAGGTCCTGAGGTAGTCAGCAGACTAACCAGGGCCAACTTAGACCCACATAGGGAAGGATCTGAGGGACCCCCAGTACTGACCCTGAGCAGGCCAAACTATGGAGTTAGAAGAGATAGGTCTCATTCTAGGGAGTCCATTAGATCTGTGCACTCTCGTGCCTCTCATGCATCTGCTCAGAGGAGGATGACTTCCCCTCAGAGGAGAGAGCATGAGGCAAAGATGAAGGAAGCTAATCTGAGGATCCAAAGGGAAGAACTTGCCCTGGCCAAAGAGAAGCTTGCCTTTGCTAGGGAGCAACAGTTGAGTGGGGTAGTCCCCACTGGTGGCAGCAATATCCCTAGGGATAGAGACAGGAGTTTTGATAATAGACACCTGAGTAAAATAGTGCCCTCCTATAAGACAGGAGATGATATCCACAAGTGGATAACTGCTTTGGAGAGAGCCTGCAAAGTACAGCAGGTACCCCAGAGTCAGTGGGCAGCTATATTGTGGCTCTCCTTTGAAGGTAAAGGTAGAGACAAGCTCCTCACTGTTAGAGATGAGGATGCTAATGATTACCAAGTCTTGAAAACTGCACTGATTGATGGGTTTGGCTTAACCACTGAACAGTACAGGTTGATGTTCAGGGATACCCAGAAAACTCAGGCTCAAGATTGGACTGACTTTGTTGATTGTGCCACTAAGGCTTTGGAAGGCTGGCTACTGGGAAGTAAGGTTACTGATTACACAGGATTGTATAATCTAATTATGAGAGAGCAAGTCTTAAATAATTGTCAGAACCAGTTATTACACCAGCACCTGGTAGACTCTGATCTGACCTCTCCACAAGAATTGGGTAAGAGGGCAGACAAATGGGTCAGAACCAGGATTAGGCCTAAGAACCAAGGTGGTGACCAAAAGAAGGAATCAACCAAGCCTCAAGAGAAGAGTGGGAATAAATCTACAGATCAAACCACATCAGGGCCCCAAAAATCCTCTGAGGGGGGTGGGTCCCAGAATCCTTCCAATACCCAGAAGAAACCTTATTGCCATAACTGCAAACAGGTAGGCCATTGGAAAACTGACAGTAGTTGGCCAAGGGCCAACAACAATAAGGAGAACATACCCCCAAGTAACTCTCCCAAGCCTCCTGTTACTACTAGTAGTAATCCCCAAGGCGGTGGGAGTGCCCCCAAGAATTTGGGTGGATTTACTTTGGGAGTTCATGGGGACTCTGGCCTAACCAGATCCCCTAACTCAGATACTCTTGTCTGTGAAACTGGCATGGGGTTTGCCAACTTCACTGCTTGCCCCAACACTTTGGGCAAGTACAGACAGGAGCCCCTCATCAATGGTCTGAAAGTTGAGGCCTATAGAGACACAGGGGCTAGCATCACCATGGTGACTGAGAGCCTAGTCCCCTCAAAGCAACTTATACCTGGTGCCACATACCAGGTGACAAACATTGATGGAGTGCAGAAAAATCATCCCATGGCAGTGGTAAATCTCAGCTGGGGAGGTGTCACTGGCCCCAAGAGAGTGGCGGTGTCATCAAACTTGCCTGTAGATTGCCTACTGGGGAATGATTTGGAGATCTCAGCCTGGGCTGAGGTAGAACAAGAAACCCATTCTAAAATGGTAAACCTCCATGGAAAGGTTAGTGGGGCTGTGATGGCCACAGCCCCAGTCCAAGATGTCCTCCTGAACAGGTTAGGAGGGTTGTGCCAGTCTCAGCCCAATCTCAGACAGATTCCTTCCCTGAAAAGGTTAGCAGGGCTGTGATGGTAACAGCCCATACCCAAACTGAGTCCCTTCCTGAAAAGGTTGGTGGGGTTGGGATGGCCACAGCCCAAACTCAGACTGATAATAGTGTTGTGAAGCCTGAAACTAACAAACAGAGAGCATTGAGGAGGAAGAGAAATCTCCCTCCCACCAGACTTTAGGAAAGGATCAGCCTCCTCAGGGAACTGATCTTACCCCTTGTGAAGAAACTGCCCCAGAGGTAGTCAGGCCTAGCCTGGCAGAACCCCTGATGTCAGTGGACCCTTCCAAGGTGGGACCCAGTCTGGAGCAGGTAACCTGCCCCTCTCTACCCTGCCTCAGTCAGCCCAGGGCTGTAGAGGTCAGGGAGGCCAGTGGTGGACCCCAAAGGGCCCCCTGTCCAAAAGAACCCCCCAATCAGCAGATTAAGGGCACTGAAGCTAGTAGTTCTAGCCAAGTGAAAATAAAACAAACTCCTGAGGGATCCCCCTTAAAATTAGTTAGGGACGTCCCACAGATGGACACTGTTGGGCACAGCAAACCTGGGACCTGAGGGCCCCAAACCTGATCTGTCCCTCCAGTAAGCCAAACAGAGGGACCCAGCCTCCAGCTTTAGGTAGCCAGAGGTTGACCCTGAGAGCATACAGCAACTCAGTCCTGGAAAGAAAGGCATATATGGTGGATAGTGATTGGAGGAAGTTGAGCGTGCAACATTAGTGGAGCCTCACTTCAGTACTCCATCCCAGCACCAGCCTTTTACTTTACCAAAACACACCACAGGTAGAGATTCCCTATGGTGGAGACCCTCAGATACCCTTAGGGTGAGGGATTGCTTAGTGGACCATGAGATAGGGGGTAACCATGCCAGTGCATGCACCTCCTCATATGGCCACTCAGGCAATATAGGCTTACCTGGTCAAGGATAGCCTTATCTCCTTTCGTTTGGGGGGGGTTATGTAGGAAGGTGGATATCTGACTATGGTTGCCCCCAACTTTTTACCTAGTGTTTTGCTGGTTTTTGACTTAGTTGGCCTGGGATCCTGCTATTCAGGACCCCAGGCCTCCTGCTCTCTCTGTTAAAATGGACTCCATGTACCTTAGGTGCATTTACCAATTGGTACTGGGCCACCTTATCAGTCCCTGTACAGTATACCTTAAGTATCCAGGGCATAGGTGTACCCAGGGCCTTCCAGGGGCTGAAGCATGTATTATGCCACCCCTGGCTGGCCATCTAAAACTGACACAACTGGCTGCATGACAGCTGGGGCAAGGTGGTGTAATCACCCTTTGCTATAGATATAGTATACCTATATCTAACCCTAAAATGGACACATATATTCCTATCAGTCACTCCTATGGAAGGCCTTATCAATCCTGAAGGCAGAGTGCTTGGAATTATGTGAGATGGTGCTCTAGCGTGAGCTGAGCCTGTCTACAGCTTTCGGAACCAAGTGCTTTAGCTGTTTCCATGATAACGCTATACCATATACTCTTAAGTGCATTATCAACCTCGCGGTTAAATGCTAACTCTGGTATAACATTATCAAAACATGTCGAGTAAGGTGTCATACGAATTGGAATACTACCCCCTCGCCAATTCTGGTGATGGGGGTAGCATTCCACCCTTCTAGAGGGACACGACATGTATGTAACTGCGAACCCCGGTTAAAGTTAACTCGAGCCTCAGCATCACAAAATGAATGCTGCCACCACAGACACAATTCTGACCTCCTGCTGCTGGGAGTCCTTCCAGCAAGGATGGCTTGGACAAAGGGTTTCCTGCCTTAGGAGGTGCTAGCACCACCCCAGACAGGATTTTGTGTATTGGGGAGGATAGGCCTGAAAGGAATGAGACATGCCTGGGGCACACAAGGTGCCCCGTGCATACACCGGTTCAAACCAGTTGCTGGGGCATCCCTGCCCCAGCTCTGGTGGGAAACCGGACAAAGGATAGGGGGTGTAACCACCCCCCTTCCTGGTCTCACCCAGGGGAGGGACCAAGTCAGTAGTGCAGCCCCCTTTAGGAGAATAAAGGTAGGAGCTGGTCCCATTCCAAATTAGATTATCCTGAACTATTCAACAAGAAGAAACTCTGGCCTTCGATGTTCTGCTCCACAGAAGACTGAAGAATCTCCCTTGTGGGCAAGGAGTGTCCACCCTGCAACTACAGGCACCATCAAGCGTCCAGCGGCTTCACTTTGTCATCTTCCCTCGAGGATCCAGACTTCAGAGCCCGACGAGACCCAGATTCCCAGACCTCTCCGACCTCAACTCACATCTGCAGCAAAGCTGAGACCCGTGGGTGCGACGAGACACGTGGGACCGGCCATCTTGAACGAACCTGCACTTCGCTTCCAGCACAACTCCTGAGGTAAACTCGACCAAGTGCTTTGGGGATTGAGAAGTCCCAGCCCCGAGCAGCCCCTGCACCGAAGATCAGCCCTCCAGCATCCACGAGATCTGCGTGGGGCCCTTCTGCTTGTTTGCTGCTCAACACGTTGTCTGGTCACTTGCCGGCTGGCTAGTGACCTCCTAGACGATGAACCTTTGAATCTTTGCTGCTGGTCTGGTTGCTCCAGACTGGCCCTTGCTCCCTTCCAAAAGAGGGGCACCCCGGACTCTCCTAGTCCGCACCAGATATCTTGTCCCTTCACCGCGTGGGTTGCCTTTGCCAAGGCCTGTTGACTCCAATCCCGGATCCAACACCGCCGACAGCGAGAGCCTGTGTGGGACAGCTCGTGCCTCCATCCTGGTCATCGAAGACACCTCCTGGTCCACGTGGCTGCAGAGTCAAGCGTCCACTCTTCACCTGATCGCGACGACAGCACCTGGTTCCTTCCTGGTTCCACACCGGTCACTGGCTAGTGACTTTGAACACTGTCCCCTCTGCTTTCAGGTCCTCTTCTTCACCAATCCGCCCTTGGATTGCACCGGACATCTTCCTCCTGGTCACCTGTAGCATTTTTTCCCTCAGGCTCCATTGACTTCAACGCGAGAACCCGACACACTTTGGCACCTATGCACCCGCAACCCGTGGGTGAGGTAACGAGAGCATTTTGGTGCTCAAGGGTAGTCTAACTGTCCTAGTGTCCATTTCCACAGTCGTTGTTGTCCTAACTAGTCAGGATTGTCCGTGCTTACCTTTTTCTTGAACTGTACTGTCCATAGACGTTGTTACGCATCTCGCGTGTGAGTCCACACTCTGCACACACGTTCCGTGGGCCTCCTATTACTTACCTGAAGTTAGTGTAGCTTGGTCCCATCGATCCTACAGCCTCTGGACAGCTCCATTCCTTTTATCAACTTTCACATTCCACTTACTTAGTATATGGTTTGTCGTGCCCCTAGGGCACCATTGTAATTTTGTGCAACTTGTAGTGTGTTTCGTAAGAGATTGTCATGTGCTTAGCCCTCTGACCTCATAAAGAGTTCAGAGGTGTTGTTATTAATAAATATACTGTTTATTTTCATAACAACCTGTGTGGTGTCCTTTCATCTGGTATTCAAGGGGTTATATTGTGGTAAAACATCTGGCTTCACATGCCAAAAGAGTTTAGCCTAAGACTGCTTTGTCCATGCTACCATTAGGATAGCTGGTCTATAAGGTTGACTTACAACCAATCACCATAAGGGTCGTTTGGACTGATACAAGGTGATCACTAGAACTAGTGAGCATCATATATCAAGCCAACTTCTCACAGGTAGTACCTGGGTGATTATCAGAGGATACAGGTAGTGCCTGGATGATTCCCTGGGTATATGAGAGTTCCATGGGGCATTCCATATCTGCATAGTTACTGCCTGCGTGTTTGCATGAGTATATAACTACTATCTATCTGGGTGTTTAGATGAGTGCATTAGTAGTATAAGTGCATGAATAATTGCTGAATAATTCATATATGAATAGATAGTGGTTGGATGATTAAATGAATACAACTCTAGTGCCTTGATGACTGCAAGAGTGTATATTTAGAATATAGGTGATTTATAGAGTTCATAGAGTTCATGGCTAGTGCATATATGATTGTATAAGTATATGCATAGCACCTAGCAGCGTGTATGAGTGCATGAGTAGTGTTTCAGTGATTGGATGACTACATGGCTGCTGCCAATGTGTTTTTGGCTCAGTAAACAGGTAGTGCCTGGGTATTTAGATAACTAAATGGGTAGTGCCTGGATAATTCAATGAGTGCATCAGTAGTGCCTGGCTGATTAGATGAGTGATTGACTAGTGTCTGAGTGATTGCATAACTCCATTGTTAAAGATTGAGAGATTGGATGAAAGTAAGTATACTGCTGGGGGATTGTATTAGTGCAAGAATATTGCCTCAGTAATTAAATGACCGAATAGGTACTGGATGGATGATAGATTTACTACAATGGTAGATGATGTATGAGTAGTGCTTGGGTGTTTGCATGAGTGCACGCATGTGCCTCAGTATTTCAATGACTGCATGGGTTGTAAGTAGGTGTTTCGATGACTGCATAGGTTTGCACATGTGTTATAATGACTGCATTGTTAGAGCCTTGTTAACTGCATAAGTAAATTATTTGTGTCTGGGTGATTAGATTAATGTATAGGTAGTACCTACATAGGTCAATGTCTACATAATTTCTGCTTGGCTGGTTGCAAGAGTAAATGTGTAGTGTCTAGATAATTGAAAAACTCTATGTATAGTGAATCATTGATTTGATGACTGCCTGACTAGAGGCTGGGTGATTGCATGTGTGCTTGAATACTACCTGACTGACTGTGGAAGTACCTTCATTGCTGTTAGATACATGCCAATTATGACTATATCTCTGACTCCTTAGTTTTCCGTCAGTATCAAACTACCTTTTTACTGTACGTATGCGTTTCTACTGAGCTGTGTGTAATGAAGTGTATATATCACACTTGATATATAATTACATAGTGGGCTCTCGAGAAGCATACATTGCTTTGTTATTGAGCATGTGCGTGCATTAGTAAGATTCTAAAATGGAAAACAATATTTTAAAATGTTTCAAAGCACAAAACCTTTTGTGAATGGCATACCTACATAATTTCTCAAATACTTCTTCTACTTCTAAAACAAATATTAAGTATTTCTCAATCAAACTTTACACTCCAAATGAAGCTAGCACAAGAACTGTCAAGGCACTTTGCACTATTATTCCGCCTCAATTTTAAACAAACCATGTTTAATGAAAAAACACCACCCTCACCATATACATGAAATTTTCATCTGCCTTACTGAACAGAGATCACCATGTAAACATGTATGCGATTTCTAAAGAGATGTACACCTTTGAGCCATCTTTCTAAAAATATATATCTCTGTGCATCTTTAAGTAAACTCAAAAGTCACTCCGTATATATAGCTATGTGCAACCACAAGAACCATATCTCACCATCTAAGTATATGCAAAGTGGTCATATACGTTAAAAACACATTGGCAATCACTTCCCAATACATACCTAACAAGTATTACTTCTTTATAATTGATATACAGGCAGACAGCATGTTCACATCTTTTATTTGTGACTACACTACTCCTGTTCAATAATGTTACTAAAAGTACTACAACTTCCAGATTGCAAATAACAGATGTATGTAATCTGCACATCATGTTTAGACATTTAAAACATTCTTAGTTCCTCATTGCAACTTTCCACAATACTATACTGTTATTTTTCAATAAAGTACAAAATATAATAAAGAGGCACTAATTTTCTCTTACTTCCCAAAACATTCACCATTAACCTCTTAAACACATACCCTCTAATAGGTAGAGTACATTTGATATATTTGTTCACATCACTGTTGATATATTTTTTCACATCACTGTGACACTCTTTTTGTTTTATCATACTCCCATATACATCTTCATTTCTAATGAAATTGTTATAAAGGATTAAAAAGTAGTGTACATACCAGTGAATTAAGTTTGTAGACTATATTTTTGTTTTAGCTCTTTGTGTATAGTTTTGACACTGATAGGATTTGTAAAAACTAAGCATAAGAATGGTACACCACTCTCATACAAAGCAACCATAAAGTGGCAACCTCTTCAACTTTGCACTCTGTGATCATGAGAAAGGCAGCAAATGAAATCATGTCTTTAATTTTAGACTAAACTATCTCAAATTGTGATTGGGTAGTATCTGTTAACCCTTTCCCTCTCTTTCAAAAAGAGATTCCGAGCTATGTGTATTCACGATGATCATGGAGAAATAAAAAAAATGGGAGTTCAAACCCAGCTTAATTTATTTTAAATTGAAATATTACATAACAGTTTGTTACATAGGCCTGAGTTGAAAATGAAAGCTTGCTGAACAAATGATGGCCGGAATGCTGAGCAATGCAAACATTCACCCAGTCACAAAGATCTGTGTTTAGTCTCTTGTTCTTTTGCTCACTACGCCACCCCAGTTTGGACCAATCCATAGTCAAATCAGTCTTGACTCTGTTCTTGATGGAAACAGTCCATCCTGTACTGCCAAGCCAGGTACTCCCTGGACATGAAAGAAAGTTGGGTCCAAACTGGGGTGGCCTGGTGAGCAAAAGAATGATGAATTAAACCCAAATCTTTTTGACTGGCGGTGGATGTTTGCATTGTTTAGCATTCCGTCCATCATTTGTTCCTTTTCATTACTTAATTTGTGTCATCACTCCTCATCTTTAAAAAAAAGTTCTGTCCCTTTAACACCCTTCCCCCAATACACTCTTCACTCAGTGTACCTACCACCCCAGTGAAACCGATAGGTCACAAGTTCACAGCACATTCTAGAAGGAACATGCTACTTACAAATGAGATACAGCATGCGTGGTTTACTCCACAGATTCAAAAGCATATCCATGTCTATATTGCATTTCTTTTTTTAAACAACAGCCGATAATAAGACTTCTTCTTATGGTATCCAACACACTACCTAATTGTATTCACTTTCAGCCTGAGAGAATCCAATTAAATATATATATATATATATATATATATATATATATATATATATATATATATATATATATATATATATATATATATATATATATATATATATATATATATACTGAAAAAAACATAGGTTTCAGGGACGTTATAGTTAGAAATTAGCATTTAAAAAACCTTAGAAATTAACTGAAAAAACCATAGGTTTCAGGTACGTTATAGTTAGTTGGATATTTCACTCATAGAAAACCATAGAAATTCCCCTGTTATAGTTAGTTGATCTAACTATAACTCGCGCCCCCGCAATGCACTGCTGATGACGTCACATATTACATCATTCATGACAAGAAGGGCCCAAGAAGGTTGTTGCGGGTATGTAGGTAATGTAGGAAGAGCGTGCGTTACCTGCTGATATGGGGAGAGGCAGCGTCAAAGAGGTATCTATCTCAGAAAGAACTCCGATATGTTTTCACAAATGCCTCGGACAGATGCCAGCTGACGGACTGAATCACCGTAGTGTGAGTTATGAACAGTTCACACCCAGGCTCGCAGAGGGACAGCTGCGGCCCATCCGCTCGACTCACAGACGCAGTACTACGAGCCGTCCGCATCATTGTAGCTATCCCTGACCTGTTCCATCATGCGCCACGCCACGCCACTCCGACGTTCTGACGTTGGCCCCACATAGCTACCTGTTGCAGGCGTACTCACTGTTAGTGTGCAGGTCAGTGGTCTAGTTGTCAACATCTCACGGCCACTCCCTGGGGGCAGGTTTGCACACATACCACCCCATCCGGCACATGCGTCACAGGCCATGTGACCATGCAAATCTAATAGATCGACAACGTCACATCCTTTATTGCCGGTGCTGACTGGATGTCAGACGCTCCACGGGTCTCAACCATAGAGAGTCATTGAAAAGTTGAGCAAACAGTTAGTTGCACCCTGAGTTGTATGGCCGTCAGGGGCCTATCATCCCCTTGGCGAAGACTTCAGATGCACAGGGTTAGAGCCACCCGAAGCTCATGTGGCCATCAGGGGACTACCACCACATGGCAGGGACTTGAGTTCCACAGGCTTAGCAGCACCAAAAGCTGTTGTGGTCTCCGCCATTGATGACTCAGTACTCAGCAACATGTGTGAGATCTGTCGGGCTGCAGAGAACCTGATGTAGTCTCCGCCATTGATGACTCAGGACTCAGCAACATGTGTGAGATCTGCCGGGCTGTGGAGAAGATGATGTGGTGTCTGCCATTCATGACTCAGGACTCAACAACATCTGTGAGATCCGCGGAGAAGCTGATGTGGTCTCTGCCATTCAGGACTCAGAGACATCTTTGAGATCCGCGGAGTTTAGACGGTCACGTGGAGTGCCCACTGCTGCACACTCCGGTGGCACCAGGTAAATATTTGTGCTGGGATGCACAAGGGTGGCAGTCTCTCTCTCTCTCTCTCTCTCTCTCACACTTCCCTCTCTTCAATCTCTCTCTTTCACTCTTCATTCCTTTCCTTCTATCTCTCTCTTCCTTCTCCCTTTCTCACTCACTCCCTTTCTTTCCTTCCCTCTCTGGCTTTTTTTCCTTCTATGTTTCTCTGTGTCTCACTCCTTTGATATGCGCATTACACACGTCTTTATTTTGTGCTTTATTTTCCAGGCTCTGTCGTCGACATCCATGGTCCCCACAGGAGTGTTCAATCTTGTTGTTTTGTATTATTTTTGTTAAATTTTGTTTATTAGTTTATCGTTCATATATATATGTTAATAAAAAAAAGTTTGAAAACAGTTTATCATTTATATATATATGTTTATAAAAAATAAAGTTTGAAAAAAAATGTATACCGTTTTTGGTTGTTTCTTAAATACTGTGTGACTCTTTCTTGTTCTTATTACTGTTATTTGATGTGTCCACCTTGGTGTTAAATTTTGGGGCATTTATCGCGGGAATACTGGTGATGTCTGCAGTTTGCACCAACTTCTGAATAGTGTGTTAGATTTATCTCAACTTTACTTGCATTAAAGTGCTGATAATGAAATGCAGACTAGCCGTTCCCTTGCAAAAAGACATGAGGTGCAACTTTGCGATTTATTCTAAATATTAAAATCCTGTATTGAATTGCACTGAGGTAGTGGCTACACTTACAGTGTACACACAAAATCAATGAAGAAATGTCATTGTATTTATATTGATTGGGAATAGTGCGTCAGGTGCTGGATCTTGACGGGATAGACTACCCAGTTCGTATATTGTTCTGCACACGAAAAAATCACATCACAACTTTCACAACAACTGCAAAGCAAAACAAATTCTGGCGATAAGCCACATTAGCACTAGGGATTTTACACCTGCTTTCTGCTGGTGTTAAGCACACAGCCAAGAGCCACACCAAGACACCAGAACACCCACAGGTGCCATAGAGCCAATGAGCATGATACAGGGATACCCATGACGGCCACAAGACTCATCACAACAACTCCAGGACCGCCAACAGCCCCCAAACCCACATCTGAGCAAGTGTGCCCTGTGGTCATTGCGTTAGTATGATAGGCAGGGGCCCCGCAACATCACAGTGTGCTGTCACCTCAGCGTTGGCAGTGACCATGGACATGTAGCTACGCATGCATCCTCCTGCATGCACAACCGGCATGTGCTGGTCCGGCGCACACAGGTCAGCGCAGGGGTGTGCCTATCCGGCAAGGGGAACGGGGTGTCTCGGACATGTCCGTGTGCAGGAAGTGCGGTAAGTGTGTCTCTGTGTTCTGGTGTGGCCTGCCACAAGGGTTGCAGCAGTCGATGTTGTAAAGTGGCATGCTCCACCTCCAAACTGCACTATCACGGTGTAGTTATAATGCTGCAAGACATGCACGAATAGGCATTACAATGGTGTGCCGTACTAGTGCACGGGATACAACCGTGCACCGTACAAAAGGGTCTGGGCTCGTGGGAGGGAGGAGCAGCTCTTTGGCAACGTAACACACAGTGAACCTACCCATGTGCCTCGTGCTGGGCAACTCATCCATGATGACCACGGTCGCAGACATCCCACAACACCCATGACCGGCCTTTGTATACATCCTGTATGATTGCAGCGTGGTTTTCACTTCTATGCTCTTTCAGTGATGTGATGTTTGCGGGTTGTGTGATTGTGCTCCTTGTTGGTGTGTTTCATTTTGGCCATTGTTTGTCTATACTTGTGCAGTAATTAATTGTGCATGTGTGCCATTGTGCCCATCTCCCCCGTCCCTCCACTCCCTCCTTCTTCCTCTTCCTGGTGCTCTTGTGTCTATAATTTTGTTGCTCCACACATAAATACATGTAATGAACAAATTAGAATAGTTCCTTGATTCTTTTAGGTTTCAAAACTTCTCTCTAATGGTTTCTTTTTAATTTTCCATATAAACAGTTTTTTTAATATTCAAGGACACATAGAAGTCAGAAGTGCAACATATTCTATCAACACACTTTCTAGAACATTCTACAACACGTGCATGTTAAAAGTTCATCAATTTTTTTAAGTTCGAACATTACCTTCCAAATGCAAGTAGCAGGTGTGGTTGAGTTGAGCAAATTTTATCCTATGATATATACTCCACATTGAAACTGCTTTTCCTTAACCAATCACAAAGATGCTTTTCCATAAAACGAATAGGCACCCTACTTTAAAAAAACAATTATTTTCATCTCCCAATCAGGTATCGTTATGTATGGCAAAAAAAGTAGTTCCCCATCTTTAAACATATCTCTTATTCTACGAAGGAACTGTATGAGCTACAGACATCTTTCCTTACCTTCCAGCCATACCTTCAAAATGCTAGTGTGGATCGTAGGACATAGCTCTATTTTCTGGTGCAAGAGGTATGCAGAACACAGACGTATTGAGTTAGACCTAGGTTTACAAACTCTGGACATTAAATGGTTTGCACAGAGAGGATTGAAGTGGCACCAATTGCTACCTTTGGTTTAAACCTCTTTGCATCTTCCATACCCTGACCTCATGATTGTGCATTGTGGTGGAAATTACCTGGGCACATTGACTGGAGTTTGTTTGAAAATGTTTATGAAGGACACTTTTGGGCAATTGATGTTACTTTTGCCTCAAACTGTCTTTGTATATTCCAATACATGCCAAAGACAGAAGTGGAAATGTTCAAAACAATGTTGTCCTCAGATTAAAAAATCAAGGAAGAATGTCAACAAAGCTGTGTCTGCATACCTCAGAGACCATAGAACGGGGTCGATCTACAACAACAACATACGTTTTGATATGGCTGATATCTACAGAAGTGATGGAGTACACTTCACAGACAAGGAAACAGGGGTTTTCTGAATAACCTGAAGTTGTGCATTCACACGAAAAATGTAGCTCCAACTAATGAACACAAGGGCTCTTTTTAGAGCCACCCTATAACTGACAACTTAGGTCCGCTATTTTAGGGCCAGATTACGGCAACTCCCGGACCCTCGCCAAAATGTATTCTCCACACAGCTGTGGCGCAGCTTCCAGACAATCTGACTGTGCAGCACAAAGCTCTCGCTTTGATCACCCGCTCTAGTGAAAGCTCAGGATAGCACCATGTGACTCTGGGCAATAGCTCACTTAATTTCCACGGCGGACCCCAGCGCCTGCAGACCCATACGAGTGAGTAGTTTGCACTTTTCAAATACCGGATTGATTAGAAACGGCAGAATTGAACTTCACACTCCCTCTGTAGCACCCCCCAATCACCCTACAGACGTCACACGGTTTAAAACAAAAGTTCCTCCTAGTACGTATGCACACATGCTGACACTACTTCAATCAATCAATCAATCACAACACTTGTATAGCGCACTACTCACCCGGAAGGGGCTCAAGGCGCTAGGGGGAAGGGGGCCGCTACTGCTCGAACAGCCAGGTCTTGAGTTGTCTCCTGAAGGCGAGGTGGTCCTGGGTCAGCCGAAGGTGGATGGAGAGGGAGTTCCATGTCTTGGCTGCCAGGTAGGAGAAGGATCTGCCTCCGGCGGTGGCTCTTCGGATGCGTGGTACGGCGGCGAGGGCGAGGCTGGCGGACCGTAGCTGGCGGGTGGGCGTGTGGAAGGTCAGGCGGTCGTTGAGGTACTTGGGGCCTAGGTTGTGGAGAGACTTGTGTGCGTGGGTGAGGAGCCTGAAGGTGATCCTCTTGTTGACGGGGAGCCAGTGCAGGTTCCTCAGGTGGCTGGAGATGTGGCTGCGTCGAGGGATGTCCAGGATGAGTCGGGCTGAGGCGTTCTGGGTGCGTTGTAGTCTTTTCTGTAGTTTGGCTGTGGTTCCGGCGTAGAGGGTGTTTCCGTAGTCCAGCCGGCTGGTGACGAAGGCCTGGGTGACCGTCTTCCTGGTTTCGGTCGGGATCCATCGGAAGATCTTGCGGAGCATGCGGAGGGTGTGAAAGCAAGAAGAGGAGACGGCGTTGACTTGTCTGGTCATCGTGAGGGAGGAGTCCAGGATGAAACCCAGGTTGCGTGCGTGGTCTGTCGGCTTGGGTGCGGTGCCCAGGGCTGGGGGCCACCAGGAGTCGTCCCAGGTGGAGGGTGAAGGTCCAAGGATGAGGACTTCCGTCTTGTCTGAGTTCAGTTTCAAGCGGCTGTTCTGCATCCACTCGGCGACGTCTTTCATCCCTTCGTGGAGGCTGGTTCTGGCGGTGTCGGGGTCTCTGGTGAGGGAGAGGATCAGCTGGGTGTTGTCGGCGTAGGAGATGATGTTGAGGTTGTGTTGGCATGCGATGGCTGTGAGAGGTCTCATGTAGACGTTGAAGAGGGTGGGCTGAGTGATGATCCTTGCGGGACGCCGCAGATGACTTCGGTGGCCTCGGAACGAAACGGGAGGAGGCGGACTCTCTGTGTTCTTCCAGTGAGGAACGAGATGATCCACTTCAATGCCTTCTCTTGGATGCCGGTGTTGCTGAGGCGTTGGACTAGGGTGCGGTGGCAGACAGTGTCGAACGTGGCGGAGAGGTCCAGGAGAATGAGTGCCGCTGTTTCCCCATTGTCGAGAAGGGCTCGGATGTCGTCGGTGGCTGCGATGAGGGCGGTCTCGGTGCTGTGGTTGGCTCTGAAGCCGGACTGCGAGGGGTCGAGGGATCCATTCGTCTAGAGGAAGGCGGCAAGCTGTCTGTTGGCGATCTTCTCGATGACTTTGGCAGGAAAAGGGAGGAGCAAGATGGGGCGGATGTTTTTGAGGTCAGTGGGGTCCGCTGTTGGTTTCTTCAGTAGGGCGCTGAACTCGGCGTGCTTCCAGCTCTCCGGGAAGGTGGCGGTATCGAAGGAGGTGTTGATGACGTCTCGTAGTTGGGGTGCGATGGTGGAGTCGGCCTTGTTGAAGACGTGGTGGGGGCAGGGGTCAGTCGGAGATCCGGAGTGGATGGTGTTCATCGTGCGGGCTGTGTCTTCGGTGGTCACTGCGGTCCAGGTGTGGAGGGCAGTGGCGGGGTGTGTTGGTTCGACGGTAGGGTGCGAGGATGGTGTGCCGAAGCTGTTGTGGATGTCGGCAATCTTGCGGTGGAAGAACGAGGCGAGGGAGTCGCAGAGATCTTGTGAAGGGGTGATGTCGTTGTTGCCGGTGCTGGGGTTGGAGAACTCCTTGACGATGCTGAAGAGTTCCTTGCTGTCGTGGGCGTTGTTGTCCAGTCGATCCTTCAGTGATTTCTTCTTGGTGGTGCGGATGAGCTGGTGGTGCTTGCGGGTCGCGTGTTTGAGGGCGTTCATGTTGTCAGTGGTCCGGTCGAGGAGCCAGGCTTTCTCGAGGGTGCGGCAGGTCTTCTTGGAGTCCTTGAGTTTGTCGGTGAACCAGGGGGCCTTCTTGCTTCTGGGTTTGCTGGGGGGAGTTCTTCAGTGGTGCGAGGTCATCAGCGCAGGCTGTCAGCCACTGTGTGAAGTTTTGGGCTGCTTCGTTGGGGTCCGGTGTGCTGGCAGGTGGGTTCTGGCTGAGGGAGGTGGTGAGCTGGTCGGTGGTGATCTTGCTCCAGCTTCTGTGAGGAACCTGTTGCGGGTAGTGGTGGTTTTTCTGAAGCTGAAGTGGACGCAGCTGTGGTCGGTCCAGTGAAGTCCGGTGGAGTGGCTGAAGGCGATGTGCTTGCTGGATGAGAAGATGGGGTCAAGCGTGTGGCCGGCGTAGTGGGTGTGGGTGTTGACCAGTTGCTTGAGTCCGAGGTTTGCGAGGTTGTCCAGCAGGGCGGCGGTGTTGCGGTCCTTGTTGTTCTCCAGGTGGAAGTTGAGGTCCCCTAGGAGGATGTAGTCGGCGGAGGGGAGGGCGTGTGGGCTGATGAAGTCAGGTGTGCCGCAGCGGCCAGAAAACATGAGTTCAGAGCACAGGGCTCACTATTTAATCCCTCGCTCTGGCAGCACCTTAGCTCAGAACCATGTGACTATGGGCAATAGCTCACTTAATAGCTCACATAATTTCCACGCCGGCCTCGAGGGCCTTCAGACCCATAGGGGTGAGTAGTTTGCGCTTTATAAATACCATATTCATTTACTTTTGTACTCCCTGTATAACACCACCTAAGCACCATATACAAGTTGGACAGGTGTGGCACAGCGCTCAGAGCACATGACTTCACAGCATAGGACATACAGTTTGGGCTCACGGTTTCATCCCCGAGTCCAACAGCAGCTCAATTTAGCAGCATGACACTCTAGGCAATACCTCACTTAATTTCCGTACCCAGCACTTTCAGACCAGTAGGGGTCAGTAGTTCAGAGGCTTTATCCCTGAGTCCGGCAGCAGCACAGCTTACGCCCAGCACCATCAGACCCGTAGCAGTGAGTAATTTGCACTTTACAAATACCGAATTGATTTGCTACGCATGAATTTACCTTTGCACTCCCTGTATAACACCGCCTAAGCACCATACACAAGTTACAATTTTCAATACAAAAGTTCCTTCGAGTAGGTATAACTACATGCAGACACTACCTGGACAGATGTGGCACAGCGGCCAGAGCACATGACTTCACAGCATATGACACACCGTTTGGAACCCGAGTCTGGCAGCAGCTCAGCTTAGCACCATGAGACTCTAGACAATACCTCACATATTATCCATACCCCAGGACTTTCAGACCAGTAGGGGGTCACTAGTTCGTCCTATTAGCTATAAACACATGCTGACACTACTTCCACAGGTGTGTTGCAGCGGCCAGGGCACATGACTTCACAGCATAAGACACACAGTTTGGACTCATGCTTTAATCTCTGAGTCTCACAGCAGCTCACCTTAGCAGCATCAGACTCTAAGCAATACCTCACTTAATTTCCATGTTCCAGCACTTTCAGACCGGTAGGTATGAGCAGTTCGCTTTGCACCCCCTGTATAGCAAATCCTAAACACCCCACAGAGGTTACAGTGTTCCTACCCTCCTCTTTCCTACTTTTTTTGCCCTTTTGTCCTCTCACTCACTTCAATGTAATGACAAAATGGATGCCAACACTTCCTAGTTGCAACCGCTCGCACCGCTCGCAGCCAATAAGCAGCAAGCTCGTGCTCGTAATGCCTCAGCCAATCAGATGTCAGAATTCCCAAATATCGATATCTGTAAATTTTGATATTTCTCCAAAACTACTGAACAGATTTACACCAAATAAACAAAAGCGTGCTTTCTAGACTAAGACCCTTCTACCTGCAAAATTTGGGGTAATTCCGTTCACCCGTTCGACCTGTAGCCTTGTCTAAAGTTTCCTATGGAAATTGCATGGAGAAAACATGTTTTGGAACCACCCTTTTTTCTCGGCCCCCCTTGACAAATCACCCCCAAACTTTCAACATAGGAGCTGATATGAACAAAAAATTAGTTTGGAAAATTTCATGACCAAAGTTACAAGCAACAAAAAAAATCCTCTTCCTATGGAAACTTGGTCCTAACTATAACTACCTACTGGGGACCGCCAATAGGTGATATATATATATATATATATATATATTATTCACAAAAAGGCTCCGTTTTTGCAGACCCCTGGCGCTGCTTCGCTTCGGTGCGTTTTCCTCGGCTGAGCCCAGCCTTAATTAATTGTGTCCAACTCTCCTTCCAAGAAGGGGAAATGAAGACGCACTCACGATGTCAGCAATAGTTTCCTTCGAGATTTATTTACCAAATGGCATTCAGATGTTTAAGAAATAAAGCACCGACGCGTTTCGCTGTGCACACACAGCTTTCTCACGGTCAATACAGAACACATTAGAGAGCCCCTTCCTATATCAGTAGGGAGTCGCCAGTAAACATTTACAAAACGTCACTTCCTTTGACAATAATGGAGGTGATGTGGGAGTTGTAGTTTATGCTTATAATTTTCAGACTGTTTGTTTAAATGCTATGCATTGCGCGCATAGATGTTACATATGGATTAAACTTACACATTTTGGTCATTAAATTACCCAATTGTTTCAAAAGCGCAGGGTCATCTTTTCCTAACCGCTTTTAAGCGCTACTTTACAGTGCACATCCTAAAACACCAATAAACATTCCTGCCCTCTAGTGGGCAATTCAATTTGGTATTTTTCAATATTATCCACATTCTTATTCCCTCCAGTGGGCATATTTGAATACTGTACACTTATGTCATTAACTTAAATTTCTGTGACAAACATGGTGACCTCTATCCCATCATTACATTTTTTCTCAGTCTCGTGAGCCACATTCCCACTTATATTTTACAATCTACTGAATAATACTGTTCGATCTGTCTATATTTTAAACAAAGGATCATAATTCATAGTAAAGACATAATTTTCATAGATGTACATAAAGTTCTTCACTTTGGTTAAGACCTGTCGGAGCCATTGTCCTGAAATGTAAAATTTGTCGTGACTCACGGCGTCTTAAAGTTTTTTCTCGATCTCCCCCTCTTTCATGTGGGAGGACTGTTTCCAAGGCATAGAACTTGAGAAGTGTCCAATCTGCATTGTGTAATTGTTCCATGTGTTTGGCTACAGCATTGTTGCGGTCTTTATTTACTGTCGCTCTCACATGTTCCAAAATTCTTTTCTTTAATTCCTTTTTCGTGCTTCCGATATATTTAAGTGCACACGGACATTCTATCACGTATACCACATGAGTACTTACACAGTTTATTAGCTCTTTTATTCTCCATATTTTGTTGTTCGGCATTGTCACTTCCTTTTTATTTACCGCTATTTGGCACACCTTGCAGTTTTGACATTTAATGAAACCTTTTGTTTTCATCCATTGTATGCCTTTCTTTTTCTTGGTGTTGTCTCTGAAATGGCTTTGTATCAATCTGTCTTTGAGGTTTCTTGATCTTCTATATGTTACCTCCGGGTGCTTGCCCATTATTTTGCTTGTGATGGGGTCTAATTGTAACAATTTCCAATTCTTCCTGATGATTGTCACGATTTGTTTAGATTCCCTCGTGTGGTCTAGGATCAGACGTATTTTTTTGTCGTCATTTTTATTGTTAAGTTCAGTGTTTTCCTTTTTGGATGTGAGTATTTCTCTTCTTCTTTTGTTGTCAGCTCTTCTCCAGCATCTTTCAATGATTTTCTTGTTGTATCCTCTGTTTTTGAACCTATGTGCCATTTCGAAGCTTGTCCTTTTCCATTCTTTTTCTTCCGAACAGATCCTTCGCAGTCTCAAAAATTCACCATATGGAATATTTTGTACAACCGATGGTATGTGGAAACTGCTTGTTTATTAAACATCTGAATGCCATTTGGTAAATAAATCACGAAGGAAACTATTGCTGACATCGTGAGTGCGTCTTCATTTCCCCTTCTTGGAAGGAGAGTTGGACACAATATATATATATATATATATATATATATATATATATATATATATATATATATATATATATATATATATATATATATATAAGCTCAGTAATCACTTTCCACTTCTTTGAAAAAGGATTTAAGCACTCCGGGTAAGGTGGCAAGATGTATTTACGCCAACAGCAGCAGTGAATCGACAAATGGGTTTCAGACAAAGTCCTTCCTCAGTGTCAATGATGCGCTGCACACGGCTCTTTTTTCTCTCTTGCTGCTGAGATGAAATCTGATTCCAGAGAACAATTACGTCTCAATCTCAGCAGTTCGCCATAAGGGATGCTGCGAATCAGGCTAGGGGGATGACTACTGCCAGCATGTAATATGTTGGCAGATCAGATTTCATCTCAGCAGCAAGAGAGTGTATTGCCAGATTTTTGATTAGGGGATATGACCAAGCCCTTCTGGATAATACTTTTAAAAAGGTATTGAAAATCCCTAGAAAACATCTTCTAGAACAGAACACCAAAAAAGGTGATCATTCAGAATTAAATAATACATTTCGTATGATCACCACCTATTCAGATGAGGCCAACAAACTTAGACAAATGCTCACAAAAAACTGGCACATACTACGTACCGATCCTATCATAGGTAATGATGTTCCTGTTAAACCACTACTTACGTTCAGGAAATTGAAATCCATCAAAGATAATCTTGTTCAGAGCCATTTAATGCCCACCCATTCCAAGAGCAGTGGTACTCTGAAAGATATGAGGGTTTTTTTTCCCTGTGGGAAATGTCGAGCATGTGAAAATAGAAGACGCACGCTAATGTATAGTGTTCCAGGTCTAGGGAGACCTAAAACCATTAGCAAATTTATCACCTGCACGACACCCTATGTCGTGTACTGCTTGGTTTGTCCCTGTGGGCTAAAATACATTGGGAGCACCATTAATAACGTAAAACTGCGGATACTTGAACATCAGCGAGCAATTGCCAACAAGGATATAACTTATCCTGTTGCTCGGCACTTTACCAAAGTGCATGATAGTAATAGGGAGCTGCTTCGTTATTTTGGCATCGATCATGTACCATTAAGTCCTAGAGGTGGAGATAGACTGTTGAGTCTCCGGAGATTAGAATCCCGATATATCATCGATCTGCAGACCAAGAGTCCCCTAGGGTTGAATATAGGGGAAGAACTGACAGTCCATTTAGGCAAATGAATTACAGACTGTCTTATGTTATCTGATTGTCATGATATCCTAGAAATTTGAGGAATATGAAATATGAGAAAGATGAGAACTGTACTAAGTGATTCATGATTTTAGATACTGTCATGAGTTGTCTGAGACTTTCTAGGATGTACCAGTTTATTCTATTTTATCTTATTTTATTTCAATTTAATGTTTAGGAGTCTAGGGGCTCTCTCGAGGTGTTTCCTTGTTTCCATTTTGATTTTCATTTTGAATTTTCTATTGCGCAATTTGTAATATTTTTATCTTTGTCTACTTTCCAGTTTGTAGCCATAGCGAATACATTGTATGATCGTGTCCCATCCCCGGTTGGGAAGGTATCTTGTTTTGTAATAATCTTGAAAGTTACACCGGGGGGTATGCCGATACACGGCTATATTGTACATGACACCTCATAAATGTATACTGTGAACTGTGGATTTGTCGGGCGCTTCTGAGCGCAGATTTGGTAATTATTCCAGAGACATGCCGATACACGGCGAGATTATATTTCTGACTGGCAGTGGTTATTAGCCTATAGTGATGATTGCTTATTGTAATAGGGATCTATCCTAAATACGAACATCACTTTTTTGCATCTATGCTGTATTATATAATGGCTGTCACGTTTTACCAGCGCTCTGGTATGTATGAACTTACACCAGAGTCCGTTTTCACTTTTGTGAGAGCGTTCACAAAAAAGAGCCGCGCGCAGCGCATCATTGACACTGAGGAAGGACTTTGCCTGAAACGCGTTTGTCGATTCACTGCTGCTGTTGGCGTAAATAAATCTTGCCACCTTACCCGGAGTGCTTAAATCCTTTTTCAAAGAAGTGGAAAGTGATTACTGAGCTTTTATGTGTTACGCGATTACCAGCGCGTTACAGCACCCGCCGACGAGTGCCCCGAGATTCCTGGTAGCACGGAGCTTTAAAATATATATATATATATATATATATATATATATATATATATATATATATATATATATATATATATATATATATATATATATATCAGCACCTTCACTCCTCTCTGCAGTGCCCAGCCGGCACACCGCCAAAGGATGAACAACAGACTCCAAATATCGTGGAAAATGCAGGTCTTTATTTATCCAAATCGTCAGACGCGTTTCGAATACCTTTGTATTCTTTCTCAATTTACAAACATGTAGTCCACTTTTAGTTTTTATAAAAAGTTTTTTTCAAAATGTAATGCTTTCACCCCCTCCATGTGATATATAGAGATGAAGGAAATACTTGTCAGGTAAGCATGCTGGGACTCGTAGTTTCAGAGACCTCATTCAAAAGATTGCACATGATTTGCACAACATTACAGCCTAAATGCAGTATAATGTAAAATAGCGTGATGCACTTATAATACCAATTTCATTGATTTCATTTACGTAGATGTTTTAGTTGAGTTTTTCACCATATATTTCCCAATGGATATAAATAAATAAATATATGCATTGATAAAATGTATTGTGCAAAAAATATATATAAATATATATCTATTGTTTTTCAATTAGCAAAAACAGACACTTCATATGTACAGAATACAATATAAAAATAGTAATAAGCTATTAAAAAAAAAAAAAAATATATATATATATATATATATATATATATATATATATATATATATATTTGTTTTTAAAACACCTCTATTTTTACTGCTTTTCCTTTGCAAAACTACCTCTTTCAGCTCCAGCCTTTTCCTCACTACTATTGCTTCTTCCCTTCAAAATGCATACACTATGGATTGTGGGCCACAACTATATGTATTGGGCTAAAGAGGCTGCAAAAAAGAGAGGTATTGACAGGATCTTGGATTTGCCAAATGTGCAGATTACTTGAATTGGCCAGATAGGGTTAAAGTTTCATCAGTTGCTGGCTTTGGTTAAATCCATTGTGGATTCCCAAGCTCCTCACCTTGTGATTGTGTGCTGTGGTGGCAATGATGTAGGCACATTGACTGGGGTAGGGCTGGAAATTCCAATGGAAGAAACCTTTGCAAAACTGATGTCACTTTCCCTCTCGCTGTCTTGTACTCTAATATATGTTAAAATTGCTCCACAGTCAGTCCCCTCGTAAAAACCACAATTGGGGCCGTATATCCGCACCGCACAAAGCCTCCTCCTCCAACTGGTTCTGCGTTCCTCAGAGACCATTGCATGGGCTGTATCTATAACGACAATCTGCGTTTTGAGAAGCATCAAATTTATAGAAATTATGGAGTGCACTTTACAGATGAAAGCAACAGGGTGTTTCTAAGTAACCTAAAACTGTGCATCTGGTCTTATGTGTAGCAGCCATATACACACAACCAATGCAACAGCTTGTGCCAGAGCCATCATAGTAACCGGAAAATTGTGAAGTTTTTTTCTAAAGGTTTGTAATTTTTTTATGGCAATCTTTGCAATGACATTGCAATCTTCCCGAACACGTCGCAAAAATGGAAGACAAAAGCCGTCATTCAATGACAACCAACACATTAAAAAATATGGAGAAAAAAAATCCATTCTGAACATTGCGCTACACATATTACTATATAAATACTTCTTTCAAAGCATGTTTAACCTCATATTTGTGCACTAAGTTTCTTTAAAACCCATTTTTCAGACCTATTTTCTATTTTTGCAGTTATTCACGACATCACCAGGACGTCGTTAGCTACGACAATCGCACCTTTTCCATAAAATCAAAAACACATATATCCACACTTATTACAATATTTTACACACTAGTGGTTTCTTACAGTATTCTATAAATTCATGTTTTCCTAGAGAGATTCTATAAAAACCATAACTAAAACCTATTTTCTGTGTTTGTGGTGATGCTGAAGATCGTGATGACAGTACCCGCGATCATTGTGAAAATGCAAAGCAAAAGCAGGAATTGAATAGCCACCACCACATTCAACAATTATAACTATTTTACTAATACTAACCATCACACTAGATAAATTACTATCTAATTAACTCTAGAAAAACATTTATCAATATCTCAATAGCTCTATAACAGTTTGTATTAATGATTCACTCGGTTATGTGAGTGCATGCCTAAGTGTCTGAGTGGGTCTGTCACTGTATATATACGTCTATGAGTGGATATCAGAGTAGACTCATGACTGCTTCAGTAAGTGTGTCACTGGTTGCATAAGTCTCTCCATCAGTAAATGTATAAGTGGAAGCCTAAGTCTTTCAGTGGCTCTGTGAGTCAGTATGTAATTGTCATCCTGAATCTGTGATTGAATCAATCATTGTCTCAGTGGGTGTGTGAGTGGAATTAAAATTCTCCCAATCGGTCTGTGAGTCAATGCATGAATGTCTGAGCGAGCCTCTGACTGGATGTGTGAGTGTCTGAGTGGGTGCATGAGTATCTGAATAGGTCTGTGAGTGGGTGTATGAGTCTCTACCTGCATATGTGAATCACCATGAGCCTGTGACTGGATCTATGAGTTGGTGTATAAGTGTCTGAGTGGGTCTGTCTATCAGTGTGTGTGTCAGTGGAAGCAAACATTTCACACTGGGCCTGTAAGTGGGTGTATGAGCATCTGAGTGGGTCTGTACATGGGTGTGTCACTCTCCAAGTGAGTCTGTAAGTGCGTGCATGAGTACTGAATGGGTATGATAGTGGGTAAATCAGTCTATGAGTAGGTATGTGACTGGATGTATAAGTGTGTGAGTTGGTATGTGAATGGGTGTATAAGTGTCTGAGTTAATAAGTGTGTGGGTCCATAAGTGTATGACAGTCACCGGATAGTGTGTACAAATATATATATTTTTATCGTTTCATCAATATTCGCAATGTTGCAGTGATAGTCGCAACATTCCCGCGATGGTACACAGGGGAGGTAACGCTAACGGTTGTGTCGTCATCACAAATATCACGCGCAATTAACAAAATCTATTTTGGACACACAACTTGTGTCACTAACATCCCCATTTCTCAAAGGTATGCTTTTTCAGAATTTTTCTGCACCCGGGAACCATTACTGTTCAATAAAATGGCAACCACAGCTTTCTGTTCAGGTTCCGTCCAGCCAATCAGAGCATTCCTGTTGGTGCGGGCATGTGCGATTAATCACAAACCACTGCGAAATATCGGCAGCCTGATATATCACTATAAGTTTTGGCTTACATTTCTCAAAAACTACTGAACAGATTTACACCAAATAGGCGGCAAAAGGCACTTCCTTGAACCAACATCTAACTCCCTGCCAATTTTGCTGTAAGTCCGTTCAGCCGTTTGTGTTGTAGGAGTGGCTAAGGGTTTATAGGGGAATTTAAGTCAGAAACAGATATCCTCTTAGGAATCATCAATCAGTTCATTCACAGCCACACAATTTATCCATAAAAAATCATCAGAACTTGAATGCAAAAATCCCAAAATTAAAAAAACGCATTATTTATTGATTTATAAAAACAATTCATAGCTATGGATTAAAACATTATAATAATAAAATACGTAAGAAAATCATTGCATTATCTAAACACAGTCCATCTATCTATATATATAAAAATCAGAGGAAAGTCTGTTTGTCCTTTATGCATTACTACACCATTCATCCGATCGGCATAAAACTTTTGGGATGTTGTTGAGTACACTCCCGCGAAGGTTTCTGGCTAAAATAAATAAATAAATAAAAAGAAAATTGTTAAAAGTTGTTGAGTACACTCCCGCGAAGGTTTCTGGCAAAAAAATAAGAAAAAAAAGAAAAATTTGTTAAATATCGCCCCCCGGCCACCCAGGGCCCTCATAATCTTTCCAATACTGAACGCTTACAGTTTACGGTGCAACTCGCTTTTGCCATGACCATCAACAAAGCACAAGGACAATCGCTGCAAGTGTGTGGACTAGATTTGGAGAATCCGTGCTTCTGACGTGGACAACTGTATGTGGCCGGCTCACGCGTCGGAAAACCTTCTGATTTATTCGTGTACGCACCAGATGGAAAAACAAAAAATACCATGTATCCACAAGCACTCGAATAAATAAACAGAATTAAAACAACACTTTAAAATGATTTCATATTAAAATTAATAAGTTTCAATAAAAATGACACAATGTAAATTGAATGTTATCATAACAAGTTTCCTTAAATTTCTTTTCTTCTGAGATCGCAGCAACGTGCGACGGGTAAGCTAGTATTATATAAAAAAGATGTCTATGCTGTGTCAAAGTAAAACATATAACAAAACACATAAAATGTCACAATTTTAAAACACAAAAGTGGGAGCAAACAATAGCCAGAAAGTCCATATCTTTGTACAGAAACACCAGTAGCCGTCCGCGGGAGCTCCGGTCCGGTCGAGTGATTCCCTCGCGCAAATGCGGCTTAGAAAGGCATACTAACGGTGAGCGGATGCACGGAATCTCCTTTGCCATGTTTAATACTTTTCTAATATTTTCCTTCGTTTTCTGATTTTCCTTTAAGCTGTGACCCGAACCTCCCTGCCCACGAGACCGAGACTGAGAGTGCCCGGAGGTAGGACCGCGGGGAAACTGCTGCCCTCTCTCTCTCGATGGTAGTGGCGCTGCTCCAGAGTCAGTCAAGTTGGCTGCCGAGAAGGTGAAGGGCGTCAGTGTTGCAACTGGAGAAGAACAAGAGCAAGAGAATCAGCAGGAATGCCGGGCAAGACTATTGCGTTTTTATCCAGGAGCCTAAATCGATATTCCTATTTTATGCCCTTGTCCGGTTATAATCAATAATACCCATACAACGGCATAATAATCATATCCATATTCAGTCGTAGCACATGCTGTCACATTAAGCAAGGCTACTTCCTAGAAAGCACAACGAGTTCTCTAAACAAATCCAAACCTCCAGCAACCTGGGAAATCTCCCTTGCTTTTGTTTTGATTTCATCCAAGAACGCCTGTAAAGCACTGTAAGAACGGCCAGTTCTTAGTGACATCTTTATTGACGTCTTATGTCCAACCTTACGTCAAACCCGGCACCTTTCAGGTATAAATATACCAATGTTGCCTTAAGCAAACACACGGTGGTGATTTGGAGCAGAGCAGCTATCTACTTGACCGAGAGCCCAGCTGATGCGAGAGCCCACGGACGCTGCCCCTCCTCTTTGACGCACTGAGAGAGACGCTGTCTTTTCTCCTGCCGAGAAATCCAGCTCCGGTGTTTCCAGATACCTTCGCGGGTTACTGGGATATCGAGTCCTGAGAGAGAGATACCAGACCTCCTGCTTTCTAATACCCAGGTACGGAGCAGACTAAAACCTTAGAGAGAATTCTTGACTCAGATTCTTGGCAAAAACCAACTTAACTTAAACTGCTACTTACTTACTTACTCCTTCCCACGTATTAGGCTTGATCAGGTACACCGGGGTAGGCGTGTTTAGAAGCACCAGTTGAGTACGTTAGTCAATGTATATAAGTATGTATATATTTTATCTATTTTAAAGTATCTTATGGCTAAGAAACCATATCAATGCTTTTACAGTATTATTTCTTAATCCTCCTTTTACTGTACGCACTTTACTTTACTATGAGTATTGCAATTGTGGCAATTCATTTCTCTTGTATGAGGAAGAAGACTGCTCAATAAATTACACCTTTTATTGAAAACGCCCGTCTCTCTTTACTCTGCACTCTGGTGAAACTAAGTACGCACATTTGACTGAGTGAAATAGCTGTCTATTGTTTTCACACGACTCTAGAGATACACTCTTATTCTGAGAGAGCAAATTTTTCATGTTATATGGTTGTCAGAAGCTAATCCCTTCTTGTCTATCCAGGGAGGTTAAACTCCTCGTTTATTCGAGAAAGTTTCTAGTGACCTCTGAGCTACCTGGCAAAAACTTAAGTCTAATATAGTCAGTAGAGACCTAGTTGAACTCAGTCCTACGTCTACACTGCTGAATATATTATTCCAATGTGCAGAGCCTATTGGGACTATAGGAACTACACTACAAGACTCTGGCGAAGAGCAAGGACAGTGCTCGCCAGGATTAGTCACCGTGCACCCATTGGAGCCAACGCTAAACGGTCAGTCAGGGGAGGGAGGGGGTGCATGTTATGAGCCCCAGGAGGCGCTGCACACGGAGCTGATACTGTCACAAGTGCTATAGGTGATTGCGATTGTGATTTTGGTCTTTGTTTAAGCGGATTCTGCGATAAGACACCTAGCTCTGTGACTGCTCCTACCCCTTTACAATTGGAATTGCGGAGGGTGATGGGCTCTAACATACTACAAGCCTCTAATTCATTACAAGTAGCCCTCCCTAGGGTGGCAGAGACATCCTTCCCTTCAGTTCGGAGAAGCAGTAGGGAGGTAATATCTGCACCGGCTCCTTCAGCTCCTTCAGCGGTAATCGCTAAAAATAGGTATAAGCTCAGATCTTACTCAGACCTGCAAAAGATAGGTCTTTTGGTATCTAGTATTTCAGCAGATCCCGGGGTAGTTGCCTATTCACCCAGGGGGAAAGGAAAGGAGAAGAAGAAGTCGAAGAACTTAAGGGTGGGGGAACCTAAGCGGAGACTACAAAAAAAACTGTCCCTCTCAGGGTAAACCTACTCCCTCGCTGAGATCTTACTTTAAAATCATGGAGCAGGCAATTGGTCCTAAGGGAAGTAAGCCTCCCCCCTCTATCTTTAACTATCCCCACTCCTGCTGTACAAACTACGGCCCCAGATATAGTGTCCCGACCGGTGATTTCGAAAAATGGATACACTGTCTTGGCATGTGATCCAGATACAGAAGAGTTGCCCCCAGTAGATGAGTTGGCATCTAATCATCAAAGCCCCCAAAGCCCCCTAGCTATAGTGGTTGACTTGATTGCTCCAGAGGCTACGGATTGGGCAAAAAATGGTGAGGGCCGTACTCGGGAGTCAGCATCAGTATCAGACTTCTCTGGAGCCGGATTTTCACAGTTGGAGTCTCTCCTACATACCATGAGGGGGGACTTATTATCCAAGTTATCATCTAAGTTTGAAATATCTGAGGCTAACCAAAAAAGTATCCATGAACAGTGCTCAAATTTAGAAGCTAAATTAGATGATGTGTGTAAACGAACCAGCGTTTTGGAAGAAGAGGTGTCCTTGCTTTCGGGGGCCTCCCAGCGACATGAGAGGGCCCAAGAGGCTCTCAGAACCCAAAATAAAACCCTCCAGATGGATATTGAGAGACTCGAGATACACTCCAGAAGGAATAATCTAAAATTCTTAAAAATCCCAGAGGGGGCGGAGAATGGGGACATTAAGTCACTGATCTGTAAACTCCTCATAGAGGGGGGTTTTAAAAGATAGACCTGACATAGACCTTGAGGCTGAAATCCAGAGAGCCCATAGGGATCCTTTCAGATTACACAAAGAGAGGAAGATCCTGGTGAACTTCCTCACCTATGCAACAAAGGAGCTAATTTTGGGTAGAGCACTATCAGATACCACACTTCAGATAGACTCTGTTAAATACCTGATCCGGTCAGATGTAGGGAAGGCCACAGCGCAAAGGCAGTGGGAGTTGGGGAATAGAATTCCCGATTTGAGAAGTATGGGCGCACAGGTCCAAATGAAATTCCCGGCATTCCCAAAAGTGGTTTGGAGGAATAAAACCCATAACTTTTTATCACTCCAGGAAGTTGACTCATTTCTTGTCCTAATGAAAGAAAACCCTCAGTAGACCTCACCAGTTGAATCTGAATGCTGTAGACAGTAGGAGATAGGATATTTCTTCATAGGATGTCTTTGCTTTGAAAACATATACACAAGAATTAGTGGGGGGATCTAGTGAAATAAGGAGGGATAAAGGTGGGAGAGGAAAGAAAGAGAGAAGGGAAAAGGGATGCTGGGGATGAAAATAATATAAAAAATAAAAACAAAAATTCTCTCAAGAGAAGAGAGAGAACAACTATCTAGGAGTAGGAAGAAAGTTTGAAGAAAAAAAAAAAGGACATCAGATTCACATTTAGGTGCCTACTCTCTTTTTGAACAGGGGGGAAAATCCCGACCGGACAAGGGGAGCCCTCAACAGGCGACAAGATCGCCAATGTAGGTATGGGAGGGGTTCCTCAAGGGAGGTGGGTAGTTAGTTGGGTGGTAGGGGGTAAAAAGGGAAAAAATATTCCTCATATACATATTGAGAAGCACAGTGGTTACGGATGGGAGTTGGGCGATGATTCATTCGAGGAAATGTTGGCATGGCCAATATGACTAATAAAATCAAGATAATTAGTTTGAACGTCAACGGCCTGAGAGATAGGAGGAAAATGTCTATGTGTGCCTAATTGAGGAGACCCATCTAGAGAGGCGAGAGTGTGAGTCAGGGTTGGGTAAACGTGGGTGTGTTCAAGATATCCTGTGTTCTGACCAAACTGGCAGCACAAGAGGAGTGGCAATAGTGATTAGAGTAAATGCGGGGATTAGGGTGGAGAAGTTCGATACAGATCATTCAGGGAGGTGGTTGGTGGCATCATTATCATGCCATAATACTCCATTTATATGTGCATCTTACTATGGCCCTAATCAAGATGCCCCGGGGGCACTCTTGAAGCTAAAAGCTGGCCTGATGGAGTACGTTGGGCCTGTTATTCTAGGGGGGGACTTCAATCTGATTTTTGACGAAAAACTGGATCGTACATCCAGGGTCAAATTTACACCTCCTCAAAGATCTCGAATGGAGCTTAAGAACATAATTAAACATTTCAATCTCATAGATGTTTGGAGAGCCAAAAACAGCACAAAAAGGGATTTTTCCTTTTATAGTCGTAGATATGGACACCACTCCAGAATCGATTTCTTCCTTTTAGATCAGTCACTCCTTGCCTCAGTAGATACCATCTCCTATATCCCGGCTATACTGTCAGATCACTCGACTGTTGAGCTAGTAATCCACTTTAAACGGAAGGAGCTGCAGAGGAGGTGGACTCTGGATAGTATTCGAGCCGTGGAAGAGACCGGAATAGGTGCCATGCGGGGAGCCGCCAGATAGCGAATGCTGACGTGAAGAATTCCCCCACCACGGACTCATGAAGTCTTACATTTAGGATCATCTGAATCCAGAGGCAAAAAATTGCCTATACCTGTGTTTTGAAAAACAGTCTGAAGATACACTGAATTACATATCCCTCTAAGAACGGAGGTTGTGCACCTGAGTTTTTATCAACACAGCGATTACAAGTTGGTAAAAACACATACGTATAGCTGATTATCTTCCTTCCAATGTGAGTAGGCTACTTAGGGTTGGCCTTGCCCCGTTGGGAGAGAATTTACCACTGGTCCTGAGGAATGCTGGGTCGAACAGGACCCTACAGCTGAAACATGTCGACCGATGTTTAGGACAGTGGGTTCAAATTTACTTAACCCTTTGTTGTCCTGATATTCACACTGTTTTTAATTGGGTTCGAATCACCCCTCTATTAAAAGTGTTGGTCGAGGGAGTGGTCTATACCCATTTTAATTTGCACCTGTTTGGTTAATTATACCCTTACACATACTAACCACAAGAACCCGATAAAGAAACATGGCCACCTACCATGTGTGGGTGCCTGAGGGTTCCTTTTTTCCACACTGGGAAGTCACTATCCTTTTGACACAGTTCACTCTCTGATATAAGGCACTTAAGGGTGGTGGTGGACGGGCAGTCTCACCGTTTCTCCTTTTTGAGCTTTGTATGTACTACAGTTTTAGATACTCTTTTGTTGTTTTGGACGGACTCTGGATAGAGCCCTGCTATTAGAAGAGGGGGTGAGGTTGGACTTATTGGCACAGACAGGGCACTTCTTTAGGAATAATGATTGCTAAACAACCCAGCAGGTGATATGGGAGACATTTAAAGCCTTTTTGAGAGGCTCTTTGACTACTTTTATGATTAGAAGCTGAGTAAAAAAAGAAGGAAGAAGGCCTTCTCAAGCTTAAATTAAAAGAACAGGAGCTTCAGGGGGCCTCAGAAAATCAGTTAAATACTAAACTCCGTCTGCAAAAAGAGTTGGATGGCTTGCGGGCAGATTATCAAGCAGGTCTCGATAAGGTTCTTAAAGATAGATGGGATGCCAGCAAGCTTCAGAATTTCTCGTATGGGGAGAAATGTGGCCGTCTTCTTGCATGGAAATCTCGGGTGGATAGGACTAGAAATCAGATCAACAGTCTATCCCTGCTGAGCACAGGCTCAATTACCCACGAGGATGATCTAATTAGGGAGGAGGCTCAATCCTTTTTTCAAACACTATATACAGCCAACACCTATCACTGCCCGCAGAGGGTAGATAGCTGGTTAAGCAAATTACAGCTTCCGTATCTGTCTGAGGGAGACAAAATCTATCTCTCCTCCGACATAAGAGAAGGTGAAGTAAGAACTCAGATTATGAAAATGGCTAAAGGAAAAGCAGCCGGTCCCGACGGACTTCCTGTTGAAGTATACAGGATAGCTCTGGATCAAATACTACCTGTCCTAACAACCCTGTTTAATAAAATCCTCCAAGGTGGGGAGAGGGCCCCAGATTCATGGGCAGAAGCTACAGTTACCTTAATTTTGAAGCCAAACAAAGACCCATCAAAAATCGAGTCGTAGAGACCGATTTCTTTGTTAAATTCGGACTACAAAGTCTTTGCGGGGGTCTTAGCAGCAAGACTGGCCAAAATAGTTAAAACTATTATCCATCAAGACCAGAGGGGCTTTATCCCCGATAGGCAACTTAACGAGTTAACTTTTCAAGCCATCGCAGCGATAGCTGTTGCAGTTAACAAGAAGCTCCCCCTGACATTGGCAGCGGTCGATGCCGCTAAGGCATTTGACCAAGTCGATTGGCTGTATTTGTGGAAGGTCCTGGCTGGTTTTGGTTTTCCAAACAACTTTATAATAGCTATAAGGTCTTTATACTGCTCACCACGTGCAAAAATCGGAATAAACGGTTCCCTCACCAATTGGGTAACTATCGCCCGTGGGACCAGGCAGGGCTGTCCCTTATCGCCCTTGTTGTTTAATTTATACATAGAGCCCTTTGTTTGTTTGCTTAGATCTGATTTGGTATTTAAACCTTTCAAGATCTCTGATTTGGAGTTAAAATTTGCGTTTTACGCTGATGATTTACTCATGTTTACTTCAAATTCGGGAGATGCCCTTCCCAGATTAGTAGATTTAGCTGAGGAGTTCGGAGAGGTCTCGGGATATACCATCAGTAGAGACAAAACTGAGATCATGGAGTGGAATCAAGAAGTAGGGACAGTGGGAGCAAAGACCAGAATGAGATATCTGGGGGTACATCTGGCCCAAAAAATCGAAGATATACCAAAAATCAACCTAGTCTCAAAGGATGTTTGTGCCCTACTTCAAAGATGGTCATCTCCCCCTTTAAACATCTTTGGGAGAGTAAACTTAATCAAGATGATCATCCTTCCAAAAATTACGTTCTTATTCAATTCTATCCCTCTATCATTTCACACACCATCTATTAAAAAACTACAAGGGGAACTTGGATCTTTCATCTGGAACTCAAAATCTCTGAGTATATCCTGGAAAAAGCTCAGGAGAACTTTAAAACAGGAGGGCTGGCCCTTCCAGATCTACTTGTCTACTGCCATGCTTTTCACTTTAAAAAGTTTAGACCACTGGCGGGTAAAACTGATTTATCGTCTCTAGGTTTATTATTTAAAGCACTATTGCAAGACATACCACAGGGTGAAGCTTATTTTCTTTTCAAGTACGGGGACCCGAAGTTTTAAAAAAAAGTTAGACTGAAGATTCTAGGGGCAGCCTTAAGAAATTGGGTATTTATTAGGCCGAGGCTAGATATTCCCTACTATGCAGTACAGGCCCCCATTTGGGAATCCCCCGGAACACCGACTTATCTCGATGACCAACTATCTCGGCCTCTGAGGATAGCAGGGCTAGAATGTTGGGGGGACCTCCAGGAAGACTCGCAGCTTTGAAACTGGGAGGTCTTATCTAGTCTGACTGGGGGAACACTCACCAGATTTAAATACTACCAGTTGTCTGGATGGTGGTCAACGAGACCATGGAACCTTAATAAACCCAATCCAAAATTCGATCTAATATTTAGGAGTGGCAGGTGGAAAAATCAAATTTCGTACTGGTATACAGCCATGTTAGATGCTGAGAACATCACAGAATCAGAGCTACAAAAACTCTGGGATAATGTATCACTTCCAGACAGTGGAATCACTGAGGACCTGTGGACTGACTCTTTTACCATCTTGCAGGCAGTGGTCAAGCCTGCCACATTGAAGCGAAACCATCTCTATACTATGTACAGGGCATAAATAACTCCCAAAAAACTAGTCAACTTTTTAAATTTAGAATATTATTGCCCAAGATGCAGACACCCTGCCGCAGATGATGTACATATGTTTGCTGTCTGTCCGGAGATAAAAAACTATTGGGTTAAGGTCCAGGACTTTTTGGAAGATGTTCTTCAGCTACCGCTGGAAATCACTACTAGAACTATTCTTTTTGGGTTGTGCCATGGTTATAATGTGAACGATCCCCTCACAAGATTTATCTTTTATGTTATGCTTCTTGCAAAGCGCGAAATATGTAGAGCATGGAAAGACCCAATCCCTCCTACCTTTTCGAATTGCCTAAAACACATTATTCTTACCAGCAAATCTGACATGGCATGCGACCCCACAAGTTTTGTTAAAATCTGGGCGGCCCTTGTGGCTGGGCAAGACAGGTGAAAGGTGAAAGGTCTTCCTATGATTTATCCTGGGCCTTGTCGGTTCCCTTATCTCCTAAGTAACACAGGGTGCCAGTTATGGTGTGAACGGGAGAGGATTGGGAAAGCAGTGGCAACTTGAGGGATCAGGCACTACCTCTACGATTTTGGTCTTTAATATCAGGACTGGATCAGGTCGACCAATCGGTAGGAGGTGCCCATTTTCCCTTCAAGAATTTCCACAATGGTATATGAGGAAAACCAAAAAAAATAAAAAAAACAGTTGAAATGCTTTGCATAGTATTTTCTTATAGACTTGCAAACATCCTAGCGATCTAGTGTCTACACATAAAAAGGCATCAGCGCGTTTCGGTGGGTTGAACCACCTTCTTCAAGAATGTTGATATCTCCCAGCTATTAATTGTTTTATCTATATCATACATACAAAAAGACAAACTGAGAATTCAAAAACATAAATCAAACATAAATAATATATTCAATTTCTAATTGTAATAAAAACATTTATATCCTGATGATACAATCATTACAACACTCAGCCAGAATCATACCACCACATTCAGGCCCAAATTATTGTAGCACCCAGGTGGAAAACCTTATTTTTTTCTACCAACACCCAGGTGAAAAAACTCATTAGGTGTAGTTCCTTTACAGATTTCGTTCTGTCAAACACAGACTCCTGAGTAACGTCTATGTACTCCAGGAATTTCAAAGACATAAGACCTGGTCCAATATCCCAAAGTAAATCTAACAAACCATATGGTTTATTAGTAGGGCATCATAGATGTCCCCAACAGAACTCACGCCCATAGTCAAAATAATGGTCACCTGTATATTTTAAAGGCGGCACCCTCTGCCAGTGGCGATATAAATGGAGGGTCAATATCTGTAATTATGAAACAAAGAGTCCCCTTAAGTATCCTCATTGATTTTCAGAGTAGGGTTATACCCACTATCCGTATTTAGGACTACAATACATACCTCTCTTATATAAAATCCAATCTGTAAACTATAACTTTCAGCTCTAATACAGATGGTTACGGTCCTCAAAAAACTTTTCTTTCGTCCTTTTAGATATCGGGATGATTTCATCAGGATCCCTGTACTGTAAACGAATAGATCTATATAAGATCCTGGAAATCGTGATTAATATCTAAACACCTATTATATTTCTTAGATGAAGGATAATGCATAAAAGGTTGTCACTCACACCTCTCCCGTGTATGTGATGGAAGGATATGTAACGGTATTATATTGCGAGCCTATTGTTTGGAAAAAGTCTGTTGTCCTGAATATGTGCTCTATAATATTTTTTGGTATTCATTTAATTTCCCAAAACAGAGCGTAAGAGCTTTACGACATTTACCCTGGTCAATACTATGCTACCGCAATAGCCACCCGATTTATCTCAACATTATATCTAGAGTGAGATCTCAGAATTGCTTAGTACCAGAGTGCCCAATCCTTCTACAGCCCAATTTTCTATTATCGAGTCTTACCTCCTTCTTTTCAGAAATCACACGGGACCGCTCCTCTGTTCAAGACGCAAGTACGTGAGTGTTAATTTTAAATACCCACACCTGAGTCACATGTGAATAAAAATAAGCCTATCTATTGGTTGCCGTCCTCCCGGAAACATGAGGGAGAAGAACTACCAATATTCTAAGCCGTTCCCTGCGGTAACTAGAGGGGCCATCTTGGAGCTGTATTTAACCTGCATCTTAAATAGGTCAAGATCCATGAATTTAGTGTGGATCAATATTTGACTTGCAAAATCTCAGCGTAAATATAACCCGCATTATAGTGCACATATTTAAAATCCTCAACCAAATATCTAAACAGTTCAGATATATCTAAAATATATGTGCCAAGCTCATCGATCAACATTGGGCTATATCTATTTTTTTATATATACTATCCAGTATTTCAACTAGCAATAAAATGTAAGAGCACACTGCCAGTAATTTGGTCTGGCCATAAAGCTATGTTCTTTGATATATCCTTGACTGAACCATTTACCAGAGAACATAGTAAAAAAAATCAGGTGGAGTACGCCTTTGGAAGCAAATAAATACCCCTGATTTTGAAACTACTTTACAAACCCATGATCTCCATACAGTTTCCAGATATACCAGCCCTAAATTTTAATAACTGGATTGATCAAGCGGCATTGAAGTTAGCCCCCAAAACTCTCAAATATATCAGCAGAAAAGCACCATCAGCCCCCTGGTACACAGCCAACTTAAAAGAACTAAAGCGGAAGTGTAGAGCCAAGGAACAAATCTGGAGGAAAAACTACTCCTATACGGATAAAACACAATATAATCAAGCACTAGCAAAATATAAGGAAGCAATAGTACAATCAAAAACTAGCTTCTTTATTAAAAAAATTATGGCCTCCAAAAACACAACTAGAGAACTTTTTAAAACAGTTTCTAATCTAGCTATTTTCAATATTTGTAAACAATTTAACCATACTGGACAGTTCTGCAACAAATTGGCAGATTTCTTTCAGGAGAAAGTAGTTAAAATCTTTGAGGAGTTCTCCAACAACAAAACTGGAGAAAAAAACTCAAATACCCATCGACGATAAGGAAACCACTGTGGTCTTCCTACATGAATTCCACGCTCTAACCTCAGACAAGGTAGAAAAGCTAATACTGTCAACTAAGTCTGGATCCCCTATGGACCCCTGTCCAAGCATGCTTTTTCATATGGCACCTGGCATAATTGCGAATAGATTAACACCCCTTCTCAATAACTGTCTCTCCAAAGGGCACTTCCCCAATACATGGAAAACATCCCTGGTCAGACCAATACTAAAAAAGCCAACTTTAGACCCTACCAAGGTCAGCAGTTACCGGCCTATTTCATGTTTACCATGTCCTTCCAAAATTCTGGAAAAAGCCCTCAATGAGGAACTTTTATCCTTCATAGAAACCAATGATAAACTTGAGTTGGCGCAACACGGTTTCCGTCCACGTCATAGCACAGAATCAGCATTGATTGCGGCTACTGAGGATATACGTATTCAACTTTATTGGGGGGGGGGAAGCCATACTGATCTTACTCGACTTATCAAATGCATTTGATACGGTTGATTACCATATTCTCATTCAGCGCCTGGCGGATATAGGAATCGTGAACAAAGCGTCTGATACTTTCTGGACATATCTAACTGGTAGAGGGCAATCTATCACGATGGAAGAACATATATCGTATCCCTACACTTTGCCGGGTGGAGTTCCCCGGGGATCTTCACTCTCCCCCACCTTGTTTAACGTTTATTTTAACCCACTAGCCAGACTGATACGGTCCCATGGTTTTAAAGTGGTATGCTACGCTGACGACACACAAATAGTTGTCTCTCTAACATCCAAACCTGAAGAAGTGGCAATTTTAATTTTAGCAATTGCATGAGACAGGTCATTTCTTGGATGTTGGACAACTGCTTAAAAATAAACACTGGAAAAACTGAAGTGGACATGTTTGGAAGAGATACTTCCATTTGGAATTCTACCTGGTTGCCGGAAGTAGCAGGACCTTGCCCTCAGCCCGTTAAACAAGTAAAAAACCTCTGGATTAAGATAGATGACCAGCTCTCTCTAGCTGAACAGGTTAACAACATTACCTCCTCCTGCTTTTTTTACTTTAAAATTCCTCAGAAAGATTCTACCTTTTATCCCCATGGTCCTCAAAAAGACAGTTATCACGGCCTTGATACTGTCTAAAATGTATTATTGTAACACTCTTTATTTGGGAGGAAAGAAGAGCGTGATATGCAGATTACAGATGCTACAAAATGCAGCGGCACGTCTACTTCTTAAAATTCCAAAGTTTAGCCCAGCAAGCCACGCCATTTGGGACTTGCACTGCCTACCAGTCCAGGCAAGAATCCATTTCAAATCTATGTGTATTCTGCATAAGACGCTGCACAGGGCCAGCTAAGCTTAGCTTAACTCACATATTAAGCGCCACATACCTCAATGAGAGCTTGGATCGGCAACCACCTCCTAGCTGGTGGTTCCAAGGATAAAAACAGTAAAATGGGGTGGCAGAAGTTTTCTACATCTTGCCCCAAAACTGTGGAATACGATGCCCATTAATCTTAGGAAACAAACCAACCTGTTAATGTTCAGAAAGGCATTGAAAACATGGTTGTCTGCTCACAAAGTCTAGTCAACTAGCCCAACACCTTCACAGCCACTGGACAGCTAGAGCTAAGACGCCACGGCAAAGACGTGCTCTATAAAAATCCCACATTTCTTATGAAATAAAAGACATTCACCACCGTAGATATATCTTGGGGGGCTCAAACGCACCCAGCCATCTTATGCAGCTAATATTACGACGCATAATTACAGCGCTACAACAATCTTTTTAACCCTTTATACCCTATGTAGTTTCAAGCAGCCCAATTTCAAGGAAATTAGTTTTGGGTGGGAATTAACATTACAATCGACCCCTTATTGCACGCCTCAAATTCTCGGTCCTCACTGCATGGATCACCCCCAAACTTTCTATAACAACCAGAACGTACCTTGACACTTTTTGGGGGGAAAATATTAATGAAGATTGGTCAAAGGTTGCCAAAGTTATAGGCAAGTGAAGAAATTCTTTTCCTAAGAAAACTAGGACCCAATTATAACTACCTACCGGTGATTGCCAGTAGGCAATATATATGTATAGATATTGCTATTGGGATTTATGGTGAGAATGGGTTTTTGGGTGGCAAGGCATCTTTTCAGGGTTTAAACTGGGCAAGGGTTAATGAGAAGTAATTAATTTTTAGAGCTTAGGCTGGGTATGGATTTTAGAGTCGTAAGGGAATTTTTGGGGTTAGTGTGGGTATTTGGGTGGCAAGAGAATTTTTATGGTTTAGGGTGGGTATGGGTTTTAGGGTGGTAGAGGATTTTTTTAGGTTTTCGAGCAGGTATGGGTTTTGGCTGGCAAGGGAACCTTTAGGGTTTAGGGTGAGTCTGGGGTGGTAAAGATTTTTTTAGGGTTTAGCATTTGTATGGGTGTTTGGGTGGAAAGGGATTTTTAAGGGTATAGGTTGGGTATGGGTTATTGGGTCACAAGGGACTTTTGTAGGGTTTAGGGTTGTGTATGGGTTTTTGGGTGCTAAGGGATTTTTTAGGGTTTAGGGTTGGTATGGGTTTTTGGAGGGTAAGGGATTTGTTAGGGTTTAAGGTGGGTAAGGGTTTTTAGGTGGCAAGGGAATTCTTATGGTTTAGGGTGGGCATGGGCTTTTAGGTGGTAAAGGATTTCTTAGTGTTTATGTTGGTTATGGGTTTTATGGTGGGAAGGGAATATTTAGGGATTAGGGTGGGTGTGGGTATTTGGTGGTAAGGGATTTTTTATGGTTTAGGGTGGGTATGTGTTTTTTTAGGTGGCAAGGGAATTTTTAGGGTTTGGGGTGGGTGTAGGTTTTTGGGCGCAAAGGGAATTATTTCTGGTTTAGGATGGGTATGAGTTTTTGTGAGGAAAGGTATTTCTCAAAATTTAGGGTGGGTGTGAATTATTTTGGGGAAAGGGAAATGTTATAGTTTTGGGTAGGTATGGGTTTGTAGGTGGCAATGGAACTTTTGGGGTTTAGGGTGGGTATGGGTCTTTGGGTGGCAAATGATTTGTTAGGGTTTAGGGTGGCAAAGGATTTGTTGGGGTTTAGGGTGGCAAGGGTTATTTTTATAGTATTGGGTAGATGTGGGTTTTTTATTGGCAAGGGAATTTTTAGGGGTTAGGGTGGGTATGAGTTATTGGATGGCAAGGGAATTTTTAGTGTTTTTTGACTCGCTTATATCTTTTGAGCCGGCTGATGAATCTTCACACATTTCTCCCCAAAAAGCGTGCCAGTGTTTCTAGCTGTGCATGGAAATTTTCTGGGGCATAGAAAAAGGCAGAGGTAAAAAACATGTGTTTCCCAAGTTAATTACTAGTCCTGGGCGGTAAATTCCGCTCCGCTCGCGGAATTTGCCAAATTTTGGCAGAATGTGGAATTGCCAAAAATTCAGAGGTGAAGCGGAATTTTTTCTGTGTTTGTGCTTTCAAAATGTGAGATTTTGGTAGCCGGCCGCGAGATCCCACGAGAGAGAGCGATCGCAAACTTGTCATTCGGATGCGCCATCGGACATCCACGGTCGCGAACAGGAAACACCCATCGCGAGCGGGCGGGACAAGTGAAACAAGATGGCCGCGCTAATTGGCGACCGCATGGGCAAGTTCGTAAGATATTTCCCCCTGAGCACGCAAACAGCCCCCCGAACAGAAAAAACGCATTGTGAACGGGCGGGACAAGCAATTCCACGTGCCTCCGGAGAATTTTTACCGTTTCGTGGAACTTTGCATAGCGCTACTATGCAAATTCTGCCCACCTCTATTTATTGCCTAGCGTCTGTAGACAGTTCCAGATATAACGCTTTTACTTATTTGATGTAAATCCATTCAATAGTTTTGGAGATATTGTAGGAAACCAAATCTGTATATCTGTATGAGTATGTTGTACTGTTGTAGTACCTTGGTATATTTGTTTAAAATTTATAAACTTTTAGAAAACACTAGCAATTGCTGGATGATGTCATCAGTGATGTCATTTGAGATGTCATCAGTGATGTCATGAGTAATGTTACTGCCCATGTCATGAGTGATCTACTATGTGAGGTCATAAGCAGTGCATTGTGGGGGGCATAAATTGTAATTAGCTCAGGTAACTATAACTGCTGAATTTCTATGGTTTTGTACGAGTGAAGTCTGAACCTAACTATAATGTTCCTGTAACCTTTGTTTTGTTCAGTGAATTTATAAGGTTTTTTTCAATTCAATTCCCTAAGTATAATGACCATGTAACCTTTATTTGTTTAGTGAATTTCTATGTTTTGTTTACGTTAGGTAAGATGCCCATCGCAATGCACAGTGGAGGGTTAAACACAGGGCCTGGCCTGGCATTGTGCTGCCCCACCCAAGCTCCTGCTCCCCCTCCTCCTTGCCATCTGTTGTCCAAGTCCATTACCCTGCTCCCTCATTACAGCCATTTGAGGCTATTGTTCTGCCACTTCCCTTCCTGCCTGCCCTAAACAGTTAGCTCTATGCCCCATCCAACTCATCCGTACCCTCTGTTTTACGAGTCCATGCATGAGCACCCACCTTCCTGCCCTGCATGGTCTGATGTGCTGCCCACTTTTCCTACCCTCCCTTGCCTAATTCTATGCCTCATCATTGCCCACCTGCTTAACCTCTGTGCTTAGCTTGCTGCCCCTACTCTACACTTGCCTTCCAATGTCTGTGTGCAAGCCCCTGCGTCCTCCTTTCTGCCTACCATATTCCCTGTACCTGCCACACTCCTATCTGCTCTTAGAGTGTTCTGTTGAGCTGCCACTGGCCTTTCCACCTGCCTAGTATGGTCAGATGGCTGCCACCTGTCCCTGCTACCTCCACCCTGCCTGTCCAAGTCCATCCCCATCCCCTCTCTCCTGTCCTCCGTTGTGCATTTTGCTGCCATTCCCTTCTGTCCTTCATGCTCTGTTTTGCTGCAACTGCTCCTCTTGCCTGCCCTGCCGGGTCTGTTGTGTAGTCCCTCCACCTTCTCTCTATTGTGTTTGTCCAGCACCTACCCCTCCATTCTGTCATCCATGGTCCTTTGTTTATGCCCCTGACCCCTCCACCTTGCCCACACCTGCCCTGTGTAGTCAGTTTGCTGCCCCTGACCCCTGCCACTTTTCCTCCAATGTCTGTGTGTATGCCATTATAGTCTCACTGTTGCTCTCCATGGTGTTTTGTGCTTCCAGTGCACATCCATTATGCCCTCCATGGACAGCTTGCTGCTCCTGCCTTGCCCCTTGCCCCCGGCCTCTGTTTTCCATGTGCAGACCCATATACCCTTCCTCCTGCCTTGTATGGTCCTTTGTTGTGCCCCTGCCCTCTCCCTCCTGCTCTTCATGTAACTGTCCCTCCTTTCTTTCCGGTAAGGTCAGCTTGCTGCCCTTGCCCCTTTCCCCTCTGCTCTCTGTTGTCAATTTGCATGGCCCTGTCCCCTCCCTATTGCTTTCCCTGGTCAGCTGTGCTGCACTGCCATCGCACTTGCCCTCCGTGGTGTATTGTGCTGCTACAACCCCTGATGCCTGCTCTGTAAGGTCAGTTTGGCGCCTTTGCCCATCTTCCTCTTGTCCTCCCTTATCGGAATCCAAGTCCCTATCTCCTTCCTCCTGCCCTCCGTGATCCAATGTACCTTATTTGCCAACATTTTGAACTTGGTAAGAAGGAGATTTTGAAAAAGAAAACCTGGGGAATTGATTTTCCCCATTGACTCACATTGACAAAGAGGAGCTTTTAGGCAGGAGACACATAAAATAAAGCCATTTTGGGATTGGAAACAGTGGGAACATCCTGCCTGAATGAGGTCTGTTGGCATGTGTGGTTGTTCTGCCACTGTCTCTTCCTTCTGCCCTCAATGATCTTTTATGTTTCAATAGCCTCTTTTGCCTGTACTATATGGTTGGTTTGCTGCCCTTGTCCCCCTTTCCTCTGCCGTCCATGGTCCATTCTGCTGCCACTAGCCTCTTGCCTGCCCAGCGTGGTCAAAGTATTGCCTCTGCACTCTCCTCCATGAGAGGGCCTTATTCCCATAGAAATTATAGTTAGTGCTCTAAACAGCTAAACTGAGGACATATTTTCTGAGTTCTTAAATAGCAACAAAGCGTTTTTAAATAGCACTTTTAAATATTTGATATCTTTATTATTGTTCATATAGTGGATCACTTGATTATTTGTTCGAGGATGGGGAGTTATGGCCAGAGCTGCAGACTTTGCAACTGTGGAACCAGGTTCCAGTTTTGGCATCAGCTCAACATCCTGTGATTCTGGACACATCTCCCAATGCCTAAAAAAATAAATAATATGTCCTTGAGTAATGATACTCATGTAATGCACTCCAATACTTCCGGGTCAAGCCTGTGCTATAAAATGCTGCAAAGAAACACACACAAAAAAAGTATGTTGCACACTTCTGACATTGGGCTATACTTGGGCTACATTTGGGTGATATTTGTGCTATATATGGGCTCTTTTTTCTCTAGTGGCTATCTTGGGAGACTTATCTGTTATGTAGCTCCCTAATTTCCTCATTTACTGCAGTGTCGTCAGTCGGAAATGCTTTCAGTTTTCTACTTTTATTCTATCAAGATGGTGTTCCGATGTGCCACATGTTTGGTATAAATTCAGAAAGTTAGCACTCTAGCTGCTCATTAGAAAACTATGGTAAAGCTGCTGATCACCAGGGAGTTAACTTCCTGCTTGAAGTGTTGACAGCAAATCAAATTTCAATAGCATTTCAGTAGGTTTTTGGGCTACCAGATGCCTATATACATTTTTACTTAAATATCTCTGAAACTACGGAACAGATTTACACCAAATCACAAAATTCACACTTTCTAGACCAACATCTAGCTTTCTGTCACATTTGGTGTAATTCCATTCAGTGGTTCGGGTTGTAGTAGTGTTGAAAAAATGAAATATCCCCGGAGGTTTAAAATGGGGAAATGCGTTTTGGGAACCCCCTTTTCTCTTGGCTGCCACTTGACAGATCACCCTGAAGCTTTCAGAATAGCAGCTGAACCAGAAAGGGGACTTTTTTTGTAAATTTTGTGAAGATTCCTCAAATAGCGCCAAAGCTATTGGCAAAACAAAAAATGCTTTTTCTATGGAAACTTTGGTCCTAATCCATAACTACCTACTGATGACCACCAGTAGGAAATATATATATATTCACAGAAAAAAATGAAGGGTACTTCAACGTTATAGTTAGGAAATGGAATTTAAAAAAATTAGAAATTCACTGAAAAAAACTAAAGTTTAGAGAGATGTTATAGTTAGGATCAGGTTTCATTCATACAAAACCAGAGAAATTCAGACATTGTAGTTAGTGAGCTTACTATAACTTGTGCCCCGCAATGCACTGCTTATGACCTCACATATTACATCACTCATGACAGGGTCAGTGATATCACCGATGACATCACTGATAAAATCTCAAATGACATGATAGATGATATCATCCAGTGACTGTGTGTGTTTTTTAAAAGTTTATGAATGTTAAATATATATACCAAGGTGCATTGGTGAATCAGTGAGTATATGAGTGCCTTTATAGATGGTTCAGTGAGTGTATGACTGACCGTATAAGTGAGTGATTGGGTCTCAGTGAATGTGTGGGAGAGTGACTGGTTCTGTGAATTTCAGTATCAGTTAGTCAGTTGCTGTTTGAGTAGCTGCATGGGTGTGTGAGTAGGTACGCGAGTGGATGTATTGATGAGTGATTGATTGTCTGACTACCTGTATGGTTGTCTGAGTGTCTGTGTGGGTGGGTGAGAGGGTGTGTGAGTGCCTGTATAGATGAGCAAGTGGGTGAGTCAATGGCTGTATGAGTTAGTGAGTACATCTGTGAGGGGCTGTATAAGTGAGTGTGTGTATGGCTGTTTGGGTCAGTAAGTGGATGTGTCAGTGGTATATGGGTGAGTAACTGGGTATGTGAAAGGCAGTATAGGTGGGTGATGGGTTATATGAGTGACTGTATAGGGGAGTAAATGAATGTGAGAGTGGCTGTATGGGTGAGTGTGTGTTTTCTTTATGACTGTTTAGTTAAGTTAGTATCTGTATGAGTAAGTGAATGGATATGTGTGTATCTGTATGGGTGAGTAAGTGACTGCATGGCTGAGTGACTAGGTGAGTGAGTTCCTATGTGGGTGACTGACTTAGTGTGTGAATAGCTGTATGGGTATATGAGTGGATATGTCAGTGGCTTTATTAGTTACTGAGTGGGTGTATGAGTGGCTGTATGGGTGAGTAAGTAGATATGTGTATAGATCTATGAATCTGTGAGTGGGTGTGTAAGTACTGGTATGGGTCTGGGAATGGGTTGGTGAATGGTTGTGTGGAAGTGGGTGTATGAAAGGTTCTATGGGGAGTGAGTGGGTAGGTCAGGGATTCTGTGGATGATGTCATAAGTGGTGTCATCAGTGAAGTTATTTTAGATGTCATCAGTGATGTCATTGACCGTGTCATGAGTGGTGTAATATTTGAGGTCATAAGCAGTGAATTTCAGGGTTGCGAGTTATAGTTAGCTCACTAACTATAACTGCTGAATTTCTCTGGTTTTGTGCCAGCAAAGCCTGAGCTTAACTATAATTTCTCTGTAACCTTAATTTCTTTCAGTAAATTTCTTTGGTTTTTTAACTAGTAGATGCAGTTGCAGAGTGGTGGAGAAAGGGGTCTGGGCCTTCAATCGCACTCTTAGGAATCCCGCTGTGTAGGATTTACTGGAGGTAGCAGGAGGGCTATTTGGCCCCCAAGATCCCTCAGAAGTAAAGTGGACTGCATCTCCGAACCAGTAGTGCACCACAAGATGCCTTTGCAGAGTGTTAAAGAAAGGGTGTGTGGCCTCCAAAGACCTCTTAGCAACCCAGCTGTGTGGGATACATTGGAGATAACTGGAGGGGTGTCTGAAGGGCGTCCTTGGGGTCAACTACACCTCCTGTTACCTCCAATAACTCCCACACAGCAGGATTGCTAAAACCTGGTAGGAGGCCATACCTCCTTTTTCTACCACTCTGCAAACGTTCCTTGTGGTGCACTACTATTTGGGAGATGTGGTCCCTTTGGCTCTTGAGGGTCCTTGGGTGCAGCTACGCTACAGCTTCATTTTCATTTTCATGCAATTCATAATTGTGAATTTGTTTGCTTAATTACAGATTGGTTGAAGAAGACACCTATACAAAAATAAGCAAAATAGCTAAGTTATCTGTTTCTCTTATTTGAATGCAATCCAAGCCCAATGGTGAAATTTGTTTTGTTTTGTTTAGTTTAAATAGGTTGTCCTCCTGAATGATTAACGGTGGACATTTCCTCTCACAACAATTGCCCAAGAGGGCATAATTGTAAAAATTTTTGTCCTTATTATTCTTGGTAAAGTATGGCTATGATTCATTTTCATATTATTGCTAAGCATTGTTTTCAAATGTGGCATTCATTCAAATGGGGCGTAACTATTGCTATTTATATCGTCTTCTAATTTTTTGTTCATTATTTATTTTATTGTACATGCCCGAGTAAAGCAAAACAAGGTAGCGCTGTATATTACAAGATAGCCGCTATGAAAATTTAAATTATCAGTTGTGGAGCCCAATGGGGCATAACTGTGGAATATTATTTATCTTAGTAATTTTGGCAAAGTATGGCTATGATTAATTTTTTGTAACATTGTTAAGCGCTGTTTTCAAATGTGGCATTCAGCCAAATGGGGCGTAATTATTGTTTTGTAGAATTTTTTATTTATTATGCATTGTAAATGCCCGAGACAAGTGATACAATGCATTATTGCACATTATAAAATGGCTGCTATTGACATTCTTTGCCTAAGTTGAAGAAAAGTCCACTTTCTATGTTATTTACTGCATGAATGATAAAAGGGTGGTTGACGCAATTGTATCTCCCCCAAGAAAAGTTTCTAGCTCCACGCCTCTGATCAGCGTTCAATGCTATATTAGTGATGCGTTGCAGACGCCGTGCACTTTTGCGGCTTCCCGTCTGGACGGTGATCAGATTGGCATGGTATATCGATGATTAACTAGCTCTTAGCGGGGGCAGGTAAGCAGGAGCAGGTGTTCTCTCTCCGTATAACCCTACGCATTTTTATTGTGGGACATCTTTATATTATACATTCTTTTCATTTTCTTGCAGTTGGGTCCGCTAGGTGGGACCTTAAATTAATATTGTGGCTCCCTTTCACTGTTCTGCTGAAAGACCGAGCAGGTAAAGTCTACCCTTTTTTCTGGTCTCTGGTATTGCTTTGTGATATTTGTGGGTAAACTATTTTAATCTTACACTACATTGTTTCCATTTTAGCCTTGTTTTATTTGTGGACTAGCTCCTAAAAATAATTGCTTATTTGTTGTTGCCTTGTTAATATCTTTGGACTGACATATATAGAAGCCCTTAAAATGCCACCAACCATTGTAGATGTGAGTATACATTGAGCATAGCTTATATGGACTATGATCAGGTGTTACATTAACCCACCAAGAAGACCAATGGTTTCCTCCAATGGGGGGCTGCAAAAAACACAGCTATTTATGTAAACTATTTTCTAGCACCTTTCATACTGAACTTATTGTATTGTAAAGACACCACTGATTTCCTAAGTTAAATACATCACATCAATTGAGAATCAGACTATCTCTTAGTCAACTTAGATGTGAACTCCCTGTGCACTAAAATCAGGCTTAATTAAGAGTTAGAGGCATGCACACTCTGTCTCAAAACCAGATCCATCAAATTATCTGACCACACCAGCAAGTTGAGATACTGCCTGGTACACTTTATTTTGTGCTCTGTAATACATACCATAAGCAAATCTCAGGTTGCCTGCTATGCCTACAGGTTTACGAATCTTTTCATGGCCTCATGGAAGAAGCAGGTGGTATGGATGGAATAAAACTCCAGTTTCACTTCCCATATAGTACTATGGATATCCTACATCAATGATCGCTTCCTTTTTTTGAATGAACCAACATTGAGTCAGAACAGTTAATTGAAGATTTGCAAATCAATGATCTGAATTTAACATTAATTTACAAAATCAGTAATACAAGCACTAAAGGCCTGATTCGCAAAGGTAAACATACACTTTTGTGTAAGATTACGATTGTTTGCTATTCACAAAGGGATTTATGAGCAGTATTATTGAGTGCAGAGGCTCTGTACATAAAAAGACATATCTTCTATGTGCAGAGACTCCACACTCATAAAGATGTTACTCATAAATCCCTTTGTGAATATAAAACAATTGTAAACTTACCAAAAGTGTACATTTACCGTTTTGATTCAGGCCCTTGGTTTTTGATTCTTCTTCTAGAAACCCAAGAAAATCAATTACCCACCAGACTATGCAGAAAGAAACAGTTGAACAGTGTGTAAAATGCTGACAGCCATCACCCAGTTGGTCTGAAATGGAGCATCCCTAATTGGGAATTGATTAGAACATAAAGAAATTGCTCCAATAATTCCCTATACAGAGAGGAGAAGCATAAGACACTCATGAAATTACTAAAGGTTAAACAATGGGATAGAAATATATCCTATTTGACAAGTCTGTAGAAAAGAAGCAAAAGGGGAACAAAATTAAGTTCCAAGCAGATTTCTATGACAAATCACATAAATAGATGTACTACCATTGTTTGGCATCAACTGGACTGGGAAAATGTGAGGTGGAGACAGAGACAGACTCCTGCATATGACAGAATCACAACTTACAAGTGGATACTAAGTATTCAAACATCTTCAATACAGATGAGAAACTGACTGTACATATTGGATAAATGCTGAACTTGTTACTTATGAGGGGCATGGTCAAGATGCGCCTGGAGCGGTTGTGTTTCTGTGAGCTCCTTTAGCAACTCACCTACTAACACCCTTCAGAGGATCCCCCGATGTTGCTTCCGACATTCTGATACAGTCTGTCAGCTCACTGGGCCAGCAGGGCTCCAGCTGACTGTGCGACTTGTGGCAATGCTGCAGCTTTGTGTTGGGAGCCGAGCAGTGGCCTTGCGCAGCCAACAGCAGAGGAGAGGACGTTGGGGATGCGCTTGGAGAGATGACCCTGTGCCTCCGAATACTTGGCCAACCAGAACTGCTGCACAACCCTTTGCTTACAACCGCCAGAATGCTCCACCATTGCTTCACTACTAGGACACCACAGTGAAGCAGTAAAGCAAGAGACTTTTACAAAGTGGATACCCCTTTGACCCCACTCACAGAAACTGCTACTGCCCCCCCACCCCCACACACATTTGCCTGTTGCAGTGGCATGGATATCAGGCCAATTTGAGTGCACCAAATAAAATACACAATATATTCTTTTGGTCTCTGTCATGAATGATGACTGTCTCCTTAATATAATAAAATGTATGTAGTCTCTGCAAAGGGATTTTGAAGGAGCAGGTTGGTGGCGCTTAAGCAGGTTAACGGTGCAGTGTACTAAGGGAACAAAGAACAAATGCTTCACGGTGCAACCAGGTCAGAGGAAGACCCAAAACCCCTGTATACGTTATGAGCTAAAAGCCCATAACAATACAATCACAAAACAAGTCCTGGGCACACATATACAAGATACAGTTGGTACAAAATGAAATTAAAAGGAGGTCGACACCGGTAGTTCCATGACAGTTGTTTTATGTGAGCAGTATTCGTTAAAGAAAACAACGCCAGCCGACACGTGTTTCATCAACAGGTCACTACCTGTGACTCTTCATGGGCGATAAATGCGCTTGCGTGTTTCGATGAACTGGTGATGATGCCGACTCAGTCAACGGGTAAAAGTATGAGCCGCGGATGGGCCAGTCAAAATTTACGAGTGTCATCCGGGCGGGTGCGTCCGTGTCTTGGCAGGGCCTGAAAGTGCAGGGTCCAGCCTGTGCTCGTCTCGCCGTGGAGAATGGGAGCATTAATGTATATTTATTAAAATTGCTCACATAAATCTTGTCCACAATGTGTAAATCAAAATAAGAAATATAAGTAAAAACTCTAAACCCATCAAGTATGTTGGTACACATCAAACATTGTCTATACATAATCACAACAAAGCATTTAAAGATTTCTAAAACAGATTATCCATATCTAAGGTACACCACATATAATCAAAGCATTCACAAACATATAAAAATTACTCTTTGTCCAACTGTTGTCTCTTAGCAAGTCTCTTTTAGATATACTATCCAGTCCTTTATAGAAATACTGTTGACACAGCGTTTCGTGGTTCTTGGAGTCAATCCCCCACCTTCTCAGGACAAATTCATAAATGTAAAAAAAGAGATGTTCACTAAAGGAGGCAAAAAACAAATAAGACCCAATAAGTTCAAATTTCTAAATTACTTTCCAAGCATGTCATAATTTAATTCAGTGCATTGCAGACTGCATTACTGTGTGTACTACTTTGTTTATTTTTCCCTTGCTGTGCTGTTATTTTCTTCCTGCTGCTGCTGCCCTGTGGCCCCGCCCCCGACTCAGCCCCGTACCTGCCTCCCTACCTCTGCTCCCACCCCCTCCCCTACTGATGACCACTGCACAGTCATGCAGTGGACGCGCCGCTGGTGAGCCAAAGGCGCACCTAAGGCAAGCCCGTCTGCGCCCGTCCGCATCCAGACCGTGTCTCGACCGCGACCAGCGCCAGGAACCCTGGTTCTCCTAAGTCACACCTCTACGATTCCACCACCCTCAATGCACTCAATCATGAAAGACACACTGCCTGTGGAAGTTCCTCACCGAACACCACCCACGGACAGTTCTTTTGCAGATCCTGCCACAGATCCTTTATTATCGACTAAACCCCCACAACCTCCGAAGGCCCGCTTGAGGCATGCACCCACAAAACCCTGACATGCATCCTCCTCAACTTGACAACTGCAGCGACCCCGACTCCGCCACTCTACTTGGCAACCTAGCTAAGCTCGGACTGAAGCAGCTGGTCAACACTTTCACTCATAGAGCTGGACACACCCTCGACCCTATCTCCGCGAGAGGGAAAAGCATCCGCTTCAGCCACACCACCCAGCCCCTCTGGACGGACCACCACTGCATCCATTTCGCCTTCAACACCACCACAGCACCCAAGCCTGCCCCACTCCCGCCATGATGGAACTGAAGCAAGGTCACAGAGGACCAACTCAACACCACCCCCTCCAAGACCTTCCCAGCACCACGACCGACACCAACTCGGCAGCCATGGAACTTCACCGATGGGTATCCCGCTGCGACGACAAGCTTGCAGCCCTCTGCCACCCCGCCAAACAATGCCCTCTGAAGGCCGCATGGATCACCATGGAACTGCAAGAGGCCAGACGCTTCTGCAGACGCCTAGAAAAATCTGGGGAAACCAGACAACCTCTGAAGCGCAGAACAACCACAAAAACGCCCTGAAGGAATACGACCAGCGTATAAGAAACACCAAACAGACCTTCACAAGAGACAAGATCCAGACCAATGCAGCCAACGCCAAGGAACTGTTCAACGTCATACAGCAGTTTGCAAAACCCCCCAGCAAAACCATGGACATCACATCTTCCCAGGAACTCTGCAACAAGCTCAGCGGCTACTTTCATTGGAAAATCAAGGTCCTCTACCACAGCTTCAGCGAAAAGCCGCTGGACATGACCACCCCCAACACCATCCACAAACCAACCATCATGACCTGGAATCCCGCCACTGTCACCGCCACCATCGAACACATCACCACGACCATGAAGAAAACCCATTCAGGAGCACCAATGGATCCCTGCCCACCACACATATTCCACAGGGCCACCGCCTCCATCGCACCCGAGCTATGATGGATCATCAACTGCTCCTTCACGTCGCGCATCTTCTCAGATGACTGGAAACGGGCGGAGGTTAAACCCCTCCTCAAGAAACCAACAGCCGACCCAACAGACCTGAAGAACTACCGGCCCATCTCTCTTCTCCCCTTCGCGGCTAAAGTCACAGAGAGACTCGTAAACGTCCAGCTGACCACCTTCATCGAGGAGAACTTCATCCTAGACACCTCCCAGTCTGGATTCTGCTGCAACCACAGCACTGAGACCGCCCTCCTCACCGCCACCGACAACATCCGCAGGCTACTCGACCAGGGACACACCGCGGCCTTCATCCTTCTAGACCTCTTCGCAGCCTTCGACATGGTTTCACATCACACTCTTGCAACCGGACTTCACGATGCAGGGATACAAGGAGCTGCCCTCGACTGGGTCCAGTCCTTTCTCTGATGGATTTAACCCAGATGTCTTGAATGGGGTTGAATGTTTTGATTTGTTCTGCATTCCGTCCATCAATTGTGTGTCTTTTGCTTTCTCTCCGGCAGAACCCAGAGGATCAGACTCCCTCCCTTCCTCTCTGTACCAACCGATATCTTTTGCGGAGTACCCCAAGGATCATCGCTCAGCCCCACGCTCTTCAACATTTACATGGTCGCTCTCGCCGCCATCGTCAGACAGCATGGGCTCAGCATCGTGTCCTACACCGATGACACCCAGCTTATACTCTCACTCATGAAGAATCCCGAAGACACCAGACTCTGCTTCCAGGAAGGAACAAAGAATGTGGTAGCCTGGATGAATGAAAGCTGTCTAAAGCTCAATTCAGAGAAGACTAAGGTCCTCATCCTCGGACCCTGCACCTCCGCCTGGGACAACACCTGGTGGCCCTCCGCCCTCTGGAACCCACCCACCCCGACAGACCACGCACAAAACCTCTGCATCATCCTCGACTCTTCCCTCTCCATGAACTGCCAGATTAACACTGTTGCCTCCACTAGCTTCCACTGCCTACGCATCCTCCGCAAGACCTTCAAATGGATCCGCCCCCGATTGCAGAAGGACCGTCACCCACGTGCTCATAACCAGCAGACTGGACTATGGCAACGCCCTATACGACGAAATCAACAGGACCCACCTGCACAGGCTCCAGACCATCCAGAATGCCAGAGCCAGGCTTGTCCTCGGGACACCGCACCACGAACACATGACCCAACACCTGCGAGACCTCCACTGCCTCCCCGTAGAGAAGAGGGTCACTTTCAAACTCCTCACCCACGCCTACACATCCCTCAACAACATCTGACCCAAATACCTCAATGAGAGAGTATCCTTCCACGTACCCAAGAGGAACCTCGGCTCCACCGACCTTGCCCTGGCAGAGGTCCCCCACATCCGCAGGGACAGAACAGGAGGGAGAGCCTTCTCTTACATCCCGGCCAAGACCTGGAATGAGCTCCCAGTGAACATCATACGCTGCCCGACCATGCACAAGTTCAGGACGGACCTCCAGACCTGGCTCTTCGACTGATTCTGAGCTATACCCCCCTCCCCCCCCCAGCGCCTTGAAGGGTGAGTAGCACGCTCTATAAACCCCCTGATTGATTGATTGACTAATGACTCATAAAGTGCCCACAATTATATGTTGTTTTAGACAATTGTTTAATAAGATAAACCAACGTCTTATTTAATTAATTAATAGATTGTTGGAGACAATGTGCAAAGAGAAAGGAAGTACTCTTTGATATATTATCACATTTTATTAACATGATCCCCATAGGTTTGTGATTAAATACATATTTCAGATAATCCAATAAATACCTTTATTTCAAATCCTTTCCCTCTCTCCTTCGGGAACTTATTTCAAGGTTGAGTTATAATCACCTCCAGTCAAACAAGCATATTCTACAAGATGTGTATATTTAAATGAGACCATTTTATTTGTTGCAGGTCTTGTGTACTGTGTGACCCATAATGTGGTCTTCACTTACTTAGTATTAGAAGACAAATCTATTCTGTTAAATCGACCTTTTCATACCAGTATGCATTAGTTTATGAATCTCCCTATTAATATCATATATGGAGTTATTATTACATATGGTCAGATCGCTCAAAAATGTGATTCTGACCGTCGGAAAGTCCCACAACAGTCAGAGTGATGTGTGGTCTAATTGTGCTTCTCCAATTCAACAACAGTTTCCCCCCAGTTTTATCATGCGCGAACTTGGCCCAAGGGCATTAAAGGGCTTACATCAGAATCAGATTAGGTTACACGTTTTTTTTTCCAAGCACGGGAATATTGAGTGATTTTGCCCAGAATCACAGGATGTTGAACAGAGGCCGGGATTCGAGTCTGGTTCCCCAGTTTAGAGGTCGGCAGCTCTAGCCGTTAGGTCAACTCTCTTCTCCTGTTATGGAATCACTGGGGCGACAAAAATAATTAAAACGTTGTGGTAAAAAAACATTCAACGCACAATGATGGAAAACTGTGGGTAGTGCCAAAAACCTTGTTTCCGTAACTTCTATGACTTCACAGGCACACATACAATTGGTTTTATGATAGCTGTGAAAAACACGCTGCAGCTGCGCTCCAGCACGTCATGTTTCTCAACTATTCCATTTGCTGTAATAGCACATCCACCGGTTTGCCCCGCTCCATCAAAGCCTTCCTGTCGACGTCCACTTGAAGCCCCAAAGGTGATCGGAGCGCTGGGGGCTGAAACAGGACGCACTTGGCAGCGCGTGCAGACGTTTGCTCTCACCTCAGAATCATGTGTGACATCAGCCTTTTACACCATGTCTCGCGCTCAACGACGGTAACTGACCGCCCCTTGTAATTGGATGATTACCGCATTGCTGAGAATTTTTCGTCATTTTTGCCCCGTTAGTGACCGCATCCTTAGAAGCCTCTTCAGTCTGTGTCTTTGTAACTTACTCGGTCCTGCTAAGCGTCTTCAGTGTTACAGACAAGTTGCAAAAGAGGGCATACTTGAAAGAAAACACATTCGACAATCGAAACAATTAGATGGTTTCCTGTGCTTGATCTAAAGATGAATAGGAGTGATGATCAGGCTAGATTCAGGGAGGGGCCTGCATGCTGCAGCCAGGACTGCATCAGCTGAAGTTCAGGGGCAGCGTATTCATTTTGGAGACAAAAAAAGGGAACAAGTAAGGGGGTGGACGCGGTTAGACGGAGTCCCCCCACTATGGTTTTTTTAGCAAGGGGATTACGTTCCGCTTGCTAGAGGTTAAGAAGCCTGAGGAGCGCACCTTGATAATAAGCAAACTCTGGGCATATTTATCACGGTTTTGTGTTGCCTTGCACCGCGTAAGGGTGACACAAAACCTAGAATGACATTTACCAAGTCTCGGAATGCCACAATGTGTGGCTTCGTAAATGTGGTGCAACGCAAGGCAGTGCAAGTCGCTGCCTTGCATTACTGTGCCCCAGGGAGGAGTTCCGTAGATGTTGGTGGGTGTTCTCAGGCATCCACCTATGAATTTTGGCGCATTCTCAGATTTGCCATTTGTGGTAGACTTGGGAATGCATTAAAATGCCACACCTCCTCAGGGGAGGCATAACAAGGAGAAATATCTTTATTTCCCTAATTTTTTTCCTGTTTCTATGTGTGCTGCATTCTGCAGCAGAGGTAGAGAGAGAAAAAAGCCTCAGATGATCGTTTTTGTGAAGGAAGTTGTCCCTTCCTGCACAAAACAATTCTTCCTACAATGCAGGTGCCATTGCACCATGACGCAAGGGTGCCTGTGTGGTGCTATTTAGCGCTTTGTGCATCAGCGCAGGCAGAGAGCAGGAATATGCTGTATAATGTTAAGTAACTGGGTGGTGTGGAGTGCAAAAAAAGATGGATAAAGGCCCAGATCTCTGTACTGGGGTGAATGTATGACATTGTTCTGCATTCTGTCCATCAACTGTTGTTTTGCATTTGTCACCCTGAGTGGGATGGGTATGCTCAGACGTGAATCCCATGCTCTCCACACCACTGGAGTCAAGCTATCCTTGCTGAAGACGGCTGATAGCCAGAAACCGGTCCTAGGATGCTTGATTCCGGTCCAGGAAAGACATGGCTTGGCAGTTCGGGCTGGACTGTTCCCATGAGGCACAGGGTCAAGGCTGATTTGCATATGGCCATGTCTGAACTGGGGTGGTGTGGAGTACAAAAAAACGATGGATTTAGGCTCAGATCTCTGTACTGGGGTGAATGTATGACATTGTTCTGCATTCTGTCCATCAACTGTTGTTTTGTATAATGTTAAGTATGGCACATTTCTTCCCTCTCCCTTTCACACATGCAGCAAGGTGGCTTGCTGCGTTGCGTTGAGTGAAAATTTCATAAATATGCCCCACAGTGTGTAACCAGGCTTCACAGTGCTTTAAAAGCATTCTACTGAAGTCAGACTATTTAAAAAAAAACATACAACGTACTTCGTATAGTCTCAGTTTCACTTTAAAATGTAATCCCAAATTACATGCATTTGCATCAGAATGGATGTCCCTTAAGCTATTATTATGAAGTTAGCAGGCTAGTGGTTGTGGGTGGAGTCTAGGGGTGGACAGGAAGAGGAGGGGACGGACAAGGGAAGAGGCAGTTAGAGTAGAGACAGGGACCACTGTGCCTTTAACTAGGCCGGGTCACCCCTCCTGCCGCCATCACCCTTCTGCCTGCTGCCGCTGTACCGAGCGACCCAGCCGCCGCTGAGCTGCCCGGCCGTGCAGATTTCCCGCCGCTGCCTCCCTGCGGCCCCGCCCACCACCAGCCCATTGGACGACCCGCCCCCGCCTCCCAGCTGACCCGCCCTCCCGGCTCCAGATTTAAGGGGGATTGCAGCGAGAGACCAGGAGTGACCACTGTGCCTTTAACTAGGCCGGGTCACCCCTCCTGCCGCCGTCACCCTTCTGCCTGCTGCCGCTGTACCGAGCGACCCAGCCGCCGCTGAGACGCCCGGCCGTGCAGATTCCCGCCGCTGCCTCCCTGCGGCCCCGCCCACCACCAGCCCATTGGACGACCCGCCCCCGCCTCCCAGCTGACCCGCCCTCCCGGCTCCAGATTTATGACGCCCCCAGAGCGACCGCGCAGCGGACGCGCGCAGCGGGAGCACCGACTGAGCGCCGAAGGTGCGCCAAATGTAAGCCCATCTGTGCCCGTCCGTGCCTGGCCCGCGCCCAGTGCCAGGACCCCTGGCCCCCGCAAACTCCAGCCCTCCCGCCGGACCTACGCCGCCGCCGAACTCTACGCACTCAACGCTGGCCGAACACCGGGTTGCTACCGAGCCACCCCGAGACGCACCCACGGACCCTTCAGCTGCCACTCCTGCAAGTTCACCTGCAACCGGACCCACGCTACACCAGCACCCACCAAGCCGAACTCCAGCAGCACCCACCTGAAGTGCATCCTGCTCAACACCCGCTCCGTCCACAGACACGCCGTCGAGATCTGGAACCTGCTCGACACCACAGCCCCAGACGTCGCCTTCCTCACAGAAACCTGGATGAACGCCTCCTCGGCGCCCGACATCGCCATCGCCATCCCGGACGGCTACAAGATCATCCGGAGGGACCGCGTCAACCAGACAGGAGGAGGCATCGCCATCATCCACAGGAACACCATCCGCATCACGACCAACGCCGACGACACCCTCGCACCCACCGAACACCTGCACTTCCAGATCCACATCAACCCCAAGACCACCCTCAGAGGCACCCTCATCTACAGACCCCCGGGACCACGCACACAATTCAGCGAGGACATCGCCGACTTCATCAGCCCGCACGCCCTCCTCTCCGCGGACTACATCCTCCTCGGGGACCTCAACTTCCACCTGGAGAACAACAACGACCGCAACACCACCACCCTGCTGGACAACCTCGCCAACCTCGGACTCAAGCAACTGGTGACCTCCCCCACCCACTACGCCGGACACACACTCGACCCGGTTTTCTCTTCCAGCAAGGACATCGCCTTCAGCCACGCCACGGGACTCCACTGGACGGACCACTGCTGCGTCCACTTCAGCTTCAGAAGGACCACACTCCACCATCACCAGCAACAGGTTCCCCGCAGAAGCTGGAACAAGATCACTGCAGACCAGCTCGCTACGTCCCTGAGCAAGAACCCTCCCACCAGCACAACGAACCCCAGCCAAGCGGCCACCAACCTCACGAAATGGATCAGCGACTGCGTAGACGACCTCGCACCTCTGAAGACCCCGCCGAGCAGACCCGGAAGCAAGAAAGCCCCATGGTTCAACGACGAACTCAAGAGCTCCAAGAAGAACTGCAGAGCACTCGAGAAATCCTGGCGCAGAGACCCAACACCGGACAACATGACTGCCCTCAAGCTCGCCACCCGAAAACACCACCATCTGATCCGCGCCACCAAGAAAACTGCATTCAAGGAACGACTGGACAACAATGCACACAACAGCAAGGAACTCTTCAACATCGTGAAAGAGCTCTCCAACCCCAACGCCGGTAACAACGACATCACCCCTTCGCAAGACCTCTGCAACTCCCTCGCCTCCTACTTCCACAACAAGATCGCGGACATCCACAACAGCTTCAGCACTCAACCGACGTACGCCACGACCGAACCACCGCCCCCCACCACCACCCTCCGCGCCTGGACCCCGATCAGCACCGAAGACACCATCCGCACGATGAACTCCATCCACTCCGGATCTCCGACAGACCCCTGCCCTCACCACGTCTTCAACAAGGCCGATGCTGTCATCGCACCCCACCTGCGGGACATCATCAACACCTCCTTCGACTCCGCCACCTTCCCGGAGAGCTGGAAGCACGCCGAACTCAGCGCTCTTCTCAAGAAACCATCAGCCGACCCCACCGACCTCAAGAACTACCGCCCCATCTCGCTGCTCCCGTTCCCGGCAAAAGTCATCGAGAAGACCGTCAACAAGCAACTGGCCGCCTTCCTCGAGATGAACGGTTCCCTCGACCTCTCGCAGTCTGGCTTCCGGGCCAACCACAGCACCGAGACCGCCCTGATCGCAGCTACCGATGACATTCGAGCCCTGCTCGACAACGGAGAAACAGCGGCCCTCATCCTCCTGGACCTCTCCGCGGCCTTCGACACTGTCTGCCACCGTACCCTAGTACAGCGCCTCAGCAACGTCGGAATCCAGGAGAAGGCACTGGAGTGGATCATCTCCTTCCTCGCCGGAAGGACACAGAGAGTCCACCTCCCCCCGTTCAGATCGAAGGCCACCAAAGTCATCTGCGGCGTTCCTCAAGGCTCCTCGCTCAGCCCAACACTCTTCAACGTCTACATGAGCCCCCTCGCAGTCATCGCACGCCAGCACAACCTCAACATCATCTCCTACGCCGACGACACCCAGCTGATCCTCTCCCTCACCAACGACCCCACCAGCGCCAGAGCCAACCTGCACGAAGGGATGACAGAAGTAGCCAAATGGATGTCGAACAGCCGCCTGAAACTGAACTCGGACAAGACGGAAGTCCTCATCCTAGGATCCTCACCCTCCGCCTGGGACGACTCCTGGTGGCCCCCCGCCCTGGGCAGCGCACCCAAACCAACAGACCACGCACGCAACCTGGGCTTCATCCTGGACTCCTCCCTCTCCATGACCAGAAAAGTCAACGCCGTCTCCTCGTCGTGCTTCAACATCCTACGCATGCTACGCAAGATCTTCCGATGGATCCCCTCCGAGACCAGGAAGACGGTCACCCAGGCCCTCGTCACCAGCCGTCTGGACTACGGCAACTCCCTCTACGCCGGAACCACCGCAAAACTCCAGAAGAGACTCCAGCGAATCCAGAACACCTCAGCACGACTCATCCTGGACATCCCCCGCCGCAGCCACATCTCCGGACACCTGAGAGACCTGCACTGGCTCCCGATCAACAAGAGAATCACCTTCCGGCTCCTCACCCACGCTCACAAAGCCCTGCACAACCAAGGCCCAGGATACCTCAACAGCCGCCTCAACTTCTACGCTCCCAAACGCCAGTGTCGATCGGCCAGCCACGCCCTCGCCACCGTCCCCCGAATCCGAAGAGCCACCACAGGAGGAAGGTCCTTCTCCTACCTGGCCGCCAAGACTTGGAACTCCCTCCCGACCCACCTCCGCCTGACCCAGGACCACCTCGCCTTCAGGAAGCAGCTCAAGACCTGGCTGTTCGAGCAGTAGCGGACCCCCTCCCCCCAGCGCCTTGAGACCCACCGGGTGAGTAGTGCGCTATATAAATGCTTTGATTGATTGATTGATTGAAGGTAATAGAAGCAGACAATAAAGCTCCAGTAAAACAGTAAGCAGAGTCTGTATTTCTTTGTAGCACGATGCTACAACTGGCGACGAGGGTGGGATACTAAACCCACTACCTGCGACACCCTGAAGAAACACACCCTGTCCCAAGCAGCGCAGAGGAAAACGCTGCCGAGTGGGGCCACGCTGCCGCCTGAAGGACGAGGCCAGCAGCTGTTGAAACTGCCCCTCCAGAGTCTGTGAGGGAGCTGAGAAGGGCCACAGAAACGAGCGCTGAATCGCTCGATAGACAAGAAGCCAATCGCGTTAAAATGCGTCTCACGCCGGAAGCGTGTGCTCTGGGTAAGCTGCCTGTGTACAGAGATCGGGAGCCCACTCTGACCCTGTGTTGAGCCCAGAAAACGAAGAAGAAGTGCCCCAGAGCAGCGGACATCGTCCGCGACGTGCTGCCATCAAGCGCCGCTGAGCGCACTACAATTCGAGCCCGGGTGCCGTCGGAGGTCGGAAAACCTCATGCCCGATGCGTGAGGTTTGGCATGCGGTCAGCGCAAAAGAGCGGGAACCAAGAAAGCGGGCTGGGAGCCCACCCCAACCTCACCTGGTGCCATCAGTGACCAAGAGAAGGTATCCTGGCCGGCGCTGTGGCCTGAAGTTGACTGCCGGTGAGTCCAGAGCAAGTGGAAACCGAATGTGCAGAGAGAGAGAGAGAAAGCCTCGTGTGTGCCTGCAGTGACGGCGGCCATCTTGAAGTCAGGCAGTGGGAAAGGACACCCCTGTGTAATGTGAAGGCGGCCATCTTGGAGTCTGGCACAGGGCAAAGAAACAAGCATTGGCACCTGAAGTTAAACAAGCATTGGCAAACAAACAAGCATTGGCAAACAAACAAGCATTGGCAAACAAACAAGCATTGACAAAGACGAGCATCGACGACTAAATAAGCAGTGGCAAACAAACATATCATTGAGGCAAATAGGAAGCGGGACACCCATCGGACAACATGGTGTCTGACGATGAAGCCAATCCACCGCAACAAGGCGATGTCAAGCCCAAGGTTGCAGGTGGGTCGCACCTACGAGCGCCCGAGCCTCTCAAAGTGACCACTGGGGGAAGCATGGGTCCCAGATGGCAAGAATGGCTGGAAGAATTTGAAGACTACATCGAAGGATCGGAAGTGACTGTGGACAAGAAGAAGTTGATTGCCCTGCGCAACCTGGCGGGGCGGGAAATAGTCAAAATAATCAAAGACCTTCCTGCTGCTGAGGCGGACACCTATGACAAGGTGCGTGACGCACTGAACAAAAGATTTCTTCACAAGAAAAATGTGGACTACGAACGCCATACGTTCCACTCGGCTCCTCAAGGGAAAGAAGAACCCATGAGTGCCTTCATGATGCGCCTGCGGAGACTAGCCAAGCATTGTGAATTTGATAATTTCTCAACAGATGCTGCAATTAAGTCACAAATAATAGATGGATGTCACTCCGATCAACTGAGGAGGCGACTATTGAGAAAAGAACATAGCCTAGACGACATAGAGGAGATGACACGAGTCTATGACCAGGCGGAGGAGTATGCCGCTGATATCGAAACGGGACACAAAGGGAGTCACGAACAAGTGTGACGAGTCCACGCCAAAAGTGACAGTCGAAGGAGTTCGAGAGACAGACAATGGAGGTCACGCCCGCCCTCCCGTCAAGACCAGTCAAGATACCAGCGGCGAGAGCCATGGAAGAAAGAGAGAAAATCAGAGAGAGTGAGGAAATGTTACAGATGTGGGTATGATTACCCCCATGTGGATAGCTGCCCTGCCATGGGCCAGAGGTGTCGGAAGTGCGGTCGAACTAATCATTTCGAAGCGATGTGTGGGGAATACAACAAGGAGAGATGAAGTAGTGCAACCAGGACATCTCAGTCTGACACACGCAACAGCACTTCGAGAGTATCCCGGTCCGACACTCGAAGACACCATGCGCGAGCTGTCCAAGAACTGACTGAACAGTCCTCTGGGTCGTCACACTCCAGCAGAGAGTCACGGCGGTCCAGGTGGGAACGGAGGTCACCATCCAAAGACTCGAGACCCTCATCCAGAGACTCAGCATACACCATCGAATACCTGAACCTAGCTGCAGATCCGGACCAACTGAAAACATATCCTCGTTTGGACATCACAGTTGGCAATCATGACACAAAGTTCGTACTGGACTCCGGTGCATCCTTGAACCATATTCCGGTCACCGAATATGAAAGAATGAGTCCACGTCCTCCTCTGACATTTGCACCAGTGAGAGTCTTCACGTGGATGGCAAAGAAGCCACTTCCCTGCCTTGGGAAGTTTTCGACGACCCTCAAGCACGAGGACACAAACATATCAGCGGTCATCCATGTCATCAAGGGCCCAGAAGCAGACTGCCTGCTGAGCCTTCCGACAGCTGAACGTCTTCACCTAGTGGAAATCCTTTTCAAAGTTAGCGGCAACCAAGATGTGACCCGTCAATTTCCCAGACTATTTCAAGGACTAGGCAAATTGAAAGTCTGCCAAGTGCGATTACATATCAATGAACAAGTCAGACCCATCGCTCAACATCCGCGAAGGGTACCGTTCCATCTTCAGACTGCTGTTGAGGAAGAACTCCAGGATCTGTTAGCTGCTGACATCATCGAGCGCACGGATGGTCCAACACCGTGGGTGTCCCCAGTAGTTATAGTACCCAAGAAGGGCACGGCCAACAAAGTCAGACTCTGTGTGGACATGCGCCTGCCCAATACTGCAATCGAAAGAGAACGACATCCGGGACCCCATCTGAGCGATATGATCTCCGCCCTCAATGGTGCAACAGTGTTTTCCAAGTTGGATTTAAATAAAGGTTACCATCAGCTAGAACTAGATGTAAAGTCAAGATACATCACCACATTCGCAACCCATCTGGGGTTGTTCAGATATAAGAGACTGAGTTTTGGAGTTTCCTCCGCAGCCGAAATATTTCAGGAAGCAATTCGGCAAGTTATCCAAAACATTCCCAACACGCTTAACTATAGCGATGACATCCTTGTATATGTTCTGATCTACAAGAACACGATATTGCACTCAATCGTGTTTGTCATGCGTTATTGGAGGCCAACTTGACTCTAAACAAAGAGAAATGTGAGTTTCACCAGAACACACTGAAATTCTTTGGCCATATTTTCTCAGGCGCTGGCATGAAACCTGATCCTGACAAGATCATGACCCTGAACAACACCAAGAGTCCCCAGGACGTCAGTGAACTCCGATCGTTCTTAGGCATGGCTAGTTACTGTGCTCGCTACATATGGAACTATGCGACTATCAGTCATCCCCTCCGCATCTTGACCAAACAAGGTCAACCGTTTGAGTGGACTCCTCAATGTGAGCAATCCTTCAAGGAAATCAAGAAGGCGGTGGAGTCTGCGGATCACTTGTCATATTTCAACCCGCAAAGAAAGACTGAGATAACTGTGGATGCCAGCCCTGTCGGGCTCGGAGTCATCCTGGCCCAGTATAACAATGACTCAGATCAACGTCGTATCATTGCTTATGCGAGCCGCAGCCTGACGGACCCGGAGAGGGCTTACTCGCAGCCCGAGAAGGAAAGTCTTGCCGTTGTGTGGGTATGTGAACATTTTCATGTCTTCATATACGGCAAACATTTCACTTTAATCACAGACCATCAGGCCCTTGTCACCATTTACGGAAACCCACGATCGAAAATGCCCCCAAGGATTGAAAGATGGGGCTTAAGGCTACAGGAGTACACATTCACCATTATCCACAAGCCTGGCAAATCGGAAAACCCGGCTGATTATATGTCCCGGCACCCACTTGCATCGTCAGTCTCCAAATCATCCATCGCGGAAGAGTACATACATTTTGTGACTGACCAAGCCCTACCCCCAGCTATCCCCATGGATACCATCCGGAGAGTACGGCTCAAGACATTGTCCTGCAGAAAGTCCTTCGCAGGGTTCGAACCAACCGGTGGAGACATGATCCTCAGGATGAAGAGACTGATCCCATTATCAAACGAGAAATGCAAGCCTTCCGGCATGTCTGTGGTGAACTGTCAGCCACCACTGATGGCATCCTACTGCGAGACCAGCGAATCGTGATCCCCACTCAACTAAGGCAAGGAGTGGTTGCCCTTGCACATGAAGGACATCGGGGGATTATGTCGACTAAACGTGCGCTACGGGAACGAGTATGGTTTCCGTATCTGGATCAACTGGTAGAAGATACCTTGAAGGACTGTCACCTCTGTCAGCTCACCAGCAATAGTGATCCTCCAGCACCACTGCACATGACCACTTTGCCACCTGGAGTATGGCAAGAGATCGCCATTGATTTCTATGGACCCCTGTCATCTGGCAAATATGTGCTAGCCATCATTGATGAGCATTCTCGCTATCCCATGGCATACTTTGTACCATCCACAAATGCCTCTAGTACCATCAAAGTCCTTGATGAAGTCTTTGCCACATGGGGTGTTCCCACAAAGGTGAAAACGGACAATGGACCTCCTTTCAATGGGCAAGACTTTGCAGCCTTTGCGAAACACCTGGATTTTCATCATCGCAAGATCACACCCCTCTGGCCACAAGCTAATGGAACAATCGAGAGATGCATGGCCACACTCAAGAAGACTTTTCAACATGCTACCACGGAGGGTAAAGATCTGCAAGTGGCTCTCAACGAGGTCCTCCGAGCTTACAGGACAACCCCTCATGCAACGACTGGGCAGTCCCCGGCGACACTCATGCTAGGACGTCCCATGAGGAATCGCATTCCAACGTGGGAAGGGGCCTTGCGAACATCATCGCCCGCGCGAGACCATCAAGAGATGGTGATAACGGACAAGCGCAATAAGGACAGAATGAAGTCATATGCAGACCGCCGGAGAAGAGCGAGGTCACTGTCCTTACATGAAGGGGACCATGTGCTCGTCAAGCAAGAACAGCAAAGGAAGACCGACTGCCTGTTCAAGGATGAACCTTTGCTAGTCACGAAAAAGAAAGGAACGATGCTGACTGCGGAATCGGAGCATCGGCGAGTCACGAGAAACATCTCGCATTTCAAGAAGTTATCACGAGACACCACCGGAACCGTGGTGAGTGAAATGGACACTCCCAGTTCGGATGAACCACGTTCAGATGGTTGCGATAACACTGGTCCAGTCAATGAGACACTGAACAATACTAGTCCGAGAGCCCGGTCACCACGACCTCATCGCGACACACATCCACCCAAAAGACTTATTGAAGAAATGGACTGAGAAGTCAGTATGTTTTGTTTGTTTGTTACAAAGGGGGGAGATGTTATGAAGTTAGCAGGCTAGTGGTTGTGGGTGGAGTCTAGGGGTGGACAGGAAGAGGAGGGGACGGACAAGGGAAGAGGCAGTTAGAGTAGGGACAGGGAAGGTAATAGAAGCAGACAATAAAGCTCCAGTAAAACAGTAAGCAGAGTCTGTATTTCTTTGTAGCACGATGCTACAGCTATATCTGAACTCTATTGCAAGTTGCTATGTGGAAACATACAAGTTTTTTTTTTATAAAAGTCAAACAAACCAAAAAACGTTCTTTTCAGATTTTGCATGATTATGTTAACTTGTTATTTTTGTAAAATAAGGTATTTCCTTTGTAAATGAGGAATGGCATTATTTATTGTGGCTATATGGTTGCATCCCCATATGTTTGGGGTATGTCCCCCGGGCTCCTTTATATCCTCGTGTGAAGAGGTTCAATAAGCTCATTACAAATTTTGATTATTAAACTTCATGTTTTATTTCTCATTTCTCACTGGTCATTTTATTCATAAACCAATGTTTTCATTTTCATTGTTGTACTAAACATTTCATCTCTCCCAATGCATTTCGGCATATCACGTGCCTTCTTCCAGGGGATATTTCTAGAAATCAAAAAAACGGAATAACGCAACATTTACCATTTGTTTCGTGGGTCTATACACAATACATATAAAAGTAAAACACTGTTTAAACCAAAAAGCTTCCCCTGTTTCTTCATAGGTCGTGCCTTACTGTCTGAACTCTAAATGAATCATAACAAAATCAACAGTGATCACTCTTGTGTTCATAACAGAGAATTCTCGTGTCGAGTGTCCGTGTAAGTGTGTTTGAACTAAATCTCCAAACGTAATGTACGTCAGTTAAACCGAAGACGGTGATTATATAATAACGCTATGAGAGTTGTATGAACTAACTGCCAAAGATAAGACCCTGATATTCCTTAAGGGATGTTAGAGCTATGCTATATTACGCTTAAGAATGCGGGCTTACCGTGAAGTGTTTGTTTCTCCCGCGACCGCGCTCCTCACCCGGAAGTGTTTGGTATACCGTATATATGGTACCCCCCAACATTTACATGCACAAAGCGGCAGGCACCGCGCGGTGCCTGCCGCTTTGTGCATGTAAATGTAACACATGCAGTTTTAACATTGCAGCGGGTGCTGCTTCAAGCAGCACCCGCCGCAATGTTAAAACATACAGGATGTGACCGCCAGGGTGGCGGTCACATCGTAATTTGCATGGAGGGACCGCCGCTGCCCCTGCGGACGGTCCCTCCACCTCTGGGGTGGCGGACGGACGCAAGTCCGTCCGCCATCCTAATCGGCCCCTAAGTACTTGATCCCTGCTCTGGGGCTTCAAGATAAGACACCTTGGCTGTCCTGTGCTGGTTGGGGATTGGTATACAAAACGGATAGAATAGTTTCTACATGGTTCTCTTGTCTAGGGCATGTGGTAATTCCCTGTCCTTTTGCATAGACACCTGAGTCAAAACACCCTTGCAATTTAACATTCGTACAGTAGCTCCAATGTCCTAAGCAATGGCCCCACCAATATTTTGATCACTTTTCTCATACGGCTGTTAATACAGCCTTTTTTTCTGTGCGGGCTTGGGTATGTGAAATTGCAACATACCATCTTGCCCAGGGCGCAAGTCCTAAGAAAATAGTGTGGGGACTATTTTCACAGAAAGTGACGCCACAATAAATAATCAAAAAGGATAAAAGGGCGCACTACGTGTTTTTTAACTGTCTTTGAAGTTGTGTGGTTCTCCGGGGTATCACTCTCCGTTACAAGTGTAGATTAATAGTTATATGGTTGCATCCCCATATGTTTGGGGTATGTCCCCCGGGCTCCTTTAAATCCTCGTGTGAAGAGGTTCAATAAGTTCATTACAAATTTTGATGATTAAACTTCACGTTTTATTTCTCATTTCTCACTGGTCATTTTATTCATAAACCAATGTTTTCATTTTCATTGTTGTACTAAACATTTCATCTCTCCCAATGCATTTCGGCATATCACGTGCCTTCTTCCAGGGGATATTTCTAGAAATCAAAAAAACGGAATAACGCAACATTTACCATTTGTTTCGTGGGTCTATACACAATACATATAAAAGTAAAACACTGTTTAAACCAAAAAGCTTCCCCTGTTTCTTCATAGGTCGTGCCTTACTGTCTGAACTCTAAATGAATCATAACAAAATCAACAGTGATCACTCTTGTGTTCATAACAGAGAATTCTCGTGTCGAGTGTCCGTGTAAGTGTGTTTGAACTAAATCTCCAAACGTAATGTACGTCAGTTAAACCGAAGACGGTGATTATATAATAACGCTATGATTTATTCAGAAAAAGCACAGAAAGAAATAATACATTACATTATTCGAGCTTTCATCCACAACCGTTGAAAGAACATTTACCATACAGTCAATTATTGCGAGCCAAAAGAATAGTTTCTGATCCAAACAGACTGGAGCAACAGATCAAAGATATGACATTGAGGTTCAAAAAATGGGGGTATCCTGATCATATCCTCCAACAGGCGCAAGAACGTGTCAACACTAAAACCAGAACAGAACTAATGACCAAAACACAACCTAAGGTTAAAGAATCCATTACAGTAGTCTCTAAATATTCTACAGTCAGTAAAAAATACAAAAACATCATCATGAGACATTGGGACATTTTGAGAATTGAACAAGATTTTCAACACATGTTTGATGAGGATCCTATCTTTGCCTACACAAGAGCCAAGAACTTGGGTGAAAGATTGAAACAATCACAGATTGCACCTATGATACATAAGGGGACACTCCCCTGTTGGAACTGCAACCACTGTAACAGTATAATTAAAGGTACAGTTATAAATCATCCCATGAAGGGCAACAAAATTCACATAAGAGCAACAGCGACGTGTGATTCCGCCAGCGTAGTGTACATGTTGAAATGTCCATGCGGAAAGACATATATGGGCCAAACTGATCGTAAAATAAAAACGAGACTTTATGAGCACAAATCGAACATCAGGACTAAGCAGATAAAATCAACAGTGGCTCAACATTTTGTGGAAATGAACCACAACATCAGTCAACTCAGATTCTGTGTTCTAGAGAACGTATATCGAAGGGAAGGACAAGACCATAAAAAAAGACTATTACAAAGAGAAAACGATTGGATTTCTTTATTAACCAGCATGACCCCATACGGCCTTAATGACCGTATGGAATTCACCTGTTATCTGTAAATAACGCCTGTTGTTCCTTTAATGCGTCAAGTGACTATGTAATCACAATAGAGCCGTTTTGCATACACATACATTACCAAGATTTAACATCATACTGTTTGAACACAACATGACACCCTCTTAAGAAAGCTCAGGATTTTTTTGACTTGAGACGCCCGGTAACTCACACACATTTTACAAGTGTACACCCTATTATTTTGTTTATCTGGTAATTTTTCAATTCAGACTCGCAGTAGCCTATACTTTATTGTTTCACACTACACGAGTGCAACAGCGCGCATACAACTAACGAGCGTTGCCTAGCAATGAGTGCAACGAGCGTAGCTTAGCAACGACAGCCCTACATAGTTAGACCTTCTGGATACGGTATACCAAACACTTCCGGGTGAGGAGCGCGGTCGCGGGAGAAACAAACACTTAACGGTAAGCCCGCATTCTTAAGCGTAATATAGCATAGCTCTAACATCCCTTAAGGAATATCAGGGTCTTATCTTTGGCAGTTAGTTCATACAACTCTCATAGCGTTATTATATAATCACCGTCTTCGGTTTAACTGACGTACATTACGTTTGGAGATTTAGTTCAAACACACTTACACGGACACTCAACACGAGAATTCTCTGTTATGAACACAAGAGTGATCACTGTTGATTTTGTTATGATTCATTTAGAGTTCAAACAGTAAGGCACGACCTATGAAGAAACAGGGGAAGCTTTTTGGTTTAAACAGTGTTTTACTTTTATATGTATTGTGTATAGACCCACGAAACAAATGGTAAATGTTGCGTTATTCCGTTTTTTTGATTTCTAGAAATATCCCCTGGAAGAAGGCACGTGATATGCCGAAATGCATTGGGAGAGATGAAATGTTTAGTACAACAATGAAAATGAAAACATTGGTTTATGAATAAAATGACCAGTGAGAAATGAGAAATAAAACATGAAGTTTAATAATCAAAATTTGTAATGAACTTATTGAACCTCTTCACACGAGGATTTAAAGGAGCCCGGGGGACATACCCCAAACATATGGGGATGCAACCATATAACTATTAATCTACACTTGTAACGGAGAGTGATACCCCGGAGAACCACACAACTTCAAAGACAGTTAAAAAACACGTAGTGCGCCCTTTTATCCTTTTTGATTATACGATTCGTCCGATCTACCAAGGGCGGCACACCCCAAAGGAAACATACCAAAAAACAACAATGCAGCATGAGGAAATTTTCGGTATGACAGACAATAGAGCTGAAACATTTGCATATAAAGATGACGAAGCTTCCAGGATTTATGCTCTCATTAACGAAGAAGCAACAGACATAGCCACGAACCGTACAAAGGAACAAAATATAAGACAACTACTTTATCTATCTAAAAAAGAAATAAACCAACGCCTGCATGCAAGTACTATGATCAAATACCACAAGGCGCAGAGGATACCGAGAGGCCTGAGGATCCCGCTTAAACCTTCACTGTGTAAAAATTTTCAGAAATTTAAGGACAGATGGTATGCAATTTTAAATAAATGTTCATTAGACCTGATATTATTGATAGTTGAAGAACTCTCAAGTATCTTAGAAGAACTCGCCAGAGATATCAGCATAGTAAAAACAGAATTGGAAAACAGTTACACACCGGAAGAACTAACAAAAATTCTTGAAGACATCAACATTCAGTTATCCAAACACACAACTGAAGTAAGCGAACGTAAGATAAGGAAACTGAGAAGGGACACCATCGACTATAAGATGGGAGAAGTTTACACATGGGCGGACATTTACGCCAAACGACGCCAAAACAAACCATATACAGCCAACACCGATACGTCCTCCTCAGAAGGGGAAACCACCAACCAACAGAGAAGAGGGGACCGTTACCAACCACAAAGGACACAAACAACGTCTGGTGCAGTACAAAGACACACTGAAATAGCATCAACTTCTACAGATTCTTTTTTAGAGGCAGGTCAAGACAGACAAGAAGACCCAGGAGGGCAAAAAGAAAAAACAAAAGAACCCCCACAAACACGGACAGTAACGGCCAAGAAGGACAAACCAAAGACAGTGAAATAGTAGAGAACTTAGTAATCAACATCTCGGATGTTCAATTGAGCCAAATTCAGATCCAAACATTACAAAAGGGAACATCATTTGTCCCAACGTCCAACACGAATAAACTTGAGATTGATATCTCATTTTTTAAACTAATGAGAAAATTACGTTTACGCCACTTTTTCAACAACGTAGTCCAAACAACCATGGAGACAACAGAGGATCAATTAAGAGGACTAAGACCAACTAGTGTATATATGGCTCCAACGTCTCACAAAACGCTTGACACATTTGAAACTCTGGTAAGAAACGACATAAACAAAATGAATTGGCAAAGAGTATCAAAACATAAGAACTTTACTCAGAAACAAATGAACATTCTCAAAACCATAGCTTCTAATCCTGACATAACAAGCACCAAAGCAGACAAAGGAGGAGCAATTGTAATTATGAACACTACATATTATAACAGCCAAGCAATCCTCCACCTCTCGGATCAAGAGACATATCTTAAACTAGATGGAAACCCAACAACACAATTCAAAGCAATTATTGACACCATTCTTTCAAACGCATTACAAGAGGGGATTATCACTGAGAAAACAAAGAAATACCTCACACAGGAACATCCCAAAAGTCCAAGGTTTTTTTTGGTACCTAAAATACACAAAAATCAGAAAACTCCTCCGTGTAGACCTATTGTCTCCACGCTAGGCAGCATACATGACCCAGTTGGAAGATTTTTGGACAAACATCTACAACCAAGCGTGATATCAACTCAAACATACATCAAAGACACTACAGATTTTTTATTGAAGTTACAAAGGCTAGAGTTAACAAACATCGAAGACATACTTTTATGCAGCATTGACGTCACAGCTTTGTACACATCAATACCCCATTCAAAAGGAATTGAAGCAATAGAATATTGTTTATTGAGAACAGAGTTGGATGACAGTTTCAAAATATTTCTGATGCAACTAATGGAATTCACGCTATTTCATAGCTACTTTACATGGAATGACCAATGGTACCAACAAAAGACAGGTACATCAATGGGAAATTCGGCAGCCCCGGCGTATGCCAACATTTTCATGAGCAGATTTGAAGAAGAGAACATATTGAACAAAGAAATTTGGAAAAATCACATCAAGATATTTTTAAGATTCATTGATGATATCTTTTTGCTCTGGGAAGGTCCAAAAAACATCTTGGAAACACAACTGAAGCAACTGAACAATATAGATTCACGCATTTAATTCACCTATGAAATACAAGAGGAGTCAATATCATTTCTGGATGTGAGAGTTACAAAAACAGCGACTGGATTTCAGACTGATTTATTCAGAAAAAGCACAGATAGAAATAATACATTACATTATTCGAGCTTTCATCCACAACCGTTGAAAGAACATTTACCATACAGTCAATTATTGCGAGCCAAAAGAATAGTTTCTGATCCAAACAGACTGGAGCAACAGATCAAAGATATGACATTGAGGTTCAAAAAACGGGGGTATCCTGATCATATCCTCCAACAGGCGCAAGAACGTGTCAACACTAAAACCAGAACCGAACTAATGACCAAAACACAACCTAAGGTTAAAGAATCCATTACAGTAGTCTCTAAATATTCTACAGTCAGTAAAAAATACAAAAACATCATCATGAGACATTGGGACATTTTGAGAATTGAACAAGATTTTCAACACATGTTTGATGAGGATCCTATCTTTGCCTACACAAGAGCCAAGAACTTGGGTGAAAGATTGAAACAATCACAGATTGCACCTATGATACATAAGGGGACACTCCCCTGTTGGAACTGCAACCACTGTAACAGTATAATTAAAGGTACAGTTATAAATCATCCCATGAAGGGCAACAAAATTCACATAAGAGCAACAGCGACGTGTGATTCCGCCAGCGTAGTGTACATGTTGAAATGTCCATGCGGAAAGACATATGTGGGCCACACTGATCGTAAAATAAAAACGAGACTTAATGAGCACAAATCGAACATCAGGACTAAGCAGATAAAATCAACAGTGGCTCAACATTTTGTGGAAATGAACCACAACATCAGTCAACTCAGATTCTGTGTTCTAGAGAACGTATATCGAAGGGAAGGACAAGACCATAAAAAAAGACTATTACAAAGAGAAAACTATTGGATTTCTTTATTAACCAGCATGACCCCATACGGCCTTAATGACCGTATGGATATCACCTGTTATCTGTAAATAACGCCTGTTGTTCCTTTAATGCGTCAAGTGACTATGTAATCACAATAGAGCCGTTTTGCATACACATACATTACCAAGATTTAACATCATACTGTTTGAACATAACATGACACCCTCTTAAGAAAGCTCAGGATTTTTTGACTTGAGACGCCCGGTAACTCACACACATTTTACAAGTGTACACCCTATTATTTTGTTTATCTGGTAATTTTTCAATTCAGACTCGCAGTAGCCTATACTTTATTGTTTCACACTACACGAGTGCAACAGCGCGCATACAACTAACAAGCGTTGCCTAGCAACGAGTGCAACGAGCGTAGCTTAGCAACGACAGCCCTACATAGTTAGACCTTCCGGATACGGTATACCAAACACTTCCGGGTGAGGAGCGCGGTCGCGGGAGAAACAAACACTTCACGGTAAGCCCGCATTCTTAAGCGTAATATAGCATAGCTCTAACATCCCTTAAGGAATATCAGGGTCTTATCTTTGGCAGTTAGTTCACACAACTCTCATAGCGTTATTATATAATCACCGTCTTCGGTTTAACTGACGTACATTACGTTTGGAGATTTAGTTCAAACACACTTACACGGACACTCGACACGAGAATTCTCTGTTATGAACACAAGAGTGATCACTGTTGATTTTGTTATGATTCATTTAGAGTTCAGACAGTAAGGCACGACCTATGAAGAAACAGGGGAAGCTTTTTGGTTTAAACAGTGTTTTACTTTTATATGTATTGTGTATAGACCCACGAAACAAATGGTAAATGTTGCGTTATTCCGTTTTTTTGATTTCTAGAAATATCCCCTGGAAGAAGGCACGTGATATGCCGAAATGCATTGGGAGAGATGAAATGTTTAGTACAACAATGAAAATGAAAACATTGGTTTATGAATAAAATGACCAGTGAGAAATGAGAAATAAAACGTGAAGTTTAATAATCAAAATTTGTAATGAACTTATTGAACCTCTTCACACGAGGATTTAAAGGAGCCCGGGGGACATACCCCAAACATATGGGGATGCAACCATATAACTATTAATCTACACTTGTAACGGAGAGTGATACCCCGGAGAACCACACAACTTCAAAGACAGTTAAAAAACACGTAGTGCGCCCTTTTATCCTTTTTGATTATTTATTGTGGCGTCACTTTCTGTGAAAATAGTCCCCACACTATTTTCTTAGGACTTGCGCCCTGGGCAAGATGGTATGTTGCAATTTCACATACCCAAGCCCGCACAGAAAAAAAGGCTGTATTAACAGCCGTATGAGAAAAGTGATCAAAATATTGGTGGGGCCATTGATTAGGACATTGGAGCTACTGTACGAATGTTAAATTGCAAGGGTGCTTTGACTCAGGTGTCTATGCAAAAGGACAGGGAATTACCACATGCCCTAGACAAGAGAACCATGTAGAAACTATTCTATCCGTTTTGTATACCAATCCCCAACCAGCACAGGACAGCCAAGGTGTCTTATCTTGAAGCCCCAGAGCAGGGATCAAGTACTTAGGGGCCGATTAGGATGGCGGACGGACTTGCGTCCGTCCACCACCCCAGAGGTGGAGGGACCGTCCGCAGGGGCAGCGGCGGTCCCTCCATGCAAATTACGATGTGACCGCCACCCTGGCGGTCACATCCTGTATGTTTTGACATTGCGGCGGGTGCTGCTTGAAGCAGCACCCGCCGCAATGTTAAAACTGCATGTGTTACATTTACATGCACAAAGCGGCAGGCACCGCGCGGCAGGCCCGCAACGGCCCCCAAAAGCCAAAGTCCACATGCTTTTCCACGGCGGAAAAGCCGCCGCGGAAAAGCATGTGTTCGTGCAATTCCTAATTTGGCTGATGGTGTCTTGCAGACACCGTCACCAAATAGCCCTCCTCACACCGCGGATCAGCGGCGGACGGACCTGCCGTCCGCCGCCGGTCCAACCGCACTCCCACCGCCATCCTGATCTGGCGGTGGGTCTTCTATTTCACTGCGGCGGATAATCCGCATACTCCGGGCCGGCAGTGGCTTCCGCCGGCCCAGAGTATGCGGATTATCCGCAATCATAATGAGGCCCTAAATGTGGGAGCTATCAACAGGGGCACTAAAGTCACTCCAACGTCGAAGAGCTGCCACAGCCTTATTATAACCATCCTTGCAGTCATAACTAATCTCGTTTTGCTTATTATGTATGCATGCAAGCATATGATAAACAATGTGTGTTTTCATTTATAATGCACACCGTCAGGTTTATCAATATTTCATTGCTAATCAGTGAATGAGGCAAAACACGAGACTAAAGGAAAAAACAACAATTTATGCTTCAATAAACAATCTTATCAACCATACAATAAAACAGCGAGGAGTGAGATTGTTGCTTTTAAAAAGATGCTGTTGCCCAGGGAATTTCAGTGATGATAATCAACCTATTTACAACTTTTAGATATTCTTTTGGAAAACAGGTACCTGGCCATCCATTGAGCTCGGTCTGTAAAAGCTCTCTCCTGTCTTCTTCAGCAACCTCATCTCCTCATCCTTGTGGAACAGGAGGACACCCCTGCTGCTCCCTTCAGCTTCAAATAGGTCATACCTGGAGCGGCTGCTGAGTGGATGTAGTGGTGGGGCAGAGGATGAAGGGGACAACGGACGAGGGGGGACACGGCGGAGGGAGAGGAAAAGGATATTAAACATTTAGAAATAAAAATAAAAATAACTTACCTTTTGCCTGCTGCCTGACATTCTTCTCCATGTCCTTTCCTTGCTATAGCAGAAACTCCTAGCCTCCCCTGCGGCCAATCCTGATGCTGCTTTCATGTTGGAAAGCAGCGTCAGGATTGGACTGAGCACTGGGACTTTGCACTCCCAGGAAGACTGGAAACAATGAAGCTGGGTTCAAGACAGCCCAGTGCACATTTGGGTTTGGCCGGCCTGAGATGGCCAGCCAAACCCAAATGAGCACTGATAGCCGTGCTGCCCTCCACTCCATCTCATGACTGCCCGCGATGGCCCTGCCCCCAGGACGCAGCAGGGAGAAGTTGAAAAATAAAACGATAATAAACTTGTTTTATTATCGTTATATTTTTCAACTTTTAGGGTGGCAGTGTGGGCGATGAAGGAGCTGCCACTGGGTCATGCCAAGATAAACAATGCACCAGGTCCTGCCCTGACACTTCGATTCATATCATAAAGCATTGTTGGCATTCATGCCCCAAAAGTCAGTGGAACTTGGCACTTTTATGTGCAGTTTTCAGTTGTAATATGGCCTTGTCCGGGACGCACTGCTGGTGGCACCAGGATGCATTTGCCTAGACCTGACATATGTTTACCCCGGCCTTACCAACAAATACTACTATGCCCACGCTGATAGTCTGGCTCTCTTACAATGTTTGTTCACTGTGAAGCATATGGATAACATAGTATAACGTTGCAGGGTTGCTTTTATCCTATGCAAACTCTTCAACAGAACCTTTTTACTAGACTGATATGCATGACTACATTTTCAATTACAACGTAATATCAGTACAATACATGGTGTTCTACAATCCCTGTATAAAAACCTGTCTCTAATTTATTTATAGTAGGCGACTTGTGACGCACCCAGTCGCATATTATATAGAAATGAAGTGAGAAATTAACTGTAATAAATTATTACAGTTGAGTTCCTATGTCACAGTGTCTTCTGCCAGAGCCAGTAGTCAAGGGGAAAGGCAGGTAAGATAATTGAGCATAATTAAAGAACTATTCAAGGAACAAAATGAAACATTACTTTTTTTTCTTCTGCTCTGTTTTTCTAGTGACATGCAGCAATGAGATATTTATGGTAACATGTTTATTTTTTACACTCTCAAAGGTAATTATAGAAAAGTTAGAAACCAGCTGGATGTTTCTACGCATTCTGAACTTCTGGGCCTTCATAAAAAAAACTGAGTTATAATAAATTCATTCTATTATCATTTTGCAACAAATATCTAACAGATTTTTGACGTGTTTATTTTAGTGCTAGAGATTCTACTTTTTTTTCTTTATGTGTGCTAACTTGGTCTCTCTTTCATATGAGTGATCTATGCACCAAGGATTTAAGTGATTGTGGGAAAGGTGATGGTCTAACCATGTATTATTATTAATAAAGTACCCCTTGCACATCATAACAATATTGCAAGTTATTTTGGGTTTGATAACTTTATAAAGCAACTCTGCCTTCAACCTCATTCCTTATGTATGGTAATGGAACTCCTCTGTGACTTGCAATATCATTATAATGTGTAATATACAAACACATTTCACTTTTTCCCTAGACCATTTTGGTCCCGGAAACTAACACCCATGCAGTCTTATTACGGGTTTACCATCCAGTCAGATGCTACAATGTGAATTCTGAAACTTCATTCTTTTTTTTAGGTTTAGCAAGCTTTATTAGCAACAAAGAATGTAAAGCGTAAAAGACAATTATTACATATGAAGTACAAATTGATAAGAATAGTAACAAAGCAGTAGAAGAGGAAGCTGTTTGCAATTTTTTAATATAAATAATGGTAAGGGGAGGATAGGAAGAGAAATTAAAATAAATTATACATCATACAACTGAGGGTTGAATAACATTACACAATACTATATAATAACCTAAATTGTTGAAGTACCTAGAAGATAAATATAATGGCAAGAACTAATGAAAAAGAGAGCAGAGAAATAACAGTTCATGGGAGTTTAAAATTTTCAGAGCAATTGCAAAGTTAACGATAGCCAAAATAAATCTCAATTTACATGCTGTTTACATGAAGAAGCAAATGCAACATCTTATCTATGATCATAAAAAACATTATTCCAACAAGCTTTAATTGAAATTCTAGAGGCACATTTCCAATTTAATGTATTATGCTGAAAGGCTAAAGCTATCATTAAGTAAAAAAAAACATGTTTGCAAGGAGTTAATCCAAAAGTATCTGATAAACTATGAGAAAGAGTAATACATTGGACTAGGGACATTGTAAATTGAAAATGAGCGAAAAATGGGACCAAGCCATTTTCTGAAAAGAGGAGATAAGTGTACAAAGAAAAAGAAGATGCAACAAATCTGCAAAAGGATGGCCACAAGACCAACGCAATGAGTTATTTGTGTGAGAAAAAGTGGCAATAGAAACCTGCGTGTAATATAATCTGTGATATAAAAAGAACAAGGTTTAAGTAGTGGATGTAGATCTAGAGATCTTTAATGATCTAGTCCAGATCTTCTCCTACAAATCAGTGCTCCAAACACATCCCAAATCAGGTTCCCAAGCAAGTTCCAACTTAGTTTTAACACTTTCAGGATTTGGGGCTGGCAGACATTTATAAATCAAAGCAGCTTTTAGGAAAATAGTAAGTATCTTGAGGAGGGAATCATCCGTGGGGATAGTAATAGATGCCAGAAATTAATAAAAAACATTTAGAATAGCCTACATAAGAATTGAGTACTTATACCAAAAGGTCAACTAAAAGTAACCTGAAATTGCAGAAATGAACAAGGAGTCACACCATCAAACAAACCTTGAATTAGAAATATACCCCTAAGTCTCCACGCTTTCCAATAAAGAGGTCCATTATTGACAGTGATAAGACAATTGTACCATAAGGGAGATTGGAGAAAATCATCTCTATAAAGAACTTTTAGGTGATGATAAGGGGTCGCAGCAAAGAACAGATATGTTTAAATAGTGGAAGAGAGGTAACAGCAGTCTTTGAGGAAAGAGCAACAACTTCTTTTAGAGAAAATGGTTTAAATAAGGAGTGCTCAATAATACACCATAAAGGTAAAAGGTGGGAGGAATCAGAAAGGAGCCATTTAGAAGCCTGTTGCAAACAAAAAGCTTTATGGTAAAGTCGAAAGTCAGGAAATTTGGAAAGTAGCGAATCTATGTTTTTAAAGTAAATGGATGGAATATGAAGAGGAATTGTAGACAAAATCTATAACAAAATGGGAATAATCATAATTTTAATAGAGTCAAGATGTCCCCACCATGAGAGAAATAACGGATTCCAAAAAGAAATAAGTTTTTGAACTCTATTGAATCCTTCCTTCATATTGATTATACTTGTATCCAAAACAGAATTAGTAAACCAAATACCTAAATATTTAGTTCTAGAGCTGTTCCAGAGGAAACCAGTGGAGTTGAAGGATTGCTTTACACAACATTTGGTAATAGGAGGATTTCTGTTTTATCTGAATTGATTTTGTATCCTGAAAATAAAGAAAAGTCAGAAATGTCCTGCAATAAATGGGGGATAGACACGTGGGTTAGAAATAAAGAGCAGGATATCATCAGCATAGGCGGACTACTTTAAATGTCGATAAACGTACTGAAAGCCAGAGATAAGCTTATTATTACAGATACGGTATAAAAAGGGTTCAAGGTCTAGAATAAATCAGAGAGGTGATAAAGAATCCTGACAAACTACCCAATGTAATGGAAAATACTCTGTGGTACGCCCATTAACTAAACCTGAAGCATGAGGGGCTATATGGAGTAGAGAGATAAGGGAGATAAAAGAATGTCCAAAGCCATGCCAGGTAATAGCTTTAAGTTTAAGCAAAAAAGACCAGTCAACTCTGTCTAATATTTTCTCCACATCAATGGAAACCGCAGCCAAAGGATAAGAAAGATAAGGAGCTTAATTTAAGACATTAAAGAATAACTGAGAGTTAACTGAAGTTAATCTGCCTTTAACAAATCCACATTGTTCTTTACCAATGAGATGAGTTAAAATAGGATCCAGTTGTAAAGCTAGCGCTTTAGCAAAGATCTTATAATCCACATTCACCAAAGAAATAGGGCAATAATTCTTACAATAAACAGGATCACGACCTTCTTTAGGGATTAGACATATTATGGTCTCCTGAAACATGCCTCCCGCTCTACCCAACTCATGAAAAAAAAAAAGTTCTAGAAGCTTAGAAAGTAATAAATTTTAAAAAAGTAAGTACAATTCCAGCGTAAAACCATCCGGCCCTGGAATTTGGCCTTTTTGAAGAGAATTTAAAGCTTTAGAGATTTCCATAACCGATTACTCAGATTGAAGAGATGCAAAGTTAAGAGTATCCCAAAAAGGAGAGGGAATATCCCTAAAATAGGTATTGTTAAAAGAAGAAGAGGCAGAAGATTCAAGGGTATATAACTGTTGATAACATTGCGCGAATTTGTTCTAAATCTCCCGATCTTTAAAAAGGAGGGTCCCATCTGATGACTGAATAGAGTTAAGGAGGACATGCTATTACCAAGACTTAAGATAATTACCCAAAAGGGAACCCACCTTATATTGCCACCATAGTAGCGAGCACTACTACGCAATAATATAGAAGAAGTTTAGCGCAAACAAGCTCGGAGTAGTGTCAGAAGAAATAGTATAAATTGGTGTTCCAGGCATTTTATGTTAGCTAAGAGAATTTTGTGTAGATTGAGAAAATGTTTCTTTTTTTTGGAGACATAATCAATAATAAAGCCATGGGCACCAGCTTTAAAGGTATCCCACAATCATTGGGGAGAAGTATCTGGTTTTGTGTTTAATAAAAAGAATTCATTAGCAAAGGAAGTGAATGAAGAAGAAAAAAGAGGGTCCTGCAAAAGAGAGTTATTAAAACGCCATCTATTGACCTAGGGTGTGGAGGGAGCAAATCAAAATCCGTGACAAATGGGGGATGATCAGAAATAACAATAAGTTTGAGTGAAGATGAAATATGGTTTTGAGACAAAAACTTAGAAAGAAAAATATAATCCAGTCAAGTGAAGGATCCAATTGGGGGAGAAAGAAAGGAAAATTCAGTTGCATCTGAGTTACACAGGCACCAAGCATCTACAAGGTGAGTTTGTGAGATTGTGGTATTAAATTATGACTTATGGGAAACAAATCGGACACTGGATTTCTGATCCAGAAATTGATCAACAATTTGATTGTAATCACCATCCAAAATTAAAAAAAAAGTTTTATATTGAATGCATTTTTTAGTAATATTAGGCCAGTATGTGTAGTCAGGATGAGTCTGGCCAAAAACATTAAAAACAGTTGGAGAAATATCATCAATAAGTAATTTAACACACAACCACCTATCCTCAGAATCAGTTTCTTGGAATAAAACAGAACATTTCAACTTTTGATGGAATAAAATGATTACCCCATTTTTCGTGGTGGGCGTACCAGAGTCTAAACCTGTACCAACCCAGTTTTGTTTAATTTTAAAAGCTTCCGTCTCTGTGAGGTATGTTTCTTGCAAAAGAACTAACATGCGCTCCCCTCCCTGAGACTTTATTCTAAAGAGCACAAGATGAGACATAACTATAATGTAGAGATAGAAAGGATTATGAAACAAGTTTACAAGAAGAATAGGAGAATGCTCTGCCCAAATGGAGAGAATTAAATCTGAACCAGATGAAATAGCACATTTAAAGATATCTCATATTTTCAAACAAAATGAAAGAGATTAAGCAATGATAAATTATATAATCTGACCCTAAACTGAATAATTTATTTCCATATGCGCCACCCTTTAAAGAACATGAGGGAGGAATCTGAAGGATCATCTAGCAAAGTGTGAAATGGGGTCCAAAATAAGCCATGTTCCTGAAATCCAGACTTGAGTGAATGATGGCTTTAGCAACTATTATTGTGAGAAAAAGATACGAAAGGGAAGGAAAATTCTCTGCAGGCAAGATTTTGTTACCTCAGATATCTGGGGTTCTAATGAAAGTTTAGTTTCAAGAATGATACTAAGATTATGGTCCGGGCCTGGGCTAAGTGTAGAAGAATACAAAGATGAATCCCACTTACGGATCTATTTAAATATGAGAAGAATTTCGGTTTTACTGGGATTTAACATCAAAATGTTCAACTTCATCCTTCTTTAAGTGACTTCTAAAGCTAATACAAAATCAAACTAATTATCAGAGGGTTAGTTGAGAGGCTAACAGATGAGCTGAGTGTTTTCTCCATAGAAATATGACTTCACTTAAAATTTCTGTAACAGATAATATAGAGGTCTCAGGTATTAATTGAACAGCAACAGCACCGCGGCCCATGGAGGGAGTTCTGTGGGGCAGGCAGGCGGGGAGGGGCAGGGTGGGGGATGGTAAACACCGGAATATGGATGATTGCAGGTAAGTAAACAATTAAATTAATAAAACGAATTTCGAAGCGCGCCCTGCATCGCATTTTGCGATGCAGGGCACGGAACGAAATTCGTTTATTTAATTTAATTGTTTATTTACCGACAATCATCCATATTCTGGTGTTTACCACTCCCCACCCTGCCCCTCCCCCGCCCCACCTGCCTGTCCCACGGAACTCCCTCCACGGGCCGCGGCTGAGCAACAGCACTATTTTAGTCCACTGTGGGGCTTCCTGATGGGAGAGGTTTCTACTGAGATTGGAAGTGTCCATTCTATTTGGTAGAAAAGAGGTAATCCAAGCTAAATACGTGCCATTAATTAGCAAAATAGCAAGGAATTTTAAATGAATTGTGATTACTTTCTTAGATGCCATTGTCATCACAACATTAATGAAACTGATTTTAAGCAAGCTATTTGGGTGGTTCACAGGAACCTTTAGAGATCGGCGACACACTCAAGAAAGTCCTGAACACCTCCATCACCATTGCCTCCTTCCCAGCAAACTGGAAATATGCTGAAGTGAGGCCCCTGCTACAGAAACCATCCGCTGATCTAGCAGAACCGAAGAACCACCGGCCCCTCTCCCTGCTCCACTCTCTGGCAAAAGTCCTTGAAAAGGCACTCAATCAGCAACTGACTGAACACCTGAAACACCACAATCTCCTAGACCCCTCTCAATCTGGATTCCAAGCCAACCACAGAACTGAGATAGCCCCGATTTCAGCCTCCAACAACATCAGAGTCCTCCTGGACCATGGCAAAACAGCAGTCTTAATCTTCCTGGACCTGTCTACTGCTTTCCACACCATCTCCCACCACATATTGATCAACACACTACACCACATCGGAATCCAGGAAAACTCCCTCAAATGTATTGCTTCAGACCTAGAGAATCTGCCTCCGACTTTTTGTCTCAGAACCCAAGAAGTTCATATAAATCATTCCACAAAGATCCCCCCTCAACTCCACCCTCTTCAACATGTACATTACCCCTCTATTCAATACCGTCAGATCGTATGGCCTCAACACCATCTCCGACGCTGATGACACTTAGCCTCTTCTCACAGTCAGAAGACACCTTCACCACCAGAGCCAAATTCCACATATGTATGATAAACATCGCCGACTGGATAAAGGACAACTGTCTCAAGCACAACTCTGATAAGACAGAAGTCCTTATCTTAAGGAACAACACCTTGCCATGAAATGACGCCTGGTGGCCTGCTGTACTCACACCCCAACCCCGTCAGACCACACCCGCAACCTCAGCATCATCTTGGGCAGCAAGTTATCCATGCAGAAACAGGTGAATGCAGTCTCATCCTCCTGCTTCAATGCCTTAAACATGCTCTGAATATTTTTAAGTGTCTCCCAAACAATACCAGAAGGTCCATCACTCAGGCCCTCATCACCAGCAGTTTGGACTATAGGAACACTCTCTTTGTAGGAATCACTGAAATCCTCTAGAAGAGACTACAGACAATAAAAAGCCCTGCTGCAAGACTCATCCTCAACCTCCTCAGATGAACCCACATCACTTTGCACCTCAGAACGCTACACTGGCTCCCGATCCAGAAGAGATGCCATTTCAAAATGCATACAAAGCCCTACACAACAAAGGACCAGCATACATGAACAAATAAATGACCTTCTACTAACCAACGAGACATCTTTGATCCACCGCCCTTTCCCTCACAGACACACCCCAGATCCACCTAGCCAACAGCGGAGGATGCTTCTTCTCTCACCTGGTGGCCAAAGCGTGGAATGACTTTCCCCTGCACCTCAGGACCATCTCATTGCTCTTGGAATTCAGGAAGGGACTCAAGACCCGGCTGTTCAAATGATGAAGAGCACCGTGAAGCAGCAAGCAACGTCAGTGCCGTGAAACACTCTTGGGTAATTTGCTATGCTTTATAAATCTTGATTGATTGATTGATTAGATCCAATTCAAGATGTCTCACTTGCTTATTAGATCACCCACATGTGATAAGAGATTTGGTTGACATTCTGGACTTGCATGCAACTGGATCGACTTGGTGTTGCAGGAAAAATTGAACACTAATCCAAAAATATGACTCCTTCTGCGATGGGTCATTCAGTAACTACAAACTTTTTTGTCACCATTCAGTGACTTGGTTGCGGATTCAGGCTTGTAATAGTATCCTGGGTTCTATGGGAAGATGGCTGTCAGATATTTTGCTTTATTTTATAGAGTTCTACCTAAAACAGATATTACTTACATAACATATTGAGATTAACATAAAATTCTCTAAGAGTGCACCTACAGAGCCATTGACAGTGCTTCAAGTGCCATGTACTCAGAGTAACACCTGGCTTCACTTACACCCCAGTGTCTGCACTGGGCCCTGTAGACCACAACAAGCTGCTGTGCCATCCAGAAAAAGGACTCAGAGAGTTAGAGCTCACATGTACTGTGACACCTGCAGATCCTGCAAATTTCACAGGCCAACTCAGTTCTTTATCTTTTTGAGGTCAGTCAACGTAGAACCATTACATTGGGTATTTAGAGCACATGGAAACAGCAAGAGTCATTGTAAGAAGCTATATAAAAGAAGTTTCCGTTCCTGTTATCGATCACTGCACCCAATCTTTTGAGTGCCTTCAATGCTGTTGTCGAAAGCTGGGGAGGGACTCCTGCAGAGAAACTCAGAGCTGTAGCTTTAATTGCTGTTATACATTTTCCTGCTTGATGTTCTTGAGCACTGGTGCTAAGTAGGCCTGGTTTGTTCCTTGGGCACCCAATAAAGGTGTGCGCAGGTGTAAAATGGAACCATAATCTAGATCAGGAGTCAGGATATAAAGATATTGCTCTGATGGATTCAGTGCTTAAGCAATCACATTTCAAAGTAAACAGCAGTAGTCTGCTAAGCATCAGCATCTATTTAATTGGGTTTTACTGGCACGTCTATCTGTAATATATAAAATCTTGTGGACGTGCTTGTAACCTACACAGGAACACAAGTTAGCCACCTAGCTGTGACTCTCCAACAAAGTCAGTCAATCAGCTTGTACTCTCCTGTGTCCTTGTGAATCCTTGTCACATAGCTCTCCCTGCCACCTACCCCTTAAAGCAGTCCATGTAAAATAAAGCAGCCCCCTGATGCAATCCAGAACAACAGGTACCCCATTGCTACAACATAACAATGATTATAATCCAAAACACAAGTTCTAATATGAGAACCAAAAAACTCCATCACTACTGTATACAAAATAACATGCACCAGTCACACTCACATCATATAGTGCGAAAAAAACTCTACAGGTATCGCTACCATTGAGTAGACCTCCAAGAATGGCTGTATACTAGAGACCCTCAAGTTGACAAACAAGACAGAATAACAGACAAGACACAAATCCTCTGCATTCTAGCACATTTCCATTGAAAATGAACAGTTCGGACACTGTTATAATTCTCTCTGACTGTGGTACTGGGTTGATTCAAACCAACAAGTAGAATGTGAGAGCATCCTGAGAGAATCTGATCACTGGTGTTATAATACAAATCCCTCAAAGATGTGAAGACAGAGACCTTTTGGATACAGTAGTATTAACCAGCAACAGACTGCACTCCCAATGCATTGCATTTACCACCCAAATACTCTCTATTGGAAACGGACATTTTTGCTTGGTGTCACTACAAATTTTTTGCTTTGACTATCTTTGCTGGCTTTAGAACCCTGTGCACTTTACCCCTTCTAACTAATGTTAAAGGGCCTGTGCTTCTTTCCACTGTCCTGTATTGGCTTACCCTGAATGGCACATTTAACTTGCTTATAAAATCCTGGTATGTGGTACAACAGTGTATACAGGTCACACGCGGACTGCAGCACCCTTTGTGACATCCACTACATGTAAACACTGGCTGTGCAGGTTTACACTGCAATTTCGACCTATCAAAATAACCCCCCCACCCCTCACCCAGAGGCCCAAACCTTCCACTTAAATATTAAATGGTCTCCCATGAGTAGGGTTTACTGCCCATAAGGCAGGGTGCATGGTACTTAAAAGTAGGACATCTAACAGGTTAGTGTTAAATATGTCCTTACAGTGAAATGGCCCTAACTGCCATTTTCACAGTAGCAGGGTTGGCTATTTCATAAGAAAGCATTTGATACAGTATTGCATTTACTATTGCTATCTCTGGCTAGGAAGATGCAACAAAATTATTTTTTGGACTTTTTGACATTTATTTCAAGCCTAATTCCTTGGTGAAGTAGGGTTTGAAATGTATATTTTGGAAGAGCTTCTTTTAGAAAATTACCTTCACCTTCCTATTACCTCTAGGAACTCATTTGTATGACCTGTTACTGCTACCCAGGAGTTGAATAGCCTCCTTAAAGCAGTGTGAATGTGTTCCCAGAGCTGAAAGGAAGGCATTGGGTGTGATGAGGTGTTCTGTTTCTCTGACAGGAGGACCAATCTGGCCTACGCAGGTACTTAATTAACTTCAAAGATGCCTACCCCATCACAGACCGATGTAGCTAACACCTGGGCTTGCCCCATCCTTTTTCCATCTAGTCAGCCAGGCACCAATCCTAATGGGAAAGGAGCTGCCCCCAGAATTGGTTTTGAGTTACCATAGAGGAGGGGTTGCTCATTTTCCTGGCCACACCTCTAGGACAGGCATAGGAGCTCTGCACAGGAGAGTAAAGGTTATGCCATCTTAATTTTAGGTAGAGAAGACAGTTTGCGATTGTTTGCAGTAAGACACACAGGATTTGCTGCAAACATGGGTATGGTCAACATTGGGAAGTGTTCCCACATTGGTTTTGAAATAACCAGAGGTTTCCCACATCCACATGGTGGTGTCAGATATAAATGTGATACTCAATGTACCCTACTCAGAACACCTCTGGACCTGTGGAAGAACAGAAGAGGAATGGACCTGTAATTATGTGCATTGTGGCTCCTTGAGCGCTTTTAGCCTCGTGTTCAGTATATATAAAGAACTATTTTTCTATAACTACTTGTGGTGTCTGTTTGTAGCGTCTTTCCTGCGTTATTGTGTATGGTCATAAATGCTTCAAATGCTGCCTCTGAGATAGGCCTGTCTGCTCGTGCTATGTTACCACAGGGTTGAGCAAGGGTTATCAAAGGGTGTAGCCCCCTTACTCTGACTTAGGAAGAAGGATCCCTATTTGGACCTCGGCCCCAGCCACTGCCAACTAGAGATCCCCCATTTCTAACAGGCTCCATATTTTTTGTACCTGCCCAAAGCTAGGACAATTCTGGGAGAGGATCTTTTCGGCTTTATGCTGGGGAGTTCAGGAACGTTTGAATCTTGATGCAGAGATTGCACTTTTTGGTTTTGCAAGCCAGAGACACAACCTTGGAAGGTCAAGAGGGGAGGAGACTTTTGTAGCAATTGCCTCCCTTGTGGCACGTTCTCTAGTATTTCAGGATTAGAGGTCACAGAATATACCTACTTATTTGGAATGGTTGAATGAATTTATTCGTACAAGGTAATTTGAGGAAGCATATGCCAAAAGAGTAGGTGCCAATAAAAGGTTTAATACTGTATGGAAATATATGGGGAGGTTAGAGACCTTTACGGAGAAGTAGGCCTGAATCTCTATTAAAAAAACTTTAGCACCAGATTTTAGAAATTGGTAGTTTGGAAAGTACTGTAGTAAACTGCACTGCCTGCACTCTTTGGCAAAGGTTGCCTGGAAGATGGAATTTTCTACATCATGTTTTGATGGTAAATCAGCACATTGCACTTTATAGGGAAAAGTATCCATAAGAAACCAATGTTAATTGGATGGGAATAGTACATATTGGTTAAATATTGCATTTTGCATTTTATATGTATATGGTATTTCCGAATTGCACTTCATCAAATTTTCTTCAAGATTAATTTCTATCTTCATGTTCAGATGGTAAATTGGCATATGGAACATTTTATTGGTAAGATCTACCGATAGTAGTCAACATTAATTTTATTGAAAGGACATATAGTGGTTACATATGGCACATTGCACTTTATGTATGTTGGTGTTTAAATGTTATATATACAAGGATGCCTATTAATCAAATCGTTTGCAGCAATTCTTTGTACTCTCTGTGTTTCTGCTCAATAAAAATAAAAATTGTGTGTGCATACATTATGGCAATTCTAGCTTATGGGCTAAGTATCTACAATGGGTAACAAAATATAAATGGTCAGATTTCCCTCACCAGGGTTTATAAAACATCTTTTATAAGGACCCCGCTTATAGTTACATGACCCTCCCCCCCCAGGGACACATAGGGGTGACCTTGGAGATACCTAATATGTGTAAATAATGTAGATTACCACTTCTAAAGTGCTCTTAGTGCCAAATTGGAGTTTGCAGTGAATTTACTTATAAAAGCAGTGCTGCAGAACAGGGCTGCTTTTAAAATGGCCTTAGGCACTCAGCAGTAAACACAAGCAGGTGCAAAAAAGGCTGCTGGCCTCTAAACTTCCATGCCCTATTATGTACTAGGGTCTTATAGGTAGTTTCAATACCCCTGCCCTATTATCTTCGAGGGACTTACAGGGTAGGTCATGCCAATTGTAAGAATTTACTTTTAAAGGCAGTCTGCAAGACTGCATAAAGAAATGACAAAAATCGACTCAGCAGTGCACACATGCAACGTGCATACATTCTGCTGGGCTTCTAAACCCCATGCCCTATTTTCTACTAAGGGCTTATAGGTAGATTAATCCCCCTTGCCCTACTACCTACTAGGGACTTACATGGTCTGTCAAATGTACCCTCATACATAGTTTACCCTATACATGTGGTATATTTTAAACATAGCACTGGCCTGGGCCTGACAGTAGAGTACAGGGCACAGTCGGAGTCAGGTACCACCAGTATCATTCAGCAAAAACAGAATGAGGGTAAACAGGGCAAAAAGATGACTCTAACACTCGTATATTATAAACTATAATATTTTCATATTTTATTAAAACGCTATCCCAGTCTCATCTCTGCCGTCCATATCAGTGACTCATTAGCAACCTATGAGATAAAAGTCTAGGCCCAGCAGACATTGATCCAGCATGTTCTGACCAGCTTCATGACTCTAAAGTGCACGGACTTTGATGCAATTCAATGTAGCTTCGTGTAGTTTTCTAAATGGTACTGACAAGTGCCCCTGATTCAGTCTCCACCTGCCCAGAGAATCTAACAAGATGAGTGGCTGATGTTTCCTAACACACGCCGCTTGCCATGCTATGTATAGGCAGGAATAAGTCCCAACACTCCTCCGGTCTCAAAAACTAGGGTTGTTTACAACTATTTATCACTTTCACTTCGAGGTTGATTGGGAGCCCCTCCTTCTATCTAAATAGTTCATGTTGCTGCTTAAGGAGGGCCACTGGAATTTTGGTAGGCGTGAGAAGCAGAGATGCTTTAAAATCTGTAAATATGTGATGGCATGATGTGTATTAAAACCCCTCTTTTCTCTAGTGTACATTGGTGGTGCTTGCCTGGTACTTAACATTAAAATACGTCTCTTTTGTTGTTATCTGATAAACGGGCATTACAACTTTATGATGCAAACAATGTATGAGCCCTTTATTTACCCATAGGTGCATTCAAAATCGAACTGGGGAGGGCCAGAAAATTAGCTAACGATATACACTACAAATCTGAATCCCATCTGCAAAACAGTACGGTAGGGACAGGGAAATCACAAACATTTTGCAATGTACTTGGTACTTATCTGAGCACCTAGCTTACAATGGAATGTGTCGAGTGCCCGTTGTTTATAGAGTGCAGAAATCGATGCAGTTTTTTCAAGAGGTGTGTAAGAAAGGGTGCCATGTATGTTAAAAAATATTATTTACTAGAAACCTGCACTACTGGAAAATAGCTTTACAATCCTATAATAACCTATACCTAGGTATGCACAATGTTCACACAGCCCTACTACAGGTAAACAACATTACTAAAAAGCCATGTCAAAAATTGGCACAACACATAACAACAAAATAATGCAATAATAACAACACAAATGTACAACAAAACAACACAAAAGCCAACAAAAAATACAAAAAAGTGACAATGATGGAACAGTACAAAATACATCTCAACAAAAGAACAAAACACCAACAGAGCATACCAACAAGCATACCAACATAATAGCACAAAACAACAATACACTAATACTAGTAGAATACTCTATTAGTAGAACAGAAGTGTATAAATGCCACTTCTATTCTACTAATACAAAAAACACATCAGCACACATTTGCAATTGCAGTGTATTATGTTGTGTTGCGTTTTGAAGACCTGCTTTGTGGTGTGGTATTCTTGTGTTTGGTGTGGTTGTGCTTTTGATGCTTTTGTTTTGTTTTATTGTGTTGCTTTGTGATTCATTGTTGTGTTACTGTTAAAATTTACTATTTTGGTGTGTTGCTTTGATGTCGTTATTCTGTTGCCTAAGTGTGTTACAGTGTTATTTTGTTTCATGACAATTGTGTTATTTTTATGTTGAATTGCAGTTTTTTGTGTTGTATGTGCGTTTAGGTTGTGTTGCTGTGGTGGTGATATGCTGCTGTTTTGTGTTATTGCGCTGCATTTAGTTGTGGTGGTGATGTGTTTTTTTTCGTGCTGTTGTCTGTGTTGCCTTATGGCGTAGTGCCTATTATAGTTGCTGTGTTGCTTTCTATTTTGAATGTTTTCTCGTGCCTTGTTTTTTTTCTCTTATTTGTTGTGTTCTGTAGACATTTTAGAAAATTCAACAAACGCTGCTACGTTGCCAATCAAAATTAACATACTTTGCAACAAATATACATTTACCACTGTCTAAGATGGTAACATACCACTGCTACAACTCTTCAATTGTGTAAAACAAGTTTTCCCAAATCTGATAGAGACCATTCCTTACATTGGCACTTCCAGTGGTTTCTTTGTGTGAGCCAGCCCAGCTTCAAAGAGCATTTTTAATTTATGTCGTGCTTGATTTGAAATTGTGGCTAGGTGTGCAGTCTAGACATAGCTTCAATAAATATTTGGATTGTGTGATTGAAAATATCTTCATGGCCTAAAGTATGCCTATTTTTTCTTACATTAGCACAATGTATATTATTAGATTATGCATCTAACAAATCATTTCTGCTTTTCTTACATTTATACTGAGCACATAATTTTGCGCGCTTGGAACCTGGTTCAAGCGGAAAATATCTTGGACAAACTAAAGGCTCTGTGTCACTGCCGCACAAGCTTCACGAGCAGTGTTGATCATAGAATTTTGAAACAATGTGGACAATACACGTGGACAATGTGGACGACTTACATTCCTTTTGTATTGAGGGCATAAGTACTTCATGTACATTTTTCATGAAGATGACCGCTCATACTTAATGCACTTCAAGCCTATAATTCTTATAATATATGCATGTATTCAGCATAGAAAAAATGACACAATGTCGCCCACCTCTATCCTTGACTCCCGGGATGAACGTCTTTTCTCCTCACTCGTCTATGTTTGTATCAGGAACTTCCTTAAAACTAAGATTACGGTATATTTATTTCTCATACGTTGACATTTCTTTTTGTTCCTGAAACCCAAGGAAACCTCCCAGACGTGTGTTTGAAGAGAAACCTTTTTTGTGCATCCAGTGATACTGGAACTGGTCCTTGGAATGTGTCTGAGTGTTGTCGGAATACCGCAATCCAGACATAAGGGCAAGTGAACACGTACATATATAGATACTGTTTTGGCAAACATCCCCTGTTTAAGGTCGGCCAACTAAACATGTTATTTATTCACTGAAAGTGGGAACCAATTAACCGAGCTTGGCATATGCAAACATGACTGGAAAGAGCTGGAAAAGCAGCTGTTTTGTGTAACTGACTGGTGGAGGAACTGAGGGAATCCACAAAAAGGACATTTTTACACCATTAACCAACAACCTCTTATTTGGCCCTGTTCACTTTGACACGGTGATCTTTCACCCGGACACACATTTTCCCGGCCCCTTTCAAAACTGTCTGGGAAGAAAACAGTAATAGTGCAACATGCACCAGGCTGTATTCGAAATATTGTACCAGGGCAAATGTTTTCAACACACATTTGAGCAATTAATATATTGACATTTCACTCTGATGCACATCTGCTGAACCTCTGTGGACAAAAAGTGCGACAAAGATAATTAATATGCACACATTTGCACAGTTGTCCCGGGGCAAAGGTGCCCTGTGTTTTTTGGCCACAGAGTAATTTATCGACAGCGCAATTACTCTGGGGAACTTTTGCAAAATTGCCCCTGTGCAGGAAGGCACTAGGGTAAAATTGGCCCTGGGGGATACCAAAAGAGTGGATTTGTGTGAGGGATGCTAATGGCATCTGAGGGGCATTAACATGCTGAAGGGATCATGGGAAACCGGAGTGGTGACGATGAGATATTAGGCTCTATTAGGGAGGATGGGGCAATGGGGTGGTGATTTGGGCATTAAGAGCTGGGTGGGGCAAGTGTTGGTACAAGGAGGGAATTCGGTTGGTGTCCGAAGGGAATGTTGTGGAAGGTGGTGATCAAACCGGACCAAGGCTTGAGTTCCACAAAGGGGTCTAGAGGTTCCGAGTTGGAATCTTCAGATAAAGGTAGTCTGGATCTCCGGGTGGTGACCCCACACACGGCGGATGACATTATGTAACAAGAGTAGCTGGATTGCGCAGCTTCAACGCTTCAAACCTGGGCCAGCGCCAAAGGAGGTCGTGTATTACTGTTTATATTGACTGGTTTGCTGCATCTTAATATAGCTTTCCCAAGGTAGCAGTGCTGTGATCCCCCTGGAGGTCTTCACCAAGTTAGGTTTGGCCTTCACTGTTTGAGTTTTGTGCGGGTGGAGTTTGGGCGGATGGCCGTTGCCATATTGCCCTGGGCCGGAGAGTTGTTTTGTGTTTGGGGGTGTTACAGTCCTTCAGATATGCCTCTCATGCGGGTGGGGTTACCTTTCTATTGGATCCTATTGCTTTGGGGGGGGCTTGCCTGGGGGGGACTCCTGGGACGTATTAAATGGCGATGGCGCAACAGGACATGAAAATAATTACCTGGAATATTAGAGGCATGGGCTCAATGGCTAAGCGTTATAACATTTATAATTATTTGAAGCACCAGGGAGTACAGATCGCCCTGTTGCAGGAAACCCATTTGACGCATGAAGAAGTGGGCCGGTTGAGGAGACGATTGAGGAGGCAGGGTTATGCCACAGGATATTCTGCGTTTGCCCGGGGGGTGCTGGTGTGGGTATGCCCTGGGGTTCCCTTTGAGATGACCCGCACCCTGGTAGATGATGCCGGCCGGTATGTACTGGTGGCGGGATGACTAATGGGCCAAGAAGTGACTATCTGCTGCTGTTACGCTCCCAACCACGGCCAACTGACATACCTGACATCTTTATCTGCACCCATAGCAGACATAGCCGTGGGACAGTTGGTGTTGGGGGGTGATTTTAATTGTGTAGTAGATGTGTGGCTGGTCTTCTCTCAATCCCCCCTCCCCACCCCCGGCAGGCACACAGTCACATATGACAGCAGTGGGGTTGCGGGAGCGTATGGCACACTGGGATCTACACGACATATGTCGACTGCAGCATATTGGGGACAGGGAGTACTCTTATTACTCACACCTTCATCAGCTCCACACTCGCATTGACGCATTCTGGTGCTCACAACTGATTGGCTACCTTACACATTCTACCGAATACATAGGCTGTACTTTTTCGGACCACAGCCCTCTGCTGTTGCCCTCCGCCCCCTGAAGCATAGGCCACCGATACCTGCCTGGCGGCTTAGCCCCGTAGCCTTGGATGATCTGCCATTTGCGGAATCATTGCGTGCGGCAGTAGACACATACTTCACTGAGAATGTGGACACTGCATCTACAGCTCTAGTTGAGTGGGAGGCTTTTAAGGTGGTGGTGAGGGGGCATTGTATGGGCCAGATCATAGGGATACAGAGGGAACTCCATTGAGAGCTTGCCGGTATTGAGTGGGATCTGCGAACCTTGGATAATGTGCAGGAGCCAGACCCCGGGACCCATGAGCTATTACTGGCAAAACATGTGCAGTATGACGAAGTTCTAGATAGGCTCCGTGCACACCATTATAGAGTCTATATGAATAGAGTGCAGAGTGAGGAGGGGAAGGTGGAGCGCTTGCTGGCGTGGCTTATTAGACCCGAGTCCAGGGGATCCCCGATTACCCAAATAAGAGTGGCGGAGGATAGGGTGGAGTATGATCCGGAAAAGATTAATGGGGCCTTTCAGACATATTATGAAATTCTCTATTTGGCTCCACCTGGCCAGTCACGGGAGGAGGTTGCTGCCTTCTTGGCTCCCTTGGTCTTGGCGGAGGTAGAGAGGAATGCTGAGGAGGAACTGGGGGGGTCTGGTCACACTTCAGGAGGTCAGGGGTGTCATAACCCTGCTGGCTGGTGATAAGACACCGGGCCCAGATGTCCTACCTGCTGAATTTTATACGAACTATAGATCTGTGCTGGCCCCTCGCCTGGTAACTATGTATAATGAGGTCCGTCGGCTGGTGGGATTGCTGCCCTCCATGCAGTCCACTACTGTGATGCTACTCCCCAAGACAGAGCGCCTGGAGGCCGGAGTGCGGGATTATAGACTGTTGTCTATGCTTAACACTGACTTTAAGTTGCTTAGGAAGGTACGAGTGCTCAGATTCCTCCTCCACATGGAGCACCTGATTCACCCAGATCGGAACGGGTTTGTCCACTCCTGCAATACATTGTTTAATTTATGCCGGCTGTACTCGGTTCTGTAGTATTCTGAAGCGAAAGACCTGCCCCGGGCTGCCCTTCTCTCAGTAGATATGGAGAAGGCATTTGATACAGTTAACTGGGACTTCCTCTTGGAGGTAATGTGGAAGATGGGGCTGGGTGAAGGCTGGCTGCAGTGGGTCCAGTTATTGTACAAATCCCTGACGGCACAGGTTAAGATGGGCGGCACTATCTCCCCAGAATACGTGATAACTCACGGCACTCATCAGGGATACCCCTTGTTACCATTGCTGTTTGCACTGGCAGTAGAACTGCTGGTGGCGCTTTTTTAGAGTGGGAGGTGAGGGATTAGGAATATCGCTGAATAAAACAAACTATATACTTTCCCTGTATGCAGATGAGTTGCTGATTTACCTGAATGATGCTGCCAGAGGGGTGGACTCTGCTTTTGTGCTGTTGCAGGAGTTTGGTAGCCTTTCTGGATTACGGGTGAACCATCGCAAGACGCATCTGTTCCCAGTGGATGGAACCTCTTTTCAAACTGATAGTCTTCCTGCTGAATATAATTGGACACCGGTCTCTTTTCAGTATTTGGGAATTCAGATTTTGCATTCCTTGGAGGATATGAGGAAGGGTAACTTGGGGAAAGCAATACGCTCCCTGTGCTCCAGTGTGGCCTTTTGGAGTTCATTGAGACTGCCCCCGATGGCCAGGATATCCCTAACAAAGATGGTAAAGTTGCGCCGGTACTTTTTTGCCAATTTACCGGTTTTGATGCCTGTGATCTGGTTCAGGTCGCTGGATGCACTTGTGTGTGATCTTATTTGGGGGTATGGGAGACGCAGAGTTGCATTGCGAACGCCAAGACGTCCAATAGGGGAGGGAGGCTTAGGTGTGCCGGATTTTGAATTTTACCAGTTGACTGCTCAACTGCAGTGGCTGGTGCAGTGGTTAGGAGTAAACCGGGAGGGCACCTACTTGGCAGATCCAGGGCAGCATTCTAGACTATTATTGGCTACGTTGTTGGTCGCGGCAACCAAAGTACCCTATGCGTCGACCTTACAGACCACCACCTTGCTGGAAGAGGTGTATGGCCGGCCTTCCGGCTGGTCCAAGTTACACCCCGATGTTGCCATTGATAGGGTTACCCCATGGAGAGCCGCAGGTGATCCTGGGGGCAGAAAAACTGCCTGTTTGGGTAGAGTCAGGGATCGATATGACTGGGGAATGTTTTCAGGATAAATGCCTACTCCCATTTGCGGAACTGGTGGAGGGTTGTGGATTGCCTCCTGGCCAATTCCTCATGTACGAGATGCTGGTTAGAACGTTTGACTGACTATGGGGAACAGTGTTATGCAAACAAATGATGGACAGAATGCTGAACAAATCATACATTCACCCCGAGTCATGAGATCTGGGTTAAATCCATCATTCTTTTGCGCACCATGCCACCCCGGTTTAGACCTAGCCATATGCAAATCAGTCTTGACCCTGTGCCTCATGGGAACAGTCCAGACCAAACTGCCAAACCAGGTCCTCCCTGGACCAGAAACAAGCATCCTGAGACCGATTTCTGGGTAATACCCTTCATCAGCCAGGCTAGCTTGAATCCAGTGGCACAGTGAGCAAGGGACCCACGTCTGGGCATACCCATCCCATATAGGGTAAAAAGTGCTTCGCAAACAAATGATGGACGGAATGCTGAATAAATCATACATTCATCCCCAGTCAAGAGATATGGGTTAAATCCGTTGTTCTTTTGTGCACCATGCCACCCCAGTTTAGACCCAGCCATATGAAAAGCAGTCTTGACCCTGTGCCTCATGGGAACAGTCCGGACCGAACTACCAAGCCACGTCAGCAGGGCAGGAGGAACCGGCAACGCATGGGTTTCTTCACTTCCTGGATATACTGGGCACGACTGGACATCAAATTAAATGGCTTTATGCATCACTTGTGGAGACATCCCTGTCTTCATTACTAAATTTGCGGGGGAAGTGGGAGAGATGCCTTAATAGACAGCTCACTGCTGCAGAATGTAGGTGTGTTTTGGGATTCCCTAAGAAGATCTCCCGTAATTTCCGTCTCAAATACCTACGGTTTAATTATGTCCATATGACATACATGACCCCGCATCGCCTACAGGCTGCATTTGGAGGTGAATCTAGAGAATGCCCAAGATGTCGACACCTAGATGTTAACTTCCTCCACATGACGTGGAGTTGTACGATGCTGCAACAATTCTGGGAGGCAGTGTTGATTAAACTCAATGATACTCTAGGACCTGCGCTGGCTCTTTCGGTGGAGATCTGCCTTCTGGGACTATATCCCAGGCCATCTAAGCGTAAGGTGGGAAGTCGGTTAATTGATTTGTCTTTGGCATTACCCAGGCGACGAATTGCGGTCTCCTGGAAATCAGCGATGGGGCCTCGGTGAGGGACCTGGATACGGGAGGTCTAGCGCTGGGCTGCGGCCGAGGGCAGGTCACTGCGCATAGAAGAACTGAAGGGCTTGCATAAGCGCCCTATCGCCGTAGCTTGGAGTGATGTACTGTTTAATTGGGAGCACCCGAGTCACCCTAGTAGTGAGGGGGAAGCGGGATGGCCTCGGCACAGGAGAACTAGCTATAGAACGCACAGGGGAGAGAGTGGAAGACTGTTAAGAAAGCGACAAACGTGAATATTGACCTAGGCCTGGACTGACCCAGACCATCTGCCTTGGAGAAGTGTGGCTCAATGGTTAGAGCAGGCAGAGTGGAGAAGTGTGGCTTAATGGTTAGAGCAGGCAGACCTTGATGCAGAGCTCTGGCCAGGGACCAGGGTTCGATTCCCGCCTCGGCGGGTCTCCGGCTCATTAATTCCCCTGACTGGATATTCTCGCCTCAGTGCCTGTTCTGATCATGGGTCCCATGCTGCAACTCTGGGCAATAGCTTGCTTAGTCTCCACATCGGCCCCAAAAGCGCTGGGATGCCTGGCTGCACCTGGGGGGTGCCCAGGAGTGGACATTGTCCGGTGGAGGTAGCTGTGCGCTTTACAAATTCCGACATTTACATTTACATTTTTGCTTGTTTGTGTTGTGCCTCCCTCCTGGTTGCCTCCTGGTATACCTGTGGGCTACCGATGGATTCTGAGATTGATGTTGCTCCGAGGACGACCGGGTGATACTACCCAGGTCGGCTAGGGTTAGAGAGCGAGTCCCCCAGCGTGGAGAGTAATGGTATTGAAGATAACGTCTGTGAGGACTGGTTGAATGTTTTCTTTTTTCAAGTTATAGTTTAATGATTTATTATGTAATGCCATGTGCATTTGACTCCCATTGACAGAGTTTCGTAATGTTTTTTATCTATTCATAACTTTCAGGCCGCAGGGACCATGAGCAGATGCAGTACAGATATGGTTAACTGTTAGATGGGGTGGTTTGAGTTGCCCACATATGTGAATGGAATATTTGTGGTAGCGTGAATGTTGGTCCACTGTAAAGATTGACTTTTTGCATATCCCCATAGGGTACGAACTGCAGCATGTTGAGGGCTGATTGCCCAAACCGACAGATATTAGATTGACATATTATAATTGTCAACTATTGCATCTAGAAGTTCTCCACGGGAGTGTTCTTTTATATGCTTACAAATGCCAATAAAAATATTTTTTTTTTTAAAAGAAGGTGGTGATTAAACAAGGCATCAGACTGCTAAAGATGTGCTGGGGGACATTACAGGGTGTGGAGGTAAGCTGATGACAAAGTGTGCTCCGAATGGAAAGGCGGGCCATTGGGATGCTGTGAAAAAAGTAATCATTGTTTTTGCTACCAATTTACATCTTCCACATTCATGTAAGTGACATGTTGCATTTTGTTATGATCACTTATGTAGTGCTTTTAGAGCTTAATTTTTCTATAGGTGCTTTTAGCAGGTCACACAGGAATAGAGAGTAATTGGTCGCACTACTGCCCTTCCGCATTTCTGTTTGTATATTTGCATCATGAACATTGTCAGGTATTTGGTTTATTCATGAACCCCATTTTGCATTCCTCTGATGATGTTGCAAGGGGCTGAAAATTCCAGGTGGACAGCTTGTGTCTATAAAGCCTTGAATCCTGTACTGTAAATGTTAAATAGGGCTATGTCACCACAGTGTCTTTGTCCTGAAGCAAAGACACCTACATGAGTTTCCGTTATGAAAACACTGATTGGCAGGCTCAGTGCCTTGAAGACTATCTTCATGGGAACAGGTGACCAAAGATGCAGATCTCAGGGCAGGTGTTAGTGATACAATTACAAGTATATCACATGGGATGCAAGTGGAATAGGTATGCCATGAATGTGATGTGCACCCCACGTGTATCATTTCTCAGTTCGAATTGCTTCAGATATTGTCCTGCTCCTGCAGCAAAGTACTCTCTCCACAATTTTGCCTCCTCACATTTTTACCACAGAGCAACTGCTCCATTCTGTATTTGGCCCTGGAGTAGTTGCTTTAGTTTTTGTGCCAATGACCATAGGATATGGTCTATGCCTATTGCACTCTCTCACCAAAAACTGACCACTGCTGCAGTATGTGGTTTATGTGTACCACACAGATCTAATAACCAGAGCCTGTTGTCTTTTCTTAATGGAAAGGCCCAGCAACAATGGACAGTAGCTTGGGGTCTTGAACTATATTTACGCCCACAGGTGCAGTAAAAACACATCATTTTCACAGAGTGGGGTCAAAGCTAGAAAAGTGTACTTATGTGTAATTTTGGTTGGGTAAAGTTTGTAATTACCAAACAACTGAAGTTTGTGATGGTGTCTAGGAAAGAAACAAAGCAATCTGGGTATAAACATCAGAAATTCCATTAAATTATTTTATAATTTAAGTTAAGATTATAAAGGCACCAACTTGTCCCAGTGTAGCTAATCATTCAGCCTTTACTTCCCCTATTTACAGTACATTGTCTCACATATGAAATCACAGATAACATCCCAAAATAAATCAGAAATTACTTTACTGGGAAAACGACTCACTGGAAAGGAATTCCCTATTACTTACCAGTATTCTTCATTACTCCTGGTCCTGCTGTCCTCGTCCCATTCATAACATATGAAGATAACCATCCACCAGACAGAAAAAAGAACAGAGGAATGCTAAGACCCTTACCCCACCCCCTCTCACTTGGAGCACTTAACCAGCACTTACCCAGCATTCTTACTGAACTACAAAGCCACCAACAGGAAGGCTGGCCGTCAGGGAGGGGAGTCATGAATGGGACGAGGCAGCGGGACTAGGAGTAATGAAGATTACCAGTAAGTAATAGGACATTACCCCCAGGTCCCTCCAGTCCTCGTCCCATTCACGACATATGGAGCATATCAAAGCCAAGAACCCAGCCTTCCAAGCCCACAAAGAACACCCAGGACACCACGCCGAAAGCAGCATCCTAAGCGAAGCAACGGGAGAACCACAGGAAAAAACAGGCAGGACCACACAGCCCACAGCGCTCCCAACCAAAAATGGGCCGCACCACCCAGAACAAGCAGGAGACGACCCGGGTGAACAAAAAGCAGACCAGCAAGCTCAAAGCATTGCCACACAACCAAAGAGAAGGACAACCAACTCCACACAACGCGGAGGGCACTCAACCCACACCAGGAATGCCCCTGAACCAACACTGGAGGAGAAGCCCCCGCCAAGGAAGCACCCGAGACAGCCATCAGAAGGACAGCGATGAGGCCACAGATGGAAGAAGACCAAAGAGGCAAGACACACCAGCAAAGCCAGGGACAGACCAAAAGGGACTCAACCAAGGCCCGGAACAACCAGGTCCCAACACCACAGCAAAAAACACCAGCCCCAGAGACAAATGAAAAGGAGAAGCCGTCACGGGCACACACAATTACTGCCAAAGTCCCCTGATCGGGAGCAGGGGACAGGCCAATAGGCCAAGACCGAGGCAAACACAAAGAATGCAGTGGAATCCGGGACACAACAACAAGAACCCTGCCAAAGGAAGCCACAGCTGAAACCACGGCCACAAGGAAGCAGGTCTGACGAGCACCAGAACTCCAGTAGCCCGAAAACCAACCAGGAGAACCAGGCAGCCGGAAACTCACAATGCCACCAGGAGAGGAAAATACAAGGGGAGAGTCAGAGGCCAGAACCCAGAGAAGCACAACACTCCACCAGGAAAAGAGGACAACAGGAAACCAACCGAGTCAAGGTAAGACACCCCCAAAGGGCGGACCCTCAAGACCCGGAACTAAACCTAACCTGACCGGGACTCAAAAACTAGAGAGGACCAAGGGTGGAGGGAAGGCAAAACCAGAATGCCATTAGATCAAGGACATTCCAACACAGAAAAAAGCTAAGCTGGGCATCAGACACCCAGAGCCAGCAACATTTTAAACCGCCAAGCAGAAAGGAGCCAGCCCAGAAAACCACCACAATGGTGACTAGGCAAAGACAACTAAAACCAAGCTCGGAAAGGAGGCACACCACAGAGAATCCAAGCCCAAAGGTCAAATCCCAGAAGGGAAGTGGTGGCTGAAGCTGTCACGCCACCAGAACCACAGGCAAAAGAAGGACCAGAACAGACCAAGCACCCCATGGGGCATGAAAGACCAGAAAAGGCTCCCACAGTGCCACAAGGCCGCCAACGCCCAGCGCCACTCAAAATCTAGAGACATGGCAGCAGAATCAACAGAGAGCGATCCAAAAAGTCAAGAGCAGAAACATACAGCAACGGTGAATGCTCGCACAATCAAACCTGGAAGAGAGGCGAGGGGAACCAGTGGAACAACCAAAATCCACCTGCCCCAACCAGGAAATGAACAGTGACAGGGCCAACAATGGGATTAACCCCACCACAACCAGGGAGACCCACAGCAGAGCAGCTGAAAAAAGGTGGGAACGGCCCACCACTGGGGCCAAGGCACACTCCTAGAGGACCAAACCAAGACAGTACCACACAACCACAGGCCAAATACCCCCACCCCAACCCCAGACAAAAAATTGTGACGCAAGTGCATGAGGAGGACAAACTAAGCCAGAAAAGACCAAACCAGGAAGGGAGGAAGCACCAACCAAGGAGCAAGCCCCCACCAACCTGACGAATCCGGCTACCAGAGAGCTGAGAGGACACCACTGTCACTGAAAACTCCAGAGAAGGACCAGGTCTCATGGCAAGAACGCCCAGTACCGACCACCAGCGTCGACAGACAATTACTGCTAAAGTCCCCAGATCGGGAGCAGGGGATAGGCCAACAGGCCTAGACCGAGGCACACACAAAGAATGCTGTGGAATCCGGGACACAACAACAAGAACCCTGCCCAAGGAAGCCACAGCTGAAATCAGGGCCACAAGGAAGCAGGCCCGACGAGCACCAGAACTCCAGTAGCCCAAAAACCAACCAGGAGGACCACTCAGCTGGAAACTCACAATACCACCAGGAGAGGAAAATACAGGGGGAGAGCCAGAGACAAGAACCCAGAGAAGCACAACACCCCACCAGGAAAAGAGGACAACAGCAGGAAACCAACCAAACCAAGGTAAGACACCCCCAAAGGGCGGACCCTCAAGACCCGAAATCGAACCTAACCTGACCAGGACCCAAAAACCAGAGAGGACTAAGGTCGGAGGGAAGGCAAAACCCCAATGCCATTAGATCAGGGGAACCCAAAGACCAAACAGGCACTCAAGGGAAGACCCTGCCTCAAACAACCATAACCCCGGGGGCCGACCCAAGGCGGACAAAACAGCTCCAAAGAAGACAAACCCACTGGCCACAGAAGACATGCCACACAACGAACAATACAAACAATGATCAGCCACTGCACACCCCAGACCCAACAGCTGGGGCAAGGGTAACGGAACACCGGGCCAAACAGCCCCCAACCGAACAACCAGCCGAACAACCAGCCCAGAGGGCAATGAGGAACACCCAAGAACCACACCAAGGGAAGCCCAACACCAGCCGCAGAAGGGCCAAGACAAAGCCCAGGACCGCCACAGAGCAACCGGAGAGGCAGACAGCCACAAGCCCCAGAGCCCCAGGCCACAACACTGGAAGGAAAACAAATACCCCCAGGACACGACCACAGGGACAAGGGAGTCAAGAAGCACACCAGAAAAGTGGGGCGGCCAAGAGCCTAACACTGCCGACAACCGCAGAGGCATAGGACAAGCCAGCAACCATAAACCCTGACCAGCTAGCAGAAACAGGAGGAGGTACCCCTCCACCCCCACTGGCCAGCCGAAAACCAGGCACCAAACCAGAAGGCCGAAGCAGCCTAGGTGAACAAGCAACAGCATGCAACACCCAGGCCAGAGACACAAGGCCCATCGGAAGGGGCATAGCCAGCACACCCCAACCGATCAGCAGGGCAATCATCAACCACCCCAGGAAACAAGGAACCAACATAGAAGACCCCGGCGCTGTCTAAAAAGGCAGCAGTAGAAGAACTCCCAAAAGAAGGCCAGACACAATTGCCCCCAGAACGGTAGCAAGGAGACCACCAACATGATGCCCCCCCTCCACAGAGCTGGAAAGAGTGACACAGATAACTAACCAGCCATCCCCAGAACCACTCCACCCCTGAGACAGAGAGAACATCCATCAAAACAAGTCACAATCAAGGTCACAGCAGCAACACACCACAATAAGAGGCCTGGAAGTTAGGGCCGAAATGAACAATCCTGCGTGGGGATCCTTCCCCATGACACGTTCCACCCGCAGGGATGTCAGACACTGATGACAGGCCCATCGGTAAAGACTAGGAGTGAGGTCTGGACCCAAGCAATGCCCTGGCACAGACTTTGGATTCCAAGGGGGCCCATAGCACCCACTCCCATGCAAGACATCCAGAAGAGGAAGGCAAGCCAGACCAGCCCATGGGCAGACGCCCAGAAGCCCACCCCTCAAAGCCCCCAAAGGCCAGGACTGACCCCCCCCTGCCGACCAGCCCCTTGAAACCAGGACGCAACCAAACCTAGAGACACGTGTAACCACAACAATTAAAGGCAGAGAAAAAACGATATGAGGTACTCAACCCCTGGGCCAGCAGACTCCTGACCGCAACGTTTGCCTCAACAACACCCCCAACAGCCAGCTCAGGCGCACACCACCAGCCACACCACCTGGGCAGCAGGCAATTAACCACACTGGCAGCCAGGAACTGCAGGGGCTCCTCCAGCACAGCCCCTGAGCCACCATCTAGTCTCCACAGCATGTCTACCACCCGGCCCAGCCACCAGGAAGATGTGCCCCCTCAACCCGGAACCACCTGGGAGCAATTGCGCACCAGCCACAAAGGGCTGGTCAGTAACATCCACGCCTCCTAGCAAGCTCAGCAGGCTAATAGGCACACAAACAAATCCCGTCCAGGTCAGCTTAGCAGTCAGACAGGCTCTCCACTGAAGACCTTCACTTTAGTCCAGCAGGACCCAGCATCTTGTACCATTCTGTCGGCAGACAGAAAAAAAGACCAGGAAGAATGCTGGGTAAGTACTGGTTAAGTACTCTCCGTGGGAGGGGTTGGGGCAGGGGTCCCAACATTCATTTGTTCTTTTTTCTGTCTGCCATATGTCATGAATGGGATGAGGACTGGAGGGACCTGGAGGTAATTGCAAAGTTGGGGAGTTTCTGAACTAGTGAGTTTGCTTTCATGGGCACTTTCTACTACTCCTCGTACATCACACGAGATCCTGAATCAGAAGATCACAGCATTGAGTGCACAATAGAATACTAAAATCCCTCTCATACATTGTAAATCATATGTACACACATGATTTAATCAATTAACACAGAACATATGATTTACATCACTGGTGCAGCCACTTTTTTTCTTTCTTCTGATGCCTGACATCCTCATTTACTAAGTAACAATATTTCATGATTGTTCTTCTAATTCGGATTTGTATCTATATTTAACACTTTTTCTGCTGTCAACCACCTTACAGCAATGCAATTGAGGGTCACCACTATCTAAACCTACCTTACAGCAGCCAGCCATCCCATTGGTGTAATATTGGGGCACTTCTCTCCTCTCTTTGGGTGAATGCCCTGTAGAAATGCTGACTGTGTTTCCATCTTGGGACTCCTTCCTGTCCCAGGACATTCTTCTGGGACTTAAGAGGATACTGTTTCAAGATGGCCACAATGTAATTCTTCTCTATGGTCCTTTACTTGATTCAAAATGGCGTTGTGGATCCTCAATTTAACTTCCTGCTCTTACCCTATAAATCCATCCGCTCCATGTTTCATAACGCTCTGAATAGTTGATTTTGTCATGTTCCTCACTCCTGGCTTCTTTCCTGATGTCTTTTCTCCTGAATTCATGCCAGTTGTCTTCTTCCCTTATTTCTCTTGCACAGCCTCTGGAATTCTGTGCCTCCTTCTAGTTTTCTGTACTTCCTCAGCAGTGCTCCAAGTACTGGACCTGGTTCTTCTCTTCAGAAGTGCTGCAGGTTCCTTGTTGTTGCGTTTTCGATCATCTACAGGCTAGGCTCCACAAACTACAGGGTAGTTTATTTTGCCTCCATGGCTTTTTCCTCCCTGGGGCTCCTTCATGAAGGCACGATGTACATGACAAATACTTGTCAGCAGCATCATGACTACTGGAAGGGGTTGCCCTTAACTCAAGAAGACCAAGTTTGAGAAGATCAGGTTGCCCAGAGTTGAAGAGTTTATCCAGATATTGGCTCAGTGTGACTGTTGCCAAAACCACTTGTACAGTTCAGAAGAGGCGAGATGGATCAGCCTCAAGACTTGGCCCAGACCGTCCAACAGGAGGTACAAGAACTTTTCATTATTTTGGTGATCCAAATAAATTGAAGGAGTTCCCAAAAAATGTATTTAACTTAGTCCATGTATTTATTGTAGGGGACCCAACATGGTTACAGTTAAGAACAAATATCCCCTTACTCTAAACAAGGATATATTAGACAGTTAGAGGCTCTAAGATCTTCACTAAATTAGACCTCGACGGGGCTTATCATCTCCTCCGCATAAAGAAAAATGGCCTTTAGGACTTCCCTAGGAAATTTTGAATACTGTGTTATGCCTTTTGGTCTGACTAATGCGCCAACAATTTTATAAAGTTTTATGTATCATATCTTTGTCAACATAATTAATTTGTAGTAGCCTATCTCAACAATATATTGGCCTTCTCCAAGGATCCTCGCTCGCTTTAAAATTAAGGTCAAGTATTAACCAGCCTTTATTAGAACCAAGGGGCAGATTTATGTTAACTGGCGCATCCCCAGGGATGCGCCAGTTAATGTGCGCCACAGTGCGCCACAGCTCCGCCACCCATGGTGCGCCGCATTTACAATGCGGCGCACCAAGGGGCAAAAACGGCACAGATGCGTGACGCATCTGTGCCGTAAAGGCGGCGCATTGCTGGAGTTGCGTCGCAAGCGCGACGCAGCTCCAGCAAGGCTCGGGGGGTGCCCTATCTGACCAATGCTGCATCAAGACTTACGCCTGCTTCAAGCAGGCGCAGGCTTTTGACACAGCATTGGCCTGAAAGTGACTGAGTGAAATCTTATAGATTTCACTCAGCCACTTTTGCGAGGCGCACCTGCCCCGGAACGCCCACCCTGCGCCGGAACGCCCACAAGCGGCGCAGGGCTTTACAACGTGATGCATCTGCCTAGATGCGTCACGTTGTAAATCATTCGTAGGGATGCGCCACGTTTACGCCGCCTTGCGTGACGCAACAGCAGCGTAAACGTGGCGCAAGGGCCTCATAAATCTGCCCCCAAGTATTCTGTAAACTAAAGAAGTGTGAGTTTAACCAGTCTGAAGTAGAATATCTTGGATTCCATTTGAACAGTACGCAAATATGTATGGATCCATGAAAGGTCTCTGCTATCATGAATTTGCTAACCCATTCTTACATCAAACCCCAATGCTTCTTGATGTTTGTCAACTTCTAGCAACAATTCATTAGTAACTTTGCTCAGCTGACCAGTAATATCACTCACGTTCTAAAGAAGGAGAAATTGAACAAAGATTTTCAGTGGGACTTCCTCGCTGAGGAAGCTTTTAAAGAACTGAAACTACCATTTACCAAAGCTCCAGTTCTATGATATCCAGACCCAACCAAGAAACTCATCGTTGAAACTGAAGCTTTGGGTTGAGCCTTTGGCGCCGTACTCCTACGGTGGCAAGAAGACAAAGGATTGGAACATCCAATTTCCAATCTATTTCACATTTTGTCTGGTTCTGAGAGGAAACATTTGATTCTGGAAAATGAACTTTTTGCCATGAAGGCAGCCTGTTCTGAATGGAGACACTTTTTGATGGGGGCTCAGGAGCCTTTTAAATCCACACAAATCATCGTGACTTAGAGTGCCTTCAAAGTATACAATGTAGGAACAGCTGACAAGCCCAATGGACTTATTTTTCAATCAATATGATTTCGCTGATGTCCTTTAACGTAGATACCCCGCAGCTCCACCAACTATTGGTCAACATATACTCCCTCCACAGAGACTAGCTGGAGAGACACAGTATACATATTTATAAGCAATCCAATCATGAGGTAGTCCAATAAACACAAGGGGATGAGTCAACCCTCTATATAAATCCAAAGTGTGTATCCAATTTCTTTAATAGTGGTAATGTTCCATAAGACTCCTCTATTCGGTGACGTCACGCAACAAAGCAAGGTGGCTCGATGCACTGTGTAATTTCTTGATAAATGTGCCCCTAAATTCTTTGCTGACGACCGTACCAATTGGACCCCTGATTACAAAGTGGGAGGTCACAGTTTGTTAGCCTCAAAAAAAGTTCTGCCTTCTCATCTCTCCCTTAAAAAATGTAAACCCTGATTCTATGGGCCTTTGAAGATTAACCAAATGATTGACCCTGGTGCCTTTAAGATCTGATTGCCACTGAACTAGGAGGTTGATTCTGTATAATATTCCACCCAGTTAAAACCTTATCTAGCTGACCCTTTTCGGCGTCTGTTTACCATGCCTCCACCTATTATTGTAAACAATGAGCATCAATTTGAAGTACAAGAAATTTCTGACTCTCGTATATTTAGAAGTAGACTGCAGTTCATTCAAATGGATATTCACCCTGTGAAACGTCTTTGGAGGTTGCCTCCTAGGTCCATGCCCCAGTACTGCTACAATATTTCTTTTCAGAAAGGGGGTGGTGATGGACAGAGCATCTGAGTTAAACAGAACACTCATACCCAGTCAAAAGATCAGGGCTTGATCCATCACCGTTTTTTAGCTCACTGCACCATCCCAGATCAGAATCTGGCTATATGCAAATTAGTCTGACTCTGGCCCAGTGCATCATGGGAACAGGGCAGACCAAACTACCAAGCCAATTCTGTACTGGAAAGGAAACAAGCTTCCGGGGACCGGTTTCTGGCATTACAGCCGTCTTCGGCCCGGCTTGCTTGAATCCTGATGGTGCAGTGAGCAAGGGACTCACATCTGAGCATACCCTGCCACTCCTATAGTGGCCAAAACGATTCAGAAAGGGGGTGGTGATGGACAGAGAATCTGAGTTAAACAGAACACTCATACCCAGTCAAAAGATCAGGGCTTGATCCATCACCGTTTTTTAGCTCACTGCACCATCCCAGTTCAGAATCTGGCTATATGCAAATTAGTCTGACCCTGGCCCAGTGCATCATGGGAACAGGGCAGACCAAACTACCAAGCCAATTCTTTACTGGAAAGGAAACAAGCTTCCGGGGACCGGTTTCTGGCATTACAGCCGTCTTCGGCCCGGCTTGCTTGAATCCTGATGGTGCAGTGAGCAAGGGACTCACATCTGAGCATACCCTGCCACTCCTATAGTGGCCAAAACTATTCAGAAAGGGGGTGGTGATGGACAGAGCATCTGAGTTAAACAGAACACTCATACCCAGTCAAAAGATCAGGGCTTGAGCCATCACCGTTTTTTAGCTCACTGCACCATCCCAGTTCCGAATCTGGCTATATGCAAATTAGTCTGACCCTGGCCCAGTGCATCATGGGAACAGGGCAGACCAAACTACGAAGCCTCTTTACTGGAAAGGAAACAAGCTTCCGGGGACCGGTTTCTGGCATTACAGCCGTCTTCGGCCCGGCTTGCTTGAATCCTGATGGTGCAGTGAGCAAGGGACTCACATCTGAGCATACCCTGCCACTCCTATAGTGGCAAAAACGATTCAGAAAGGGGGTGGTGATGGACAGAGCATCTGAGTTAAACAGAACACTCATACCCATGCAAAAGATCAGGGCTTGATCCATCACCGTTTTTTAGCTCACTGCACCATCCAAGTTCAGAATCTGGCTATATGCAAATTAGTCTGACCCTGGCCCAGTGCATCATGGGAACAGTGCAGACCAGACTACCAAGCCAATTCTTTACTGGAAAGGAAACAAGCTTCCGGGGACCGGTTTCTGGCATTACAGCCGTCTTCGGCCCGGCTTGCTTGAATCCTGATGGTGCAGTGAGCAAGGGACTCACATCTGAGCATACCCTGCCACTCCTATAGTGGCCAAAACGATTCAGAAAGGGGGTGGTGATGGACAGAGCATCTGAGTTAAACAGAACACTCATACCCAGTCAAAAGATCAGGGCTTGATCCATCACCGTTTTTTAGCTCACTGCACCATCCCAGTTCAGAATCTGGCTATATGCAAATTAGTCTGACTCTGGCCCAGTGCATCATGGGAACAGGGCAGACCAAACTACCAAGCCAATTCTTTACTGGAAAGGAAACAAGCTTCCGGGGACCAGTTTCTGGCATTACAGCCGTCTTTGGCCCGGCTTGCTTGAATCCTGATGGTGCAGTGAGCAAGGGACTCACATCTGAGCATACCCTGCCACTCCTATAGTGGCCAAAACGATTCAGAAAGGGGGTGGTGATGGACAGAGCATCTGAGTTAAACAGAACACTCATACCCAGTCAAAAGATCAGGGCTTGATCCATCACCGTTTTTTAGCTCACTGCACCATCCCAGTTCAGAATCTGGCTATATGCAAATTAGTCTGACCCTGGCCCAGTGCATCATGGGAACAGGGCAGACCAAACTACCAAGCCAATTCTTTACTGGAAAGGAAACAAGGTTCCGGGGACCGGTTTCTGGCATTAAAGCCGTCTTCGGCCCGGCTTGCTTGAATCCTGATGGTGCAGTGAGCAAGGGACTCACATCTGAGCATACCCTGCCACTCCTATAGTGGCCAAAACTATTCAGAAAGGGGGTGGTGATGGACAGAGCATCTGAGTTAAACAGAACACTCATACCCAGTCAAAAGATCAGGGCTTGAGCCATCACCGTTTTTTAGCTCACTGCACCATCCCAGTTCAGAATCTGGCTATATGCAAATTAGTCTGACCCTGGCCCAGTGCATCATGGGAACAGGGCAGACCAAACTACCAAGCCAATTCTTTACTGGAAAGGAAACAAGCTTCCGGGGACCGGTTTCTGGCATTACAGCCGTCTTCGGCCCGGCTTGCTTGAATCCTGATGGTGCAGTGAGCAAGGGACTCACATCTGAGCATACCCTGCCACTCCTATAGTGGCCAAAACGATTCAGAAAGGGGGTGGTGATGGACAGAGCATCTGAGTTAAACAGAACACTCGTACCCAGTCAAAAGATCAGGGCTTCATCCATCACCGTTTTTTAGCTCACTGCACCATCCCAGTTCAGAATCTGGCTATATGCAAATTAGTCTGACCCTGGCCCAGTGCATCATGGGAACAGGGCAGACCAAACTACCAAGCCAATTCTTTACTGGAAAGGAAACAATCTTCCGGCGACCGGTTTCTGGCATTACAGCCGTCTTCGGCCCGGCTTGCTTGAATCCTGATGGTGCAGTGAGCAAGGGACTCACATCTGAGCATACCCTGCCACTCCTATAGTGGCCAAAACGATTCAGAAAGGGGGTGGTGATGGACAGAGCATCTGAGTTAAACAGAACACTCATACCCAGTCAAAAGATCAGGGCTTGAGCCATCACCGTTTTTTAGCTCACTGCACCATCCCAGTTCAGAATCTGGCTATATGCAAATTAGTCTGACCCTGGCCCAGTGCATCATGGGAACAGGGCAGACCAAACTACGAAGCCTCTTTACTGGAAAGGAAACAAGCTTCCGGGGACCGGTTTCTGGCATTACAGCCGTCTTCGGCCCGGCTTGCTTGAATCCTGATGGTGCAGTGAGCAAGGGACTCACATCTGAGCATACCCTGCCACTCCTATAGTGGCAAAAACGATTCAGAAAGGGGGTGGTGATGGACAGAGCATCTGAGTTAAACAGAACACTCATACCCATGCAAAAGATCAGGGCTTGATCCATCACCGTTTTTTAGCTCACTGCACCATCCCAGTTCAGAATCTGGCTATATGCAAATTAGTCTGACCCTGGCCCAGTGCATCATGGGAACAGGGCAGACCAGACTACCAAGCCAATTCTTTACTGGAAAGGAAACAAGCTTCCGGGGACCGGTTTCTGGCATTACAGCCGTCTTCGGCCCGGCTTGCTTGAATCCTGATGGTGCAGTGAGCAAGGGACTCACATCTGAGCATACCCTGCCACTCCTATAGTGGCCAAAACGATTCAGAAAGGGGGTGGTGATGGACAGAGCATCTGAGTTAAACAGAACACTCATACCCAGTCAAAAGATCAGGGCTTGATCCATCACCGTTTTTTAGCTCACTGCACCATCCCAGTTCAGAATCTGGCTACATGCAAATTAGTCTGACCCTGGCCCAGTGCATCATGGGAACAGGGCAGACCAAACTACCAAGCCAATTCTTTACTGGAAAGGAAACAAGCTTCCGGGGACCGGTTTCTGGCATTACAGCCGTCTTCGGCCCGGCTTGCTTGAATCCTGATGGTGCAGTGAGCAAGGGACTCACATCTGAGCATACCCTTCCACTCCTATAGTGGCCAAAACGATTCAGAAAGGGGGTGGTGATGGACAGAGCATCTGAGTTAAACAGAACACTCATACCCAGTCAAAAGATCAGGGCTTGATCCATCACCGTTTTTTAGCTCACTGCACCATCCCAGTTCAGAATCTGGCTATATGCAAATTAGTCTGACCCTGGCCCAGTGCATCATGGGAACAGGGCAGACCAAACTACCAAGCCAATTCTTTACTGGAAAGGAAACAAGCTTCCGGCGACCGGTTTCTGGCATTACAGCCGTCTTCGGAACTGCTTGCTTGAATCCTGATGGTGCAGTGAGCAAGGGACTCACATCTGAGCATACCCTGCCACTCCTATAGTGGCCAAAACGATTCAGAAAGGGGGTGGTGATGGACAGAGCATCTGAGTTAAACAGAACACTCATACCCAGTCAAAAGATCAGGGCTTGATCCATCACCGTTTTTTAGCTCACTGCACCATCCCAGTTCAGAATCTGGCTATATGCAAATTAGTCTGACCCTGGCCCAGTGCATCATGGGAACAGGGCAGACCAAACTACCAAGCCAATTCTTTACTGGAAAGTGACAGCACAGGCAATCTGAAGGTCAGCTGGGAGTATTCACTAAGTGAAGTGGACAACAGTCCAACAGATACGTCCAGGGTATGTAACTGTGGAGCCGACAGCTCTCATCTTAATAGGGGTCGGGGTGAACTTACGAGCCCGTTCGGTGGCCATAGCAGCTGCCTGGCACCTCTCTCTTGGGATTTTGCCACCGCCTCATCCTTACCTGTATTTCTTGAACATCTGGTCCGATTCCTTGAACCCATTGTTGAGAAGCAGGTTGATCCCAACGAGGGCCAATTCAGCGTCATCGGGAGACTGCAGGGGCGGCTAGGGGCCTGGGGGTTCTACACCCGGTGGGGGCTGCTCGCAGCCGGCCTTGGTGAGCGTGGGGCCTCACAAGCAGGTTGGCAGAGGCTGCCTGTGCGACTGAGTGTGCAGGCAGGATGGAAGGGGCGTGATCGAGTACAAGAGGAGGAGCTTTGTGTCAAGAAAGGAGGGCAAAAAAACACGTACGTCGATGTTTCCCTTAGTCTTAAATTAAGTGAGATGTCCACAATTGCTCAGATGAACTGCGACCTACAAGGCGTCTTTTTTTGCACCACTGCAGGTGGCTGGAGCGTTCAGCTCCAAGAAGGTACCTGAGTCCTTCCTGACAAACCTACAAAACCTGCCAGCTATCTGCTTTTCTTGTGCTCAGTCCCCTGCCCGGTAGATGGCGGACGCACCCCTCCCTGCCAGTACCACCCTGCTGCCCAGCTAGTAACGCCCTCGGCCTTTCCACAGTCTCCTCGACGCTGCACTTCACAGTGACCCCTGCTTCCACATCCAGGCGACCAGCAAGTAACCCCACTTGTCATCGCCGAACATCAGAATCCCTACGCGAGGGGAAAGCAGCGCCGCCATTTTAGACTATGTTCATTTCACTTTCAACTACATACGTTAGGCCCGGTGACAGTGCCATTCTGAGATTTTATCCAGAATCAGGTTGCATTTTTTTACCGGGTTTGAAAGCATATCACGCGCTATTACTGAATTCAACGAAAGACTCGCTTCTTGTTTAAGTTTCTGCCTTACCATACATACTTGTATATTATGTTGGTTAAAATCTCACGAGTGTGCATTTTGTTGTAATTGATGACTTTGGTGCACTATTTTGCGATTTACCACCCGAAGGAAAAGAATGGGGGTTGAAAATAACCGCCAAACGAAACAAGTCAGGTCCCGGGCCGGCCAGCCAATCACAGCGCGGCCCGGGGAATGACGTCACGGGGGTGTCCCGGGCCGGCAGCCAATGACAGCGCGGCTCAGGACAAAGGGGTGGGACTTAAAAAAAGACCGAGAAACTCCCCCGAGTTGCGTTTTCACAAGAAAGCGTGATTGACAGCCTCTGTCTCCCAATGGCTAGCCTCCATTTATGGAGCTAGCCAATGGGAGACAGAGGCGGAACCAAAGCCCATATGTAGGATCATCAGATTTTGCCGTGAGCGGAGCAACTGCTACGCAGTTGCAACGCCCAGGCGAAACCTAAAAATCAGCAATGACATTACTGGGAAAACAACTCACTGGAAAGGAATTGCAAACTTGGGAAATTCCTGAGCTAGTGAATTTGCTTTCATGGCTACCCTCTACTATACCACGTACATGACAGGGGACCCTTAATTAGAAGAGACAAAGCATCACATGCATAATTCAAAACTAAAGTCCCTCTCATGAATTTTAAATCAGATGTACACATATGATTTAATCAATAAACGTGCAACACATCATATACATAAATGTTCTGTTGCAACCGTTTTCTTTTTACTGATGTCTGATATCCTCATTTACTAAGTAACAATATTTCATGAGCCATCTTTTAATTCTTATTTTTATCTACATTTTAACACTTTTCTGCTGACTACCACCCTATGACAATAGCAGTTCTGACTATACACACCCACCTTGCACTAATATCCCATCCCAATCTGAGGTCGCTCTCCTCACTTTTCTACCCTTGCTTACGTCTCCCACTTACAGTTGCCACGCGTGTATAGTGCAATTTGCTTGAGCAATAAACAGAGAACTTTACCAACACAACTGGGAGAGATCTGTATTTTTATTATTCAATGGGTTTCATGCTCTTTGTAGTATTTATTCTTGAGAGGAAGGCTATGGCAGTCAAGATATGATTCTCCTAGTGTTCAGGGAACCGTTATTTGGAGATTTGAAAAAAATCTAATTGTAATGTTTGATCATAGTCAACAGTGAAGTAATTAATTATGTTATCTGTGATTAGTTGTATTTTAGAATAACATTAGCAAAAATATCGTCTGATAGAAATATAGTGCCCTAAATATCATTTACAACAATATTGTCCCCTTGGGTGTCGACTTTCTATTTTAACTCCAAAGGGACATCCTTTTTGTAAGCAAAATATAGACATAATGCACTCTATTCATAAAGGTTAATGTGGTCATAAACCATAAATGCCATTTAGAGTTGCTGGCTTGCTCCTTGTGACCCCTGACACTGTTGTGCTCCTACCACTACTCACTTACTGCCCGGGTCCTCTTCCAGAGTTTTACTTGGGTGGGTGGAACACATCATCAGTGTGAATGGGAGGGGCCAGCAGGCCCCCCCAATCTAAACCTACCTTATGGTGGTACGCCCACCTGTATCATATCGGGGATCATTGCTCCTCTCCTTGGGGAAATGCCCTGCTGAGACACTGGCAGCTTCTTCATCTTGGGTCTCCTTCTTCCTGTCCCAAGGTATTCTGGGACTTAAGAGGTTCCTGTTTAAAGATGGCTGCTATGTCATTCTTCCCTATAGCCCTTTTCCCAATTCAAGATGGTGGCATGAACCCTGGATGTAACTTTCTCCTTTTCCATATGGACACTAGTACCAAAATGCTGGTTCTAGCACACTGGAGGTCATTTTCGACATAAAGGTGGACAATCTGGCATATGGGAAGGTGAAAACTGTGACGAAATACTGGCCCTGACATACTGAGGTAATTTTTGACACATAGGTCACCTTTATATATGAACGACATGAATTGCAAAATTCTGGCAGTGGCATACTTTATGTCATTTTTTAGATCAGGAACGCCCATGACAAAATGCGGGCCCTGGAACAATGAAACATATGGGGCACCTGATGGAGCGAGGTGGCAAACACAACATTTTGTGTACCCCTCGTAAAGTTAATGTCCCATAACAGTAACGTTTATTGATTGCATGTTTTGTGAAATTAACCAACCATAGAATAAAGTGCACACATTATTTTATTATTACACATGGGGAGAACTAATTTTGCTTGCATGTTGCAAATAAACTCAGCTAATATGTATTGTTATTGTATTGTGAATTAATGCACCACTTGGAAAATAATCAAAACGCAATTTAAATGTGCTTATTGTATTCGTTTATGTGATGGAGAGGTCGAAATGTAAGTATAAAATGCATTTATGTGGCTTATTTGCTAGGTAACAACTAACTGGGAAACCTTAGTTAGGTGGGAGGTAAACAGAATGGGTTTAAAATTCAATAATTAATATAAATCTGTGTTTGTTTTCATGATAGTTCCAAAAGTGGCCTCTGAGGCCTGTGCAAAGATGGACGCTTGGGTAAACTGTGCGCAAGAGCTGAACTGCGCAGGCGCGCCAAAACCTGCAAGTCAGAGTGAACTGCCTGTGCTCGAGGAGGTTCAAGGCTGATGTGGCCCGGAACCTTGGATGGGTGCCAAACCTGGGTGACTGAACGTCGAGAACTTGGGAATATTGCCTGATGTTGCCACTCAAGGAAATGGCTAGGCCAAAGACTGTCCTAAAACAATGATTTATTATTTCTTGCTGACACGCTGTGAAAATGATGTTGTAATGGTGAAGAGATGCTCACCCACCCCGATTTTGTCCAATCACAGCCCAAATAAGTGGTGTTAGTTACATTTTAGATAGATTAAGTTAGGGATTTAGGGTATAAAACCCCCTGGTTTTGTCTAGTTGGGGTCGCTTTTTCAATTTCCATCGGAGATGCTGCCCGATTGCTGACCGATTCCTGGATGTAAGATTTCTAATGGTTTTTCTTCCTTGTTTGCTTTTCAGGATAGAAGGATAAGATGAGGGTGTTAGTTAGGGATGTTAGGAGAGAATGACTTTGGAAATATCTGTTCTTTGCTAATCTTTAACTGTTTTTTAAAATAAAGCGATTCTTTTTCTGAGCTCTAAATAAAATGATCATTTTGAAATAAAGTTTAAGATTTCTGAATAAAGATTTACTAATGCCTAAATGTCAGACATGATAAAGTTTTGCTTTGAATAAAAATTAGATAAATGAAGAAGTAAGAGTTGGTCTTTGAATTCTTCCTACGCCTAATTTTCATTCTAGCAGATCCATTGCCATTATGGTGGTGTGTCTTAATAATTTAAGTCTGAATAAAACCATGGTAAAATGTTTTTAAATCTGCAGGTGTAAATAATAGTTAAATAGGTTTAGATGCTCCACCTAAATGTTACAGCGTTTCTCTGCTGTGATTCACTAGAGCCTTGAAGCCGAGTGCAAGTGAACAGGGTAAATGCGTAGTGCTATGGGCCCCACTGATGCATGGTTTGTGTGTTTTAAGGTTTCAGGGTAATGGTGAGTGTTAATTAGAAATGATTTCTGGAGCCGCGCTGTAGCAGTATTAACTTGGTAGCAGAGTAGTGGTTGCTAAGGAAATTAGCTAGGGTTATGGTAAAGTACTATATAGAGTTTGATGTACAGAATTATGACTAACATCTGTTGAGTTTGTATTACGTTACATGTAGTCCTGGAAAGGCTTCATAGAGTAGGGTGAAGCCAGTGCCTCCGTCTGCAGGTGGAGGAAGTGCTGCAAGGTAGTCGCACAGTGAATTAGTCTGTTTCAAAAAAGGAGTATTGCCAAATACTGCGGTGGTATCGGCGCATATCACTGTTTAGGGACCTTAGGTGTGAAAGGATAAATGTATAGTGAGGACAGTCTATGAAATTTCAGCCTTCAAGTATAGGGATCATTCGGTGCTTCCCGACTAAAACTTACTGCTGGGAGAGTAATAGGTCTTAACCCGAGCTTGATCGAAGGGTAAAGGGAGTGGCGTCTCTCTTTTGCTAACAATAGAGGAATTCTGTGGTGGGTTAGTGGACGCGCTGCCTACTGGTATGTATGAATAGGGTTTTCTGTATGAACGTGTGTAAATGATATTGCAATACGCGTTCAAGTAAAACTCTGGGACTGACTCTAAGGAGGTGAAAAAGATCTCTGTATGTGCTTTCCTAGAGAAGCGAGATCGTTATTGCCTGATAGAAGGGAAAAGCCAGTAGTGATGCTTTATCGGCGAGTCTAAAAATTCTGAGGAGACAAGCGTCGTCTACTCTGGTTACAGAATACTATTGCAATTGAAAAATTCTATCACTTTATTAGCGAAACAGATTAGTGGATTTGTTTTGTGTAAGTTACTAACTGATTTTGTAAAATATCTTGTAAATACGGCTGCTTGAAAAACCCTGTAAGGGAGGGGTCAGTCGGCGCTGCAGAAGCCGGAGCGCTAGTAACGTCAAAAGTGTCACGCTGGGATTGGTCCACATGACCAAGACAGAGTAGGAGTTGATTGGTTCATCACAGAAAGCAGCAAAGGCTATTGGTTAAGCACTATAGTGACGTATCGTGTTCTAACTGGTGCATTAGTGCGAACCGTGCTGTGATAGGTTGTAAACTTGTAAACTTGTAAACTTGGGGATTTATAGAGCGCAGTTGTTGCCCATGGGCGTCCAAGCGCTAGGGAAAACGTAGACCTACAGTGCACATGGAGAGGAGAGAAAGATAGCAGAGTTTAGCAAACAGATACGAAGAGATGAGTCTTCAGTTGTTTGCGGAAAGTATTAAGGTTCTGGATGGCTCTAAGATGCAGTGGTAGGGCATTCCAAGCCTTCGCTGCGTTGTACATGAACGTTCTTCCGCCTGTTCTGGATCTCTTTATTCTTGGGACGACTGCCAAGAAGGTCTGGCTAGAGCGGAGATTCCGTTTCGGGATGTACTGACAGATCAGGTTACGGGTGATGATAGGACCCATGTTCCAGAAGGCTTGGTGGGCTATACATAGCGCCTTGAATAGAACCCTTTGTCGGACCGGTAACCAATGAAGGCTTATTAAGCCGGTCCTAACTGAGTGTCTGTGAGGGATTTTAAGTAAAAGGCGAGCAGCGCTGTTCTGAACAGTTTGCAGCCTACGAAGGGTATATTCAGGTGCACCCAGGTAGAGTGCGTTGTTAAAATCGAGCCGGGAGTGGATGAGTCCTTGGATGGCTGCCTGTTTGGCTTCCAGGGGGAGGATGGGAAAGATTTTGTTTAATACCCTCAGAATGGAAAAGCAAGTAGCTGAAAGCTTAGTGGCTTGAGTACTGAAGGAGAGTGTGCTGTCCAGCCATACCCCAAGACTTTTGATTGCGTTTTTAGGGGTTGGCAGTGGACCTAGGCTGGGGGGCCAAAGGGGAAGGGGGAGTGCCGGTTCTGAGGGGTCCTAGGAGCATTAGCTCGGTTTTGTCTCCGTTCAGTTTCAGGGCTGATGCCGTCATCCAGCTCCTCACTTCCTCTAGGCATTCTCTGAGCCCGCCTGGCACTGTTCGGGATGACTCTTTCACCAGTGAGACCACCAGTTGTGTGTCGTCCGCATATGAGATGATTTTAACTCCAAAAGGGCGGACGACACTGGCCAGTGGCCTCATGTATAGGTTGAACAAGGCCGGGCTCAGAGAGGAGCCCTGAGGAACTCCACAATTTAGGGGTCTACTGGAGGAAGCTGAGTCGCCGTCAAAAACCCTGAAAGACCTGTACCTCAGAAAGGACTCAAACCAGGCCCAGGCTCCATCCATGATCCCCACACTAGACAGGCAGCTTAATAAGGTGTCATGACACACAGTGTCGAAAGCCGCGTTTAGATCAAGGAGGATCACTGCCACTGATCCTCCCTGATCCAAGATTTTTCTCGCTTCCTCTACAACCATGAGAAGGGCGGTCTCTGTCCCGTGCTTGGGTCTGAAACCCGTCTGAGTGGGGTCCAGTATATGGTGATCCTCTAAATAGGACACCAGCTGTAGGTTCACATATTTCTCCAAAACCTTGCTCAGCCATGGGAGAAGAGAAATAGGACGATAGTTCGCCAGATCAGACGGGTCCAAATTGGGTTTTTTGATCAGAGACCTGACCATGGCCTGTTTCCACTCGGGTGGGACAGTGCCGGAGGAGATGGAGGAGTTTAGAACCTCTCTGATGACGGGCAAGGTAGTGTGGGATGCTGCCATTAAGATGTCAGGAGGGGCAGGATCGGACGGGGAACCTGATTTAACACTGAGGGCCAGTGAGTCTAAAGTGGAGAGATCTAACGGGGGGAAATGAGTTAGTTTATGGGGGGTAAGGGGAGGCGGCAGGCTGGAGGGGTAGAGTTAGGTTGGGTAGGCGGGTCGGCGTTTAGAGGAGAAAAAGCTGAATAGATTTTGTTTATTTTCTGGTAGAAGAAATCGGCGATGTCATCACACTGGGTGACCGATTTCTCGACATACACTGCTGGGGCTGGGTTAGTTAGCTTTTTAATGATTTGAAAGATCTCTTTAGGTTTAGATCTAGCATTGAGGATATTTTCGGCGAAGAACGCCGATTGTGCTGTTTTTATTTGGGATTTGTACTCGTTTAAAGTTTCACGCTACTGAATTTTATCATCCACTGATTTGTCTAAGCGCCAGCGTCTTTCCGCTCTTCTACAGAAACGCTTTTTTTCTCTGAGGGATTGGGTGTACCACGGGGCGCTTTTCTGAGGCTGCTTCAGTACAGTCTTGCTCATTGGGAGCGTGCAGTCAAGAGTTTGGGAGATCCAGTTGGTATATGCCTGGTTTGCTAAGGCGGGATCATCCTGGATTTCTGGTAATGAGCTGGCCAGTTTTGTGCACCACTTATCCACCTCAAGGCGCGCCCAGGCCCGCCTAAGTTTGGTAGTGGGAGCCGGAGGAGAGGGTTTAAGTGTGGTCCATTTAAAGGGGATTAAAAAATGGTCCGTCCATGGTAGGGTGATACCTGGGTCCACTGTGATCTCAGGGCAGTTTGAGAAAATTGGGTCTAATAAATGACCTTTTTCGTGAGTGGGGGTGGGGACGCGTTGAGTCAGTTGTAGAGCTGCTAGGTCATCTAGTAGGATAGCAGCTGGATGATCAGAGGGGGAGTCGAAGTGTAGGTTCAGGTCACCTAACACGGTGTAACTCGAGGAGGTGCTGGCTCTACTGGCTGCATTCGAAGGAAGGGATAGGAGGAATTGCTTCGGAAGGCCGGGTGGACGATAAATGAGAGTGCCTGAGAAGCAGATGTTAGGTGAGAGGTTGATGTTAAATCCCATACTCTCGCAGTCCGCGATGGTCTCCGGGGAGAGGCGACAGAGGTATTGCTCCTTAGAAATGATGGCAAGGCCTCCTCCTCTCCCTTTTGGCCGGTCTTGCCGAGTTATTTGATATCCGGTGGGGAGGGACTCAACTATCGCTGGATTGGATTCACTGGTAAGCCAGGTTTCCGTAAGGAAAAGCAGGTCCGGAGTATGCTCTTCTATCAATATGGCCATTTCTGTGCTGTGTTTGGGCAGCGAACGGCAATTTAGCAGGAGCATTTTGAAATCCTGGATAGCTGTTGTGCGCAGGTAAGATTTGAGAGGCGCAGAACAGGTAGGGCAGATAGAAGGAAGGTCTATGGCTTGGAGGGAGTGCCAAGGGCATGAGGTAACCGAGGGCCTTAGTTGATAAAGGCATTCTGAGGAGTAGCGTATAAGTGCTGGCTGTTGGGGGGCAAGGGGGGTGGCCCGAGGCCCGATCTCGGCGCGGACGAGCGCAGACGAGCTTGCCTTATGCGCGCCTTTGGCGCGCATTCGTCGCGCCCGCTGTGCTCGTCCGCTGCGCTTCTTGTATATGCACATACTTATGGTCTGGGATTTCCTAGAGGGCGTGGCCTCGGAGTGGGCGTGTCCTGCACCGGGCGGGGAGAGTGGGCTTTCGACAGAGAAGTCCCTGTGGCCTTCCCAGCGCTCGTTTTTGTGAGGGACAGGTGCCTGCACACAGTAATCGTGTGTAGGAGTCAGGGAGAATGTGAAGTTAAAAAAAAATATTAAAATTTTCGGTTTTAAAAGCAGCAAAAGCGTGAACACAAAGCAATCTCCCGGCTGTGCCTCAGGAGGAATACAGTTACCGGCGCACTCGCGACTCAGCGCGCTATTTATGCGTACTAATTAGGGGGCGTGGCCTCGGAGTGGGCGTGTCCTGCACCGGGCGGGGAGAGTGGGCTTTCGACAGAGAAGTCCCTGTGGCCTTCCCAGCGCTCGTTTTTGTGAGGGACAGGTGCCTGCACACAGTAATCGTGTGTAGGAGACAGGGAGAATGTGAAGTTAAAAAAAATTACAATTTTCGGTTTTAAAAGCAGCAAAAGCATGAACACAAAGCAATCTCCCGGCTGTGCCTCAGGAGGAATACAGTTACCGGCGCACTCGCGACTCAGCGCGCTATTTATGCGTACTAATTAGGGGGCGTGGCCTCGGAGTGGGCGTGTCCTGCACCGGGCGGGGAGAGTGGGCTTTCGACAGAGAAGTCCCTGTGGCCTTCCCAGCGCTCGTTTTTGTGAGGGACAGGTGCCTGCACACATTAATCGTGTGTAGGAGTCAGGGAGAATGTGAAGTAAAAAATTATTACAATTTTCGGTTTTAAAAGCAGCAAAAGCGTGAACACAAAGCAATCTCCCGGCTGTGCCTCAGGAGGAATACAGTTACCGGCGCACTCGCGACTCAGCGCGCTATTTATGCGTACTAATTAGGGGGCGTGGCCTCGGAGTGGGCGTGTCCTGCACCGGGCGGGGAGAGTGGGCTTTCGACAGAGAAGTCCCTGTGGCCTTCCCAGCGCTCGTTTTTGTGAGGGACAGGTGCCTGCACACAGTAATCGTGTGTAGGAGTCAGGGAGAATGTGAAGTTAAAAAAAATTACAATTTTCGGTTTTAAAAGCAGCAAAAGCGTGAACACAAAGCAATCTCCCGGCTGTGCCTCAGGAGGAATACAGTTACCGGCGCACTCGCGACTCAGCGTGCTATTTATGCGGTATTTATAGGTTGGTGTTATGGAATCAACAACAGAATAGTACGCGATCTTTTGAAAGCAGGAAAGTTTATTGAAAATGTCATACTACTATTATGATGATGACAGGAAGAAATCTTCATGGTTTAAAAAGCTGAAAAACATGTTTGTAAAAGACAAAGAAGTAGTTACGAGAGAGGGAAAAATACTTCCTTCACCGAAGACACCTGCTTCCTATATGTTGACGAAATATGGTTACCATACGTGTGCTTGGTTGGAAAATTGGGTACATTATACCAAGGATGATGGTGTGTTAGCCTTTCCGAAAGGAGGATCATTTGATTTGGCTATTCTGAGAAATTTGAGAGACAAAATGATGAAACTTGAACCAAGACCTGGACCAACTCAATTTGAGGCGTTAGTTGAGTGGGAAGATGAGATGCATCAAATGGAAAGTGAGAGGTTGAGTAGGCATCGTAGACCGAGAGGTAGAGGCAGAGATTTGTGGGGAGAAACACATGTGACTAGAATGCGAAGATGGAGAAATAGTAGTATGTGCGATGGCATGTATCCCGTCAGATTGGTTGAAGAATATGAGGGACGAAAGAGTACGGAAAAGAAAAAGAATACAGAAGTGGGAAATCAAGGCTATGGTGAAAGCAAATCAGACAATGCTGTTTTAGAAGAAATATTAAATAGGAGACCACCCCCATTCCAGGCAAGTTCTTTATGGACTACCCCAAATGCCCCGATGTCAGAAGAAAGAGTAAATGAATCACCAAGACAACCATCAAATTTGAGAGACTTTCCTGAAAGAGTAGAAACAAGATATGCCCCGAATACACCGATAGGAGAAGCTAGGATTACAGGAACTCCTGTACAAAATAATGATTCACACAGAATTGTGAAAAGTGCAGAAAGACGAAGTAATGAACAGCCAAATATGTCTGATTATGAGCGTCCTGCACATGAATTGATTCAGAACCTTACTAGGAATATGAAAGCTGTAACTGTACCAGTAACCATAGGACCTGTGATACCGGTATTCGAAGATCAGAAAATAAAAGAGCCTAGATTAACCATTCCATTACAACAAAGTTTACAAAGAGCAAAGGAGAGTACTTGTCCTGATCTATCAGAAATAAGGCAGAATATAAGTGTAAATCCACCAGAGTTAACTTTTAATCAAAATTTGTCATGCGGATACCCAACAGGAGCAGAACTGACTCTGCTACTCCAGAGAAAAGTGCAGATAAAATAGATTTAACGCAAACACCCATGGGACCATCAGAAAAAGAGTTGAGTGAATGGATAAGATCATTAAAATTAAAAGAGCAGGAATTAAAAGTGCTGAATGTGTCCAAATTGAAAGTAGATATGGAAGAATTAATAATTGGAACAATTGGGACAGATAGATTAAAAACTTACCAGGATGATGAGCTCATGTTTTTATGTAAAAGCATAACATGGATAGCCAAGACAATGTACGATCAATTAGAAGAAGTGGCAAGTGAATATGGAATAGATTTTTCCAAAATAAAGTCATTGCAGAAATCTTATCGAGTAGATTTTGCAGAAAGAGACATTGAAAACATGAACACTGCAGGAAGACAAGTACAGATAAAAGATTTGATTGTGTTGTTGCCCAAATGGGGTGATGTAGGCAAATGGAGAGTCAAGTGGGCAAAGAAGAAAGAAGAAAACAGTGATAAGTCTACTTTAGCTTTCCCCATTAGAGAAAAGGGAAAAGTGGCAACTGAATTCCCTATGAGAGAAATTCCTGGAGGAGGATATGTACATGTGCCTTGGAGCAGACAAGATATATTGTCATTTACGAATGATTTCCCCAGGCTGAGAGAGAAACCAGTAGAGTGGTATCGACAAGTTGACAGATTTGTAAAGGTGTCAAAAGTATTGTGGATTGATTTGGATGGATTATTTGACATAGTGGTGCCAACAGATTTATGGACAGAATGTAAAATATCTGTGGATTGGCCAAGGGAGGAATATCCCAGAGTTGAGAAAACGGGAGCTCCTTCACCAGACGTGATGAGGAAGTATGAGCAAGTGATAGTATGGTTGAAAAACAAAATACCTCCAAAAGAAACTGATTGGGTAAAGATAGACAGAACAACACAAGAGCCGAAAGAAACTGTGCATTCATTATATGAAAGGTTGCTGTTAGTCTTCAAGCAGTACAGTGGTTATGAGGAATTAAATGAGAAGGACATGAGTCACTTTGTTTATAGATTCGTTTATGGATTAAGACCAGAAATCTCAGACATGATTAGACATAGCAGGATGGATTGGCAGTCGAGTTCAGTAGATAAGGTTCTGAGACAGGCAAAATATTGTAGTGAGGAGATTGATGCAAAACAAAAGAAGCTGAAAGAGAAAGCCATGTGGGCACAAGTAAAAGTAGCAGAGCAACAAGTAGCACAGATGGAGAATAAGAATGTAGGGAATCAAGGTGGGATTAAAGGTAAACCAAAATTGGTGGGGAATATTGATGAATTGAAAAAGAAAATGCCATGTTTCAACTGCGGCCAGATAGGGCATTGGAAACAAGAGTGTAAATGTCCACCTAGAGTTAATGGGGAACATACATCATTGAATCAGCAGGTGCAGTTTGAGGTAAATCAGGAGCAACCGCAGCAACAGCAGATAGCAAATCAGCAAAGTCAGGTGCCGCAACCCCCACTGCCATACAGTGGAAATCAGCAGAGATACTGTGCAGAGACAGGATTCAGAGGTGGTGAGCAGGTAAAAAGACAGCAAAGAGTAAATGCGTGTCCTCAATATTGGTTGCAAGAAGAGAATGGCAGTGAGCCAGATGAAAGTTTCTGATGGTGCCTGAGGGAGGAAGAAGAGTGTGTGCCTGGAGCCACTCTTGAGGTAGATCAGTCAGGTCCATTTGTGAGTGGAAAAGTGAATGATGTGGAAATAACTTTTCTAGTGGACACTGGTGCTACCCGTTCTACTGTTAGGTTAGTGGAAATTCAGAATCTTCTTCTCTCGGGTGAGACAATCCAGGTTGTAGGTGTAGCTAACAGACAAATAAATACTCCTTTGACAAAACCAGTTGAAATAGAGATTGGGACGTATAAAGATATGCATCGGTTTGTGGTGTGCGACAGCAGTCCTGTTAATTTGCTAGGCAGGGATATATTGTGTAAAATGAACTGTGCCATATACTGTTCACCAGATGGCATAGAATTGCAGACTCCAGACGAAGATAGTTTGTATAAACTGACAATGCTCATAATTGAAGCAGAACAAGACAAACTGTTTCCTGTTTTTGATAAAGAGAAAATTCCTGTTGAACTGAAAGAGGCAGTGAAAGAGAGTGTGTGGGATTTCACTGGAAAGGATATATGTTTGATGAAAGGAGTTGATCCTGTGAAAGTGTCCATAAAAGAGGGTGCAAGTTATCCAAATATACCGCAGTATAAAATGACTGCCGAAGTAATTGAAGGAATTACTCCAGTGATTGATAAAATGATTGAGCAGGGAATCGTAAGAGAAATTGAGAGTAGTCCTTGTAATTCGCCAATTATGGGATTGAAGAAGCCAAACGGAACATTTAGAATTGTACAGGACCTGAGAAAAGTCTATAAAATTGTTGCCCCATGTTGTCCAATTGTCCCGAATCCAGCAGTGATTTTGTACCAAATACCACATGATGCAGAGTGGTATACAGTGATCGATCTATGCAATGCGTTCTTTACTGTTCAATTGCATCCAGAAAGCCAACCAATTTTTGCGTTTTGTTTCCAAAATCATATCCTAGCATGGTGTAGAATTCCATAAGGGCACACTGAGAGCCCATCGATTTTTAATCAACTGCTAAAGAAATCATTGGAAAATTTGAGCATGCCTGGAGAATCTGTGTTAGTACAGTATATTGATGATCTTTTGGTTGCATCAAAAACAAAGGATGCCTGTGTAACCGATACAGTGGCATTATTGAATCATTTGGCTGAAGAGGGACATAAAGTGTCTCCATCAAAATTGCAGTTTTGCCAGAAAGAAGTACAGTATTTAGGCCACAAGATTGCAAAGGGAATCAGATAGGTCACAATTGAGAGAATTAAAATGATACAGGGAATTCAACCATCTAAAACTCAAAGACAGGTAAGAATGTTTCTAGGAATGGTGGGTTACTGCAGACAGTGGATAAGTGGATTTTCATTGATTGCAAAACCATTGCAGAGACTGACAAAGTCAGACATCAGAGACCCAATTGTTCTGACCAAAACAGAGATGGAAGCATTTGAACAGCTCAAAACTAAATTGTGTGAAGCCCCAGCTTTGGGAATGCCTGATTACGAAAAATAATTTGAACTGAACTGCAGTGAGCGAGAAGGATGTGCTCTGTCAGTATTAATTAAGAGGCATGGAAAAATGAGAAAACCAATTGCGTATTTCTCAGCTGTTTTAGACCCTGTTGCAAAGGCTTTGCCAGGTTGTCTGAAAGCAGTAGCAGCAACCAGTGTAAGTCTGGAGCAAAGTGAAGGAATTGTGATGGGATTTCCGGTGAGAGTCTATGTACCTCATTCAGTGGAGATTCTCCTCACAAGAGCAAAGACACATTACATGACTAACAGCAGAATGACACGTTATGAGAAAATAATTTTGGGAGCTGAGAATGAGACAATTGCCAGATGTGTGAATGTTAACCCATCAACACTGTTACCTGATACAGTTGAAGCAGAAGTGAAAGGTGAGCTTGATCACAAGTGTTTGGATTTTTTGGAATATTGCACAAAGCCTCGTCCAGACATTAAAGATGAACCTTTGCATGTATCAGACTTTGTGATGTTTGTGGATGGATCATGCTTGAGAACAGAGAGTGGTGTTCTAAGTGCTGCATATGCTGTTTGTACAGTAGCAGAAGTGTTGGAAGCATCTTGTCTAAAAGGAATTCATTCTGCTCAAATAGCAGAGTCGATTGCTTTGATACGAGCATGTGAGTTGAGAAAAGAGGTGAAAGTAACCATAGTGACCGATAGTCAATATGGTTATGGAGTTGTTCATGATTATGGACAGCTTTGGTCCCAAAGAGGCTATTTGACCTCTGCAGGAACACCTATTCGGAATGCAGAGTTTGTAAAGACATTGATTGATATGATACAGCTACCTGAAAAATTGGCTGTGGTAAAATGTTCAGCCCACAAGAAAGGTGAAGATTATATCACCAGAGGAAACAATTATGCTGATGCAATTGCAAAACATTGCGCTAAAAATCAAATTTCAATCAATCAAGAGAAAACTGAAGAACATGTTCCAAGTCCTTTAATGCTAACCACTGTAGTGGAAACTTGGCAGGAAGTGAAGCAGATGCAGGAAGAGGCAGAAACAGAGGAAAAATATATTTGGTTAAAATCCGGTTGCAGACAAAGAGAGGAAGATGAAATTTGGGTTTACAAAGATGAAAGACCAGTAATGCCCGATAGCATGATTTCAGATATGGCCCGAATGTACCATGGTCAAGCACACATTGGCAGAGACGCTATGATTTGTCTCTTTAGGCAGACTTGGTATAATCCTAAATTTAGAATGATTGCTGAAAGTTTGTGTCAAAGATGTTTGGTCTGCCAGCAATTTAATCCAAACAGAAAAACTGTTGTAAGTTTGGGAGCCATAGGACGGGAGGGTGGCCCATTTACAAGAGTTTAGATGGATTTTATTGAATTACCTCCATGTAACAGACTCAGATATGTTCTTGTGATAATCTGTTTGTTCTCTCGATGGGTAGAAGCTTTCCCCATGAGAAGGAATGATGGAATAACTGTTGCTAAACTGTTCTTGCGTGAGATAATACCACATTTCGGGTTTCCGGTCACGATTGAATCGGACAGAGGTCCGCATTTCCAAAATGATTTATTGCAGATGATTTGTGAAGCTCTGGACATTCGCCAGAGACTACATTGTGCATACAGACCTGAGGCTTCAGGAGTAGTTGAACAGGTGAATGGAACAATTAAAAATAGAATTGCAAAAATGTGTTTGGCAACGGGAATGAAGTGGCCAGATGCCTTGCCACTTGTGTTAATGACATTAAGAAGCATACCTGACAGAAAAACTGGATTGAGCCCTCACAAAATTTTGATGGGAAGGGTGATGAGGCAGGCTTATGTACCAGTTAATAAGTCACTAACTATAAATGATGACATCATTCTGGATTACTGCAAGAATCTATCTGATGTGGTAACTTCTGTGCTCCACCAGGTGGGAACTGAATCAAATACCAAAGAGAAAACTCCAGCTCATGATCTAGTCCCTGTGGACTGGGTACGAGTGAAAGTTCATCACAGAAGGAATTGTTTGGTACCAAGGTGGCAAAAACCACGTCAAGTGATCTTGGTCAGTACTACTGCAGTTAAGTGTGCTGGACTGAAAAGGTGGGTTCATGCTAGTCACACCATCCGTGTGCCTGAACCTGAATACCCATACGACGGTGAAAGTACAACTGACTCTGATTCTGAAGGTGAACCAGAGAAGGTTCCAGATATTGAAGATCGACAGGAACATTGACATCTGGAAGTATCAGAAGCCAGTTCTGCGTCTGAAGGTGAAGGTGAAAGGGAAATTGTTGAAATACCAGATTCAGAAGATCAAATTGAAGGTCGAGAATCGGTAAAGACAAGCACCAGTAAAGACGCAAAAGAAAGTGAAGAGAAAGTTGTTGAAAAGGAGAAAACTGTAAAGCAAACTGAAGACTCTGAAAGCAGGAACGGAAATCCTGAAACCGGAGAAAAGGAAGTAACTTACGACAAGGATGAGATTCCAAGTACCAGTTATGAAGGTGTTCCTAACAGAGTAACAGTAGAGAAAACTGAAACTGATGAAGACAAAGACATTGTAAAGATCATAATTAATGATACAGTGGAAGACACTGAAAGTGAAACTGATGACAGTGCAGATGAAACTCCATTAAGAAAAAGCACAAGAAAAAGAGCTTGGGGAGTGGAGCATAATACAATAGAGCCGAAGGCTAAGAAAGTTTGTAAAGGAGACAATTGGCCTAAAGGAGCTGGAGGATTAAAATTCAAAATAGTGAACAAAACAAAAGAGCAAGAAGACCAAGTGAATGAGATCTCTAGCCAGAAAGAAACATTGGGAAAGAAAATAGAGACTATTCAAAGGCCTAAAAGAGTAAGACGTCCAAATCAGAGGTACAAGTCACCTGAGTGGACATATATTGTTCTTCCACCAATTGTTGAAGTAAATAGCAGTCAAGAGAATCTGTATGACCCAAAATCAATTGGGAAAAGTGAGTAAAAAGGTCATCTAAGGGGAAAGATAAGTGTTCGAAGTATATGATATTAAAGTAAAAAGTCTGAAGTCCTGTGAGACGGTTTTGTAAAAATAGAAGAGGTCGGAGTTGAAACAAGGTCGAAGAAAAACTTGTTAGAGAATCTAATTATAGCATTATTTAGAATAGAAATTGACACAAGGTCGAAGAAAACTTGTTAGAGTGCAGTGTGGTGTGAAAATTATAGGCGACATAAGGTCGAAGAAACGGTGTTAGGGAATATGGCAATGAACAATCACAGAACGAAATGTTCTATTTTTAGAAAATGGTGCAGGTGTTTTTCCATATGCATGGGGTTGATGACTATACTATGGATAATGTTAGCTATTGTGATTCCTTTCCAATCTAATTTAACAAAATTAAAACAGAATGAGAGTACAAGCAAGCCAATTGAGAAAGAAAAAGTGCATGAGAGTTATGTATACAAGCCATAGTTGCATCAAGATAGGTCTATTAGTGACTACACTAAAAATACCTTTTCAAAGTTATTGTTGGAGTACATTAAAACAATGAATGTTGATGACTGTTATGTTTGTGTAAAATTGCCAGCATCAGTGTCAGAAGGGGTGACCTATCACCACCTTCCTCTTACTTATGGAGTAACTTGTAGTGTAATTGCAAGTTTGTTTAATAAGACTGGGAAATTGGAGTATCATTATTCCAATGTAGATGAGATATTTGCGAAATTAAAGATTGATAATACACTAAATAAAAGAAAACATGCGGAAGTGATGGAAGAATATTTCTCAGAAGTAGATGAGTTAACACATGAGTATGCATTTAATAATACTTTGACATGTAAAATGAGAATTGAAGAGAAAGCTTTCTTAAACATGGTTGAGGAAAGGAGGATTGCTTACAAACGAAAAGAGAAAATGAAGCATGCAAAGTCGAAATATTACACATTTGATGATGAGAATATTGAAGATAAAAATGTGAATGTAGCAATCAATATAGATGCACTAATGTTGGGAAAATTTTGTATTAGGAGAGATAATTCAATGTAAGACAATTATTTTGTGGGTGCAAGTCAATGTGAAGACACCTATAGAATTATAGGAGGTTGGGGATTTAAAGGAGGAAATGATCCTGTTTTTCCTGGAATTTATTTTATATGTGGAAATAAAGCTTATTATAGACTGCCTGATCATTGGTATGGGACATGTTATGTGGGTTTGGTCTTTCCAAAAAATGTCCATGTAGATAGAGGTACTAATGGAAAGCATGAGATAGGTAAAGTGTTAAGTAGAAAAAGGAGAGAGAGTGCTTTAGAAATAATAGGAGATGTATTTGGAGCACTGATACCAGCAGTGGGAATTTCGTTTAATGCAAATAGAATCAGAAAATTGTCCACAATAGTTGATAAATTATCAACAGATACAGCAGGAGGATTCTTAATGGTAGATACTGAAATGGTTGCTATGAGAGCTATGGTTATGCAAAACAGACTTGCTCTTGATATAATTTTAGCAAAAGAGGGAGGAGTCTGTGGAATATTGAAAGTTCAACACTATTGTACTTATATTCCAGATAAAAGTCAAAACATTGAAAAGTATATTATAAATATTACAGATTTGCATAAAGAAATTGCACCACTGGAGGTTGAAGGTGTCCTTGAAAGATTGGGTAAAAGTTTTTCAGCAATTAAACACTGGTTTCAAGAAATAGGTAGTTCAATTATAGGTAAAATACTAATACCGATAACAGTCTTAGTGGTAGTAATCCTTATGATAAGGTTATGCTGTATATATAAAGGTAGAAGAGATTTCAGAAATTTGATAAAGAAAAGGAATGAAGAACGATTAGCAAGGATGAGAGAAAAGAATGAGATAGAAATGGAGGAAGTAAAAGAAACGGTTTTCAAAAATTCGAAAGAAAAAGAGACAAAATGATAGATGACATTAACAAAAAGAAGTTGAAACATGTTCTGCTAAATTTTCCAAAATGTTGAGGGTTATTTGGTGATGGAATCACCAGATGAGGGAATTGATGGAGCGAGGTGGCAAACACACAATTTTGTGTACCCCTCGTAAAGTTAATGTCCCATAACAGTAACGTTTATTGATTGCATGTTTTGTGAAATTAACCAACCATAGAATAAAGTGCACACATTATTTTATTATTACACATGGGGAGAACTAATTTTGCTTGCATGTTGCAAATAAACTCAGCTAATATGTATTGTTATTGTGTTGTGAATTAATGCACAGCTTGGAAAATAATCAAAACGCAATTTAAATGTGCTTATTGTATTCGTTTATGTGATGGAGAGGTCGAAATGTAAGTATAAAATGCATTTATGTGGCTTATTTGCTAGGTAACAACTAACTGGGAAACCTTAGTTAGGTGGGAGGTAAACAGAATGGGTTTAAAATTCAATAATTAATATAAATCTGTGTTTGTTTTCATGATAGTTCCAAAAGTGGCCTCTGAGGCCTGTGCAAAGATGGACGCTTGGGTAAACTGTGAGCAAGAGCTGAACTGCGCAGGCGCGCCAAAACCTGCTAGTCAGAGTGAACTGCCTGTGCTCGAGGAGGTTCAAGGCTGATGTGGCCCGGAACCTAGGATGGGTGCCAAACCTGGGTGACTGAACGTTGAGAACATGGGAATATTGCCTGATGTTGCCACTCAAGGAAATGGCTAGGCCAAACACTTTCCTAAAACATTGACTTATTATTTCTTGCTGACACGCTGTGAAATGATGTTGTAATGGTGAAGAGATGCTCATCCACCCCGATTTTGTCCAATCACAGCCCAAATAAGTGGTGTTAGTTACATTTTAGATAGATTAAGTTAGGGATTTAGGGTATAAAAACCCCTGGTTTTGTCTAGTTGGGGTCGCTTTTTCAATTTCCATCGGAGATGCTGCCCGATTGCCGACTGATTCCTGGATGTAAGATTTTTAATGGTTTTTCTTCCTTGTTTGCTTTGCAGGATTGAAGGATAAGATGAGGGTGTTAGTTAGGGATGTTAGTAGAGAATGACTTTGGAACTATCTGTTCTTTACTTATCTTCAACTGTTTTCGAAAATAAAGCGATTCTTTTTCTGAGCTCTAAATAAAATGATCATTTTGAAATAAAGTTTAAGATTACTGAATAAAGATTTACTAATGCCTTAAATGTCAGACATGATAAAGTTTTGCTTTGAATACAAATTAGATAAATGAAGAAGTAAGAGCTGGTCTTTGAATTCTTCCTACGCCTAATTTTCATTCTAAGTACTAAGAGGAGAAGGTCCCAGCCTAAACAGACAATTAATATGAAAAAATTGAAATATGAAGAAATCTTACAACGAATGAATCCGTCCACATTGTTTTATTCACAATGGGAGAAAGTAATGCATATCACTTTTAGAACAATAACAATTGGTTGAAAAGTGCCCCGGTAAGGGAAGGGAAGGGGGTGAGTGATTTCAAGTGAGGACAATGTGGTAGGGAAGGAATTGAGTGACAGAATAATCAATCAATTGGAGGTAAAAGGTAAAAAGGAGTTACATATTATGTACAAGAAAATGGACAATAAAGTTCAGACTGTCTATTTACATGGGTCATACTCCACAACGCTCAATCAATGGACAGTTAAGACATGGAGTTGACATCAAAAGAACAGGTAGTTGTCGACGTTTCGACCCTCTGAAAAGCGCAGGTATTTCTATTATCCTTGCCATGGGGTCTTCATCAGGACGTGTATTGGGGCAGGCAACCTAATCAATATATATAGGTTTATTAATTAACTAATTGGAAATGTGTGAAAACATCAACTTATTATGAAGTAAAAACATGAATATGGCACACTGATGTAACTGCGGAATAGAGGTGGAGGGAACCATTAAATCAAACTAGAAAAACTCATTACAAACACTTAAGTATGACAGTTAATTAATCATGGATATGAATCAATCCCATTGAGGCATAACGTGAAATGCCGTCGTTTATGAACTAATCAGTTGTTGAGAGCGACGTGAAAAAATTGGTCACGAGATGATACAGGTGGATGGAGAGGTATAAACAGGGGAACTATACCTGTATCTTAAATGGATACGATTTGGTTACAAGAAGCTCGTAGCTGTGTCTGAAAGGAGCACAAATCAAAAGTCACAAGATCGGGATTGTTATCAAGAGTCATCAACATATTAAAAACCGGACTGGGGTTTATTCCATGAAAAATGACTCACCCAGTAAAACGTTCAAGACGCGTTCCTCGAAGGGGAACTCGTAGCTGTGTCTAAAAGGAGCATAAATTAGGAGTCATAAGGGTTTGTGACCTAGAATCATCGAATTATTCTGAACCGGACAGGAGCTGATTGCATGGAAAAACACTCACCCAGTCACTGCGTTCAAGACGCGTTCCTCGAGGGGGAATAATTGCTTTGAAAAACTCGCGGACCAACGATGTCTGTTGAATAATTAAGAAAAAGCCATAAGGAAAGGCACGCGGCCGTCGGACCGATCTACATCGGGTCAAAGTGCCGATCTGGGACATACACTTACCGGGTGCCGATTGAATCAGGCGGTATACCGGTTGAACTTGCAATGGCGAGTAGGATTTCCTGAATCATTTAGTTGCCATGGAAGTTGGGTCACGTGGTGGGTTACGCTCATAATGGGGTTAGATGAGGGACTTAGTGTGCGTTCCAAGGTTGTCATGGTACCTGGAACGCATCTGAATGTCGAGCCCTAGAGACAGAAATGGCTTTTAATTTGTAATTATATTGCGATAACGGTCATTAGACCTCACCCGGATGTTTGTCATGGTGCATAAGATGCATGTGAAAGTCGAGCCCTAGAGATAAAGGTTTTTTGAACTCACATGGATGGTGGTACTGTCACACGTCACACAAGTAAATGGAATAATGAGAGACTGGTTCTCTTGAGAATGTCTAATGAGAAACATTGAGATACCTTCAATGGTGCTGGCACATGAATATAAGATTGAATGGTTGTATACCGGTGACACCAGTTGGAAGGAGTGGCACAAAATATAGTGCCTCATTCACTTATTGAAAAACTTATACATGCGTAAAAAGACATTCAATTTGATCATGGCGTACCTCTCACATGAGGGTATAGGCCATACAATGAAGCAAAACTAAATACATTCTGACATATATTCGTGAGCCTAATGATATGAACAACCAATCAGTGAGGCACCCTTACGCACTTAAGGCATATGCGTACCTCTCACATGAGGGTATAGGCACAAAATACCGCGTGTGTAGACAGAATTTCAATACACTCACAAAAAGGTTTTGCAGATGCATAGGTTGGTGAAACATACCTCTCACATGAGGGTATAGGTTGTACCAATTTGCTGTAGATTTGAAACGCATTTTAAGATAGGGTGGCCAATTGAGAGAAAGAGCTATCATGCTCGTTGAGTCCTGTATCAATGGAGTCATAGAAAAACATCCATTTCAACTCCCGTATATTTAAGATATTGGAGATATTACCACCCCGGGGACCCAGGGACGCCTTTTCGATCACTACCCATCTGAAACTGTCTGGTGGATGAGATGCTGAGATGAAATGCTCAACTAAAGGGGCCCCTTGTACCTGACACCTGATTCTACTCATGTGTTGCAACATTCTCACTTTGGCTTTCTGTTGGGTCTGGCCTATGTATATTAATTGACACGGACAGATGATGGCATAGATAATGTTCGTGGAATTGCAATTGGTATGAGTTTTTGGCCAAATTTGCTTATTGCGAAATGTGAACTCTTTGGTTTGGATGGTGGTATCACAGGCCTTACAGTTGCCACATTTGAAATGGCCCATAACTGGAGGCAGGTTCCATAGAGTGCTGACAGTGGGATCTTCAGGAGTTGCTAGAAAGGAGCGCACCACAAAGTCTTTAACGCTCTTTGCTTTCTTAAATGCATGTAGAGGTGTGGTAGGTTGATCAATATCGTCCGATATTAAATCCCAGTGGTGATTAATTATTTTCTTAATCCTATTACTTTTGGTGTTAAATGTGGTAACACACACAATCCTGTTTTCTGATTGATCCTTGTTGCTCTTTGGGGACAATAGTTCTTCACGTGGATAATACCAAGCTCTTTTGCGTGACTTCTTAATCAGGCGTCTGGGGTATCCTCTCTGCGTTAAGCGATTTGAAAGTTCCTCGGATTCTGTAAAGTAGTCATCTTTCCTTGAGCAATTTCTACGAATGCGTAGAAATTGCCCAAAGGGTAAATTATCCCGGAGGGCTCTCGGATGATGGCTCTCATAGTGTAATAGCGAGTTCCTTTCAGCCGGTTTCCGATAGAGTCTAGTGAGTAACCTTCCTGATTCCTCATAGATGCTCAGGTCAAGGAAGTTTATCGTGTGATTGTCAGACTCAATGGTGAATTTGAGAAATTCAGACTGTAAATTAAGCCAGGTGAAGAAGGACATTAATTCTTCTAGCTCACCATTCCAAATTAGAAGGATATCGTCAATGAATCTCATCCAGAGACCAAGGTGGTCTCTGAATGGATTGACTGGATTCTAGCAGATCCATTGCCATTATGGTGGTGTCTCTGAATAATTTAAGTCTGAAAAAAACCATGGTAAAATGTTTTTAAATCTGCAGGTGTAAATAATAGTTAAATAGGTTTAGACGCTCCACCTAAATGTTACAGCGTTTCTCTGCTGCGATTCACTAGAGCCTTGAAGCAGAGTGTAAGTGAACAGGGTAGATGCGCAGTGCTATGGTCCCCACTGATGCATGGTTTGTGTGTTTTAAGGTTTATGGGTAATGGTGAGTGTTAATTAAAAATGATTTCTGGAGCCGCGCTGTGGCACACCCACAGCAGATTTTGAAAAAAATAAAGGGGGATCAAAGCCTCGGAAACCGCAGGTTTCATTGACTCAGCACACCATTAAAGGACTTAGGCCCAGATGCATGAAGCTAAATACCACTCGCAGTATTTTTGAGGTATTTTTGCATTTGGGATGCCTCATTCCAAATGCAAAAATCGCAAATTGAGAATTCGCTAAATTGCGATTACTTGCATTTAAGGAATCTCAAATTGAGATTCCTTAAATGCAATGCATTAAAGTTTAAAAAATAGCGATTACGCTAATAGGTCTCGCTAATAGGTCTCGCAAATTACCATGAAGTGGGACGCTCCCGGGCAGCCATGCGCTATATAAATCTTGCTTTCATTTCATTTCATTTCATTTCAAGTACAACTTCATGGTAATTTGCAAACACTTTGAAAAATGCACTAAAGTGCATTTTTTAAAGTTTCATGTTGCGCACACACATGCCCTAAGGGCATATGTGTGCGCAACATATGTGCACAGATCAATTTCAGGGGTGCACCCCTGCACCCTTCAAATCGCATTCTCATTTTGCGATTCGCTAATTGCGATTCGCAAATTGAAACTTCTTCCCATTCATTCCTATGGGCCTCTAGGCCCATAGGAATGAATGGGGAGGTATTCCTTAATTGCGACTCGCAATTTGCGAATCGCAATTAAGGAATTTTAAGAAATCGCTATTTTTAAAGTGATTTCTTCTTGCATTCCATTTTGCTATTCCTTATTAGCGATTCCTTATTTTTCGCTAATAAGGAATCGCAAAATGGATGCTTGATGCATCTGGGGGTTAAATATTTAATGAGTACCCTTAGCAGTTTATGACAAAATTGTGCTTTAAATGCAGTTTTACACAATTCTTTTTCTCAAAATTTGCTGGGAAGATGAAGCCCCCGAAAAAGGTCTTGCTTACTTGCTTCCCTTGCTTTCTACACTTCAGATTGTTATTGTTATTGTTATGTTGGATTTATATCGCGCCAAATCACCTGCAGGTCTCTAGGCGCTCGGAAATCGGTGAAATTTATACAATAACTACATACAACACAAAGAGGTAGTGCAACAGCCAGCCTACATTGCACCCAGGACCTTTCCAAACAGCAATGTCTTTAAGGACTTTCTAAACCGCAGGAGATTCACCTCTCTGCGTAGCCCCTCAGGCAGCTTATTCCATAGCTGAGGGACCAACACAGAGAAGGCTCTCCCTCCCTTGGTTACAAGTTTGTACCGAGGGCAAATCACGCATTATGCCCCAGAACGTCCAAAGATCAAGTCAGCCCCATAATATAAGGGGCATCTAAAATAGACTTTTGCCTGTGTTGTGTTGCTATACTAATCATGCAGTTATTGTAAAACGTCAGCGATGTCAATTGATGTGGTGTTAGGACCATGTGGCATGTCTTCCTGGAAAAATCAGGGTCAATGGTCATATGATGGCATTCCGTGTGATGTCATTAACTTCAAAGGGTATACGTTGTCCCTTCAGCTTATTTAGCATTTTGGTGAATTCACGCCAATGCCATAAACCTCTGTTTGTGACCAAATTTACATTTTTATGCTCATTTTACACATTTCAACCACAGTCCTAAATGCCCCCAAAAGTTTCAGTAGTGGACAGTCCCAAGTGTGCTGTTCCTTGGAAGCTAGGGAACACCGACAAACATGTACATTTACGTGCATTCCCAAACTGCGATCTGATCACTTCCAACCTGTAAATGGTCAGAGATTTTCTTAAGCACAGGGCAGAAGTAACTCCCTTTCCAAGGCATGAAGGGTAACCAACCCCCCCCCAGAGTTAGGAAGGCTGTAAGGGAAGGGCATTCCCCGAGCAAAAAATATTTTATGAGCAATGAGAAAAATGTGCATTTGCACACGAGATGCTATTCCCCACTTGCCTAGATCTCTGCTATGGAGAACTCCACACAGCGGAAATAGGAGGTTGTTGAAAAGTCATATGATCTTTCAGGGAGGAGCATTTTTTCTGGAGTACTTCTTAGAATGGTGGTGAATAACAAAAAGTTGGAAAAACACTTCAGGCAGAGTTGGAGATCTCAGCCTGTACTCTTACGAGTTTTCTGTGAATAGGGCCCATTAATTCTGTCCGACAGTATTTTAGTTACAATATTCTGGTACCATACTTATCATGGCATCTGTGATGTCATATGTGAGTTTATACTCAGGGCAGCTGGAACTGTGCGATTATGCAGCCAGTGTTTTCCACATAATTATGAATTTACCACACTTGCAACTTAATCCATTATTTCATGAATAATCTGCAGATTTTAACAAAAAAAAAAAAAAAAACTCTGTCGCATAATTTGTTCCTGCCCTGCCACATTATCACGGTGGCCCTGATCATAGGCAGTACATTAGAGATGTTATTAAAATGAATACAAATATTTTACTGGTGCACTATCAATATCAAATATTACATTTGCCTATCCGTATGTAGATTGGGACAGAAAAAAAGATTTTTAAACCTTAAACTATTGTTTACTATTACGATTCATGCCTCCTGGCATTTTATAACTATAAAAATAGCTTTGAAAAGCCTTGAACACGAGTTTATTTGAGTCAAACACATTCCCAGGAAGCAAGCAACACCTTCACAGGGCGCTTCGACCTTCAACTTTTTTAGTGCCTTGCGGCCCTAGGCCAGCCGAGGAAAAGTCACTTGACAAAAATCCAGTTGAGGCCATATATTGCTCCTAGTTTATGACCTATGCGTTCACCCCGTGGGAAGATATTACAACTGCAATACACCACAAAAAGTTGGGGTAACTTTTTATAGATTGATAATGAAATGCATTTTTAAAGGCGCAGGTGATACATATTCATAAACTGATGCTGAACAGCAAAGATGCGCACTTTTAAATGAGCGGGGCACCGATAAACCACCGTGTCCTTCACTGCTGCAGACAAGAATGGATTTTGGTTATCTGAAGCTTAGCAGAAGCTCTTATCTTGCTCGCTGTTTACCACCATGAGGCAACATACACAGATTAGCGGATGGACAACAGCAGACGTTAGATTAGATGTCTTCCAACATTCCAGGTGCAAACACAGCAATTGTGGGTGCTAGTTTGTCTTTCTAAATGCGAGGGAAGTGCCCGAATCTGGACAGATGGCACCTTGTCAAACCCGGGCTTGTCACACTCACATAAGCTGCAAATGTCGATGTGGCCCATAAAACACTAAAACCCACCACTGACACCTGGAAACATCACTCTGTGTGATCTACAAACAGGCGATAGAAACGTGTGTGAAAAGCGTGCATCATATTATGTTTATTGTTAGAAAACATGAATAATTTTGCACGACCCCATCCATTTCACCTAATCACAAATAAAAAATGGCTGCATTGAGATTCATGTGTGTATAATCTATTTTTATGATAAAAATCGGTATAGAAATATTAAAAAATATAAAATGAGAATTGGCCTTGTAAGCACCTCAACACAAGGTAAAAATTGTATTTCTTTAGAGGACTGAAATAGAGAAAACGTTGATCGAACAGCAAAAAGTAAACTTGATTTCCGCCGTAAACAGAGGCTTTGTGTCGTCGTATGATGTAGCTAAACTCAGCATCGAACTCGTGAAAGCACATTGAAGACCAACTGTTAGGCTAAAATGAAGTAAACATAATAAAACGTTTTAAAAAATATATATTTTTATTGATTTTACAATAATATCTCATAATTCATTAGTGTCTACAGCAGTCAAAGCAGTAAGTTATACATAATTAATAAAATACCAAAATCTGTGGAAAAATTCATCATACAGCCTTAACATAACCATAAATATCCAGCAGCAGGTTTACAAGTGTTTCTATTAGAAAAACACAACAATAATATCACATAAAGTGCTTTTGTGAGATAAAATGTCCCCAAGGGCAGCCCTGGCCCCTCCCCGGAAAAGACCTCGGCTACGAGACTCCCTCCATTCTCCTACTAACCATTCAGACAGGTGATAATGGGGACCCACAACAGTCAATACAATACACTATACACGATTCATAAGTTGACAAAGTCTGTGCAAAGATTTATCATAAGGCTTTAACAGAAACATGATTATACAGCCATAGGTTTGCAAATATTTCTAAAGTGCAAAATAGGACCAGACTCCTTAAAAAACTATTGTGAGAGCACAGTCCCTCAGAGAAACTCTAGTCCTTCCCTGGAGAAAGGCCTCAACTAAAAAAACTCCCTCCATTCTCCTACTGATCCTTGAGTCAAGCAGTAATAGGGGCCCATATCTTGTGGGCAATACTCTTTTTTTTTACGTCCTTTAAGGTTTTATGGAGGGAAGTCAGTATTATAGACAGCTAAGAGCCTCCTTGTTCTCCAGATTGCAAATGTTGGGGGATCAGAGCTTAACCATTGCAAAGTAATAAAAATGTGATCTTCTGCCATAGCCAAAATAATAATGAGCCCCCCCCCTCACTACGTCTTTCACTTCGTTGTTATCAAGCACCCCAAAATCATTAGAACTGGTGTGCCAATGATTGCCTTCAAAAACCTGCCAATCTCCTGAAAAAATGTATCCAAACTGGGGCAAGAGAAAAACATATGAAGGCTGTCTGCCAGCTGTAAAACACATCTTTTACATTTACCCCAAAACCTACCACCACATATTTTACAGGTGTATGATATAGATTGAAAATTGACAAGAAATGTTGGCTCCTCAAGCTACCTGTTAGGAGTACCGTATTTGCCAATTCCAATGAGTCCTCTATAAAAGACCCCTCAGACCCTAATCTGGATTCCTATTTGGAGTTTTCCACCTCAATATCATCTGGACATCCCTCGACCAGTATTTCATAAATCTGGGGCCTGTTTTTCAATGCTTCCACTAATGGTAACTTCATAACCGATTCTGGATCTTTCGTGTTCTTGACAATAAAAGCCCTTTAATTGTAAGTATTTAAAAGAATCTCCCCTTGCCAATCTATATAACTCCCAAACTCCTAAAAAGGAGCATTGCTGTCCTTCAATATACATATCCCCCAGGGATTTTACCCCCCTTTGTACCCACCTGAATGTTACATGATCTTCAAATATTTGAAGAAGAATTGTTGGTGCCATCATAGGTGTGTAAACAGTCAGTTGGGGATTCCGAATTTCAGTCTCATCTGTTTCCAAACCCCAATGCCGCTTTTAGGTTTTTAAATCTTGTCTTTTTATAATAACTAGGCTGTAAGATCTTAACCAGAAACCCTCTACCCTCACTCCACAAAACTAGGTCGTAAATAGTTGGCTTCTCTGCTGCTTTCATTTACCCCGGGGTGTTTAAGACCAGAAAACCCATATATTGGAGCATACATGCCCAGTAGTACAACGAGAAACTGGGTATTGCCCATCCACCACATTGTCTTTGAAAGAACATCAACTTAGCTGCCCTCCTAATTTGTGTTAGCACCATAAAAATCTAAAACAGATCCTTTCAAAACTGGACAACCAAAATTACCTAATTTCTAGAGGGATCGTTTTAAAAAACGCACAGTACTTTGGGTAAAATGGTCATTTTTAACACATTGCTTCTACGAAACAATGAAAGATGCAAATGATCCATTCTCTCCATCTCCCTTCTAGTGTTGTCTAAGATTGGGGCCATATTCTGACCAACAATCTCGTCCAGGGCAGTTGTGATTTTTACCCCCAAATAAATAGCATCAGAGACTACCAGTGGATCCCTAAATTGCAGTCCTTCTGTGCATAGAATTTGGGTCTTATTTTCATTCAATTTATATCTGGGCCATAAAGGAAACTGCCTACAAGGCACCGGGACTGGACGGTCTGCCCCTCGAGTACTACAGTACCTTCTCTTCCCTTTTGGTCCCTCGTCTGACTGCAACGTTTGCGGACGCATTTGAGAGGAGAGAACTTCCGGGCTCTCTTCGTGAGTCAGTCATAGTGACATTTCTTAAACCGCACCGAGACCCGCAACAATTGTCCTCCTACCGCCCCATCACACTCCTATCCGCTGACTGCAAAATCTTGGGAAAAATCCTGGCAACTCTATACGAACAAATATTACGCCCCTTGGTCCACCCGGACCAATGCGGGTTCGTCCCCGGCAGGAACACGTCCCAGAACATAAGACGGCTGTTCCATGTCCAAGATCAGGTAGGGGACACCTTCCCCCATGAGGCCTGCATCATCCTCGACCTTGAAAAAGCCTTTGAAACTTTGACTTGGCCATACCTCTTTGCTGTCCTGCGACGGGTGGGAATAGGTCCCACCCTTCTATGATACACACGGCTGCTATACACTAACCTTACATCTCGTGTCAGACTTGGTCGGTACATCTCGTCCCGGCTGCGGGTTTAGAGGGGTACCAGACAGGGTTGCCCCCTGTCACCCCTGATCTTTGCCCTGGCGGTGGAACCCCTGGTGATACATTAACGCTGGGAGGGGACCGCCTGGGGTATTCCCATAGCGGACACTGTCGTCTCCATGTACGTGGACGACCTCCTTCTGTACATCCGAGATATAACTTCGGACCTGACACACATATGGACAGCCTTGGCGGAGTTTGCGGAGGCGTCTGGCCTCCAGGTGAACTGGGATAAATCCACAATTTATCCCCTACACCAGTCCCTTGAGCCACGGGAGATACGAGTTGGTGCGCAGAGTCTGCCCTGGAAGGCGGGCTCCCCCGCTATCTCGGTGTCTGCCTATACCACTCCCCCGTGGACATATACGAGGGCAATCACCGTAAGGTGTTAGCCGGCATTAGGTCATCGGTGGGCTTTTGGCGAAATCTCCCGCTGGTGCCGATCGGTCGGGTGGCTATAGGCAAGATGATCATTGTTCCCTGACTATTATATTACTTTACGAATCTGCCAGTTATCCCACCCGGAAGCTTCTTTCGTGAATTAGATGCGCTCCTTCGCGTACTCGTATGGGGGACTGGCCGCCACCGTATAGCTCTCACCAAACTGCAGCTGCCCACCACCCAAGGGGGTCTGGGCGCCCCCGCCTTCGAGTCGTATTTCCTGGCAGCGCAGCTCCAGTGGCTGTCGTACTGGACGGCAGGTAGGCATACCTGGGAGACCTACACAATGCAGGGCCCTGTCCCTATTCCCGAACTTCGCCGTCTGCTGCTCCAAGGCACCAAACTTCGTCGGACGTATCCATTGCAGGTATCGGTGGCTCGCCGGTGGATGTATGACGTTACAACGCATGCTATTACAACGCATGCCTTTACAAAGCAAGTTTTACAACGCAAGTCGTTACAACGACTTGCGTTGGGGGGCGCTGGATAGTGAATAGTTTAATTTACTATTCCAACACCAGTCCCCGTGGATAGTAGGAAAGGTGTTGGAAACTATTCCCTATCCTAGAGCGCCCCCCAGCGCAAGACGTTGTAAAAGTTGCGTTGTAATGGTTGCGTCGTAAAGGTACTTCATTGTAAAAGTTGCGTTGTAAAGGATGCTCCCCCTCGCCGGTATATGCAAAGGATCCACCGTATCGCGGCGCAAACCCGTGCTACTCCCCACGGCTGCCGCTGATTGGCTGGCCGAAGAGGGACACCTATTTCACACACGCCATGCTACGCGCATGGACGGAATCCGAGATAACAGATGCGGAGGGGTTATACGCCGAAGGACAACTTCGTCCATACGAACAGCTCATGGAGGACTACGACCTCCCCCCGGGACAGATTTTAACGCACCGACAACTTATAGACAGTTTTCGCCCATACTGTGATCTTACAGTCGGCGAGCTGGCAAAACACCCAGTCGTCCACACCATTCTATACATGGGCATCGGCCAACACCTTGTGACTTGGCTGTATAAGTCTATACGAGAACTTGCACACAGGCCACCGCATACTCTGAGAGCCACCTGGGTGGACGAGTTCGGGCGACAGTTACATGACAGGGAATGGGTTAGAGCTCTGGAATTCCCCAAGAAAGTGTCCAGAAACGCGCAGTTCAAAAACATACAGTTCTACATTTTGCATAGGGCGTATCAGACACCAGCGCGCCTCCAACGGTTTTACCCTGATACACAGTTCCTCTGTCCTAGATGTCATTCACCGGACGCGCTCTTCCAACACATGTTCTGGAGCTAACCAGTTTTAGATTAATACTGGTCTAACATACTTGACTCTGTCCGCACACTCACAGGACTCACAGATCTACACTCATGGGAAGCGGTTGCTTTGGGAATATTTCGAAGGCCGAAAACACACAAAGTACAGGTCCGCTTTGCGGCTCTGTCCCTGCTTCTAGCCAAAAGAAACATCGCCATGCAATGGCGGACAGCCTCGGGACCCCCGTTAGAGGCATGGGTGGGAGCGGTACAGAAATAGGCGAAAGCGGAGGAGGAAACTCTGAGGGAGGAGGAAGCAAAGGGTCAGCGCACGCATCCCATATCGTTAGAGTGGGCCATGCTATCCCACCAGTTTAAGCAAACTCACACGCGCACTACCCCCAGTGCCTCCCAACGTGATCCTGCGGTCCCGGCAGCACCAACGCCATGCTAGGGTTCATATGCTGTAATCCTCAACCCCCTCCAAATTGGCTGCAGTAGTCTGGGCACACCAGAGCTAGCTGCTCTTCCTGCTGTGTCTGAAGGCACTCTCTATCGGATAGCCTCTGTAAGCACTGTGAAACTCTCCTGAAAGACTGTAGCTGATGCGACCCGGACATTCTCCACAATCCTACACCCCTGACTATGTCTCCGTCCCCCCCTTCCCGCACAAGGTCCTTCGTTTATCTCCCCAAGTTACCCCTCAAACTCACATTACAGCAACAACAGATGGACTAATACCCACAATGTTCCCGCCATATAAAAGCAGTTTGCCTTCTAATTGCATATTTGTACCACTGTGGAGCAGCTTTATGTACCATAATGTAATGTGAGTGCTTTTGAAAAATGTTAATAAAAATATTTAAAAAAATAAATAAATAACAGAAACTGCCTGGCCAGAGCCTTCGATCTCAGGAAGGGCTGAAGCTGGGTGGTGACCACTGCTATATCATCAGAATATGCAAGGGCCCTGTACTTCATGGTATTAAGCACAACTGGATCAATATTGGTGCTCTCCATCAATTGTTCTAAGAAAGGGTCAGGGAGAGGTGTGGCGCCGCGGCCAGGGCGACTGACGCAGGAATTTGGGGATCAGGGTTCGATCCCCGGCTCCGGCGGCAGGTTAGCCCAGCACCATGTGACTCTGGGCAATAGCTCGCTTAATCTTCCCGACGGCCCCCAGCGCCTAGAGACCCTTACGGGTGATTGTGCGCTTTACAAATGTGGATTATTATTATTATATAATAAGGCAAATAATAGCGGGGAGCATAAGCATCTTTGTCTGGTGCCCCTTGTAATATCGATTGCCTCAGAATCTTGTCCCATTATTCAAATGCCTTTTTGGCATCCAATAACATCACCCCCAGTGGTGAACTTGTAGCTTGAGCCCAGTCTAACATCATAATCACCCGGCGAACATGGTCTGTCTTGCTTCTCCCTGGGATAAACCATGCTACAGAGATGACAGTAACGGGACAATGACTTCCCCTAATCGATTAGCGAGTATTTTTTATTAGATTTTATATCCACAGTTGATAAGGGAAATCGGTCTATAATATCCAGGCCACCTTTCTGGCATCCCTTTCTTTTTCAAGACTATAATATTGGTAATTTGCCAAGAGACCGGTGTTACCCCTGCCTGAGCCTGTAAGAAGATCTGCAGCATATCTTGTTGTACCACCTGAAAAACAGTTGGAAAAATCCTGGAGGGATTTTATCTGGGCCCTACGCCTTGCCTGAAGCTAGAGACTGTACCGCTTCTTCTATTTCTTCCACAGTTATTGGGGCTGCTAACATCACATCTTCTTCCCTTGTGACCTTAGCTGTGACCAAATCCCTGAGGTTATTCCCATTCCCATTAGCCAGGGGAGCTCTCTCTTCAGTATACAGCTGTTAACAAAAATCATTAAAGAATTTCCCACTAGATTGAGGCCTTCTCCCACTAGAGTAGTGGCGGGCACGGGCAGACTGACCTTGGGTTAGAGATAACGTGTGCCCGGCCTCACAATCCACTACGGGCGTGCCTTCATTGGTTCTGAATTGTACATAATCTATCTCCATGTTTGCTGATGTCAGTCCTCTCTGCAGCACCCCTAAGAGACTGGGCAGACGGGGCTCCGCTCGAGTGTATCTGAATAAACATATTTGGTTTGTATTCACTAATCTCTGGTCGACTCTTCCTTTGGTATGGAAGGCTGAGAGGTGGTCGCAAGTGACCCGGGTGACCCTAAACGGGTCACTTCCTTCAGTTGGCGCCCGAACAGGTACTCCTTCGGGCGAGTGACCCATCCCCTCCCGCGGACGGGTGGGGAGGTTGAGGCCATCGTCGGGTCAGACGGATGGATCAGGTATCCCTGCATGAGAGAGTTCCTGTATTCGCAGCTGCCCCTTCTGTTCCGCCGGACGGTGCCTCACCCAGTGGTTATCCCAACTGGAGTCCCGAACAACGAAACCCTTGCATCTGACCATTTGGTCTGAAGAGTCGGCAGTGGAGAATAATTTAGTTAGACCTGCATATATCAGGTGAGTTTGTTTTGGTTCTTTGTGGATACGGTGCCATTTTGGTTTGTATTTGGTATGACCTGAGGACCGATTTTGGGTGAAAAGTGTTTGCAAATAATTTTTGCCAGGCATAAGTAGTGAACTTGTTTTTTTTCGAATGCCCGGAATAAGTAAACTGGTTTCTTTGTGCTGTCGTTGTTGTTCTGCTTATGCTCGACTGGAGGATAGTCAGCCAGCGCCTCCAGAAGGCACTCCGAATTTTGATATGTATTTAAAGAATGGCCTTGGCCCTATCATGTTTAGTACACTATGGCACAAATATACGAGGGACAATGCTGAGTTGCGGTGGCCATTGACACGCTCTTATGATGAACAAAAGATTGTTTTTTTACAGGAAAAATTGATTGCAAAGCGAAGTAGGCAGTCTATGTTTGGTTCTCTTCGAACGTGGCAAAAGGAAGCTAAGCAGAGGTAAATGAAAGCAGTGAAAGAGGCCCGGAAGGGGAGAAAGCAGATGTTGATTCAGAAGGCCGTAGCATCCGACAGGGAAAGGCAGGAGAAGGGTGTTGAATGTGAAGATAGAAGGTTTTCATTACAGATTGATAAATCTTATGTAGCCCAAGAAGAACATGATACTTTTATTGAAGAATTGTTAGACACTCGACCCCCACCTCCATATGCCCTACAGAGGATATATCCCGCTATTCCCTCACAGTCCCAGCCACCAGCTCCTTCTGTCGCTGCTGTTTCTGCTCTTGCTATTGTTGATCAGACTGCTTTGGCCACAGCACCTCCTGCCCTTTCTTTGTCCTCGTCGTCTGTGGCAACTATGACTATTAGTACTCTTGCCATGCCTATTGTTTCAGCGTCCCTTTCGCCAGCTCTCACACCTACGACGCAGCCAGCAATGACGTTAGGGCCTGTTACTTCTGTTGCTACTCCCACTCTGTTTTTTCATCCCCTGACATTACTGAGTGGTGGGACACCAGTACGTGGCTTTGGGGATAGAGACTGGATGAAATTTAAGGAACGCATGGGGCTGTTAGTACGATCCGATGTGGGAGATGAAGAGAAAAGGGTAGAGGCTAATCAGGCTGCCCAGTGGGCTCAAAAATCTCATTTACAGTGTGGAAGATGTGTGGAACGTGATGAAAGATCATGAGCCTTTTGTACAACATCATGCTCTTAAGCATATGTCTGCTACTCTGCTTGGTCTTTGGGAGCAGTGTTTCAAAGATGCAGCACCACAGATTTGACATTAAAGATCATATATATGTTACTAATATGGGGCCTGATCAAGTTTTTGGCAGTATTACGACCTTTATTGCTTACGGGGGTAGGGTACTTGAAAAGAGGCCCACCCTATTATCTCAGTTTCCGATGCAGGAGGTTCATCCTATATATCTCTCCAAAATACCAGAGTTAATGGAGCACAGTATTGACACTAGACAAGGTGTGGCTGCCAATTTCCAAGAGCAATGGGTTTATACTCCATGGAAAAGGAGTGAAGTTTTGTCTCTTAAGACTCAGTTACCTGATCCTAGAAAAAATCGTACTGCATATTATAAAGAATTGACTGAAGCTGCCTCTTCAACAGTAATGACGCTTGCGGACTTTGAAATGTTCTTTGGTTTACTGATTACAGTTGATATTTGAAGACAAGTGCACACACAGGATCATGTTGCGGAATTGGGTGGTACCTGGGATCAAATAAAAGTATGGTATCAGGAGAGGAAGCCCAGTGAGAAGCCTAAGGCAGAGATATTTTCTTTGCCAGCCCGCATTATCACGCATATGCATTCTCTTATTCCACCAAGAAAGGTTGATTGGAACAAGTTATCGGCTTGTCGTCAGAAGAAAGATGAGAGTGTGTCTGATTTTTTCACTCGTTTTGAAGATGTGTTTCAGGATTATAGTGGGCAGGATATGTCTATTGAGGGAGGTGTTCGGTTGTTTTTTAATAGATTTGTTTCTAATTTGCTTCCTGAAATAGCAACTCGATTGCAGGCTTCCAAGAGCACTTGGGCCACCTCTTCCCCTTCTGTTATTTTGAATATGGCACAGTATTATGAACACAGGAAATATGAAGATAAGGAGAGGATGGAAAAGAAGCATAAGGATTTTAAGACAAAGGTGTTGTTGCAGCAGGCTTCTAGAAGGAATGGTAGAGGAAGTGGTGACTTGGCTCGACAGCTTCCACACACTAGCAGTCAGCCTAATACTATGCATTTAGGGGCAAATCAGTGTGCCTATTGTAAGGAGAATGGACACTGGTGTAGGTAGTGTCCTGTGTTGTTGCAGAAGGTGGTGGTCCCGAGAGGACGAAGTTCTCGTGGACCAGGTTGTGGAGATGGTGGGGCTGACAGGGCTCAGAATGCTACAGCCTCACAGGGTCGTTCTGATAATAATTACTTTGATGACCCTTGAGGTGGACAGTATTATCATGATGACTATGACATAGATGAGGTGACAGGAATGTCTTACAGCTAGTACACCCAGGCGCAGAGTGAGAGGCCAATTCAGATAGCTGTAGATCAACACATTCCTTGTGTTACTGCGAACTTCCAGGGTTTGGCTAAGGAATTTTTGGTGGATACAGGTGCAACAAATAGTTCTATTTCTCGCTCTTTGGTCCCTAGGGCGGCTCTGTCTGGCCATCATAATGTTTCGGTAGTTTTTTCTAGTGTACCGGTTGTAAGGCCCATTTCAAAACCTCTTGCATTGACCAATGGTCCTTTCCCTGTGGATTCGCCATTTTTGCTGACATCTAATTGTGGTGAGAAATTGATGTGTTTGGATTTGTTGAAAAAGTTGCATGCCACAATTTATTGTTCCCCAGCAGGTGTCTATATGACAATGGGTCTGGATGTGTTATGTGCTAAGCAGTGTCTGTATAAAGATACGCCCCTTCCCATTGAATTTAAAGTTGTGCCACCCACTCTGTGGGCATCAGGCGACACAGACGTAGGATTGTTGCGGATATCGCCTGTTTCGATATGTGTTAAAGATGGTGCCCTTATACCTCGTATCCCTCAATATAAAATACTGCAGTTAGGAGAGCGAGCCTTATTGCAGATCATACAGGATTTGATTGAGAAAGGCGTGGTTGAGTAGACAACTGCTAATTTTTGTGATAGCCCTATTCTTCCAATTCTTAAAAGGGCGCCCCAGGTTCCTCTGATGATCATGAAGATGTTTACCATTTTGTGATTGATTAGCACGAAGTTAATAAAATAGTGATTCCCGAGTTTCCAGTGGTCCCTGACATCACTTCCCCTGTGACAATGATTCCATCTTCTACTAAATTATTTTCTGCCATTGATTTGAAAAATGCTTTCTTTAGTATTCCTATTTATCCTGATAGTAAGTATCTGCTTGGGTTCACCCTAGCTGGTAGAAGTTGTAGGTTCTGTCGCGCTCCTCAAGGCTATACAGATAGTCTGAGTATCTATAGTCGGGCATTGAAAGGTCTGTTGGATTCTTTGTCGCTCCCCACAGTTAATGTATTACTACAGTACGTTGATGACTTGCTCATTGCTTCTGACACAGAACAAGGTTGTAGGGACAGTACAGTTAAGTTGTTGTTGCACTTGGCACACCACGGACATACATTTCAGTATTGTCAACAGGAAGTCACCAATTTAGGTCACCTACTGTCGAAGGAGAGTAGGAGATTGACCATTGTTAAAATGCCCATCCCACAGACTCAGAAAGATGTGCATCGCTTTCATTGGTATCACTTCTTACTGTCATCAGTGGATACCTAAATACTCCTTACTAACAAAACTAAGCATGGGCGTAAAATCCGTTCCGCTTGCGGAATTTGCGGATTTTCGGCAAATTCGCAATCCGCGAACTCTCGCGAATTTGCCGAAAATTCGCAAATTCGCGCGAAGCGGATTTTTTTGCTTGGTCGCGCTTGACAAATACAATATTATACAATTTTGCGGCGTGCGGCGTTCACTTACCGTCATTCAGCGTTTGAAGAGTTGTTTTCTCCATGTTTGCGTGTGCTGCGCCATTTTGGATCTTGCTACGGGATCCCGCGGGAGTTTGTCGACCGCGATTACTTCATCACGGCTTGCCACCTTGCGTAGCGAGAGTTTGTCAACGCGAGTACGTCATAAAGGCCCGTGATCACGCATCGCGGGAGTAAACACTTGCGAACACGTAGATGCAGCGGGCTGCGACAATCTCGCAATTGCGAGATTGCAAAATTTGCAATTTCGCATTAGAAATCCACCAGCAGGCAGCATAAACCTTGAAAATGATGATTTTTATCAGAATAACTCCCCAGGTTGACATATGCCTGCACTTTGTTTTGCAAAGAGTCAATTTTCAGGAAGGAAGTGCCCCACAGTCTCCAACTTCCTGTTCCTGTCCAGCAGGCTCCTCCCAGTGCTTTGTTCATGTCCCTCGCGATCACACGCAAACTTGTACTAGCGAGCCGCACACTTTGCGAGATTACACATAGCGCCCGGAAATGGCAATACGTCACGCAAACAAGATGGCCGCGCCCATGTACGACCGCTAGGGTAACTTTGCAACGTTGCGCTATAAGCGGCTTGCGAAAACGCAAAAAATCACGCGAACTAACATGCCGCAAAAAAACCAAATCATATATTCGCAGCTTCCGAATTCGATCTCGCGCGAATTCGCGCCCCACGAATCGCGCGAAATTGCAGAAAAACGATTTTTGCAAAACTGAAAGCACTCAGCAGGTGCAAAAGTTCAATCTTATCATTAGTAACCATTCCCTGTAGTGCTTCCTGAGAGGCCCCTCCAGAGTTCAGTTGCCTACTTGCAACTATTCTATGACCCTGCTCTGACCCTCACAGCAGGCTCAAAGAATAGCTACAAGTATGCCACAAATGTCCTGTTAAAAAAAATTACACTGCAACAGAAAGCAATTACAGATAAGGAAGCAGGTGCCAGACTGGAAGTTCAAATTCAGTGACACATTAATCAGCCCCTAATTCATTCATGTCAGTTGAGGCAGGGCAGGTGTGCTAACGAATTTTACAAAACTGAAAGCACTTAGCAGGTGCAAAAGTTCAAGCTCATCATAATGAGGAAGCACTTACAGCTAAGGAAGCAGGTGCCAGCTCAAATTCAGTGACACATTCATCAGCCCCAAATTAATTCATGTCAGTTGAGGCAGGGCAGGTGTGCTTTTCATCCATAATCTACAGTGATGAACCAGAGGGTGGCATGGGTGAGCCAGAGGGTGGCAGTGGTGAAACAGAGGGTGGCAGTGGTGAAACGGAGGGTGCTGTGATGAACCAGACGTAGAAACAACATGGTCGCGACCGTTGCTACCCGACAAGTAAGTTCGCGTTTGCGAACTGGTAAAAAACCCTTGCGAAATGGCAGAAACACTTGCGAACACAAAAAAAAATCCGCAAAATTCGCGAGAGTTCGCGAATTTTGCATATTGCGAATCCATAAATACGCAATTTCGTGGATTGCGAATTTGCAAAATTCGCCCATGCTTGAACAAAACCCTTGCTCGTACTAACCACTAAAGATGTGCATGAGCCCCTGCCTTGGACGCATGAAAGTCAGCAGTCTTTTGAGTAACTAAAGAGTGCAATTTGCTCAGCTCCAGTGCTCGGCACGCCTAACTACAGCAAACCATTTGTATTATATGTCCATGAGATGGCTAGTTGTGCACTTTCGGAAAAACAAAAATCCTCTCCGAAAAATGGATAAAACAGATGAAATGACAATGAATCAAATTAAAATACATAAGTCAACTACGATAAATGATAAATGGATATCTACGACTCTTCATGGAACAACGAACAATGACAGAATATAGCAAGACGCACAATAGGAAAAACAAATAATGATAGCAAATCACAAAAACTATGCTTTTGGAATATAAATAGGGTACGCAATAATTTAAATAATGCCCACTTTAACTCTATGTCAAATATCTATCAGGTTATTCTATTAGAGGAAACTTTGTCCACTAATCCTGTAATGTTAGAGGGTTATAAAGGATACTTCGAGCCCGCAATTAAACAACACAAATGTGGATGCCCCAGTGGGGGCCTGGCAACATTTATAGCCATTGACTTGAGAGTGGAGCATGAACAAGTGAATATGAACAGCCCCAATTATCTAACAGTAAAGCTACGATATAAGGAAAATAAACAATCAAAATCTTTAATAATAATTAACTTATATTTACACCCTACAGTAAGCTCAAGGAGTAACATGTGTACTACTCTTACTAGTTTTTTATCCCAGCAAATGATGGAGGACCCATTTGCTGACTATATAGTCTCAGAGGATTTTAATTTAAACTTGCTCATGCCCTATTTAAGAGATGACACCATTCTACAACTGGATTATCAATGGGCAATTCCACAGCACACAACATATACAGCAATGAATCACAGGCAAACCAAAGTAGGTATAAGGTCTGTTAAAGATATAGAAGCAATGGGATTAAGAATTTTAAATGGGAGACTCTCCCAAGACTTACCTCCAGCATGGACATATCATTCACAAAACCACAAATCCAGAATTGATTATACAATGGTATAATTAAATATTTTTAGCAATATAACTTTGTTCCATATTGAGAAGGTGTCTGACAGTAATCATAGTCAGCAAATACTTACTACAAATGTATCCAGTATATAACATCAAACATATCTAACCACACTGGGACAGATGGGAACTATCCATTACAGGAGACTTATCTCGAAAGCACACACTAAAGATGACACAAATAAATTGGCCCAAAAATTGGCTAAACAATGCTTTGAAGAAAAATCTTGATCTGTAACGGAACAATGGGTATATTTTATACAAAAACTAGTTAAAACTTATGAGTTAGCCCCCAAACTTAAGAAAAATCAAAAGACGGAAGCTGGGAAAGGAAATATAATCAATTTATTCTATACAACTCAGATTATGAGAAGGACTCACGACAGTTTTAGGAGACAGATAAAAAATTCACAAATGACATGGAATTCCCTTTTAAATTAAAAAGTATTAACCAAAATCTGCAGAAGTTGATCTGGAACGAAAGGAACCATGCAAAGCATGATCTCTGGGCTGAAGTTCTTCACGCTAGTAATCAAACGAACTCTAGGGAATTCTGGAAAAAGATAAATGATTTAGCACAACCTAATAAAATAGCAGTATTAGCTACTCTGCGTACAAAAGTTTGGATTAGTTTCCTGACAACAGACCAAAATTCAGACAGTGAAACAACATATCTGGATTGTAAAGGGAATATGATTGTAACCTCAAGGTACAATCTGGATCGCAGAATTGATATGTCAAAAAATCACTTATGTAAACTAATACTGAAACAAAAAGATGGTGCACCAGGTGCCAATGGTATACCATTTGCACTTTTTAAGGAAGACCCTGATCTAAAGTCAGATCATCTTACAATAGAGTTTAAAGAAATTGTCAGGACATCGACAATACCAGAATCATGGAAGGGATCATTAATATCACCAATTTACAAAAAAGGAAACTGGGACCAGCCAGAAAATTATAGATTAATCACTCTTCAAGACACAGATGCCAAACTATTCAAAGGAGTTCCATTGTCAAGTCTTTCGGTATGGGCAAAGGAGAAAGAGATAATCCCGCCCAACCAAACAGGATTTATCAAAGGAATGGGCACCACAAGAAATATACTATACCTATCAGTGTTAATGGATAAATGCATCTCAATGAAACAACCCATGTATCTGTGCTTTGTGAATTTTAGATCGGCCTTCGATTGTGTACATAGACGACTTCTGTGGCAAAAATGAAAGGAGCAAGGTATCCCAGTGTCCCTCTTAACATCAATCCAACTCCTTTATTCTGATACTTGGCTCAGAGTTCGGATGGGAGACAGTTCGACTTTAACAAAGGAAATTCCATCTTCAACAGGCTTAAAGCAAGGGTGTGTATTGGCCCCACTACTTAAAAAAATTTTTTTAGCAGATCTAACGACCGCATTGAACAAAGTGAATTCATATCCGCCTAAATTAGCTAATACTCAAATATCAAACTTACTTTACGCAGACAATGTCATTTTACTGAGTCAAACAAGAGTGGGGCTGCTACGTCTAATTAATAAAATATCATTATACTCAAAAGAAAATGGAATAGTTATAAATGAAACAAAGACAAAAATAATGTAGGTTAACAAATATTCAAGGTTTCAAATATAAGAACAAATGGTTTCTTGAAAAAATGCAATTAGAACAAGTAGGATCATACAAATACTTGGGAGTATTATTTGAAGATAAAGTAGCTTTTCGCCCACATAAGACCAATATTCAAAGGAAAGCAAATACTTTGATAGCTGCATTTAAAGTGTTGCAGAAATTGCTAGGAGAGCTGAGTTACAGACTGTTTTTAAAATTAATATTGGCTAAACTATTGCCAACTTTAACATATGGTAGCGAAGCGCTGTGTTTGAAAGACTCTGAGATCATCAAAAATGCGGTGACAAAAACTCATTGATCTTCCTCACAATAAATCGCCGGCGCAGATATGATTGGAATTTGGATTAACTAACCAATTATTTGTACAAAAATGCAAATTTTTAAAAGTATGGAACAGAATAAAAAATGATAACGTAAATCAAATGTCCCAACTATTATGGCAGGAAAAAAATGCAAATAGGAAATCACATGTCTGGAAATATTTACATGCTGCACTAGATAAATATTCAACGACTCCAATATGGGACACCTCAATAACTCCAGAATCATTCCAAAAAACTATTAATAAAATAACAAACCATCTATTGCTGCTTTTCAAAGCGCGAGGTTCGAGGAGCGCGCCATTAGTGCCCGACCTCCCGGCTCCTCGCCATGCCCCCTCCAACTCAGGCGCCTTGCTAGCCCAATGGGCGGCCGGCCGCGGGAATTCTTTCCGGGGGCAGCAGTGACGCACGTCCGGTGCGGGAGAGGGCAGAGACTCAGGCCTATTTAGGCTCCTGGAACTTTGGTTCGGTCTCTTTCCTCGCCAGCACCGGACGGACCCCGGACTGTGCTCCTCCTATTTGTCGACTCCCACCCTCCAGTCCCTTGGATTGGTAGTTTGAGGGTTTTGTTTTTGCAGAAAAGAGGCCACAGAACATTGACATGGATTTACAGGGTTAATGGGAGTCCGCCTTGCGTACTCCCTAGGCCAGCACTGAGGGGAGAGACGGTAAGCTCTCCGCAGGGGGAATGAGGCCACCGGCTGGGGAGGCAAAGGCGCCAGGTCACGAATTAGGGCAGGGGCAGGGGCAGCGGCCCCTTGGTATTCCCTACGAGACTCCTGGGATCCTGGGCAGCCTGGTGGTCGAGGGGTGGGCCCCGAATTTGGCGGACAAGGACCAGAGGGCAGGGGCCCACCACTGAAGGACGCAGGTGGGTTGCGCCTTGCATGAGTGCTCATATTTGGAGATGCAAGCCAGAGGGCCCCTTAGTACTGAGGGAAAAAGTAATTAGTCTAATGGAGAAATATTTTGAATTTCAATATTAAAAATGTGTTGTTGATTTTATTAATTTTAATATGTACTGTTTTAGTCATGTTTATGAATGTTGAAAATTAAACATGGCCGTTTTGCACCCACTCTCTGAAGTATTGAATTTGATTGTGGGATGTATCATTTGACTTGGCGGGCGGGGCGGGTGAGCATGCTGGGGGTCTGGGCCCTAATGGATAAATACTGTTTTGTAAAAAGAAAACATGACTGGCTACTAATGAATGGTTTCACAAAGGTGAAAGTTGAACCGTACCTGGAAACCCCATGGTCTCTGAAGCATAAACGAATCTTCATAAAATCTTGTTTTGGTGCATTTCCCGGCCTATGTCATCTTATGCGTGGCTAAGAACAGATGAAGTGACGCTCTATCGTTTATGCAGTTTGGGAGAGGAGAACATTATTCACTTGCTCTGTGTTTGTCCAGAATTGAAAACTGAAAGAACAACTATACTTAAGAGGCATTTTAACGCACAAGGAGTACGGGCTTGCAGGCAAGCTTTGATAAAGTGTCTACACTCTGACGATATAACACTGAACTCAGCTTTTGTAAAGTTTTTAGTAAGAATTCGAACAAAATTAGACCAACAAAATTAAATTGACATGTGCTGTATGATGTATATAAATATGAAATAGTATTATGAAATTGATATCATCAAATTTAATCTACTTAAAAATATTGCTTCATTTATTCATGTTTTTACTACTTATCCGTTTCTTCTTTTTTTAACCTGGACTTTTATAGCTGGAGTGATTGTTATCACATTGTAAGATTTGAATTAATCAAACAATAAAGAATAAATGAAAAAATGAAATGGTTGTGTGCTTTCTGTTCTAACACAACAATTCAGAGATAAGCAACTGTTGTGTGCCTATTTCTCCGATGTTCTTGAACCTGTTGCAAGAGCCCTCCTGAGCTGTCTTAAGAGCGGTCATGGCTTTGGCCATCTTGATAAGACAATCGGCTGGACTCGTACTTAATACTGATCTCACAGTCATGAAAATCCAGGCTGTGGATACACTTTTGAATAAGACCAAGACACAGCACCTCAACAGTGCGATTCTGACCGGTTATGAATTGACCCTATTTGCAAAACACATCATGATCAAAAGATGTGCCACTCTGAACCCAGCCACGTTACTGCCCCTCCCTTCTGAAAATGAAAAACATGATTGTACTTCTGGATGGAAGAAGAGATGAAAGGACAGGTTGACTTGACTGATGTTCCCTTATCTGGGCCAAAAAGGGAACTAAGTGTCGATGGCTCTTGTTTCAAATTACCAGATGGCACTACAACTGCTGCTTATGCTATCACCACATTGCGTACAGTCGTAGAGATATCACGAGTCCCTTATCAGTCAGCCCAAGCATTTGAGTTAGCCGCCCTTATTCGAGCTTGTGAATTTAGCGAGGGACTGGTTGTAAATATTTATGCAGACAGCCAGTATGCCTTCGGGGTCGCCTACAATTTTGGGCAACTCTGGGCTGAGAGAGGGTTCCTTACGTCCCATGGTGCGAAGATCCAGCATGGTCACCTTATATTGAGGGTTTTGTCTGCTCTGACGCTCCCTAAGAAGTTGGCAGTAGTGAAGTGTAGCACCGATAGGACAATTACTGATGATGTAGGTAGGTGGCCTGCTTTTGCCGACCAGATAGCTAAAGAAACGGCACAGGCTAAAATGTAGAAAATGTTTGTAGCAGGTCCCGCTAGGTGGGTGCCTGAAGTCACTATGTTTGAAGATACGCTTGTGAATGTGAAGGAAATACAAAGCGAGGCTACAATAGAAGAATTAGCAATATAGCAAGAGAGCACGGCACAATTGAATGATGAGGGATGGTGGATTGGCAAGTCAGGGAAACAGAGATAGATGTTGCCCGATGCATATGTTCTCCCTGTGGTTACAATGGCCCAAGGCCCAGCCCATATCAGTGCTAAAGGTATTTTCAAATTGTTAGATCCTGTATGGCAAAATAACAGCAACCCAAAAACAACTGCACGTTTAGTGAAGTACTGTATGGTGTGTATGATGTACAATCCTGGAAAGGGTACCTCTACGCCACCCCGTAATTTTGCATCACCTACTTTCTCCTTTGAGGTCCTACAGATGGACTACGTAGACCTAGACAGGTATAATAACTTGAAGTACGTGTTGGTGGCTGTCTGTGCATTTAGTAAATGGGTTGAGTCTTACCCCACTAAAGACAATACAGCTGTTATGACTGCAAAGGTACTCCTCAAGGAATTCTTTCCTTGTTTCAGCTTGCCCCGTTTGATTTGGAGCAATAATGGAAGTAATTTTAATGCCAAGGTCATTCAGCTAATTTGCGATGGTTTGCACATAAAACAGAAGTTTCATGCTGCAAGCCACCTGCAGTCGGCAGGTTTGGTTGAGAAGTACAATGGTACTCTCAAACTGAAGTTGGCAAAGATTCAAGAGACAACAGGATTACAGTGGCTAGATGCTTTACCATTAGCTCTTTTGTCGACAAGAACAACAGCACATTCTAGGACAGGATTGTCACTGAACAAGGTCGTGTTTGGGCACCCGGCAAATGTCTGGGATGTCCCGTGTCCTCATAGGTTTTCAGATATTGAGTATCCATTGTTGATTGATTATCTTTACCAGTTAACTGAAAATGTGTGGTCAATTCACCAACAGGTCATTGAGTCCCTGCCATCCACACCAGAGGGACCCGGACACGACATTCAACCTGGGGATTTCATACTCGTCAAGAACTTCCAGTGGAAGAAGAGTTTGCAACCACGTTGGAAGGGACCAGAACAGGTCCTCCTGGTTACACGTACCGCTGTGAAGGTCGCCGGCCGGAAGAACTGGGTGAACATCACCCACTGCCGCAGGAAACCTTTGCCCTTGCCCATTGACCAATGGGTGAGAGAAGGCATTGTGGACCCTGAATGTGAGAAAGTGCCCCAGTTCATCTCTTTCAGTGATGGAAGACTGGCTTGGACCAAACGGAAAAGGAGAATGATGAAGTGCTAAACGCAACGGTTCCCCCAGAAGTACGAGCTGTAAAGGAACAGCTGATTGTAAATTCAATGCTGCCTGGGGTCACCAAGTGCCATTTACGTCCTCAGCTGAGGAATAGTGCACAAAATGAGAAGTCAGATTAGACAGGGATGTACTGTTTAAGTTAGGATGTACTTTGCTGCAGTAGTTAGTTTAAGGTGAAGTAAGAGTTGTGCACTGTTTTTGACATTGGACAGGATAAATTAAACGTGCTCCCTTGGTGGGGGAATACATTATCCTGATCGACGTGGGATACATCACAAGCTTAGGACTGAGCAAGCTCCACAGCCGGTGCTCAAGAGCGCCAACGTTTGATGAACAATAGGAGCCTGTACCAGTGAGGTTCTGACTGACACTGGGAACACTTACCTTTACTATCATTTTTGTTGCATTTCTCTCCTTGCTTAATTATGTATCCTTTTGGTCGGCCTATTGATGAGGAAGATCAGTCTTTTTCACCAAGGCGTTCAATGGGGATTTGGTCAAAGAAGAGCAGTGATTACATTAGCAACAATATTTGGAATATCGTGGTTTTTAGAGGAAAGTTTCCTGTACATTTCTTGGTTGGAACAACTCCCGCTTCCCCGGAACACATTTTTGTTACTCTAGCTCCACACAAAGAAATGCATAGGCTGTCCTACACAATGTGTTTACACAAATGTTGCATCACGCTCATAATGTGTCCAATACAACTGATTGTTGGGTTTGTGGGTGGCTCCCTTCAGTCACTCATAAGAGTGACAATCTGTCGTCCATGAAACTGTCATATATTGGTATTTTGTTTGTGGGTCACAAGCTCACGTCTGGCTCCTGAGGGGATGGTCAGGTACCTGTTATCCCTACTTCTTTCTTCCCCCTGTATATGTTGCCCCATCTAATTATGATAAAAATAATAGGCTGCAACGTAGAAGTACCTTCCTGACCCGGCCCAGAAGGGTTGTTGACACACAGGATATAGATCAGACAGATACCACCGCACTGCAATGTTGACATGCTGTAAAGGCCTACTACCTTATTGGGGCCCCATGGTTAACAGCTTTCAAATTTGTCAGCTAACAAGAGTTGTTGAAGGGTTTATCAACATGACTGCTGGGATAAGGACAGATATCACTGCTGAGATCTAGGCAACGTCATTAGTCACTTTGCAGAACAGGATGGTGCTAGACGTCATACTTTCAGATTGAGGAGGGGCCTGTCACGTCATTGATAGTAGCTGTTGTGTTTACATACCCGATAATGGGCCCAATGTTTATTCAGCCATACAAAAATTACATAGAATGTGAGCTGAGATACACCAAGAAACAGGTACTTGGACTCTGTTGGGGTCGTTTTGGAATACGCTAACATCCTGGGGTTGGAAGATCCTTACCTTCTTGGCCGTGGTTGCCAGTATCATCTTTACATGTTGCCTCTGCATACAATGTCTCACAGCTTGTTGCTCTTATTGTGTCAATATCCTCACTCCCAAACAGAAAATGTCAATACATGATACTAATGCTGCCATTATGATGCAAAAAGATATTGACTATTTGATACAGATTGACGAAGGTATTTTTGAGACCACGTCTTTCCTTGCAAACTCCATCTCTGATGCTGACTATAAGACCTGCTCCTAATGCTTATGTTTCTTTGCCCACAGGCATTTTATGTCTTCTTCAACCACCGCATAAATTGGGTAGCGTATGCTAAAAGGAGAGTCTGTTGGAATGAAAATGTTTTTGCTATTTTGTCCGTGCATTGTTCCATGTAATGTTAGCATTCGCGGCACCAATTTGAACCATGCTAGATACTGCTTCTTGCCTCCTCATGAAAAAGGGTTGAGGAAAGTTTCATTTCTCCAAGGTTAGGCCTTGCTTTGCTAATGAATACACTGTTCTTATTAGCGCATACTTTCCCACTAGATAGAGGCCTTCTCTCACTAGACTAGTGGCGGGCGTGGGCAGAGTGACCTTGGGTTAGAGATAATGTGTGCCTGACCTCCCAATCGAAACCTATCCTGCTGTACTTCTTTTTTTAGCTGCATCTGCCTGGAAAATTCCACTATGGGTGTGCCTTCATTAGTTCTGAATTGTACATAATGTATCTCCATGTTTGCTGATGTCAGTCTTCTCTGCACCACCCCAAAGAGACTGGGCAGATGGGGCTACGCTCGAGTGTATCTAAATAAACATATTTGGTTTGTATTCTCTTCTGTCTGACTGACTCTACATTTGCGAGTGACCCGGGTGACCCTAAACGGGCCACTTTCGTCACATTCACCAACTTTAACGCCTTTATGCCTGTAATCAGACCAGCTGGGCTGGGCAAACGTGAGAACAGAAACAGCTGTCCTCACACCGCAGCTGTCTTGCTTTCCAGAAACATGATAAAAATAACTGTTAATTCTCAAACTGGTCTCACATTCAGGTCATGCTTAATTGGAAAGCTTTCTCATCCCACTTGGCTCCTCCTAAGAGGTGTAGGGGACCTCTCTCTGTACACCCTTCAGATGCCTCTTAGTACCATACAATGTCGTCTAAACTGGAATATTGTACTTCTCTCATGGAGGGATTGAGACCAGGCATCACAGAATGACTGCTGCCACTCAAACTTGCTCCCTCGTCCCCTTTGATTGCATGTCATGAGCTTGAAGTTGTTGTCTCATGTTCCTCTCATACCAAAATCTTAAGATATGGTCATGCATTCATGAATGAAACAACTCCAACCTTGTCACTCTCCACCACTTGGAGATGAATGCAACTTCCTGTTCCTGTTATGTAGGACACTGTTTGCCCAGTGTTTTGATCGCGCTATAGTAAGATCTCAAATAAATAAATAAATAAATAACTGCATTGACATCATGTTCTCTAATGGCACATGATTCCTATTAAAATGGAGGTCTAATTCCATCTTCATCACTTGGCCATTTTATGTGAATGTGGGTTTATCCCTTTACCTTCCAGTGCCTCAGATCCATTGTCTGCTAAAATTGTGAGTGCCAGAAAAAAGGAATTTCAGAATCATTTATCCGTATTAAAGATTTTGCCAAAATCAGTTAAAAAAAAAATACCAACTTCAAAATGGCTAGGCAAGGATCCCAATATCAATACAAATTCATGTTTCAGCTGCTAAAGAGTATGAACCAGTGTTTCATTGACAGAAAGTTATTTGGATTGAGCCTTTAAAAAATCTGCAACTTTGAAAACTGGAGCTATTATCACCATCATCTGAAAACAAGCATTGGCAAAGCCAATAAGCCTTGCCACTGCAACCTGGTTTAATGGTTGGTATTTATTTTTTTATTTCAAGTTAATGCTGCAAAATAAATGAATAAATGGAAAAAGAAAACATAAAATCACTTAAATGTGCCTGTCATTTCCTTCAATCACAATTTTTAAATTAAAAAACATATTATTGTATGTTGCAAAAACGAGTTTTTCAATAATGAGCTTTTTACCTGTATAGTGCATTTTATTACTATTTTTTTTAAGATAACATGGATAAAACACCTCCCAACTAAGCACTCAAATTGCAGGCACATACAATGCTAGAATGACGCTGACAGACTTTATAAAAGCAAGTTCTAAAAAAGATACAGAACGTAACCACATTGTAACTGGGTACCCTAAGTGCAGGCAAAATAAATAACTAGGATTTAAAGTTATTATAAAATAAGAATAAAATAAAGCACACCTTGAACCAAATTTGTCACTTAAGAGAAAGGAACTAATTGTAGATCAATGTGCACAATGTGCTTAGTCACTCAAGTGAAGGAGCCAAATGGAACTGAAGGAGCTGGGATCCTTATCTAGATTTTTACCTTATCAATTCTCCAGAATCCCACAACAGGTCGACTGGACCTTTTTGTCTGCTAAGAAGTGTAGAGGGGAGGTTTCCAAACTCATAATCAAACAGCTTTGCAAATCGACAATCAAATTCAATTTCAAAGAACTATGACTACAGACTAAAGTTAAGAATTTATTACAAAACCAAAAATAATTGGACATACAAGCACCTCAGCAAGAGGTTCAAGAAATAGACTGGCACTAATACAAACATAATCCTACGAAGGAGTCTCAGACGACTCAGAATGAAAAGCAAAGTCAATTCTAGGAACATCAGGCATCCAAATACCGTTCCTATTTGAAGTTTGGACTGCATTTACAAATACACAAATTACAAATTACAAATACAATACACACGTTTAATATCATTTCTACCTCATATAAAGCGTTTCGCTCCTATTAAGGCTCTACATTGATTTGCATCATCATGAATACATCGATTACACATTGTACTAATTTCCCAACCTACTGTTATATCTCTAAAACACACGTTAGTATACCCTCTAAATATGTGGGTGCTGACTACGGGAAATATGATGCACCCCTACAATTTTCAAAATGACATGGCGCTCTCTCAGTTCCCCCCTTTGATGACCTGTGTCATCACACAATACACCACCCTCATGGAAAGAACCGGGTTAAACAGAGCTTGTTGCCTTTTCCCTCTCTTAAGCAACTCCATCTTCTTGGGATTCCGATATTGACTGTCCTGCAGTCTCTCCATTTACCTCTCTTGCATTCTCAATGACCTCTCCAGTCTGTTTGATCTGTACCATTTATAAGCTTGTACCAAACCCCACAATCCAATCACACATGCCACAACTATGACAAGTGGTTTCAATACAAAACCATGAAAACCCTTTCCAAGGTTTGCAAACCAACTCCCGACTTTGCCAAACCCTTTGCCAACCTTTCCCACACAGTTTCCTCAGTCAGATCCTCAATTTCACCATGGCTCGCAGTAATGTTGCTTATATATTTCTCCAGATCCTTGCTGTTGTCTGGTATATAAGTACAACATTCTTGGACCTTCAAATGTTTACAGACTCCTCCCTCTTTTGCTAGAAGGATGTTTAAAGCAAGACGATTTTGTAAAACCATAGTCCGTATCGACAACATCTCACCTTCAACCAACACCAATGACTTAGCTTTTGTCATTGACAACTCATCCACAACAGTCGCCAACCTTCTTATTTTCACATAATTCATGATCACTCCCAAAGTTGGTATCATTGCTCCAAAAATGTCTCCAACTATGGCTCCTGCACTTTCACTTCGCTTCACTCTCACGTTGTCCTCCTTCTAAGAGTTCAAAGTCTTCCGTATGTTAAATCTTGGGAAAAATTATTGCTAGATAGCACGTTCCATACCATTTCTCAGGCAGTCGCACATATACATTCCACCCACAAACAAAATAGTCAGTCGGAATAATCTGCACCACACTTTGCAAGAAGTCTTTTGAATAATACTCCAAAGTGAAAGTAGGCTCACACGTGGTATGACCTACATACACATTATCATAATATGTCTGTGGTCTATGAAGGCACAACTTCCCTTTCTGCACTTCATCTAGAGCAATTGGACCATAACTTCCTTTGGACTTGTGCAGCTTTTCTTCATCGGTCCAATCAACCTTACCCTGTCCTGAATCTCGCAACTGCTTTTGTCTCCGGTGCCTCTTCCACTTGTTCTATACATTTCTTCTCTGTGTCTGACAACAAACATGTCAGATTATGGCGATGGGCATAAAACGTAGCCAACTCTTGAGTCGGAATGAAATACGTCCCAAGTCTATATTCTGATTTGTAATAATTGTACTTGTTCAAATGCTTGTAAGCAGGTACTTCAGGAAGTACAGCATCATAATTCGAAAAGAAATATTCAAAATGATTTTGTCTATAGAAAATACTAAGTAGCAAACTACATGAAATTCCATAAGTCAATGGAAGGTGATGGTATCTAATACCTAAGTATGGGCGAAATTTGCGAATTCGCGTTCCGCTGGTTTTTTGCATGTTCGCGGGGTTTTTTGCGTGTTCGCGGGGCTTTTTGCATGTTCGCAGGCCGCTTGCATGGCGAAGTTACCCATGCGGTCGTGTATGGGCACAGCACCCTCTGGTTGACCACTGCCACCCTCTGGTTCATCACTGTCACCCTCTGGTTCACCACTGCCACCCTCTGGTTCACCCCTGCCACCCTCTGGTTCACCACTGCCACCCTCTGGTTCAGCACTGCCACTCTCTGGTTCACCCCTGCCACCCTCTGGTTCAGCACTGTCACTCTCTGGTTCACCACTGCCACCCTCTGGTTCACGACTGCCACCCTCTGGTTCATCAAGCACCTCTGGTTCACCACTGCCACACTCTGGTTAACCACTGTCACCCTTTGGTTCAGCACTGCCACCCTCTGGTTCACCACTGCCACCCTCTGGTTCACCCCTGCCACCCTCTGGTTCATCACGGCACCCTCTGGTTCACCCCTGCCACCCTCTGGTTCAGCACTGTCACCCTCTGGTTCACCACTGCCACCCTCTGGTTCACGACTGCCACCCTCTGGTTCATCATAGCACCTCTGGTTCACCACTGCCACCCTCTGGTTAACCAATGTCACCCTCTGGTTTAGCACTGCCACCCTCTGGTTCACCACTGCCACTCTCTGGTTCACCGATGCCACCCTCTGGTTCACCACTGCCACCCTCTGGTTCACCCCTACCACCATCTGGTTCATCACTGCCACCCTCTGGTTCAGCACTGCTACCCTCTGGTTCAGCACTGTCACGCTCTGGTTCACCCCTGCCACCCTCTGGTTCATCACTGTCACCCTCTGGTTCATCACTGCCACCCTCAGGTTCACCACTGCCACCCTCTACCTAGACCTTTTGTGACGCAGCGGCAGCACAAAAGATGCACCATGGTGCTGGGTATTAACAACGTGACGCATCTGAGAGATGCATCACTTTGTAAAGCCCTGCGCCATCAGGAGGCGTTCCGGCACAGGGGAGGGCGTTCCTGCGCAGGAACGCCTCCTAAAAGTGGCTGAGTGAAATCTACAAGATTTCACTCAGTCACATTTAGGCCAATGCTGCGTCAAAACCCTGCGCCGGCTTGAAGCAGGCGCAAGGCTTGATGCAGCATTGGGGAGATAGGGCCCCCCAGAGCTCCAGCAATGCGCTGCTTTTACGGCACAGATGCGTGACGCATCTGTGCCGTTTTTGCGACATGGTGCGGCGCACCATGGGTGGCGGAGCTGCGGCGCACAATAACTGGCGCATCCTTGGGGATGCGCCAGTTATTGTAAATCTGCCCCTATACATTTAGCCAACGAGGGAGCACTTACTGATTAGACAGTAGAAAGTACTCCAGTTGAGTAGAGGTATTGCACAAAAAGGTGGCATCTTCATGGACAAACACGCAGGGCGGGATTCATTCTGCCCCCTGTTAGACTCGTTTTTTGTGCCCTTCTGCTCTCTGTTAGACTCGTTTTTCCCTTGTTTTTCTGCCCTTCTGCCCTCTGTTAGATTCGTTTTCCCCTTGTTTTTCTGCCCTTCTGCCCCCTGTTAGACTCGTTTTTTGTGCCCTTGTGCCCTTTGTTAGACTCAATTTTCCCTTGTTTTTCTGCCCTTCTGCCCTCTGTTAGACTCGTTTTTTGTGCCCTTCTGCCCTCTGTTATTCCCTTCTTTTTCTGCCCTTCTGCCCTCTGTTACACTCGTTTTTTGTGCCCTTCTACCCTCTGTTAGACTCGTTTTTGTGCCTTTCTGCCCCGTTAGGCTCATTTTTTGTGCCCTTCTGCCCTCTGTTAGACTCGTTTTTCCCTTGTTTTTCTGCCCTTCTGTCCTCTGTTAGACTGCTTTTTGTGCCTTTCTGCCCTCTGCATCACCACATCATCACTCAGCGCTACCCCAGCATCACTCAGCACCACCACATTTTCACTCAGCACCACCACATTATCACTCAGCACCACCACAGCACCACTCAGCACCACCACAGCATCACTCAGCACCACCACAGCATCACTCAGCACCACCACAGCACCACTCAGCACCACCACAGCACCACTCAGTGCCACCACAGCATCACTCAGCACCACCACAGCATCACTCAGCACCACCACATTATCACTCAGCACCACCACAGCACCACTCAACACCACCACAGCATCACTCAGCACCACCACAGCATCACTCAGCACCACCACAGGACCACTCAGCACCACCACAGCATCACTCAGCACCACCACAGCACCACTCAGCACCACCACAGCATCACTCAGCGCCACCACAGCATCACTCAGCGCCACCACAGCATCACTCAGCGCCACCACATTATCACTCAGCACCACTAAGCACCACCACAGCATCACTCAGCACCACCAAAGCATCACTCAGCACCACCACAGCACCAATCAGCACCACCACTGCACCACTCAGCGCAACCACAGCATCACTCAGCACCACCACAGCATCACTCAGCACCACCACATTATCACTCAGCACCACCACAGCACCACTCAGCACCACCACAGCAACACTCAGCACCACCACAGCACCACTCAGCATCACCACAGCACCACTCAGCATCACCACAGCACCACTCAGCGCTACCCCAGCATCAATCTGCGCAACCATTCAACAACAACTGGTTCAAATATGTTCTCTCAATGTTTCAAACTTTATTACAAATGTCACAAAAAGATGTTAATATTTCACTTCTGTTCTTGGATTTTCGTCACAATAAAATGCACTGAACATAATCTTCACAGAAGTTATTTACAAAAGTTTAAGCTATTGCCATTATAAATTAAAATCACTTTTATTTAAGTATTAATTATTGAAAAAAATTAAAAGCCATTGTAATTTGTAATATCAATACAGCTAAGTCACGTAAATGCAAAACATGTTGCATTACAAATGCTATAGGTGTCACATTTGCGAAAGTTATAACTTTGGCATTGAAAATGACAAAGCTATTAATTTAGCTATTTTCAAAACCAACACATAAATAAAAAAAAAATGTCATTTACATGACCAATAGCTCAAACTTTCCTAATGCGAGACCTATTGCATTACAAATGCTTGTTTTTATATCTGTCAGTGCTTCCTGTTGAGGTTTAATTTTCGTGACAGGCGCCTCATTGCCTACTTGTAACTATTCCCTGACCCTGCTTCAAGGGTCAGAGCAGGGTCAGAGAATAGTTACAAGTAGGCAACGAGGCGCCAGGTAGCACTTACAGGCTTACAGCAGCAGGTGCCCAAGTTGAAGTTAATTTCTTTGTAACCCTTTTGTAAAAGGTTACTAAAAATTAGCTTCAACTTTTGCACCTGCTGCTGTAACCCTGTAAGTGCTTGGCTGAAAATTCGTCTCCGCTGATTCGCGGATTTTACCGAGATTTCGCGAGATTTGCGGATCGCGAAATCGTGGAAAATCCGCAAATTCCACGAGCGGAATGAATTTTCAGCCCATGCTTACTAATACCCTCATCTACAGAAGCAGGCAATTGCATACACACATAACAATCTTTCGCATCCATGGCCTCAATATACTCATACAACAACTTTGCATACGCATTAAGCTTGAAATTGCCTCGAGACAGATCTGCATGTAATCTACGACTCTCCCCTAGCAGCAAGGCTCTTTCGTCTGCTATTTTGACCTCTTTTTCGCTAGGAGTAGTAGGTGTAGGTGTTCCCTCTACCTCCACTGCCTGCTCATGTGGTATTAAATACAAAACTACAACTACCAAAATAATGAAGAGTATCACTTCTCCTATAAGTGTCCCTACAATGCACCTAGATCTACAATTCGGATTTCCAGCCTCCGTGGTCTCAGGACAATTTGCAGCTTCTCTTGTTCGGCAACAACCTTCACAGTCTCTTCTCTCCAACCTCTGTTACTTGAGTCAGTTCGAACCACACCTTAGAAGCTGGAAGTCCCCTTTGAATTTCAGTTCCTTATTTACAGATTTCAAAGACAACCCTAACCCTTCTCTGTCCTCTATGGGAAACCCCTAAATTTCTTCTTCCACTCGGACCTAGGTTATCAAATCAAATTTTATTTACAGAAAAGTCTCAATCATCCATAATAAGATTTGTGCCAACCTCTTCTAGCACATATTCCAAAAGTTCAACATGAAGTACAATAGATTCATGAGATGATACTTCAGGACCAAACATAGGAAAAAGCAGTCTACTCATTCATTTCATAAGGCTTTATTCGGAACACAAGGCAAGTCCATAAATGCACAACATAAGACAACAATATAAACCAACAGTCAAAGGCAGGAGATACAGCAATTTAAAAAAGGTTAAAAAAGCATACTTTTCCTTGCATTAATTGATTTAAGGAGAAAGGTAGCCGTATAAAAACAAACGTCAGGATGATGTAAGTTAAAAAGCAGGCTTATGCAGTCTCGTACTGTCCTGACTCCAAACTTCACAAACAGGGGTTTCAAATAAGCAATCCGCAGGTATTTGTACAATTGACATAGAAAAAGAAAGTGCACAGTGCTTTGAGGGGTGGTATTGTCACACGGACAAGGGCCAGCAGGATGTAAATGCTGAGAGGGGAAAGCAACAAGGTTGTGGACTACTCCGATTCTCAGTCTAGTCAACACAAACCGATGTGCCTTCCAGGTCACTTGTGACAAATACGGTTGGAAACCCACAAATTCATTTAGATCATGATAAAAAAACACAGGTTGAGAGTTCAGAGCTTTTTTGATGTCTCCTAGTGGAAAGCTGTTGTAAAAAACAGTGCTTAAGTTCGTTTTTAGACAGCTCAGTAGTCCCACATCGATCCGTGATGATGTTAATGTTAAAGATCTCACGGAAATTATCCACAATATACTTTAACCATGGGATCTTTAAATGATGGTCCAAAGAAAGGCAATCAGAAATAATGGCTCTGCACAATGAGGTCTCTTCTTTTATCCAAATGGAACGCCATAGCATCAGTGGCCTAAGGATGATCAAGTCGGCAAGATGGTAAATGCCCAGTTCATTGTGCACTAAAGCATTAGAAACAGAGCTTGGCAGGCACAAAAGTCTCTTCAGGAAAGCATTCTCCTCAACCTGGAGAGACCCTGCCGGGGCGTAGCCCCAAATGCCCGCTCCGTACAAGGCAATCGAGACACAACGGGACTGAAAGATTTTAAGCATGTCATGAACCCGCCTGTCTCCCAATTTCGTAGCCATTGTAAATATTCCATGAGCACTCCTCGCCATCTTAGCCCGGACATTCTTGTGTTCATTGGCCCAAATGTTATTATTTGAGAAAGTGACCCCCAAGTACGAAAAATTGTCAACAGCCTGGACCTTCTGTCCATCTATATAAAAGGAAAACTGTTTCTTTCTGTTCCTTCACCCGCATTCCATAACATAAGTTTTAGATTTATTTAACACTAACTTTCTGCTTTTAATAAATTGCGAAAAGCCGTCCATCAGCCGTTGAAGGCCGATGGGGGTGCGTGAGATAAGAACGCGTCATCCGCGTACAATAACACAGGGACGTTGTCCTCATTGATTTTGGGAGCATCCACTGCCAGAGATTTGAGAAAAGAATCAATCTCATTAATGAAGAGGGTAAAAAGCAGTGGTGCCAACACACATCCCTGTCTAATTCCACGCCCGATTTTAAACTTGGTAGTACATTCCCCGTTAGAACCGTAACGGACACAAGCACGTAGTTTGGCATAAAGACGTGCTAGGAAGAACACAATGCCCTCGGGTGCCCCTATTTCGATTAGCTTTGCCCAGAGAATGCCATGGTCCACCAGGTCGAAGGCACTACTCAAATCCGCAAAGCAGAGATAAATAGTGCCGGTCTTTGCTAGGGTATATTTACCGATGAGCAGGTCTAAATTTAGACACTGCTCAATCGTACCACAACCCTTCCTGAACCCAAACTGGCTCTCTGCTAGAATGCCATTAGCCTCCACCCATTCTTCCAACCTTACTAGAAGCACTCTACTCATTACTTTTACGGAAGAATCCAGCAAGGAAATTGGACGATAATTCTTAACGTCCCCTCGGTTTCCTTTCTTAAATATTGGGATTAGGATAGATTCTTCCCAAGTAGGGGGCACCTCATTACAGACCGCTGTGTTGAAGATATTAGTTAACAGAGGCCCCCATACTTCCAGGACCAATTTATAAACATCGATTGGTACCCCGTCTGGACCCTGTGCTTTTCCTCCTTTGCTGACCCTTATGCTATCTAAAACCTCTTGGACGGTGATATTAAGTGGCGTATGCGGCCACCTATCCCCTAAATCCCTGGATGCACTGTCTGAATCAAAGATTTTAGAAAAATGGGAAACCCACTCCTCCTTCATAACGTTGGAAGTTAATTCAGGGATCTTATCATCTTTGAGGAATGGGGAATTAACTGTTTTCCAAAACAGGGTACAATTATTCAATTCTGCAGCCAGGGTCAAGTTGTCCCATGCCTCCTGTTGGAGTTCCAATTTCCTCCGTTTGAGGGTATCTTTGTATCTGGCTCTAAGATCTACAACCAAACCCTTATCTCTAGGCGTAACTGATAAAGCTGACTTTAGTTCCTTTAGGGCCAGGGTACAAGCTGGATTGAACCACCCCCACAGGCGTTCCTCCTTATGCTTGAAAGTACTAGTAAGCTTGGAGTCGATGACCGCATTAATACAATAAAATACTCAATAGAGCCGGTGGTACCTTGATAATCTTCTAAAATCCCTGTAATTCCTGCCAGGCAACTAGTGATGATTGAATCGGACATGATTTCAGCCTTATCCCCCTTCCACCTGAGTCTAGTGCCATTAGGTCGCACGGCCTCAATGTTGTTAATAATACACCCCGGGATGGGGGTCCCTTTATTTTCCCATAACATGGCCTCTACTATCAGGCAATTGTGGTCACTAAGCTGGATGTCAATAACTTTAGGTGCCATAATCCAGGCCTCAAGACTCGAGCAGATACAAATAAAATCAATAACAGAATTCGCTCCCCGGCCTGTGAAAGTGGGGCAAATCTCCCCCTGTACATTTTTCTCGTTAACCATATAATACATATTATGTGAGTCAAGGAGACTGTTTAAAGCATCTCCATAATAGTTATGTTGAAAATGGGGGACTCCATCTCCATGACAGTCCACCGCCCCACATACCTTGGCATCTGAGAGTGGGCAGGTAGTGGCGTTAAAGTCCCCTGCCATAAACAAATCAAAAACTACATTGGATTCCTTGAGGATGTCATCCAATGCAGTTGATAGTGCTCTAACCGCCTGATCCCTGGTGTCATCAAAAACGTTGTTATAAAAATGTATTAATAAAATATTCCTGCCTCCTGTATTGTGCAGCCATAGAATCTGGGAGTGTACCCCAACTTGTACATATTTTTTGAGCAACAGAGGAGTTTGGACAGAAATCAAAATCAAAAGGCCCCCCTTAGCTCTACCTGATAGGGAACCGGTAGCAGGTAACTGGTAAGAGACAAAACCATTAAATCCTTTAAAGTCCCTACACCAGGTTTCCTGTAAACAGATAATATCAAAGAGAGCTAAAAATTCAGTCCAACCCAGACAATCTGATTTGGACCTGATGCCCGCGATATTCCAACTGGCAATGTGACAGCTGGAAAGACCGGAGACACCAGGCCCCAAAAGAGAACAGTTACTGACCTGCTGGAGAATAGCGATGTTGGTAGTATCCAGTACTACTGGATCACCCTCCTTGCCCATAGGCGTACAATCTACAGTTGTCCCAGAAATATTAACCAAAGGCCCTGATATACAAACACTTTGTCCCATACCAGACGATACCTGTCTTTCAAACATTTCTGGGGGTACCGTACACAGCTCCAATAATGACTCCGAGCACCCTACTGGATCACCCTCCTTGCCCATAGGCGTACAATCTACAGTTGTCCCAGAAATATTAACCATAGGCCCTGATATACAAACACTTTGTCCCATACCAGACAGAGCCTGTCTCTCCAAAGATTCTGGGGGTACCGTACACAGCTCCAGTCAATCGTTTTGATCCAGCCCACTAAAGCATTGAAAACGATTAACAGTGTTCACCTGAAAACTATTTGAGAAGCTATGCGAAGCTTCTCCCCTCGTTCTCTCCCCCGTGGTTACTAGGATGATGGCTAGTGTGTTGTCTATAGAAAAAACCCAAGGGACGGAGAGAAATGCCCTGCTCATTACAGGGGCGGGAAGTGGCTCAGATCAGAGCTGTTGTGGCAAGGTGTGGGTTACTAAAATTAATAATAACGCAGTCCCCAGAGATGTTCTTCGGGGACGTGCCAATCCAGTTGGTTCTGGTAGTGGTAAGAATTTGGTCCGCCAGAGCCACTGGAAAGCCACACTCCCGATTGAGCCAAGCAACAGTTTTGTATTTAAGGGAGTCGTGTGATTCCATAGAGCGAGGAAGCCCATCCTCCCCGATTGGTGTAACGTTAGTCAGGACTGCCACATATGGTGCGCAGTCAGGTGGGAGGATTGGTTGAGAGAGGCCACAGTTATTAGACTTCCCCCTTTCGGTAATCTTCAACTGATTCCCCGGGGCACGGGTAGTGGGGGGGTTCAAAGGGACATCGTTAGAGCATAAAGATGTTACTGCACTAACATTAATAGTGTCCCCTGTGGACGGTGGTTTTGGTTTACCAGTAGCGCCCTGCCGCTCGATAACTGCTAAAGGACTACTATTTGACTGTGCAGGAATACTAGAACCTGCACGTGCCACTCCAACACTGGATGGGTCTTTGCTGGATTGCACGGGCTTACTAGTCCTGCCCCCAGCCACAGCGGCCACAGCAGCTGGTTGCGGAGAGTTATTTTGCTTTAAGCCGGATTGCACCAACACACCCAATCTAATCACTTCCCTAGAGACAGCCTCGAGTTTATCCAAAAGTGGAAGAACAATTTTGTCTAACTTGGCATCGATCATACCAACGAGCAGCTCGAGCTGATCCGGAGCTAGTTTCAGGTGGGTGGAGTTAGCGTCATTATAAAGACAGTTTAACTCAATTGATACAGTGACGGTGTTCTTTTTACTTTTACGCCCCCCCCCCCCCTTTTTGGACAGTACAGGTCTATTTAGATGTCTCCCTGACCTCAACACTCTATGAGTTTTGGGGGCCATGGAACCCGGGGCGTCAGAGTCATTATGGGACTCGTTTGCATCGGATTCCTTAGCATCGGATTCCTTGTGAGAATCCTCAACGTCATGGATATCCTGTGATGGCTCTATTTCGTTACTGCCCTCCCTAGTTGGACAATCCGGAGAGCCCATTACACAACTGTCATCAGTGGTGGGGATCAACAAGGGGGTAGGCAGAGGGACAGGGATCTCAGCAGAGACCAGTGGGATCGTGGGGTCTGGGACACTTCCTAGACCCAAAGACAGACTTCGTTCCTTATTGATCTTGTCTACTACTTTAACTAAGTAGTTGTCAAGTGTAGAGATAATGGGGCGGGAATTCCCGCCGACTGACTTGGGCATACTGCCTAGAGGAGGGTACAAGATAACCAGCACAGATATTGCCAAATGGAAATAAAATAAATGATAAATCCGAATAGCACTTAATATGAGATGACTTAAAAACACAATTATAAAATAAACAGTAAAACCAATATCAGACCCCTAGATTAGGAACTAGGTTTAGAAATACTAATGTTACCGTGAGTAGACCAAAATTTGGGCAAACGGCAAAGTCTGAGATGCTGGGAGCGAAGAAACAGGGGTTGGGGCCCAGCCCAGCCTCGTCCAGTCGTGGACTGTCGTAGACTGTCCCGCCCTTGTCCCGGGCTTAGCCCGGCGACGCCCCGCACGCTCCCTCGTCGCGGGCACAGCCGGTGATTTTTAAATGCGCCTCCGGGCGCTCCGCCTTCACTTCCTGGTCCTGGGGCACCTGGGAAACGTAGCTCCCTCCACTCGGCGGCCGCGTTGGTGGTTGCGGCGGCGGGAGGGAGACAGGACAGCAGCAGGACCTCTGGTGGCTCCGGTCGAGGTAAGGGCAAGCTCTCCCCTCACAAAACACAGCCCCCGCTCCACCGACACAGCCGGTGATTTTTAAATGCGCCTCCGGGCGCTCCGCCTTCACTTCCTGGTCCTGGGGCACCTGGAAAACATAGTCTCCCTCCGCTCGGCGGCCGCGTTGGTGGTTGCGGCGGCGGCCGGGAGACAGGACAGCAGCAGGACCTCTGGTGGCTCCGGTCGAGGTAAGGGCAAGCTCTCCCCTCGCAAAACACAGCCCCCCACAGCAGTCTACTCAAAATCAGATGACGAATTCTGCTCAAAATCGGTGGATTCGGGACTGTGAGTGTCAGTACACCTTCAATCTCAAGTCCTGGTACCAACAACAGCACGTCCAACTTGATATTAGGACTGGTATTGATCACTGTCACTGCCCTCACCCTCCCCGATCTCAAAACTCCTTGCATCAGTCACAAAGTAAGTCCACTCAGGAGTCGCGTACCTCCTGCAAGGCACCCTCGTTCATCTTGATCTTCTTAGACCCCCACGCGCTTGCCCTTCTTCGCCTTCCTCCGATTCAGATTCCTCAGTCACAGGAGCAAGGTCTCTTTCAGAAACCAGTCTCAGGTTCAGTCGCCTTTGTCTCTCCGGCCACTGCTCCTGTGCTCTGCTGGCTCTCGCACCTTCTGCTTGCTCACCCTGCTCACGACTTCCTTCAACTGAGTTTGACTCTGGACCACTTTCACAGCAACTTTCCCTTTCGGAGTCAGTTTCGGAGCCGCTGCCGTTGTGACCCTCCTCAGTTTGGTCTAGTGAGCAACCAGCTGCATCAGACACCCTCACAGCTTGGCTTGTCCCCTCCTGGGGCCCTGCCACATCAGCTGGATTTTCATTCGGGAAAGGAGCTGTTTCTTCCAAGGGTGCTGAAACTTGACGGGTATGGGAAGCATGTATCCAGTTCGGCAGCCCCCACACTTCAAGGCACTGTGCGTGAATAGGATGACTTGGAAAGGGCCTCTCCAGCGAGCATCCAAGCAGCTCTTTCGCACGTGCTTCCGAACCAACACCCAGTCTCCCGGACTCAGGTCATGACAGAGATCAGTGGATGCCATGACCACAGCAGCCTGCACCTGATGAGGCACAGAACGGACGACATCAGTCCCTTCTAATAATCGAGGATCAGATCATCTGTGATGTTAATCTGGGCTGCTTCTGGCACCGCTGGCAACCTCATAACCCTTCCCATCAACACTTCATGAGGTGAAAGGCCCGTTCTCCTGTCTGGGGTACTGCGCATACTCATCAACACCAAGGGCAAAGCATCTGGCCACTTCAGAGACATGGATGAACACACTTTTCCAATTCGAGCTTTCAGAGTCCCGTTGATCTGCTCCACTATTCCAGAAGCCTCTGGACGATACCTACAATGGAGTCTCTGATCAATGTTCAGTGCTGTGCAAAGACTTCTTCATAGTTTCACTATGAAAATGCGTTCCTTAGTCTGATTCCACAGAGGCTGGAATCCCGAATCGAGGGACAAGCTCCCTCAACAACTTAGCTACTGTAAGTGTGTCGCACCTGCGGGTCGGGTATGCCTCCACCCACCTTGAAAACACACACACCACCACCAAGATGTACCTCAAGTGGTTGCACCTAGGCATCTCAATAAAGTCCAATTGCATTCTGTTGAAGGGCCCCCCTGACCTCCCAATGTGACTCATGGTAACTGCGGTCCTCTTTCCGACATTCATCTGTTGACATGTAACACATCTCTGACATACAGCTTCTTCCACTGCACGAAACCATGGGCTGTACCATGTCTGTCGGAACACCCGCACCATCGCATCTCTTCCTAAATGCACTGCACCATGAATCTGTCTCGCCATCGGACTCAGCATCTCATCTGGCAACACTGCTCTTCCATCACCAGACACCCAAATGTCCACATCCTCTTTCACGCAGCCTGAATTGATCCACACATTCTTTTTGTGGTCTGACACCTGTTCTTGCAAACACTTGAGCTCATCCCAAGTATCTGCCATGGCCAGCATCATGTTAAGATCGATTCTTTCTTTGCCCCCTACAACATGGTTCTCATTGAAGATATAACCTTGTTCGGCACAGAATCGTGCAACTTCGTCCGCATAGCGGTTTCCGAGTGACACGAAATCAGTCCTTTTCCCATGAGCTGTGCACTTTACAACAGTGATTTCTTTGGGACGTTGCAAGGCCTCTAAAAGCAACCTCATGAAGTTGAAGTTGAAGTTGAAGGGTTTTGTAAAAAAACACAGTTGATGGACAGAATGTAGAACAATGTCATACATTCACCCCAGTACAAGGATCTGGGCCTAAATCCATCGTTTTTTTGCACTCCACACCACCCTGGGTTAGACACTGGCTATATGCAAATCAGCTCTGACCCTGTGCCTCATGGGAACAGTCCAGTCCGAACTACTAAGCCATGTCTTTCCCAGACCGGAATCAAGCATCCAAGGACCGGTTTCTGGCTATCAGCCTTCATCAGCCTGGATAGCTTGACTCCAGTGGTGTGGAGAGCCTGGGACTCACGTCTGAGCATCCCCAGCACACTCGGGGTGAAAATTGAAAAAAAACACAGTTGATGGACAGAATGTAGAACAATGTCATACATTCACCCCAGTACAAGGATCTGGGCCTAAATCCATCGTTTTTTTGCACTCCACACCACCCTGGGTTAGACACTGGCTATATGCAAATCAGCTCTGACCCTGTGCCTCATGGGAACAGTCCAGTCCGAACTACCAAGCCATGTCTTTCCCAGACCGGAATCAAGCATCCAAGGACCGGTTTCTGGCTATCAGCCTTCATCAGCCTGGATAGCTTGACTCCAGTGGTGTGGAGAGCCTGGGACTCACGTCTGAGCATCCCCAGCACACTCGGGGTGAAAATTGCAAAAAAACACAGTTGATGGACAGAATGTAGAACAATGTCATACATTCACCCCAGTACAAGGATCTGGGCCTAAATCCATCGTTTTTTTGCACTCCACACCACCCTGGGTTAGACACTGGCTATATGCAAATCAGCTCTGACCCTGTGCCTCATGGGAACAGTCCAGTCCGAACTACCAAGCCATGTCTTTCCCAGACCGGAATCAAGCATCCAAGGACCGGTTTCTGGCTATCAGCCTTCATCAGCCTGGATAGCTTGACTCCAGTGGTGTGGAGAGCCTGGGACTCACGTCTGAGCATCCCCAGCACACTCGGGGTGAAAATTGCAAAAAAACACAGTTGATGGACAGAATGTAGAACAAGGCACAGGGTCAGAGCTGATTTGCATATAGCCAGTGTCTAACCCAGGGTGGTGTGGAGTGCAAAAAAACGATGGATTTAGGCCCAGATCCTTGTACTGGGGTGAATGTATGACATTGTTCTACATTCTGTCCATCAACTGTGTTTTTTGCAATTTCACCCCGAAGGGTTTTGTAAAGCGCTCTACTACCAGGCGGTTTCTTGGCGCTGTAGAAGGAACCTGAAACTGAAGGAAAGGGAGGAGGGGTGTAAGAGGAGTAAGAGTTAAGAGGAGTAGGCAGAGGAAAAGAGATGGGTTTTCAGAGCTGCCCGAAAGTCAAGGTAAGAAGTAGATCTGATGGCTAAAGGAAGGGCATTCCAGAAGAGTGGAGCGAGTGTCGAGAACCTGGAGCCACCCGATTTCTTTTTGCGGAAGCGGGGGACCTGGAGAAAGGACTGGGTGGAGGAACGGAGATTTCTGGTTGGAGTATAGGCAGTGATTTTAGATCTGATGAATGCAGAAGCAGTGCCGGCTAGGGACATGAAAGTCAGGTAGCCCATCTTAAAAAGTGAGCGTTCCCTGATGGGGAGCCAATGGAGGGTCTTGAGCAGGGGGGTGGTTTGGCTGGATTTGGGGAGCCTGTTGATGAGGCGCGCCGCTTGATTCTGGATGAGCTGTAGGCGCCGGCACTCATAGGCAGGGATGCCCACATAGAGGGCATTGCCATAATCTAGGCGAGATAGAATCATTGCCAGTGTGATGATTTTGAGGGCTTCGGCTGAGAAGTAGCCTGAGACTTTGCGGATGGTTCTCAGGGACAGAAAACAAGAGGAGACCACCGAGCTGATTTGAGGTCGCATAGAGAGATCTTGGCTGACTTTAATACCTAGGATTTTCACAGAGGCAGAGGGAGATGGGGGAGAACCAAAGATAGGGGGCCAGAAAGCAGAAGACCAAGGATTAGAGGGACCACCGATAAGAACAAGCTCCATTTTATTGGGGTTCGGTTTTAGTTGGTTGAGGTTCATCCAGTTGTAGATGAAGGTAAGAATGGAGTGGACCGTGGAAATAGAATCAGAAGAGGGGGTGAGATTGAAAATAAGTTGGAGGTCATCGGCGTAATTGAACGCCGTGACCTCCATGTCCTGTAAAGCAACAATGAGCGGGTGTATGTAAAGGTTAAACAGGAGGTGGGAGAGTGAGGAGCCCTGGGGGACTCCACAGGAGACCAAGCGAGTAGGGGCCATAAAGCCCTCCAGACGGACAGCCTGAGAGCGGTCTACCAAGAAAGAGGTGAGCCAGGCCAGAGCCGATACCCGAATGCCGGCGCCCCCGACACGGTCGAGAAGGATGGAGTGGTCTACCGTGTCATAGGCAGCGGAGAGATCGATGAGGACTAGGGCCTGGGGGGAGTTGGTGTCGGCGCTCCGTCTGAGCTCATCGACTACCGAAAGAATAACAGATTCCGTGGAGTGAGCCAGCCTAAAGCCGGCCTGGTGGTCTGCTAGAAGGTGATGTGTCTCAACGTAGTTGGAAAGTGAGGAGGTGATGTGACTCTCCAAGATCTTACCTAGCAGTGGAAGGAGTGAAATGGGTCTAAAGTTAGAGGGGATGGTGGGGTCAGCGCCGGGTTTCTTTATGATGGGAATAACCGTAGCTGATTTGAGCGCATCAGGTACGGTGCCTAGGGAGATGGAGGCATTGAGCAGGGTCAGAGGGGCGGCTGGACAGTGGGAAAAGATTTCCCTTAGGATGTGAGCCGGGCAGGCATCAGCAGGGGAGCCTGTTTTGACCTTTCTCAGTAGGGAGCAGAAGGCCTCTTCTGAGATTGCGGGAAACTGGTCAAAGGAGGAAGCAGGTGGGGGTAAGGGAGGGCAAAAGAAGGAGGGAGGTGCCAGGGGGATGTTCTGCTTTATGGTGGTGATCTTCTCAATAAAGAAGTCATTAAGAGTGTTGCAGAGGGATTGGGAAGGGATGGGTCTGGGCACAACTCTGTCGGAAGCAGCAAGCTCATTCACAATCGTGAAGATCTCCTTGGGTTTATTGGCTGCCCGATGGATTTTCTGAGAGAAGTTTTCTAACTTGGCTGTGAGTATGGCCTTTTTGTAAGCCCGAAGGAGAGTCAGGTAATGAGTCTTGAGATCCAGGCAGTAACTGCGGCGCCAATGGCGCTCAGCCTGCCGGAGTGCCACTTTTTGGGTTTTCAGGGTGTCGGAAAACCAACGGTTGGCATCCTGGGGCGGCGCGTTCTAACCCGTCTGAGAGGTGCAACTAGATTGCAAGCCTCTAAGAGCCAGTTATCAATGGTAGTTACCTGCCTGTTAAGGGGTATTTCTGCAGGGTGGGGGCGGAAGAGGCTAGGGAATGGCCTAGGGCGGTAAGACCACCCTATTCCAGTTGCGAGCAAAGGTATTTTTGGGGAGAGGAGGGGTATTGATCTTCCACAGGGGAATGGAAAAGGTAATCAGGGAGTGGTCGGACCAGACACAAGGGGATATCGAAGGCAGCGAGATTGAGAGATTGGTAGACCAGACTTGGTCAAGAATGTGACCGTGAGTGTGGGTGGGGGAGAAGATGTGAGGGGTAAAGTTCAGGCAATGGAGGGTGTTAGAGAAATCTTTGGACATGGTACCTTCGCATGGATCACCCAGCCAAAAATTGAAATCACCCAATAGGAGAACAGCAGCATTGTTAACCACAAGAGTAGCCAATAGGTCCTGTATGGCTGGAATAATATGGGGCATAGATTGAGGGGGACGATAAAGAAGCACAAGAGTGAGTGGGATCGCGAGATTAGTGGAGCGTACTATCAGAAGGTCAATGGAAGGAATGGGCTGGTGGGCAATGAGCTGGAATTGGAAGTTAGATCGCACTATCATTGCCACACCACCGCCGGTCTTCCCCTCAGGGCGGTCGGCATGAAGGATGTAGTAGAGCTCCGGAAGGGAAGTGAGGATGTCGGGTAGGGAGGCGGCGTGGTACCAGGTTTCCGTGATAAATAGAATCTCAGGTTTAGTGGTCTCGAGGAGGTCAAAAAGCTCTAATTGGTGCTTGACCGCAGACCGGGTATTGAGGAGGGAGGCTGAGGCCGTGGAAGGGAGGCCTTCCAAGTGCTGGGAGCGGGAGGGTGAAGGGGCTGGGCGTAAAAGCACCGTGCGGGGGTAAGGGTATGGGTATGAGCAGTTGGTGGCTTCAGGTTGAGCAATATCAAGGGAATGGATCTGCGCCAGGGTGAAAGGGCTAATAGGCCAGTCACCGTGGCAGGCCAGAAGTTGGTTGAGCGAGTATGTGGTGGGCTGGGCAGGGTGGATGGCCCCGGGGCCCGGCCTAGCGCGGACAAGCGCAGACGGGCTTGCTTTGGCACGCCTTCGGCGTGCAGGCGGCGCGCCCACTGCAACGCGTCCGCTGCGCGTCCGGGGTAAGCACATCATTAAAGGGAGAGCAGGGGAAGGTGTGGCCGACCGGCAGTGGGCATGGCCTGGGCCAAGGGCTTCCCTGACAATGGCGGCAATCCCGCGGCAGCGCCTTAATCGGCTGCGTGGAGCAAAGTAATCAGGGGAGCAGAGGTGAGTGACCCAAGGCGGGGGTGGTCACAAGTGAGGTTAAAAACAAATCACACAAAAAAGTTTAAAAATAACAACACTCCCGGCTTCCGCCTCAAGAGTCCGATCCCTTCTAAGACGCACTGAGAATAGGGCGCGATTTATATAGTGGGGGGGGCGTGGCCGAGCGGCAGTGGGCGTGGCCTGGGCCGAGGGCTTCTCTGACAATGGCGGCAATCCCGCGGCAGCGCCTTAATCGGCTGTGCGGAGCAAAGTAATCAGGGGAGCAGAGGTGAGGGACCCAAGGCGAGGGTGGTCACAAGTGAGGTTAAAAAGAAATCACACAAATAAGTTTAAAAATAACAACACTCCCGGCTTCCGCCTCAGGAGTCCGATCCCTTCTAAGACGCGCTGAGAATAGGGCGCGATTTATATAGTGGGGGGGCGTGGCCGAGTGGCAGTGGGCGTGGCCTGGGCCGAGGGCTACCCTGACAATGGCGGCAAACCCGCGGCAGCGCCTTAATCGGCTGCGCGGAGCAAAGTAATCAGGGGAGCAGAGGTGAGTGACCCAAGGCGAGGGTGGTCACAAGTGAGGTTAAAAACAAATCACACAAATAAGTTTAAAAATAACAACACTCCCGGCTTCCGCCTCAGGAGTCCGATCCATGAACTCCCCATTGTGGATGGGCGATCCTGACGAGGTCATGTAACCTCTCTGGGACCACAACTGTCCAAAGTCATGAACCACACCAAACCCATATTGGCTGTCAGTGTAGACGGTAATCCGAATTTGATCTGCTGCTATGCAAGCTCGCGTCAAAGCAATGATCTCAGCCACCTGAGCGGAGAATACTCCTTCGAGGCATGCAGCTTCAACTACTCCGGTAATGGTACATACAGCAAAGGCTGCTCTCAACAAGAAAATGTCATCAGGGTCAACCAATGGTTCATCGACAATGTCAGGTCTCGGTTTGGTACAAAGTTCAGTCACATCAAGACAATCGTGGTCCGCACAATCTTCATCAAGGGTGTTTGGCAACAGCATCAAGGTAGCAGGATTCAAAACAGAACACCTCTTAAGGGTCACATTCTCCGCAGCAAGGATAACCTGCTCGTAGCGTGTGAGCAAATTGTTCGTCAGGTGCTGTGTCTTGGTCCTGGTCATCAAAAGCTCAACAGAATGTGGTACAAATACAGTAAGCTGATGACCCATCAAAATGCTTTCACATCCTTCAATGCTGACACCTGTTGCAGCAACGGATTTGAGACATCCGGGTAACGCTGAAGCTACTGGATCTAAAGTAGCCGAGAAGTAAGCAACTGGTCTACGGACAACTCCATGATCTTGTACTAGTACTGTCAAAGCGCAACCCTCTCGTTCACAACAGAATAGTGAAAAAGGCTTATTGTAATCAGACATTCCCAGTGCCGGAGTCCGACAAAGATCCTCTCGCAGCTCAAGGAAAGCCTTCATACATTCATTGTCCCATGGTACCGGATCACTCACATCCTTGTGCATCAGTCTCTGCAAAGGCTTGGCCTTCAATGTAAAATTGGCGATCCATTGGCGACAGTAGCCAACCATCCCTAAAAACATTCTGACCTCTCTTTGAGTAGAAGGCACCATCATACCCATGATTGCCTCTATCCTGTCGGGTGACACCTTCCTCTTGCCTTTCTCTATTCGGTGACCCAAGTACTGCACCTCATTCAAACAGTACTGTAACTTGTTTGGCGACACCTTGTGTCCATTCTCTGCCAAATGATTCAGTAAGGCAATGGTATCAATCCTGCACGCATCCTCAGTCTCTGACACAACAAGGAGGTCGTCAATGTACTGTACGAGAACCGAATTCTGCGGCAGTACAAGACTCTCGAGATTCTTTTTTCAAGATCTGATTAAAGATCGATGGAGTCTCTGTGTACCCCTGAGGGATGCGACACCATGTTAAAACATGGTTTTCCAGTTTAAAAGCAAAAATAAATTGGCTCTCTTCATGCAAAGGGATTGAGAAGAAAGCCTGACACAGATCAATCATGGTAAACCACTAAGCTTGGCATGGAATCTGAAACAATATCACAGATTGATGCGGTACCACTAGACAACTATGCTGTTTACCCGGCGCATGTCCTGCACAATTCTGAACTTCCTGCTTGGTTTCTGCAATCCCATAATAGGCGAATTACATGGACTGCCCATTACTTCCTTCAGGATCCCCTGCTTGATCATAGATTCAATCAGAGGTTTCATCCCTGCAATCGTTTTTGGAGTCAGATTATACTGAGGCGTTCTTGAGAATTCAGCATTCAGCTTGACCTGATTCTTAACTGGTTCAACTCCTTTAATCAGTCCTATGTCCTCTCCAGTAAAGTCCCACACTTCCTGTGAAACTGAATCTCTCAAATCTAGTGTTAGCTCCTCCACTGTCAAAACAGGATACATCTCTATGCGAACATGATGATTTGCAACCTTAAAGGTAGAGTCATCATCATTCGTTTGCAATTCCACTCCTTTGGGGGTACAATAGATGGTGCAATTAAGTTTACACAGGAGATCCCTCCCTAGTAAACACACAGGACTCGAGTCGCACACCACAAACTGGTGTCTGTCACAAAACGATCCTATCTTCACAAGGATCAGTTCTGTCAAGGGATGTGTCATCTTCCTATTTGCAACACCTACAACTTGGATTGTTTGTCCCGAGAGGGGTAGGTTGGGGACTACTGCAGATCTCACAGTAGAACGGGTAGCACCAGTATCAACCAGAAAGGTGCTGAGGTAACCATCAACATCCGCTTCCACAAATGGTCCCCTCTGGTTTACCTCCAAGACTGCTCCAAGAGTGCAGTCTTCCTCCCCTCTCAGGCACCGTCATGCCAACGGGTCTAAGTAACAATCATCACTCTCATCAAAAAGAGGCACCTGCTGGTATATTCGAGTCCCTGATGAGATCCTCGGTGGCTGGGGAACCTGTACTCGCGAAGCCGAAGTCCCCCCTTTCACAGTTTTGGGCTTTAACACAGTTGTTGTCACCTGTGGCACCCATACCTGTTCTACCTCTTCCTCCTGCTCAACCTGATTTGCAGGATTCAAGGGACTCTCGCGTCTCCAGTGTCCAATCTGGTGACACTGATGGCAGGCAGTAGTCTTTTTCAACGTGGCTAGATCTACTCTTGGCTTGGAATCCTCTACATTTCCCTTTATCTTGTTCTGACCATTCTGTTTCCTTCCCAGCGTACCTCCTCCAGACTGCACCTGACCTTTATCAGCCGCCTGCATCTGAACCAGCATCAGCTTGTCCTTAAACTTTTTGTTTTTTGAGTCTATTACATCACTACAGTACCTTGCATACCTCAAGATTTTGTCCAGCGGCTTGTTCTGTCAACAAATCAAATGCTGCTGGATCATAAGGCAGATATCCGGTCTCAATCCCTGGACAAACTTGGAGGCAAACTGTCCCATGTCCTTCGAATCCATCACATCCAACCCACTGTACTGCTTAAAAGACTTGCAACAGTCTTTCGTAATATTCATGCACTGTCTCCTTTGGTTCCTGAACATTCTGATCTATCTTCACCCAATCAACATCCTGTGGGGACACCTTAGACTTTAGCCATGTGATCGCCTGTTTGTACTTCCTCATGACCAAAGGCGATGGCCCGTTTGTGACAACATCTCGGTCTGGTTCAGCAGTAGGCCACTCAATCGCTCCCTGGCATGCGACCCACAAATCTCCTGGAACTACAGTGTTGAATAAAGTATTCAAGTCGATCCACAACATCTTGGAGATCTTAACGAACCTCTCAACTTGCTTGTACCACTAAACAGGGTTTTCCCTCAACTTTGGAAAATCATTCGTGAATGCTGCCAAGTCTCCCCGACTCCAAGGCACATGCACATATCCTCCACTGGCCACTTCCCATAAAGGGTATGTCCCAACTCCTGGTATTCCCCCTCCTAGATTGGGTGTCTCTATCACACTCCTTCAGACACTCTTTTTCTTTGACCACCGTTCTTCCCAATTGTCGAGCCTGTTCCAGGCTCGTATTCCTATGATCAGCTCTCTAATGTGAGTCTTTAAGCCAATTACCCTCTTCTCTTCTAGGTCTTGTTCAGTGTATTGCAACCGATGGTTTCCCTGCAACATTTTTGTCCTGAACAAGTCTGCATCATATGTTTTTGCCAACTCAGTCAGTTTCTCATGTGTCGACCTCGCTTTGCGGATCACATCCTTCGCTACAAACAGCAACTCGTCTGGCTCATAGAGCTCAACTCTCTCTAAGGGTAAATTTCCCTCAACTATCTCGTCTATTTCTGCCTTGAGTCTCATTACGTCCAGATTTTTCGACCTTACGGCTGCTGACAGATACTTCTGCTAGCCATACCACTCAATTCCCTACAAGCACTGTCCTGTTCTCGCCACCTACTATCTTCGGGTGTTTCCCTAAAACTCATCCTGTTCTCCGCACTCCCATGGTGCCACTCCTTTCTTGGCCCCTCGCTTTGAGCCCCTTCGATAGTCTCCCATGTCCTTAAGTCAGGGCCTTGGCTCGCCAAGAGATTTTGGCCACGGCCCCCTCAGATCCAGAGACACTATAGGACCAATGGTAACCGGTACCTTAAGGGCATCCGGCAACCTCTGTGGACTAAGACTTCCTACGTTCTACATATCCCCTGCTGAGAGCTTTTCCACTACTTCCACACTAGGCAGAACTTTTTGTTCTCCAACTCCTTCTATTGGGGCTGACTTCTCCCCTTCTGACTCTGGATTGTATGGAGGTGGTCTCTCCTATAACATCCTTTCTAACAAGCTATCATCCGTGTCACTGTCATCATCTTTGTTAGATTTGGGGGTCTCTAGTTGGCACAAGTAGGTACTTGTGACCAATAGGGACCCTCTCCTCTAGTCAGGACAAGGGGATTACACTCCTAAAATAACCCTTGCTCACCCTCTAGGCTGCGTGGCACGAGCAGTCAAGGCTTATTTCAGAGGCGTTGTAAGTTAAGCAGTTGTGACCACATACAGTAACCCAGGGACAACACTACAAACGGACACCACACAGGTTTTATATAAAAAATAAGTAGACTTTATATAGAGTTACCACAACACTATAAATGACAAAAATACACACTATGATTACTTTAAGATGGTAGATTTAAGCTTAGTTCAGTTCAGTTCTTAGATGCAACACTCTGCGTCAATGTACCTTAAGTTGCGTTGCGCTTCCACGACAAGCAATGTCGCAGCGATGGAAAATGCGGCAAAGTCAGGTGCAAAGAAATAAAGACATGAAAGTCTTCCAGATGCAGCACGCTTCTCGGGGATGTGAGAAGTTCTCGGTTCGATGCGTGGACTGCAGCGGCGACATCCTTACGATGCGACAGCAACAGCTCCAGCGGCGACGCTCTTCTCCACGATGCATGAAGCTTCCGCTCGATGCGAAAACTACAGCGGTGACATCCAAGATGCAACGGCAGCAGCTCTGACAGCGGCGCGCTTCTCGGGGATGCAAGGTGCTCTTGGTCGATGCGGTGCAATGCGACAGTTCCAGCGGCAACACCCTCCTTCTTTGGAGTTGCGACGGCAGGCACAGCGACGGCGACACACTCCGACCTCGTTGCGAGATTCTTCTCCTGTTGCGGTGCAGTGCAACAGCTCCAGCGGCGACACCCTCCTTCTTCGGAGTTGCGACGGCAGCAGCAGCAACGGCGACCCGCTTCCTCTTCATTGCGGCACACTTCTCTCCGATGCAGTGCAGTGCGACAGTTCCAGCTGCGACACCCTCCTTCGGAGTTGCGACGGCAGGCACAGCGATGGCGACACGCTTCTTCTCGTTGAGTCGCGCTTCCAGCTCCTTGCGACACGCAGTTCCTCTTCCTCAGAAGGCCCAAACCAGCAGCAGGCCCTTCCAAAAGAACTCTGGGGAGCTGGGAGGTGAAGCCTGTTGTCCCTGAGACTTCAGCAGGAGGCAAGCTCTTTTCTAAGCCCTTGGAGATCCTTCACAAGTTGAAAGCAAAGTACACAAAGTTCCTTTCTCCTTCTTTTGGCAGTAAGGCAACCACTGCAGGCCAATCCCCCTAGCAGCACTTCAGTTGGGAATAGTCTCTCCTCAGTTTCTTCAGGTTCCTCTCCTCGGTAAAGGTTTCTTCTTGTAGTCCAAAGTGATCTAATTTCATGGGATCAGGGTCCCCATATTTATACCCCAAAATCCTTTGTTCTCTGAGGGGAGAGGGGCCTTTGTCCAGTCCAAACCAGTTCTAAAGCACTCTGTTTACCAGACTTCTCCTTTCCTTTCACAGTGCAGGGCATGCACATCAGACGCCCCACAGGAGGTGGAGCCAGCATTGTGGAAGGCAAGTACAGTCCTGGAGCACTTTGTTTACAGGACTCCTTCTCTTCTTTAAGTGTGCAGGGCAGACATTAGCCACTCCCCAGGGGGTGGTGCCATCATTGTGGAAGGCAGGCACAGCCCTATTCAAGGTTCAGGTGCAATTCCTCCCTCCCATCTAGATGCAGAACTCTCTATTCACCACTCGGTGACTCATCCTGTCTCCTGGAATTCCCCAGCCTGTCACTCACAAAACCAGACATAGGAATACACAAACTAGCAGAGGCAGGTTTGAATGGTTAGACAAACAAATACCTACTTTCTAAAAGTGTTATTTGCAAACACAGAATATTAAAATAAACTTTACTAAAAGTTGTATTTTATTATTCTGAGTTCAGGCATACTAAACTTGAATTTCTACCATGTTCTCTGAGCCTGTTAGGATTATAAAATGCAATAACTCAACAGCCCATTCTGGCCTATGGAGAACAGGTAGCCTTGCAATAGTGAAAAACAAAAATGGCTGTAATTCACTATTAGGACATGCCACACACATCAGGGCGTGTCCTACCTTATACTTACAATGCACCCTGACCTTGGGCCTACCATAGGGGTGACTGATATGAAGAAAAGGGAAGGTTTAGGGACTGGCAAGTGGGTGTACTTGCCCAGTCAGCATGACAGTACCAGATTGCACACAGGCTCTGCAATGGCAGACCTTAGACACATTTAACAAGGCTGCTTCTGTGGGTGGCACAACCAGTGCTGCAGGCCCACCAGCAGCCTTTAGATTTACACGCCCTGGGCACACTCAGTGCACTAGACTAGGGTCTGACAAGTAAACCAAATAGCCAAACATGGAACCACTGATTAATATATCAATTTACAGTAGGGAGCACTTGCACTGTGGCACTGGATAGCAGTGGCATAGTGCCAAAAGCATCTAATACCAGCAAAAATACATGAGGCAACAGCAAAAATGGAAGGGAGACCCACGCCAATGGTGCCAGGTCTAACAATCTTCATCATTCCTTTTCTGGCCGTCCCCTGTCTTTACCAACAGCGGATACAACCTTTCTCCCTCAATAGTCTGTACTCTGCATCTTTTCGTCAATGCATCCCACCTCACATCCTGAAATGCTCTGACTAACCGTTTCACTCTTTCCTGTCTCCTGTCCCTGTTTCTCTCGTGTGCCGCCCTAATCCACATTCAATGCCTCAAACTGTGTTAGTCTAGGCAACGGACGCAACAAAGCCATAATCGACTTCAACTGATATAACACTTCCAATCTGAAAGTTCCGTATCTGGGGAAAGTCAACTCTTCATTTCCATCAGTCATCTTCGCCCAATTCTCAAGCCACAATATAGTATGCAAACCTACATTCGTAGCCATATAATGAGCTGGAGTATCCTCGGGCGGAGCCTCTTCTCCCCCCCCCCCGGGGTTCTAATCTCTTTTCTCTTTTGAACATTTCTCACAACACTTTAAAACGTTTCATGATGAAAACCAACTTCTCTCTTTACACAGCGCTCCTCTATCTTCTGATGATGATCCACCAATCCCAGCGCGGCTTCACACCAACCGCCCTATCCCAGCACGGCACCTCCTGACTTCACTCACCTCCACTTCGCAGCAGTTCCCCTCCTTTACAATTCCGCTCTCACTCACGCATACGTCCCATTCGCACACTGAAATGATCACTTACGACCAAGCAATCACTTCGCTGACTGTACGTCCACAGTCTGACTGTACGTCCACAGTCGCGTAATTGTCACCAAACTGGCAACTGTCTGTCCACGAAACGACCGGACAATCACCTCAACTGATAGGTTACAAACACTCAGCAACCCACGACCAGCGTCAGTTACTCACGCACTCACACACTCGTTCCCCCTATCTCGGTCCAGCGGGCGATCGATGGTGTCTCACGATCCCCTTAACAATGGTCGACAATTACTCTGGGTGTTCGATACACCCGAACCACTTAAGCAACTCCTTGAACCTAAGATTTTCCCAGGCTCCGCGTGCTCACAGCCTGATCTAGTTTCACACAACAGGCATTCCAACTCCGCAAGACATCACAATACAACACAAACATCGCAATCTAACAACATAAAACCTTATTCATACTCACTCTCCCACAAACTGCTGCTGCCTTTGCCGCACTGTCTCTCTCCGTCGCTTTCCATGAAATGCCGTCTTCTGCCGACAATCCACTGGGCAATCATCACCTGACTTCTATGGGCCTTAGAACTCTTATCCTAATCTAGAAATCCCCTCAATCTAGAGACAACCACCCTACTCTGCTACCAACTGAAGGGGCTGGGATTCTTATCTAGATTTTTACCTAATCAATTCTCCAGAATCCCAGAACAGGTCGACTGGACCTTTTTGTCTGCTAAGAAGTGTAGAGGAGAGGTTTCCATACTCATAATCAAACAGCTTTGCAAATCGACAATCAAATTCAATGTCAAAGAATCACTGACTACAGACTAAAGTTATGAATTGATTACAAAGCTAAAAATAATTGGACATACAAGCACCTCAGCAAGAGATTCAAGAAATAGACTGGCACGAATACTTAGCAATTCTCTTCAGGCAAGAGTAAAAGCGTAAGCCATGAAGACTCCTTAAGAAGTGCATTCACGTTCTCAAATGAGTACTCTAAACTACTGAACATGTTCTAAGATGCTCCTTCCTACACCCCACTCTGCCCAAAGTTTCCTCAGTACTGTCTAAGTTGCCTACATCCTGCTCTAGCAACTTCCTGACAAGGTCTGCTCTGCACCCTCGGGGTCTGTCCCTAATACAAAACTCCCAAAATCGTAGATACGCCCAAGGCACGCCCCTCTGGGCAGGTGTTTGTCTTTGGATTTTTCCAGCATGGCATCCTTCCATCCAGCGTCCGTTGAGGTGTCCTTGGATCCCAGGCACCTTCTCGCCAAATGTTGCAGATGAACATTCCTCTGGCACCTACTCGCCCTCACTCCTATCGGCCTAACTTCCAAACAATGGATCTTTCTACCTAACAAGCTCCGTGGCCTTGCACCTGCAGCTGAAATACATGAGAAGCAACCTTATGCACATCCAAAGTTACAATTCAATATTTGCTGAGAACAGCACCCTTCCCAACAAGCAGCTGTTTCACAAGAATAACCAATGCTAACTAAAGAAATTACAGTTAGGCCTCTACTGGCTTTTCTTCATGTCCCAGGCCTTTACGCGTTTAAATGCATTTCTAAATTAATCTACATTATAAGCAATGCAATATATTCCATTACAAAGACAACATTACATTTCATCTCTAAACGTAAGTTCTTTTCGACAATAAAACGTCACATTCTATCTCCTTCACGTGCAACTTTTAATATGGCACGTTTATTAATCCTACAATACACACATTTAATAGCATTTCTACCTCATATAAAGCGTTACGCTCCTGTTAAAGCTCTACATTAATTTGCATCGTCATGAATACATCGATTACTCATTGTACTAATTTCCCAACCTACTGTTATATCTCTAAAACACACGTTAGTATAGCCTCTAAATATGTGGGTGCTGACTACGGGAGATATGATGCACCCCTACAATTTTCCAAATGACATGGTGCTCTCTCAGATCAAGTGGGCTAACGCATTGCTCCATGCTATGTGCTGTGTTGGGCCGCAGCAAAATGTGAATGACAATTTAACAAATCAATGGATGAAGCCCAATGACCAAAAGCCTTGCTATGTATGTGTATTGTCTATGGATTTTTGGGAAAATAATTGTAGACTGGAGAAACAGCTAAATGTGTCATAAAGGCCAGACCTCTTGCAGGCCAGAGGAAGGATACCGTTTGATGATAGGCATATAGACAAGCAGTATAACTACCATCGCTGTGATACATTGTCTAGAATGCTCTAGACAACAGGAGTCGATATTCTGCTTCCCTGGCTACTTGTACTCAGTCAATGCACCAACCTTGTTCCAAAATATCAGTTTAACTGCAGCCGATGCAGAACCCACTGAGCAATATTTGCAAAAGAAGGGATTCTGGTAAAGATTAGTCCCATGATAAGAGACCGGGACTCTAAGAGGAAACCCAAATCCTCTTTCATAAAAGAATCACACACACAAGGAACACTCGGAAATGTATTGGTAATTTTAAAATGTTTAATTTTAAAAGTCCAATCTAGTGCACATTGTATGAATTGCAACAGTATATAGCACACACTCACTAATCTCCAAAGAATCTCTGGGTACTTTTGATGGATAGTAATAATATCAATGATATGTTTCAGTTGAAATAATAAAATGCCATGAATGTATTCACAGAAGCTTATCATATTTAGATGTAACAATCAAAGGACTATCTTATTATGACTTTGGTGGTCTTCGGCTGCGACCCCCATTGCCGCAGTCCCAGGAGTATAATCCTGGGCGGGCAGGTGGTGTTGCAGTGATCTCCCAGCGCCGGTATGTAATGCTCATTGGAGAGCTTACACAGCGTACCGCTGCCATTACAGCACCGACTGCTCGTCCGTACATGGTGTGGCATGCACCATATCATAATACCTCCCAGTGCATGCACGACCATGCACTTGGGGGGGTCAAGTCATGTGCCACCTGCACTCACCCAATGGGCAGTTTTGCCCGGGTGCACTGTTGGGGGTCCCCTCTTTACCCTTCAGCCAGATTTTTCATGGGAGGCCCATAACAAGGCTTGCAGAAGGGCAAGTCTTAATAAGGACAGTGGTGCTGGAATCGACGCGCCTCCATTCCTCCCCACTTCACACACTGCCAGCACTGTGGGATCTAGGATCCTGGCGGTGCCGGCAGTGTTGTAGCGGGCTCCTAGCAGTCATCCCACTGCAATTGAAATATGATGGGCCGACCACAGTCAACTGTCTTCCACCGCGAGTACACCGGTCCCAGGACCGCCGCACTCGTAATATGGCCTTAAATAACAATGTTAAGAATATGTATTGGATAAAATCAAAGAGGTACATTTCTTATTTCTTTTATATTTAACAAATTCACGTTTCATATCAAAATGGAAGTTCCCAGGAGGGAAAAAACATGTTTTCAACAAATGGCGCATGATGCCTTGGTGCAACAAAACTGGGACTCCTTGAATGGACGTGGGAGTCAAGTGTTCAGCTGAAGTTCAAACAAGACAGAGGGTCCAACTGAGCCATCTGAAATAAGTGGCAGGGTTCTCAAATATGCATAGCCAGAGCCAAAATAAGGATTTTTGGGGCCATGGCCACAGATGAACTTTGGGCTCTCCAATTTGTACAAAGTAGGTTTAGGGCCTTCTTATAAGTACGGTGGTCCACAAGACCGCCGTACTCATGGTGACTGTCCGCCCACTGCTACACTGGCGGTCCGCCCAACATATTAGTGTGGTGGGGGCACCATGTTTTGTTAACAATATATTTTATAGCGATAATAAGGAATATTCTAAATCTTTACAATGCTGCTTATTAATTTTTAAAGTGTGAACCACAAAACGTTATCGTTTCCCGGCACGAAAGCAACAGAGGCATCTTGTTTACAGTGAAGTGTTGTGATTATAAATGGTAGAATTGTTCTTATATTTATGTTTGCAAATAGCAACATTACATATGGTCTTAGAGACTGCATAAAACCGAGGAGAACCTCTCGCATCGCGAATCGCGCGCGGGAGCGTCCGGGCTAAGCCCGGGCAAAGGGCGGGCCCTCTGTGGCCCTCAGAGGCACAAGGAGGACGGGACGGGCCACCCCACTTGATTACATCACAGAAGGAGGTATTGTGCTGCAATTTAATTGACCTTTCTGGCGTTATTACTATCATAAACACTATGTCCATGTGGGAAGAGCTGTGATGTAATAGTGATTGATGGAAACGACGAGCTCTTGAACACCACATGTCCATTACAGGGCTTGGGCTGCTGCCCTGTCACAGTGTGGTTGTAAACCTCAGCTGTAAATTAGCCTTTGTCCTCCTACAATAGGAACAGTCTAGCAAAAACTGCCAAGGCACGTCCCCTCCAGGTGGGAACACAAACAACCACAAATATATTCTGCCTACAGTCAGTAAGGTAATTTTAAACACTCCCTTTCATATCATATAATATTTATTTAGCAATTTTTGTAAAAGACTTGCATGTTGCTTAATAACCTCTTGAGTGCATTGTGAAAGTAAGAAAAAGCAAAGGATGGGAGTTGATGCTGGGAAGCATTAAGACTAGAGAAGATATAGAGAAGCAGTTTAATGGGCTATGTAGGGTTGCCTTACTGAATATTGATCCCCAGAATGTCATGGTATAGGAATCTCAAGGGCAGAATATCTAGGGCCAAAATATCAAAAGGTAAGTGCCTGTAGGGAAGCATAGATTTACCATTCCTAAATGTACATTTACATACCTTGAAGTATCGTGTACTGCATATGGTACAAATATGTGAAGTTAGGAATAGAAAATCTAGACTTATTTAACTCTCAGTATTTTTTTTTCTCCTATATTTTGTCCTGTGTAAGCAGATTGAAGACAAGCTAGGAACATTGTTTTAAGTAGGTTAGCATTCAATTGGGGCAGAACATTCGAAAATAGGCTTAAAAGAGCTTGCGAGGAGCCCAATCACAACATTGCATGCATGGGATCAGGCGATCCCAATGATGAAATATGCTGCCTACTGTAAGTGAGGTCTACTTCCTTTTTTTTAGCAATAAAGAGTACAACATTTTCTGCTGTAGATAATGACCATAAACAAAGACTTTCTTAGTCTTTCTCGGGGCCATTTTTGTGTTTAGGAAATAATTAGGAAAGTTTACTGCTTCACCTCAAAATGTTATTGTTATTTAGCGAGGCAGTGTCATCCCATGACATTATTCTCACCTTCAGTGGACTAAAAGCAGCAAAGGTTCCTAAACAATTTGTTCAGGTAAACCTGTGAGATGTAATATGAATCCACACATACTTTGACCTGCTTTTTTTCTCAACACTCACTAGTGACTAATATCCAATTAAAACAGCAACCAGGGGAGAAGAAAATATTCAGGCCATCTCCGATGAAATGGTGGAGCAAATCCTAGAATATCCTTCAATGCTTGGTCATATTAATAACACAGAAGCTTTAAGCCATGATGGTTGGCAAGTTCTACACCCTTCAAAAAAGAATCAAATTAAGACAGCACTACATGGTACAACTATGATGGACTACATTAAAAGGCAACATCTAAAGGACTTACAGAGATCAAGGAACGAAGGAATATTTTAGAGAATAACTAATTTACTAGTCTTCCTCGTTGCCCCAGTGCATGTTATGTTTACTTAAAGTAATTCCATCTAAAAGGTGAAGTAACTTTCCAGGATGGAATGTGGAAAGGATCACCCCTATATTTAGTGGAAGTGTGGGTAAGAGTTAATCATGCTGAAATATATTTTCAATCAGGAGAAAAACAAAAACTATGTGCGTTTAAACATCAGCTCCATTAATCTGTGTATACTTCTACGCTATGTAGAATTCCAAAGAGGGAATAGGACCCTATGGAAGATGTTATATGAAGCACCTGGAAGTACACATTTTCATCTGTAATTAGCACACTTTTCAAGCATAATTCTTGCAATGTTTTGGAATAGGTGAAAACTGTACAATTACACTCAGGTCGACATGTAACATGATAGGTAAGTAAAAATGTCAGCTAAAACAAAACGCTTTAAACTTTAAAACCTCTGAAATTCACCTGTTGTTGTTAACTGAAGAAATAATAACTTGAACCGCAGCCATCCACAGTGTTGTCATTAATCATGTCATTTCAGATCCCATTGGTGATGTTATTCGTGATGTCCTACAACATGTCATGAGAGATCTAATATGTGAGTTCATAAGTAGTGCATGTGGAGGGCATATGTTATAGTTTCTTCAGGTAACTATAACTGGTGAATTTCAGTTGTATTTATAGTTTTAAACATTTTGTTTTAACTGACATTTTTACCAAACTATAACATTACTTTAACCTTTGCTTTTTTCAGTGAATTTGTAAGGTCTTTTAACGTAAATTATGGTGTGGCTCACTGGTTAGAGGCAGCAGACCTGAAAGCAGAGGACGGCCCGGGACAAGGGTTCTATCCCCGACGCGGCAGGGTCGTGGACCAGGGTCAGCGGACTCGATAATTCTCGCCTCGGTGCCTACTATAACCAGGGATCACACTCGGCGACTCTGGGCATTAGCTCTCCTCATCTCCACAACGGCCCCCCACATACGCCGGGGATGCCTGGTTTCACCTTGGAGATACCCAGTAGGGACCATCTCACAGGGAAAGCCAGGATGGGTTCCCCAGCGGTCTACAGTGCAGAGATACTCCTTCGGGAGTCGATTCTAGCGCTTTAGAAACCCACAATTAATTAATTAATTATACCTAAGTATAACGTCACATTAATCTTTGGTTTTCTCAGTGAATTTCTAGGGTTCTGTAACATAAAGTAATGGATTATTACCATATATACCCTACAATATCGACCACGTGCCGAGCCAAAACCTGCACACATCGTGGATTTGGGAGCAGGGCCTGGCCCAGCTGTTAGACAGTGGCATTTGCCAAATTATAGTTAGGTTACAGTTCCCATACAAAGAGCGTTTTTTTGTTTGTTTTGCTAATAACTTTGGCGACATATGATGAATCTTCATGAAACTTTTTAGAACATAAGCTCATGCAACTCAGCTCGTTTCTGGACATTTGCAGTATGCTCTATGTATTGGGGGCTGATTCAAATGGGGGGTTCCAAAACGTGTTTTTTGCTCGGTAATTCTCATATGAATTTTGGGAAGTGATAAAAAAAAACAGCTGAACAGAATGACACCAAATTTGGCAGAAAGCTAGATATTTACTCAGCGTGCTTTTTTAAATTTGGTGCATATCTGTTAAGCCATTTTTGAGAAAAGAAGGGTAAAACAATTGTGATATCTCGATGGTTGATTACACAGGAGTACTGTGGTACTCCCTTGATAACTCAATTTTCAAAAGTAAAGCATTCCAATTGTCTTAGAGGGTTTTTTCCAGTTGGACTCTTCAGTCCTGCTGGACCGGTACCTGTCCTTTGGGATTGAATATTCTGATTGTCTGGCCACAACTTGAAGATAAATATTGCAGCCTCCATTGCAGGACATGGAGAATCACAGTCTCATGAACGTAAAATAAAAATCACATATAAAGGGGCAAGGTAGAGGTACCCTGACCCTCTGGTGCTTCTGGGGGGATCCGGAAGGATGTTCCCAAGTGTCAAAATGAAAAATAAAATGTTGTACCACAGGTACCACTGTACTTCTACATCTGCTGCACCGATCGCGACCACAGTGGGTATTGCGCGACTTCGCATGGTGAAGCTTGCACGGTCTTGCAGTATCAGGAGTTGATGCTTGTTAGTGGTACCGTTGGAGTGTCATAGTAATAGGAAATAAAAGAACACAAATATATGATAGATGTGAAGTAGGGGGTTGGCTGCCTGTGGCCTACTCTACACTGTATGGTAAGAGGTATGGCAGCAGGTTAGGTAGCTAGGCCCTGCAGCCAATCCCACGGTGAGCATGGACTTCGGCTGTGCACGGCAGGGGCTGGCTGCTCACAGGGATCGGAGCAGGCCCTGCTGCAAATGTCACACTGTTTACAGCCGGGGCAGGGGTGTGGTTAGCTGCCCTTTCATGCAATGAAACACAGCAGTTTTATTTGCTGACCTTTGTTGCTTGACCTCTCTGTAAATGTGGGTATTCTAGTCTGATATAGCTAGTTACTGTAGCTTTCAGAGTCCCAATCTGATATTATAGGTGTTCACCTTTAGGTTCAACCTATAAGACTAGAGTGGGTCTTTACTGGTTACTGTAGTCTGCTGTACCAGAGTATAATGATATATCAACATTAATAGTCAAATATGACAAACAACATGTTAGAAATGGGAGGCCTCTAGTTGGCAGGTTGTTACCCTGTCAAAGAAGGGACCCTTCTTATAGTCAAGATAAGGGAGCTACACTTCTAAAATGCACACCTCCTTGGTAGCTTGGCACGAGCAGTCAGGCTTATCTCAAAGGCAGTGTGTAAAGCATTTGCACATAACATACAGTAATACAGGAAAAACACTGCAAAATGACAACACATCAGTTTTAGAAAAATAGCCAATATGTATCTGTGTAAAACAAGACCATAATGATAAGAATCCAACACACAGTTATTTCAAATATTCATAAAGCAAAATTTAGACTTTAAAAACAGTTCGTTGAAGTTGATAGCTCCGTCCCCAGCTATCATGGCATTGTGAACAAACAAATCCAACAGTTCTGGCTGACCGCAGCATCGTGGACCAGCTAGGATGTCGGGAAGACCCACAAAACATTTAGAAATGCATGGTTTTGGGGACCTTGTGATCAGCTCCGATGAACAGCGTGCAGTGCCCTCAGGTCATGGTGCAGGCAGCGGCTCGGTGACAGCTTCCAGCGGTGTCGGTGAGACCATGGCTGTGGTGCAAAGTGGGGCAGTGCTAGCTGGTCACGGTACAGGCAGCGATGACGTTGTTGCTGAAGTGCTGTTGGCAGCTGACAAACTGGAGTCAATGGCACCAATGTTGGTGAGCCAAGGCTGTAATGTGGGATGGGGTGATGCGTCATGTAACTTACAAGCGGTGCCCCCAAACCATGGTGCAGGCAGCGGCGTCAAGGTCAGCTTGGAGCAGCACCATCGGTGATACCAGGCCTGCAGTGTGAAGCAGGAGTGTGCTCCGTGTTCTCCACGAGCGGTGTCCACAGGTCAAGGTGCAAGCAGCGACGTCAGCACAAGCAGAGGCTCGGTGGCGGCGTCGGACGGCATTGTCAGTGAGACCAGAGTTGTGGTGCGAAGTGCGGGGGGCCCTCTGTGGTACCTTTGCTTAACAGAGCCAGGGAGGGTGTTGTTGACGGCATCGGGTAATTTTTCTTGTTTTGCAGCACAAAATACACCATTCATAATGCTGGTAGCAGATGAACTTGAAGTCTTTGTTGTTCCTGAGACTTCTTGAACAGTGGGCAAGCTCAACCTCAAGCCCTTGGAGACACTATGTAAGAAGATTGCAGAAGATTCAGTCCAGTCTTTCTCTGCCCAAGACACAAGCAACTACTGCATGCCAGCAGAAAAAAGCATCAAAAGAGGAATGGGAGCGACCCCACACCCAAGAGAAGGGGTAACACAGGTAGGTAAAGAACACATTTCTCCTGGGAAGAATTTCACTACACTGGAATCAGTGATGTTAATTAATCTCAACCATACAGACTTATTCTCTCATCCTCATACATCCACGACACCTATGGTGTCCTCAGTCACGACAGGGAAAAACCAATCAGAGCCCAACAAGTCAATTAAGTTAAACAATACTCATAAACAACTACAATGCAAGAATAGGCAAGTTAATTTTAATAAAATGACATGCAATTTACAAAATGATTAAAAACCTCTTTAAGCAAGTACATAATGTACATAAATGGTGATGGACATAGATGTGCTAACAATACAGAAGAATAAAACGAGAGAACAACAGACAGTACATAATCATAAAAACATCCTAGATACGTTACTCCACATGGAATTCATTATATCTCAAGGGTGTCAATGAATCATGTCGTCTATTTGACACCCAGGCAGATCCTGGGATGTAACACCGTGTAATGCGCGACGCGTTTCGATGGCAAATATGTGATTGTAAGCCACCTTCTTCAGGACAATATATATAAAAAAAACGTTCTCTCCCAATCAAAACCACAGATATATCCTAATCCAAAAACTTATAAACAACATATTATATACTAAAACATTTCAGACCTGATTTAAAATACATTGCATTGCCTAATTTCCCACCCTTCCATATTCTTGCCTCCCCTGCCCGAACCTGTAGGACCAGGGGATCTAGAGATTTCTTTTTTAAAGAAAGGACATTTATATCACCAGTAGGTCCCCCCCATGAAATTGGATCAACAGACGCATTAGGTAATGATAGGGCATACAAAACATTTTCATCCCCCGTGGGTCTCCCCCATGGTAATGAATCTACAGACATGCTAAGTCATGACAGAGCATATAAACACAACTTTATCCCCAGTGGGTCTCCCCCATGATGATGAATTAACAGACATGCTAGTTAATAATAGGGCACGGTCATGTCTAAACCTTGTTTTACCGAAAACCTATACAAGGATTCCAAGATGGGGCATCTCTAGATGTAGTATTGTGAAAAATAACTGTCCATAGGGTCCCCACTTTCCATTCATCCAGTCATTCCATAAGATGCACAATGCCTGCACCATCTTCCATTCCTGCAACATCTTCCATTCATAATATATCCCATTACCATCTCCTTTTTGGACAAGGTTGGAAAGATAAATAGAACACCTTTACCCACGTCTTGATATCTCTGGGGTGGTTCAGAAGATTTATTGCAAATTATAAGATCTAGCGGGGCTCCTTAGGGCTCCAGTCGCTTTAAATGCTGACACTATGGACAAAGGACAATGATCCAATTATATTTCATGTCAGGGCTCCTTCCTATTTGTGGTTGAGACATATTTATTTTATTTAAAAAACCTCAACCTTAGGACCTACCGGTAATTTAAAATTTAAAATCTGGGTGTCCTCCACCGGGAAAATGTTGCCAGTGATTAAAATGATATTCTTTTTTGGTCTAAACACAAGGAAACATACAACGAAATTCTATTAATGTGATCCCACTGATCTTAATCAATCCCACTACCTCCTACTGTATTGGTGAAGCCTACTTACCAGAGTCAAGTAGCTACATGGGCGTAGTCCAGCTCGCATGTGTATCCACATCCACTCTATTGTCTGATAAGAGTGGTAACTCTAAATGAAATACCATATTTATGAATATTAGTTTTATATCTATATATAGCTCGTAAGAGACTAACCTCCTTACACTGGTCATATAGTCAGTATCCTCGTTCATTTATTTAAAAATTCCAAAATCGGTATTTCCTATGCTAGGGCGACCCTGATGTTTTCAACCGGACACATTGTGCCTAACATCGACCAAATACTTAGAATGACCAAAAATGTTTTCTTATATCCCGACCCTATTAATGCAGTCCCTGTGAGGAAATGTCCCCTCTCAGTATGTGATCTCGGGCCCCACACGAGGAAAGTCTCTAGGATAAGTTTGCCTAAAGAATTATAAAAACCCACGGGAGTCCGTAAATCAATACACCCCCAATCTCTTCCTATATTAGTCCCATGGCAGTGCGCCCCATCGGACCTTCCACTCTCCTTACCTTGTAGCAAAATCACAGCTCCCTCCCGGCCGTCGTGCAGATAGATTTGTGAATACTATTCACCTCAGGTGTCATATTTAACCCCAGTTCAATTTAAAACACATGGGTAAAAGCGCGCTCGTCCGGAGGCGTGCAGAAACGCCCCCACGCCAGCTTCGAGGAAGACGGGCCTTCTTACTGAAGGTAAAAAGGGCGATGTCTCTTCATGTAATTGCCCGTGTCTACGCTGGGCTTAAAAGGGCAATGTATTGTTGTTGGTCCCACATAGCTTGTTTAATCGATGAGGAACCTATTTATGATGTCTCTTCTCAAATAATTTCAACTTTAGGTTGCTATTTATAATGTTTAGATGGTTTAACTGAAAATTATCGATGCTATGAATACCTTTCCCTATTATTATTTAAAAGATGTCTTTATACTGTGTGTTCGAATCCCTCCTGAGGCGGAAGCCGGGAGGTCGCTGTGCTACTGTGTACAATCTTTTCTGTTGCTTGTATTTTAAAACTGCTTTGCCTATTTAGCTTGACCAGCTTGATTTACTAAGCGTCATTTTTAAACATTGCTGTAGCGATCAGCTTGAGACAAATATTTTTGTATTTTAATTGCTGTGTGTAAACGATCGGCTTGACTCACTAAGCCGTTTAAACTTGCACTTCACACTTGGTGATCCCCTCGCTCTGCTTGGACCTCTCAGCACCTCCCCACCCTCGTATTCTCACTCTTACCGGGTCTGTCCCAGCCGACTCAGGCGCTGAGGACATTTCTCCATCCCTGGGCGAGATCTAAACCGCGGCGGCCATCTTAGGTCGGGGAAAGCGTCAGACGCTTCCCGGTGGACAGCATATAAGAGGCACCCGAGTTAGGCATTCCTCTCTGTGTGTTCGAATCCCTCCTGAGGCGGAAGCCGGGAGGTCGCTGTGCTACTGTGTACAATCTTTTCTGTTGCTTGTATTTTAAAACTGCTTTGCCTATTTAGCTTGACCAGCTTGATTTACTAAGCGTCATTTTTAAACATTGCTGTAGCGATCAGCTTGAGACAAATATCTTTGTATTTTAATTGCTGTGTGTAAACGATCGGCTTGACTCACTAAGCCGTGTAAACTTGCACTTCACACTTGGTGATCCCCTCGCTCTGCTTGGACCTCTCAGCACCTCCTCACCCTCGTATTCTCACTCTTACCGGGTCTGTCCCAGCCGACTCAGGCGCTGAGGACATTTCTCCATCCCCGGGCGAGATCTAAACCGCGGCGGCCATCTTAGGTCGGGGAAAGCGTCAGACGCTTCCCAGTGGACAGCATATAAGAGGCACCCGAGTTAGGCCTTCCTCACTGTGTGTTCGAATCCCTCCTGAGGCGGAAGCCGGGAGGTCGCTGTGGTACTCTGTACAATCTTTTCTGTTGCTTGTATTTTAAAACTGCTTTGCCTATTTAGCTTGACCAGCTTGATTTACTAAGCGTCATTTTTAAACATTGCTGTAGCGATCAGCTTGAGACAAATATCTTTGTATTTTAATTGCTGTGTGTAAACGATCGGCTTGACTCACTAAGCCGTGTAAACTTGCACTTCACACTTGGTGATCCCCTCGCTCTGCTTGGACCTCTCAGCACCTCCTCACCCTCGTATTCTTACTCTTACCGGGTCTGTCCCAGCCGACTCAGGCGCTGAGGACATTTCTCCATCCCCGGGCGAGATCTAAACCGCGGTGGCCATCTTAGGTCGGGGAAAGCGTCAGACGCTTCCCAGTGGGCAGCATAAAAGAGGAAGGGCATGCCTCCGCACAGCGGACGCGAGCAGCGGTCGTGCTAGGTCCGCGCCGGAGTCGTGCCAGAGTCCTGCCCGTCTGCGCCCGTCCGCACCAGGGAGGCACCAGGGGCCAGGCACACCAGCCCCCATAATAGAGATCCAGGTATTTCCAGAGAATCCATACTTTCTCTCAATATTCACTCTATACATTGTCGCAATGTTCTGAACCCTGACACATGGGTAGGCCCAGTCAGCTGCCAGCACTGTAAAGCTACATTTGCCAGAGAGCCAACAGCCAATGAAAAATCGCGCCCTATTGTCCTGCAAGGGGGGCTTATAAACGCTAGGTCTCTGTGCAAGAATGCTCTACATATCCATGACTTGATCATGGAGGGGGATTTAGATTGGCTCCTTATCACAGAAACCTGGCTAAAGACCTGGTGCTACCCGGATATAGCAGTAGCCCTCCCGCAAGGTTTCTTAATTCAACATCTGGATAGGCAGAAGAAACGGGGAGGAGGGCTGGCCATCATCTACCGTGACACCATGAAATGTACCACGTATGAGCTACCAGATATCAAGGGTGCAGAGGCCATGGCCTTTTGTTTAAACATCCATGATTCCTTTACATTCTCCGGTGCCCTTGTGTACCGTCCCCCGGGCCAACCCAAAGATTTCCTGGAAAGCATTGGTGATGTTCTGAGCGAGCTCACGCTCAGATTTGCTCACTTCACGCTGCTTGGAGATCTCAATCTCCATCTAGACTCCCCGGAAGGACCTGGGGTAGCCTGTTTCATGGACATAATCAGCGTCCTCGGCCTTAAACTGATGACGCAGGAACCAACTCATACTGCAGGCCACATACTAGACTGTATTTGCTCCAACTCAGACGCACTAACGATTAAACCCCCTAGCATCCAAACCTGGTTAGATCATATTTGTCCCATTTGACCTGTCACTGGGAAACAATGCCCCAAGGAAAACCACCTAGAAAACAACCAGGAGCTTTAAACCTGACTGGAAAAAACTACTTACCCAGCCAGATCTCTTAGGGAAAGCAATAGAGAGCAAACCCACACTAACTGGCTATACCTCGACAGACAATCAGCTGCTCTGTGAATGGATCATGTCACTTAGCAAGCCATCAGATCCAATGAGCTTAAAAAACACTTCACGCAGCATGAAAAATAAAAAGAGGGCCCCATGGTTCTCACAAGCGCTAAAAGTGGAACTAGGCGAAGTTAGAACGCTGAAACGAAGGTGGCGTAGAAACTATGAGGCTAACGACTGTAACACCTATAAAGCAGCCCGGAGGCAGTACCATGCTTCAATTAAGCGGGCAAAAAAAGCCTATTACCTAGAGAAGATTTCCTCTTCTGATAATGGACAGAAAGAAATCTTTAAGATCGTGAATAGTTTCACCAACCCCAGAGCCCTCTCACAGGAAATTCCACCATCCTTGCCCCTCTGCAATTCCATTGCCAACTTCTTTGAAAAGAAAATCATAGACATTGTCAAGGATTTTCCAAAACCAACACTGACCGCCTCAGAAACTGAAAGGAGGGAGTCAATTAAGGAAAACACAAATTTGACCTACTTTAATACATTTGACCCAATCTCCTTAGAGGAGTCTCATCAGGCCATTCTATCGAGTAAATCCGGATCTCCTTTCGACCCCTGCCCCCCTCTGTTCCTACAAGCCTTGGTTAACGAGGTAAACCCCATAATTAACAGCATTATTAATTCCTCACTCTCCTCGGCTGAAATCCCTAGTGAATGGAAACTAGCAGCCGTCAAGCCTCTCCAAAAGAAACCCCTGCCTGATCCGACTATCCTCTCCAACCTACGTCCCATCTCGCTGCTCCCTCTGTTGTTTACACTCACTGAAGCATTTGTCAACAAACAACTCACAAAAGTTTTGGAAGAAAATCCTGCATGCCAACCAATCTGGGTTCAGGGCCAAACACTCAACCGAATCTGCCCTTCTATTCACGGCAGAGACCCTGCGAAAGGCCATGGACCAAGGGAAGAAGGCCGTCCTGATCTTACTTGATCTGTCGGCGGCCTTCGACATGGTCTCGCACACTATCCTGATTGACCGTCTATTTAACTCAGGGATAAGAGAGGTAGCGTTGACATGGTTCAAAATTTTTCTTGGCCAAAGACGCCAAGTCACTGTACTAGGGGAATTCAGCTCTGAGGAAAAATATATCAGTGCAGGGGTCCCTCAGGGCTCCAGTCTGAGCCCTGTACTTTTCAACCTCTACATGGTTTCCCTGATTAAGCTCATTTCCTTCTACCAGATCAGCACAATATCATACTCCGATGATACACTGCTCATCCTGGTGCTGGACAGAGAGCTGCCTGGAGCTGAAGAAGACCTCAAAAACTGCCTCACGGCTACTTTCGAGTGGATGAAGTGCAACCACCTCAAATGTAATTCAGGGAAAACCGAAATCCTGCCTTTTGGTCCTCAGAATCTGTTCTCGCCCAAACAGTGGTGGCCTGAAGATGCCGAAGCCCCCCCTAACACCATCTCCTCTGCCCGTAACTTAGGCATTAGGTTCGATGACGCTCTGTCATTTAAGCAACAAGCAGTGGCCGTGGCCGGCACCTGTTTTCCCGTCATCAGAACCCTCAGAAAGTTTTTTGACCTCCTCCCCCTCCCAGCAAGAAAAACGGTAGCGGTTGCACTCATAACATCTAGACTGGACTACTGCAACAGCCTGTACGCAGGAGCAAATAAATCCGTGCTCCACAGACTGCAGATGGTCCAGCACGCAACCGCCCGCCTGGTTCTTGGCTGGCCTAGGAAGTCATCTGCTTCGGCTGCACTCAATGCCCTCCATTGGTTACCAATACATAAGCGCATTTTATTCAAAATCCTGGTTATCACTTTTAGAGCCTTTCACTTACAGGGGCCCAGGTATTTGTCGAATGGCTTCAGACGCTATCTGCCTGCGCGTAGCCTAAGGTCCTCCAATCAAAACCTACTAGTGACACCTAAATTCAGGCTCACCAACAAGGGTGGGAAATCCCTGGCTGTCATTGGTTCCAGGGCATGGAACAAACTGCCACCACAGCTTCGGCAAATTGCAACAGAAAGGCCCTTCAGGAAAGCCCTGAAGACCTGGGTTTTCTCCCTCACAGACACCGCCTGTAAAACCCTAGTATAAAGTGTACAGGACCCCCCGAACGACATCAGTTAGCCAATATGTTCCACCTAGGTTGGCACCAAGCGCCAAGATGCTCCTTGGAGTGATAGCTGCGCTATATAAATGTATCTTCCATTCCATATATTTTTTCTCTCCTTTTGCCCGTTTGTTCTAATTTACCTATCTACACTACTCATATTTAAGAGATGTTTTCATGTATGTTTACGTCGGGCTACAAAGGGTAATACACTGCTGTTGTGATATTGTGAGACCCACATAGCTTATTTAATCGATGCGGTGCGCCATTGTGATATCTCTCTGTCATTAGCTCAAGCTTCTAATTGCAATTTATAAAGTCAAAAATGATTAAACTTGGAAGCTTTCAATGCTGTGAATGCCTTCCACTATTATTATATATAAAAAAGTTTATTTATATATATATATATATATATATATATATATATATATATATATATATATATATATATTCACTGAAAAAAACCATAGGTTATAGATCATATATAGTTAGGAATTAGCATTTACAAAACCTTGAAAATTCACTGAAAAAACCATAGGTTATAGACCATATATAGTTAGGAATTAGCATTTAAAAAACCTTATTTTACTCACACAAAACCATTGAAATTCCATATATAGTTAGTTGCACTAACTATATATCGCGCACCCGCAATCCACTGCTGATGATGTCACATATTACATCATTCATGACATGGTCAGTGACATCACTGATGACATCACTGATGACATCTCAAATGACATCACTGATGACATCATCCAGTGACTGTGTGTTTCTGTAAAGTTTAAATATGTTTTACATATTGAAGAATGAGTAGATGTAGAAGTGTCTGGATGAAGGATTTAGTAGGTGCGTGACTGACTGTATGAGTGAGTGATTAAATGTGTCTCACTGAGTGCATGGGTTAGTGACTAAACTGTCTTAATTTGTGCATCATTATGTCTGTTGTTCTGTAAACTGCTGCATGTGTTGGTCAGTAGCTATATGAGTAACTATATGGGTTATTGATTGATTGCCCAAGTATTTGTATGGGAGACTGAGTGTGTGTGTGGCTGGCTGGGAGGTGTGTGACTCTGTGCAGATCAATGTGTACTTGTATCAATGATTGTATAAGAGAGTAAGTATGTGTTAGTATATGTTTCAAAATGTAAGGTGCTCTATGTTTAACTGTATAGATTAGAAAATGGAAGTGTGATTGATTATTTACAGGACTGACTAGGTGTGTGAGTAACTCCATGGATGAGTGACAGAGTGTGAGAGTCTGTATAGGTGTATGAGTGCATATGATAGTGTTGTAAAGATGAGTGATTGTATGTATGAATGATTGTATGGGTAAATGAGTGAATGTGTGTGTAAACATAGGAATCACTGAGTGCGTATGTAGTAACTAGTATTGGTGTGTCAATGGTTTCAAAAATTATACTCTGTATTTAACACTGGGTGTAACAGAGGTTATATTAAAGTGTGAGGAGATGCATTGTATTGTCCCATGAATGATATCATCAGTGATGTGGTCATTGAGATGTCATCAATGATGTCATCAGTGATGTCATTTGAGATGTCATCAGTGATGTCATTTGAGATGTTATCAGTGATGTCATTTCAGATGTCATCAGTGATGTCATCAGTGATGTCATTTGAGATGTCATCAGTGATGTCACTGACCATGTCATGAATGATGTAATATGTGACATCATCAGCAGTGGATTGCGGGTGCGCGATATATAGTTAGTGCAATATATGGAATTTCAATGGTTTTGTGTGAGTAAAATAAGGTTTTTTAAATGCTAATTCCTAACTATATATGGTCTATAACCTATGGTTTTTTCAGTGAATTTTCAAGGTTTTGTAAATGCTAATTCCTAACTATATATGATCTATAACCTATGGCTTTTTCAGTGAATTTCAATGGTTTTTTAATAGCAAATATCATAAGCTGTCGAATGTCAAGTACGTGGTAAGTGAAAACATTTTCGTGTTTATGCACACTGATCTGCTTTGAATGGTGCCCCCCCCCCCTCATTTCTATTAGGAGTACTCTCTCTTTGCACATAGTGAAGGGTAGTTAACGCAGGCCTTTGCCCCCGTTGTAATACGTCGTGCCTGCTTCTCTCTCCATTTGATTGATTGTTATCCAAGTATTTACTGTTTTAGAATTGGTTCTCTTTGGTTCATTCTCTATTTACAAACAAACACAGAGTCGCAATACTCTGTTTAGTCTTTGCAGATAACGAAAAATCGTGTAAAAAAAAAAAGAAAAGGAATCAAGCAAAATCAGTAGGCCACTAACGGGATCTCTTTTTGACCTCGCTAAAATAGAAACATTAGGAACAACCCCTCATGACAAATACAAAACTAGTGAAATGAACTGAACTCCACACAATGATGGCTGCAAAACAGCTCGGCTCCGCCACCCACCCCGCCCAAAATAACGATAAAGAGCGGCTGCCATGATTGGTTGCGGAATGGCCACGACGGAGCTACGAAATGGTACTGCTCTCATGCTAACCCCAGCTTCAGTCTGAAACATCCAGAAACACTGTAGACTACCAATTCGATCAGTTCCGGTAGCGCCCCAATGTAACCCGGTAGAGAAGAACTAGCCCTCCCCTCTTTGACTGATGGTTCTTGTTGCATGTCCCTTCTGTTGTCATTTAACAGAACTATTTAGCCTGCTGAAAGGGGTTGTGTTCCGACCGCTGGTTGGTGAAGACATTTTGACTATATTCTGGACCTGCGTTGTCGCGTAATGCGTCATATGACGCGCCGCGTTAGCGCATCCGGAAGTCATCCGGGGCGCGCAGCGCGTAACGTAAGCATAACAAGTCATGTGACTTGTTAATAAAACTTTTCATTGGTTCATTTTACTTTTCTTATTCTAATGATGAAAGGCTTGGTCATATGACCTAAAAATTACGCTTTTTATTACTTCCGAACATTATTTTTTCTTAAATATATGTTATAATGTTCCAGGCTAATGTACTTTCCCGGAAAATTTACAACTGTCCTGCAAGTAAAATATATTCTTTTTTCGAAAAAAAGAGCGTTTCTTCGTCCCATGACGGAGCCGTTGAGCAAAAGAGGGTCGACCTGCTGTCTTAGTCGCCGATACGCCTGAATATGAGATTCTTATCGATCACTTTATGTTGCAGGAATAGAAAACACAACAGCCCTTGACCATTTATCTTTACTGCGTTCCTTCGTATTATACCTTTTACCCTTCATGTAATTGGTCTGCTTTATTTCACTTGCCTTTTAATGATTCTAAAACAGTGACTATTATTAAAAACTTTACCAATGTATATACTACTACCATGTTTTCTTTTAAAAACCTTTATTGTGAAAATTTCATTATACAAATACGAGCCTATAACCACGTGGGCCTGCCACGGAGCAAACTGTAATCGTATATGATGAGTAGACATTTACACTGTAGAGGAACGTAACGGGCGGGCCATTAGGTTGCAAGAACTAAGGTGTCTAACAGTTACGGAATCGGTGGACGTACATTTTATAATTAAAATACGACAGGGCCAGTTACAATAAAATTATCTAGATATACATTTGCGGGCAAGTACCATGGGTGACGTTAATTCGAACTTTCAATAGTACAGTAATCAATAACACATCAGAACTTAATATCAATAGGGATGTCGAAATATTCAATCAATTCTCGTCCCCGCCCGCCTTGTGCTTCAAAACTGCATACGTATCTCGTGATTTCAAGGTTCTGCAACCAGTACACAACAAGGAGTTACGAGTCCCATTTATTCCGGCGCCATTTTGGGCGAGGACGGGCAGGTCCAGGATATAGTCAAAATGTCTCTACCAACCATCGACTATGATGATGTTCATATGCTGTATTTATTAGAGTAACACTCATCTGTCCACATGAAATTAATTTGCCACAATCTAAACATGTCATTTTAATCTTTCCAAAGTTCTTCTAAATATTTGGGACCGTTTCCCTTGCCTCTGATGCTGTCAGTGCCACTTCTTTGATGAATGTACTAGCAGGTCAGGGGTTCTCCTCCAAATCTCTCTTTTATGCAGCACTATAATTAATTTGTGCCACCTCTCCATATGACGATGCATGGTATAGTTACCATAACTATATTTTTTTTCGGTTCCTCTGGAGAGTTCATCGTGGCAGATGAAGCGTGTAACGTACCGGGCATTTACCTTTTTTTGCATGTACAGGAAAGGAAAAAAAAATCGAGCGTCCGAGTTCTAAGGTGTCCCAGGGCCATTTTAGTGGACCAGGCCCAAATCCAAAGAACAGGCCGCCATTTTGAGAGTCCTGTTGCAGCCGCCTGTCGCTGTAGCATCAAGAGCAGCCGAAACTCAGCTGAATGGCAACTGAAACGGTAAAGGGGCGCCCCACTACAGCAGACGAGCCTCCACCTAGGAAGGCCCGTTCACGCCGCCTCCCCCCCCCCTTCGGGCACCCCACGCCGTTATTCGGAGCAGTATTGTAGGATGGCCACACCAGTGCGGCAACTTGCTAGACATCACCTCGGTGGTAACCGAATCTCAACGCCTTGTGGTGTCTTCTATTCAGAAAACATTGTTATGCTGCCTTCGACCTATTCGCCGCAAGTGCGCACACAACTCAACTGCATAGCTTGCTAGACACCACCTCGATGCCATCCGGATCTTGGAATCTCAGCGCCTTTTGGTGTCTTCTCTTCAGAAAATATTGTTGCGCTGCCTTTGGCCCCATTCGCACATCGGTCCGCTACTGACGCCATCTCACAGGCTAATGGGGCGCCCCACGCCGACTTTCAGCATTGTAGGATGACCACACCAGTACAGCAACTTGCTAGACATCACCTCGGTGCCATCCGGATCTCGGCGCCCCACTGCAGATGAAGTGCCTCTCAACTATGAAACCACCACGGTGACATCCGGATCTTGGCGCGTTGTGCTGCCTTTGGCCTATTCGCACATCGGTCCGCTACTGACGCCATCTCACAGGCTAATGGGGCGCCCCACGCCGAGTTTCAGCATTGTAGGATGACCACACCAGTACAGCAACTTGCTAGACATCACCTCGGTGCCATCCGGATCTCGGCGCCCCACTGCAGATGAAGTGCCTCTCAACTATGAAACCACCACGGTGACATCCGGATCTTGGCGCGCTGTGCTGCCTTCGGCCTATTCGCACATCGGTCCGCTACTGACGCCATCTCACAGACTAATGGGGCACCCCACGCCGAGTTTCAGCATTGTAGGATGACCACACCAGTGCACCTTACTAGACACCACCTTGGTGCCATCCGGATATTGGCATCTCAGCGCCTTGTGGTGTCTTCTATTCAGAAAATATTCTTGCGCTACCTTTGCCCCATTCACACATCGGTCCGCTACTGACGCCATCTCACAGGCTAATAGGGCGCCCCACGCCGAGTTTCAGCATTGTAGGATGACCACACCAGTACAGCAACTTGCTAGACATCACCTCGGTGCCATCCGGATCTTGGCATCTCAACGCCTAGTGGTATCTTCCATACAGAAAATATTGTTGCGCTGCCTTTGGCCCCATTCGCACATCGGTCCGCAACTTAGACATCACCTCGGTGCCATCCGGATCTTGGCATCTCAGCGCCTTGTGGTGTCAGTCAGAAAATATTGTTGCGCTGCCTTTGGCCCCATTCGCACATCAGTCCGCTACTGACACCATCTCACAGGCCAACAGGGCGCCCCACGCCGACTTTTACCATTGTAGGATGGCCACACCAGTGCCACAACTTGCTAGACACCACCTCGGTGCCATCCGGATCTTGGCATCTCAGCGCCTTGTGGTGTCTTCTATTCCGAAAATATTGTTGCGCTGCCTTTGGCCCCATTCGCACATCGGTCCGCTACTGCCGCCATCTCACAGGCCAACGGGGCGCCCCACGCCGACTTTAAACATTGTAGGATGGCCACACCAGTGCGGCAACTTACTAGACACCACCTCGGTGCCATCCGGATCTTGGCGCGTTGTGCTGCCTTCGGCCTATTCGCACATCGGTCCGCTACTGACGCAAACTCACAGGCCAACGGGGCGCCCCACGCCGACTTTCAGCATTGTAGGATGGCCACACCAGTGCTGCAACTTGCTGGACACCACCTCGGTGCCATCCGGATCTTGGCGCGTTGTATTGCCTTCGGCCTATTCGCACATCGGTTCGCTACTGACGCCGCCTCACGTGCCAACGTATTTTCTCCGCATTTTATACCCTATGCCGCATAACAGGTCATGTGACTTGTTTATAAAACTTTTCATTGGTTCATTTTACTTTTGGTTTCCTAATGATGGAAGGCTTGATCATATGACCTAAAAACAACACTTTTCATTGGATGAAAACTTTTTTTTTTCCCAAACGATGAAAGCCCCACCTTGTTTCTGGATGTTTCAGACTGAAGCTGGCGTCAGCATGAGAGCACCACCATCTCGTAGCTCCGTCGTGGTCATTCCGCGAGCAATCATGGCAACCGCTCCCCACCAGAAGCCTACAGGAGTCGGGGGCCCCCAAAACTTTTGATGAATCCTCAAGGCGGAGGGGACGCTTTCGAGAATGGGGTCCAAGACCTAGCAGACAAGCGTCCGATTTCCAAGGTGTCCCAGGGCCATTTCAGTGGACCAGGCCCAAAAAGGAAAGAGCCTGCCGCCATTTTGAGAGTCCTGTGACAGCCGCCTATCGCTGCACCGCAAGAGTGGGCACAACTCAGCTGAATTGCGGCTTTTGACACAGTGGACCAAAAACGGACGGAATGGCAACTGAAACGGTAAAGGGGCGCCCCATTACAACAGATGACACTCCACCTGGAGAGGCCCGTTCACGCCGCCTCCCCCGGGGCGCCCCACGCCGTTATTCGGAGCAGCATTGTAGGATACCAAAACCAGTGCGGCAACTTACTGGACATCACCTTGGTGCCATCGTTCTGCTGCCTTGGAACTATTCGCACAACAGTTTGCTACTGATGACCCACCCCCCGCGACGCCCCACACCGGAAATCTGGACGTTGTGCTGCGTTGGGACTATTCGCACAGCCGACCGCTACTTCGTTGTTTTTCCCTAAAAATGTTTATATGTTATTACTATTTTTGTTTTCTTGTATATATTTATAAGTTATCAAAGTTTTATAATCTTACTACTTTGTCAGAGTGCTATATATTTTTAATGTGACACATAATTGTAAAAACTTTGATGTACAAAGAGTCATCCCTGGAATCTTCCGCTTCAGGCTCGGTCCCCTCCCCAATCACAATACAGGATGGTTTTCAGATAATAGGAACGCGTCTGCTGTGACGGATCTCATCGAGTGTGGGCCTTGATCTACTATAACTCCTTTGAAGAGGGGTGATTCTTTACAGCTGGGGCCATAAACTACATCTGCAGGGCTAGCTGATACCCTAGGACCAGCCTGGACAATCGGACACAGAGGAAAAGGAGTGTCAGAGGGTGCGGTAGTGAATAGGGCGAAAGGGAGGTGTCGGGCGGGCACAGGGTGTGATTCTCAGGGAAGAGCAGCGCAGATGGGGGGAGGTTTATTACCCATGCATAAGACTGAGAGCGGGGGTGACCACTGCCTGGGGGAGATGCTTGCGAGGGTGGGGAGCCATGCTAAGGATCGACAGCGTGCACAGAGTGGGTCTGGTCAAGGCATCTAAAATGGCTGCCGTGCACGACAAAAGTGTGGCATTTGAAAAAAGACAAGATGGCGCAGACAATGTTTTTCAACACTTCCTGATTTCCTTCGAATCGAACGTTAACAGACGTTGGGGCATATTACCAAAGTTAAGCGATATTTATCCCTAACGATGCTTAGCAACGATTTTTTTACCGCTAAGCATCGTCAGAAATTATCGCAGATAAACCTTGCTATTATCAAGGTTTATCGCAAATACGATAATAAACGACCGCAATGCATTAATATCGCTGAAAACTCAGCGATATTCATGCATTACCGAGCTAATGCTCTTAGCCATGTTATCCACCTCCCATTGGATAACATGGCTAAGAACTGCTCAGGGCAGGTGCTAGCTTTTGGAGATATTCGCGCTTATCTCGAATATTTCCAAAAGTTGATAATAGGAGATAGCGATGTTAGCGACTGTTTCCAGTCGCTAACATCTTGGCATGCCCACTTTGCATGTCATTAGTGATAAATATCACTCACATGCAAAGTGGGGCCCAAGATGGTCGCTATCTCCTACTAGCCGTCGCTAACTGGTGTTAGCAACAGCTAGTTAATACAGATATAATTTTATCTCCGCGAAGCGGAGCGCTGTTACAGATATATATCTTGTTTTTGAACGTTAATTTCTCAAAATCCACTGAAGCACATATATTGAGACCTAGCAAAGGCACATCGAGCTACCAGTCCCTACAATTTTGCCAAGTTTCGTGCAAATCCATTCAGCCGTTCGATTATTATTATTATTTTTTTTTTGCCCCGCGGGGCCCTTTTAAAACCTCCACATCAAACCTAAGAGGTCAAGGAGGATCTACTATGCCCCCTTATGGTCATTTGCCCCTTCGCTTTGGCCTCCTCTTGTCTCTCGATCCTACCGAGAGACAAGATGGCGGCCGCTACGGACTGTTTGCAATGTTTACAGACGCCGGAGAACCAATCAGCTTCGCAAACCTCCGTTACGCGAAGCGGAGCGCTGTTACAGATATATATCTTTTTTTGAACGTTAATTTCTCAAAATCCACTGGAGCACATATATTGAGACCTAGCAAACGCACATCGGGCTACCAGTCCCTAATATTTTACCAAGTTTCGTGCAAATCCATTCAGCCGTTCGATTATTATTATTATTATTATTATTTTTTTGCCCCGCGGGACCCTTTTAAAACCTTCACATCAAACCTAGGGGGTCAGCGAGGATCTACTATACCCCCTTATGGTCATTTGCCCCTTCGCTTTGGCCTCCTCTTGTCTCTCGATCCTACCGAGAGACAAGATGGCGGCCGCTACGGACTGTTTGGAATGTTCACAGACGCCGGAGAGTCAATCAGCTTCGCTACGCGAAGTTCCGTTACGCGTAAAGTCCGCGAACCGGAGCGCTGCCCGGTCCGCTGTTACAGATATATATCTTTTTTTGAACGTTAATTTCTCAAAATCCACTGGAGCACATATATTGAGACCTTGCAAAGGCACATCGGGCTACCAGTCCCTACAATTTTGCCAAGTTTCGTGCAAATCCATTCAGCCGTTCGGGCTAAAAGTGAGGCCAACCGCCCTATGGAAAACTCAATGTTAAAAACACGTTTTGGGACCCCCCTTTTTTCTCGGCCCCCCCTTGACGAACCCCCCCCCAAATTTTCAAGGGCTGCTCAGAAACAAAATGTGGCATTTTCCTGAAAATTTCAGCCAATTCCGTCCACAAACGCCAAAGTTATTAGACATAGAATTTTCAAAAATCCCATAGAGAAAAAATCCTAACTATATATACCTACTGGCGACCGCCAGTAGGTAATATATATATATATAGAAACAAAATGTGGCATTTTCCTGAAAATTTCAGCCAATTCCGTCCACAAACGCCAAAGTTATTAGACATAGAATTTTCAAAAATCCCATAGAGAAAAAATCCTAACTATATATACCTACTGGCGACCGCCAGTAGGTAATATATATATATATATATATATATATATATATATATATATATATATATATATATATATATATATATATATATATATATATATATATATATATATATCCCCCCTTCCTGGTTCTGATTTGCCAACCTATACCATTACCATTCAAAAGATGTATTTGTGTAAGTTGGATTATAACGACCTACACAGATCCCATGTCCTACAGGGGCGGGTAGAGACCCTGTGTACGCTGAGGCAAACGTGTGGCCGGTACGCACACCTGCCCCGAGAAGTACACATGCCCCTGATCTATCAACCCCAGGCTCCCTAATCGTCTGCTAATGTACCCTACTGACTCCCCTTATATCACTCAAGGTCTGGGGATGTAATCCTGGGGTAATAACACCTGTGGGGATATTCTCTTGTGTTGAGTCCCTTCCTAACAGTGTTATTGATGGAAATATACCACTGTTCGTGGTTCTTTCTTTTGTCGTCGTGTCACCACCCCTCTTGTTGACATATATCCGTTCAATGATGAACCATTTGAACTCAGAGAAGAGGTGGCCTTCGCTTTGAAATGCTCTACTAAGGGACAGTTGGATTTCTGTTTTTTAATTGCAGATCTATGTTCTAACAGGCGGACACGTACTTCCTGTCCTGTCTCTCCCACGTAACCTAACTTACATGGGCATACTATTAAGTATACCACATTTTTAGTTCTACAGTTGTTCAGTACTGTGGGTCTCAAGGTGTAGCCATTGTGTATGTAATCCTTCCCTTGAATACATTGATCGCACATTACACAACTGCTACATTTGTAATTCCCAGTGACCTTCTCACCCCCTAGCGTCATTTGAATTAGCTTGGGTCCATCTCTGGAAGTGTGGACGAGATTCTGTCTTAGATTGTTGTTCTTTTTAAAAGCAAATATTGATTTTTCGAGGTTCATTATCATTCAGGATGTGCCAGGAGGATTTAATCACATTTTTAATCTTATTGCTGAGCATGGAATATTGACTAACAAACACAATCCTTCTGTTCCCTTCATTCCTTATAGTCTGTCCTGTTTCTTTCTGGGTGAGCATGCTGTCCCTATTATAAAAACCTAGCTCTCTTGAATGAGGTGGAAATAAGTTTTCTGGGGTATCCCCTATCCTTCAACTTCATTTTCAGGTTTTCAGAGTGTTTATAAAAGTCTTCCAAATTCGTGCAGTTCCTGCGGAGTTGCAGGAACTGCCCAAAGGGGATATTGTTCTTTAGGGCTTTTGGGTGGAAGCTGGAGTAGTGTAATAAAGTGTTCTTGTCTGTAGGTTTACAAAATAATTCTACTTCCAGCTTCCCCCAACGTCCTTTATTTTTAGGTCCAGGAAGTGTACATATTTTTTACTGTACGAGGATGTAAATTTCAAATTAGTATCGCCTAAATTAAGCCACTCTAAAAATTATTTTAGGTAATCCTCTGTGCCATCCCATATAAAGAACATATCATCAACGAAACGGCTCCACTTGATAACATTCTCGAAGCAAGGAGCCGATTCATTGTAGATGTGGGTTGCCTCAAATTGCCCTACGTAGAGGCAGGCCATACTGGGGGCATATGTGGCCCCCATGCTTGTCCCCTTACACTGTAAAAATAAGTCATCCTTGAAGAGGAATAAATTGCGCTTCAGGACTAACTCCATACATGACATGATGAAGTCCACACTAGCACCCCTACAATCTACACAGCACAGGATGCTCCAGATGGTATTAATGGTAGTATCCTGGGATATGTTGGTATAGAGGGCCTCAATGTCTAATGTTACCAATATCTGAGTGTGCTGATTAAACTCCATACCTTCCACAGTGCTAATCATATGAGAAGAATCCTTGATGTAAGATCTAAGATCCTGTACTAATGGCTTAAGAAAGGTGTCAACGTATTGGCTTACTGGTTCTAAGGAGAGAAAAAATATATATAAAGACATCTTTTAAATAATAATAGGGAAAGGTATTCATAGCATCGATAATTTTCAGTTAAACCATCTAAACATTATAAATAGCAACCTAAAGTTGAAATTATTTGAGAAGAGACATCATAAATAGGTTCCTCATCGATTAAACAAGCTATGTGGGACCCACAACAATACATTGCCATTTTAAGCCCCGCGTAGACACGGGCAATTACATGAAGAGACATCGCCCTTTTTACCTTCAGTAAGAAGTCCCGTCTTCTTGGAAGCCGACGTGGGGGGCGTTTCTGCACACCTACGGACAAGCGTGCTTTTACCCAGGTGTTTTTAATCGAACTGGGGTTAAATAGGACACCTGAGTTGAATAGTATTCACAAATCTATCTGCACGACGGCCGGGAGGGAGATGTGATTTTGCCGCAAGGTAAGGAGAGCGGAAGGTCCGATGGGGCGCACTGCCATGGGACTAATATAGGAAGAGATTGGGGGGTGTCTTGATTTACGGACTCCAGTGGGTTTTAATATTTCTTTAGGCAAACTTATCTTAGAGACTTTCCTCGTGTGGGGCCCGAGATCACATACTGAGAGGGGACATTTCCTCATAGGGACTGCATTAATAGGGTGGGGATATAAGAAAACATTTTTGGTCATTCTAAGTATTTGGCCGATGTTAGGCACAATGTGTCGGGTTTAAAACAGCAGGGTCGCCCTAACAAAAGAAATACCGATTTTGACATTTTTAAATAAATGAACGAGGATACTGACTATATGACCAGTGTCAGGAGGTTAGTCTCTTACGAGCTATATATAGATATAAAACTAATATTCATAGATATGGTATTTCGTTTAGAGTTACCCCTCTTATCAGATAATAGAGTGGATGTGGATACATGTGCAAGCTGCACTACTCCCATGTAGCTACTTGACTCTGGTAAGTAGGCTTCACCAATACAGTAGGAGGTAGTGGGATTGATTAAGATTAGTGGGGTCACATTAATAGAACTTTGTTGTATGTTTCCTCGTTTTTAGACCTAAAAAGAATATCATTTTAATCACTGGCAACAGAGAAGACGTTGGTCTCTCCTACTTTTATCGGCTATATCAAATCCTCCCAGTAAAGGACAGACAATCCCCACATCACCGGTAGGTCATATTATGATTGGGGATTGCATAAGAAACCTTAACCTCAATGGATAAGTGGGTTCGATATGAATTATAACTGGATGATTGTCCCTCCTGTTCAATAGTGTCAGCACGAAAAAGCGGTTGGATCCCTAAGGAGCACTGCTTAATTTTTACATTTTCCCGGTGGAGCACACACAAATTTGAAATTTGAAATTACCGGTAGGTCCTAAGGTTGAGTTTTTTTTAAATAAAATAAATATGTCTCAACCACAAATAGGAAGGAGCCCTGACATGAAATATAATTGGATCATTGTCCTTTGTCCATAGTGTCAGCATTTAAAGCGACTGGAGCCCTAAGGAGCCCCGCTAGATCTTATAATTTGCAATAAATCTTCTGAACCACCCCAGAGATATCAAGAGGTGGGTAAAGGTGTTCTATTTATCTTTTCTACCTTGTCCAAAAAGGAGATGGTAATGGGATATATTATGAATGGAAGATGGTGCATCTTATGGAATGACTGTATGAATGGAAAGTGGGGACCCTATGGACAGTTATTTTTCACAATACTACATCTAGAGATGCCCCATCTTGGAATCCTGTGTATAGGTTTTCAGTAAAACAAGATTTAGACATGACCATGCCCTAATATTACCTAGCATGTCTGTTAATTCATCATCATGGGGGAACCCACTGGAGATAAAGATGTGTTTATATGCTCTATCATGACTTAGCATGTCTGTAGATTCATTACCATGGGGGAGACCCACGGGGGATGAAAATGTTTTGTGTGCCCTATCATTACCTAATGCGTCTGTTGATCCATTTTCATGGGGGGGACCTACTGGTGATATAAATGTCCTTAAAGAAATCTCTAGATCCCCTGGTCCTACAGGTTTGGGCAGGGGAGACAAGAATATGGAGGGGTGGGAAATTAGGCAATGCAATGTATTTTAAATCAGGTCTGAAATGTTTTAGTATATAATATATTGTTTATATGTTTTTGGATTAGGATATATCTGTGGTTTTGATTGGGAGATAACGTTTTTTTATATATATTGTCCTGAAGAAGGTGGCTAACAATTACATATTTGCCATCGAAATGCGTCGACGCATTACACGGTGTTAAATCCAAGGATCTGCCTGGGTGTCAAATAGACAACATGATTCATTGACACCCTTGGGATATCATAATGAATTCCATGTGGAGTAACGTATCTAGGATGTTTTTATGACTATGCACTGTCTGTTGTTCTCTCATTTTCATTCTTCTGTATTGTTAGCACATCTATGTCCATCACCATTTATGTATATTATGTACTGGCTTACAAGAGGTTTTTAATCATTTTGTAAATTGCATGTAATTTTATTAAAATTAACTTGCCTATTCTTGCATTGTAGTTGTTTATGAGTATTGTTAACCATATTTGACTTGTGGGGCCCCAATTGGTTTTTCCCTGTCGTGACTGAGGACACCATAGGTGTCGTGGATGTATGTGGATGAGAGAATAAGTCTGTATGGTTGAGATTATTTAACATCACTGATTCCAGTGTAGTGAAATTCTTCCCAGGAGAAATTTGTTCTTTACCTAGCAGAGAAAAGCACACAACAAAGTGGTAGTCTCCCCTCACAGCTTCTCCAGCTCTTCTTCTTGACAGGTTCCTTGATCCAAAAGAATTCTAAAGTTTTGGGTTCATGGCCCCAATATTTATACCAATTTTCCCTTTTAAGTTGGCAGAAACAAAGTTCCACTGGCATACATAAACCACTTCTGCCTGGCTCAGTCAGGAAGACTCAAGGAGGTGGAGGCAGCTTTGTGGAAGTCAGCCACAGTCCATTCAGGTGCAAGTGTCAACTCCTCCCGCTACTCAAGTGTAGTCAGGTCTTTTCAGCCTGGCTATGAGTCACCCAGGAAAGTCAGGGCACACCTCAACCCCCTTACCCCCTCGTGTCTGTCTAGTGTGAATGCACATGCCCTGCTCCTGTCACTCTAAACCCAGACAGGGAATACACAAATGTCAGAGGCACACACGATGGTTAGACAAGACAATACACACTTTCTGAAAGTGATATTTATAAACACATAATACAAAAATCATCTTAACTAAAAGATGTATTTTTAAATCCTGAGTTCAGGCATACTAAACTCCTTTTTAGGTCTCGCTAGCGAACGCAGCACATCCGCTGCTTCGCTTAGCGAGACTCTATTGTTGTGGCTTTTCCTAGTGAAGGGAGAAAAACCATGTGCGAGCACGGACATCCGATGTGCACGCGCATGGCGTCTTCTGTGCTTCACACGCTCCCACTGGCGCGCCCGCATGGCATCTCCTCTCTGGCTCCCACTGGGTGCCCACATGTGCATCACGCTCTTTCACTTTTGTCCCCCGTCGGTTCCACGGAGACAGCTTGTTCTTTTTTGGATCCATTTCACAGGGAAGTAACTAAATGAAAGAAGGAAAGAGAGGTTGTGAACCGTTTCTTCAAGTAAAGGTTTTCAGTAAGTGAGGAGCAAGACAGAAAGAGAGGGAATAATAAGAGGGTGGGGGCAGCTGCCAGCACAGAAAAGAAGAGAACATTGTCCTTGTCTTTGCTCGGCAGTAAGGAAGAGACAGAGTCCTTTTCCTTCTCTGCCCATCCCCAAACGTCCACAAAAGCCAGCAGAGCCTTATCTGAATGCATTAACATAAGGAGCACTCACTGTATGGTAAGGGTAAAAGCAAACTTGTCATTTTTAATACCTGGTTTGTCTACCACATGGACAACAGCTTCATCAGTTCCAGTGACAGTGTGTGTGAAGTAGAACCAACAGAATGCAAAATACTGGAGCTCCTCTGCGGAAGGTGGTGAGGGGCCGCAGTCTCCCACATTTCAATGACATTCATGGGTTTTGGGCTGAGGGGGATGCCTTCTGAAGGGTGCCTCCCCCATCCCGGCGCGCCCCAGGGTCTGCAGGGGCCTGTGCTAGGCCCCTGATTGTAATGATAACAGTCAACGGTGGGGGACGCAGTGATCTCCCCATGCGAAGCTGGTGGAGGTGGCTTTTGGAGTTTTCGAGTCAAGTTTGCAAGCAGACATGAGCGAAACGGTAAAGGATCTTATAAAAATGTTTGCCTAAAATATTAATTTGAAAATGACGATCAAAAATAACAAAACATAATTTGGCTTGGTATGTGATTTCTTAGTTTAACTAATGTTACTTCAACAAATCGAAATAACTATCCCAAAATATTATTCAGTTATTGCTACCTTATGGTTAACAATCCCCTGTGTACCATGAATCCAACTTCATTCTCTATTTGGTTGCTTACCCTCTCCACCTAAACCTCTCTGACCCCTTCAGCTTTGCAATAAAAGGTCTACCTGGTATGATTTTTGGCTGTGCGTTCTTCCTTTATAAGCCCGGTAGCATGCAACAGTGAAAGAGAACAGGTCTAGGTTTGTGCAACCACCCTAGCACACATGCACTTTGCAGGCAGTACCATGCCATGGCAAGAGGGCCTATATATATGCCTGGGTGCTGTATAAACTGCTGTCGTGCCCCCATGACCCTGTCCCCTTTCTCATAACTGAGCCCACGTGGCTGCTTCAGCCCAGTCATGCCAGCCTCACGAGGACACCTTGGCATTGTCTCGCTGAAGGGGGCATCAGTGGCATAGCAAGAATGCCGTGGGCCGTGGTGCAAGCTTCTCCATGGGGTCATCAGATTCCCTGTCGCTAAGTGGCGTGCCTCGCTCCCGTTTTATTTAAAAGTACGCGCATTATCGTAAGCCGCTGAGCTGTCCCTGACAGCGCGCGGCCCAAGTTAATCAAGTGTCATCCCCAGGAGCACATAAAAGTTGCCGGCTCCTGGCGACAGAGGAGGGCTCAGGTGGTTACGTATCCCTTCACTCGCGTGTTCCACAGCTAAGCGAGAGAGGCTCCCTGTCCGGGCATGAGATGATGGGCCTGTCCTTGGGGGAGAGAGAGGTTATATATATCAATACTTTTTGCTAAGTTGATTTCCTCTGGATCCAGATGGGCACGGAGTGGCATGTAAATAGTGATTCTGAGGAACACGGGGGTGGTGTCTGTACATTGGGATGTTTCTCTGCATATGTGGCTCCCACATCGGCCCACACGTGCTACTGTTAACCGCAGATAGGTCTGCTAAGGGTTGTGGTGCCACAAGGTTTTCCTCGCAACTCAATACCCTTGCTGTGCTGTGCACTGCGGTCTTGAGGACAACCGGATTGCGCCGCTAATTGGTCTCTAGCTCATAAGCGTGCACATCTGCTTGTGCTCTTCCTTCCTTTACCCGATCTCCCACCCCTAACTGTCCGCGACACCAATGACTTGCCCGCGCGTTCTCAGCGGGCCGATACGTATCCCTATTACAGTTTCTATCTGCTGCTCTGCGTGTGGCTGCTTTTTAGTTTTTTTTAACATTTTTTTAGTAATTCAAGGTTATTATTATTATTATTATTTACAGACCTTGAGAACACACTGTGCACATTACTAGTAACTTAGTAGTAAATCAAATGAGCCAATTATGGAAACACCAATCTACAAACACAATTTACAGTAGGAGCACTTGCACTTTAGTACTGATCAGCAATATTAAAGTGCGCAGAAACACTAAAGCAGCAAAAAAAATACCCAGAGTACCACCAAAACCAGGAGGTCAGAAGCAAAAAGTTAGGGGAAACACAGCAAAAAATGCCAGGTCTAACACAACATTAATGTGTTTTCTATCTTCTAACCAAGAAAGTTGGTTCTAATAAGAAATTTTGTGGGGGGGTTTCAACAAAAAAACTTGAAACAAAGAGGCATCAAAACTTGGACTCAATGAAGTAAAAAAAACAATTTTCTTTCAGCATCTGCTCATGTTCAATCTAGAGTTGGTCCCCCCTTAGGGTACTTTGCCGCAGTCTATACAGAATAGGGTGATGCGATTGTGCAGGAAGTCCCTGTCCTGCTGAAGGGTGGCTGCAACTTGACAAAAGGGCACTATCACCAAGATTGAACAGATGACACATAGCTGTTGATGTGGAGAATCCAGGGTCCTCTTCGTCTCTTAGCAGCATTCAGCTGCCTTGTGTGCTTTGTTTCTCATGTGTTTTTCCATTACAGAGGTACCAAAAAAATATTTCTTCCTGGTTATGCCGCAAAAGTGATTGTCACAGAGTGTGCACATAGCTACTTTAGAAGACACCTTTTATTCACCTGCTGGAGTTTTGAAAAATTCCCAACTGATTGGAGGTGCTCTGTGTCTCCTTCTGTTGTTCCCCTTCATCGCCTTAGTGGTGCCCTGGGTTTTGTCAAGCAGGTTCCATGCCAAAATCCCCAAAAATGTTTCAAAAAGGAAAAGAAAGGCAAAAGCCACTGCATTATGTGTGTGCAGTGTGAACTGCCTCTCTTTAATAACTGTCCGTATGTGGGAACTTCCAACCTATATGGTAAACTAATGATATCAGCCAGTGAGATGTTTTTTCTCTATCTGTCACAGGTACCGCTGTACCATTTTTAGTTACTGCAGTACTGCAACATTTAAACAATCATATATCGCAATTATAGCTATATTGCACACTAAATTAAATAACATTCTATATAAAAAAGGGTTTCTTTTAGGTTGAACGGAGATCTAGATCACATCATACATTTGATCTCATACAATTTAGCTACAATTGCGATATATGATTGTTTAAATATTGCAACAAAAACAGAAAATATATGATATGATTGCGATATAAGTTTATCTAAATATTGTAATCGAAAATAGAAAATATGTGATACTGTTTGATGCTAGATGTCTTTGCTTGGTTGGATAAAAAGTATATATTTTCTCCTTTTATTTCGTTACATACTAACATTACAACTGGAATTTAATGGCACTACAATAATATCCACTTAAGAAATGGTGATTTAAGATACTTTAAATACCCACTGACTAATGGTTACCAGAACTTTTCTTTAGTTGTCTGCTATCCTAATCTTACTAATGCTTGTTTTGAAATCCATTAATTCATCTGCACATCTTTAATCAATACGATTATATTTTTACCTCTCAGACCTTCATCTAAATAGAAATACGAGTGATATCGAGGTGGATATCCACTTATAAATGGATACCCAAATTCTTCTCCAATTTTACGCTATTTTAGCTTTGCTGATACTTATTTTGTAATTCATAAGCTCACTTGTATTACCATCTATACTAGTATGATAATGATCTTCACCTAAACAGGCACTTAATCTAAATAGAAATACAAAAATAAACACTATCTAGTAATGGCCGCCGCTGATCCAATAGAGTATGGTGACCTTTGCTCCTTAGTCCATCCTCTATGTTCTTGAAATAGACGTAAGTGACAACTCTTTCGGAAATGCGTCATACGCAACTGGCGGGAATGAGCTCAAAAAGAGCACCAAGGTTTACACATTCCATTGATGACCTACTCGGGACGGCCTCGATAGATGGCGGAACGCTTACGGACAGGTTACTGTTATATTAAGTCAGTAACTTCATAGCCTTGTTAATCATGATTTCCTTTTTTTCAAATATTAAGGGTACCATTATATAGTGTAAAAAAATCAAATACGACATAGGCCTATACCATTACGAGATGGCGGCTATATAGCCTGACTTCTCGTAATCTTTAGGACTTATTTTACAAATATTGAGGATGTCATTTCCCAGTACTTAAACCAATGATATAAGAGTGTGACCACACAAAACAGATTCTGGATCTTGAAAAGCTAGCGAACCTAGTATTGCCCCGCCCAATTTGGAATTCTAAATATGAGACATTCATAATATCGACATGTCGGCCAATTATTTGAGGAGTCAATATACGTAAACAATTAAACTTTAGACTACATGTTTTAACATATATACCATTATCTTTCCTCTTTGTAGGGGCGTAGCATAACCCCGACCGATTTGGAATTTTTAATATGAGACATGCATAATGTCGACTAATTAATTAAGGAGTTAATGTACGTAAACAATAAAGTTTGGAGTATATGTTCTAACACATATACCAATATTTTTCCTCTTTTCAGGGGCATATCATAGCCCTATGCTTTTCATCTTTCAATGTGTAAGTTATCACTTTTTTAATCGTCGATAGAATTTAACATTTGTGGCTATATGATATATGAATCGTCAATATAATTAAATAGTTGGGGCTAGATTGCACATGAATGTTTGTTTCATTCTTATTACTTCTTTAATAATGACGTTTTACTGTTTCATGATTTAATGAGA